>NC_056665.1:80101277-81301277 GCF_018350195.1 Panthera tigris | reverse complement strand
AGTTGTAACCAAATTATAGTTATTAATGTTATTTCTGTTTCTGGGGGAATGATAAATTGCATTCAAGTCCATTATTTAGCAGAGTTGTTATGTATTTAGGAACTTCATTTGGGGACAGTTTTGATTTTCTTTGGAAGAGAAAAGGCAGACTCATCTTTTGGCTGAAACACAACTATTTTGGGATATTGTCAGATATCATCTTCTAGAGAGAGAAACTGGCCAAGTATCATTCTTGTCCTCCATGGGTGGTGCAGATGAAAAGAGGAGGCATATACAGGGGATTTGTTCTCAGCTTCGTAATGATACTCTTCCTTTATCTGACATTCACTAAAAATAACATTTGAATGAAGGAATTGGGTCACCTGGTGAAATTTTTGGTAGTATCAGTATATTGGGGGGGGGGTGCTTTATGCTCTCATGCAGAATTGCACACATTCAATGTTGCGTTAGTAGAAGGCATTTCCAAAGAAAGCTACGAAAATTCCTCACTTGTACAGCAAAGAAGGCTGCATTTGGGGGCACTCCCTCATGCAGGCAGGGGCTGAAGTAGATAAACAAAACTTTAATGTCTCATTTCAACCCTGCTATTCTGTATCACTTTCCATGTGGTATACTGGCCCTAAGAAGTAAGCAATCACTTTATCTCTCCTAATACATTAGTTTCATTTTCCAAGAATGGAAAAATACAAGCTACAGATTATTTTAGTGTCAGATGGCTGACTTAAAATTCGGTGCCTTTATGACAGAAGACACTTGTATCCTAATTTTTGATTCCAGGACTTTCAGGAAACTTAGCACATAGTAGAGTTTAATAAAAATTATTATAATGAATGAAGGATATTTATTTGAAATGTCTTACAGGCTCTCTGATGCATCTTCTGATGTTTTCACCCTCACTCATTCAGCCCAGCCACATAGGACCCTGGCCAATACTCAGATACACCAAGCACCTGCCTCCTTTTGCATTTCCTATACTCTTGGCCTGGAATACTTCCCCCATGTATTTGTGGGACTGGCTCACTCACCTTCTCGGAATGCCACGTTATCAGTAAGAACTTCTGTCATTTCCTCCACTGTGACCCCATTCCCCACATTCTTCCACTGTACTTACCAGAATCTAATATAGTATAGATTTACTTGTTTATTTGTTTGTCATCTTTAGCCCCCACATTCATGTAACTCCATAGGAATAGAGGCTTTGTCTAATTCATTGCTGGGTCCTCAGAGATAAAAATGTTGATTGAATAAATGAACAAGTGAATGAATATATTTTCTAGTCATCCCTTCTCTAGTTGATAGGAACAGACACTTGCTCAAACCATGTCAAGTAAAGGGATTTACCTTAATAAGAAGGAATCTCAGAGAAATCTAAGAATGGGAGTGTTGGGGGTTCCTTGGTAGGGCAGGTATCCTGAGGGCAAGAACTAGAAAGAGCTACCATGACTTCAATGGCCACGGTGGGAAGATCTTGACTCCAGCACTCCACCATTAGCACACTTGGCTTCTTCTGCTCTCCCTGATTCCTAATTTCCTCAAAATTTCCACTTGTACCATGCTGTGTGACAGCTCCAGTTTTGAGTTTACTGCTTCACCTCCATCATCTCTCAGTCTCAGTTGACCCACAGAGGAGTGTCATGATCTCAGATCATCCTTTCAAGCCAGGCCAACAGTTCCTGGGTTTCTAGCTTCTTGACTGGTGAGCCCATGTCCTCCCCAGCTCTGCTCACCTATGATGTGACACAGGCATCATGTCATCTGCTCCCCATTTAGAAGTCACTCAAGGGACAAATGCGGATCAGGCTATCGACTTCCCAAATACTCTCCTCTTCCTTCTCCAAGAATGCCCTTTCATCTCCTACATTTCCCTTTAAAGGTAACAGGAGGTGAGTTGCACCTTTTTATTTGTTTGATTGATGTTTTTAATCAATTAGTTTAATCCAAAAATGCCTTAAATATTATGACATGTATTAATTTAAAGTCTTACATTTAATGTGGAACCAGAAGCCACACAAGTACTCTTTTTGTCTTGGGCATCATAGGCAGATTCTAGAAGGAATCTGACAAGTGCAGCTGGCGTGGCAGGTCCTGCACCATTCCTGGGCAGAGAAGCTGTCATAGACACAAAAGATCAGAAATGCTCTCTATAGGGGGCTTGCTCCTCTTACCAGTCAGTCCAAGAACAGCTTGAGCTTGGGAAAGAGAATATATTGAGATGGTTAAATTCAATATATGGGAGGCAGGAGACAATTATTTTGTTTGGCTCAGATGCTGGAAGCTAAGGCTCTTGAAAGGTGTGTGATTAATTTCTCTATATGTCCTCTTAAAGTATCCTCTCAAGCCCAGGATTTTTTTTCCTTTCCAGGCTCAAGATTTAACTATTAAGAACCCTGAGCTAAGTAGACCTGAGGCCCAGCATGGACCCTGATGCTGTGCATGGGAGATTATTGCCCTCTGCATTTTGCTGAAGGCAGACGTCCAGGAGTGATGGGGAAATGGCCCTTACAGAAGCCCATGAATGCATTTCAGCAAGTCCAGTTGTGTTACCTCTCCTCAGAGGCTGTCCACCTCATGTGGAATGAAAGCCAAAGTCCTTACAATGGCCTACAACTCTACTTGCTCTGTCCACCCCTATTACTTTTGACCACCACTCCCATTCCTTTCCCCCTTGCTCACCCTGCTTCAGCTACAGAGCTTTTTGCTGTCCTTAAGTGCACCAACAGGTTCCTACCTCCTACTTTTGTTCCATCTGTGCCTTCCACTTAAATGCTCTTCTTCTATACCCCATGGTGCACTCCCTCACCTCCTTCAACTCTTTCCTCAAATCTCATTTCCCGGTGAGATTTGTCCTGGCCACCCTGTCTCATCACTATTGTCTAAAATCAGAAATGCACCCTTCCAACACTTCGAACCCCCCTTACGTTTACTGTTAACTTACTGGTTCTATTTTTATCTGTTTCATTTCCACTAGAATGTAAGCTTCAGAAAGGCAGGAAACTTTGTCTTTTTTTTTGTTCAGTGATGTATTCTAGGCATCTAGAACAGAGCCTGGTCCATAGTAGGTACTCAGTAAAATTTACTGATTGAGCCAATTAATAATCTAATAATATTTTATAATCAAATAGCCCTTACCTTAGCCTCAGAATCTACCTCTTCCTGAACCTGCCAGGAATCAGACCACTTCCTTGAAACCTCTGTGCCAGTATGTTAGAATTTATAAATAAAACTGTGCAAGAAACTGCCCTCTCTCTGGGGAATCTGAGGGAGCCCAAACCACACCCCAACTTCAGCTATATGCTCTGAGCCAAGAATGACCTCACTGAGGGCAGCAAATCTAGCATTAGGGTGTTAAAACTCTTGCTTTGTTCCTTTTCCTTGCTTTGCTTTTGCATCATAATTACTGGCAAAATCTGTATAACTTGAGCATAGGGGTAGGGGGGTAGATATAAACCTTAATAGCATTGGTTTTGCGCTTGCATAAAAGATCTGGCAGGAAAAGAATTTGAAATATTGGCAAGAATTAGGGATGGAGTTGGTGTATTGTGTTATCCCAATTACCTCAGATAATGGTAAAATTATATCATCACCTCTGAGGAGGATGAAAGGAGAATATGAAAAGGCTATGATCTCCTCCTTTTCTGTACCCTGCCTGCACACCATGGGCACATCCTGCACATTAAACCCCAAGAAGAAGACTGTTCAACTCACAGATTCCCATCTCCCAGCTGTTACGCAGTGAGGAATCTTGTCAATGTTCACAGGAAATATCCCCAAGGCTCCATCCCTCTGGCCCCTGTTCCAGGAGAGATGACTGTGGTCAGAGTTATCATGAAGTTTAAGTATATATGAATCATAAATAATGATGAATAACCACATTATAAATTTTGCAAGACTTGTTTCACAGGGATGAGATTTATACCGAATGATATTGGCAGTGAATCCTTCCTCTACCCTTTTAAGGCCTCATGATACTTAGCAATAAACAAAGAAAGGAAATACCCTGAAGAATTTATTGAGGAAAGTCCTTGACCAGCCACACAGCCTGGGGCACTCCTGGTGTTGGCTGCCAGTGTGATGCAGGCATTCTAGCTTCACTTTCCACGAGTGTTATTTCAATTACCAAGTTGATATCTAAAGGAAAGGGGTGGGAGGAGGAAAATTCTCATGGGAGATACAATACAGACTACATCTCTGAGCTCTTCTTTAGAACCTACAGGTTTGAGGTAAAGTTTCAACTCTTCTCTTGAATAAAGAGCTATTCACTGATGTAGAACAATTAATACAATTTTTACCAAGTATCAATTTTGTGGGTATGCTTTTTTAAAAAAAGGGGGCCAAGCCTTGCTTCTGTCTACTCTTGCCTAGACAGAATGTGAGGAATAAAATAAATGAAATCTGAATGCTTTACAATGACCCCTTGAGTAGTGCCACCTGCCCCTCACCCTGGGCCAGTGAGTCTATTTGCAAAGCTGATTCAAGATGAAAAGCGAAATGTAGTGAACAAGCTGTACCCCTCTGCCCTGATGAATATTTTCTGAGTAAAGTTTGACTAGCCTCAAAATTCTTCACAAATTCAAGAGGAAAAGGCATTAGGCTTCTAAATGGCCTGGCTCAGGTTTCCATAGTAGCTTCATTAGACAACAGACCTTTTCCCAAGAGTTATGCAGATCTTGTCAATAATGCTGGTGCAAAAACAAGAAAGCCACAATAGGGTCTTGTTCAGTTTAAGCTGAGTCATGAAAATCATGCACTAAAACTATCTTTGGATAAAGACCTGATTGGTAAAGCTAATAGCTAACTTGGAAGGAATTTTTGAAAGGAAACGTTAGCCTCTGTGTCCTGAAAGGCATTCAAAGCTATGAGAGATTGAAGAAAAATAATTTGACATTGCTCTTCTCAACCTCATAAAACATTTTTAAAACTAACTCATTATCATAATTTATAGCAGGAACTAGTCTCTTAAGTCTCAATGGACAGTCTGTCTGACATCATAGTCCCATTTGTATGATTCATTTTTTAAAAAAGCAATCTTGCCAGACCATTAAAAAGTAAAACAATTAATTACTTTTATGATAGTTGGTTGCCTTCTGGCCCCTAGTTTTTCTCTTCAAGGGGAACATTATCACTCATGCAGTCTTGCCTGATATTTCTGCCAATGCATGTCAGAATGCTGTCTATATGTTAACCATCCAAAACATGCAAAATGAGGCCCTTATTTCACTGACCATTGCAAATTTAATACTATTCCTGTCAGTGTAGGGTCCCTTTACAGCAATACAATTATTCAACCTGACCTGCACTGCCATTATACCAAATGTCACCATTTATCCCAACAAATGGGAGAGCATTAGTTAAGGACTGAGCTGTTTTCACTGGTACTCTTTCAAAGGGGACAGTGAGAAGGCTGTGGTGATGCAGAGCAAATGATTAGGAAATTAACTGTATTCCTTCTGAGACTCTTATCTTCATCCACTTCCAAGGGAAAGGCAGATGCCATCTAAGTCCAGGTGAACCTGGCTTTTGTGTCTCTACCCCCTCCTTCTCACTTCCCAATCTTCTTCACAATTATAGAAAAAGTAGAAAACTATGTCTCTCTTTAGATTCCCTATTGCTTACTATAATCATGGTAGCGATTGCTGGGTGGATTTGCAATCTCTGATGTTTTACCACAATGAAGATATTAAATCCTCTTATAAACATGATCTTATTAATTCCCATGATAATACACTGATATGAAACAAGGACCAAGGCCTTCAATATTCATTCTCTTTACAGACAGGGAGAGTGAGACAAGGTGCTGGGAGGTCACAGGGAAATTAGCTAAGATAGAATTAAAACTTACTGTTTTGATTCTCATTTAGTGCTAGTGCTACAAAAATGATTCTACATCTTGGAGGCATAAAATAAAGCACAAAAAATAAATAAACAAGTATCAGCAAAGATAGAGTGAAAATAAAAATAATTCCATAGAGTTTCAGTAGCATTGCTGTAACTTTTTACTGAGCTCTTTGCCTGGAGTAAAGCATATAAAACCAAAGGAGAGTAGGATAAGAGATTCAAACCTTGAGATCTCACAAAGTACTAGAAGGCTTATCCTTTGACATAGAAAGCAAGTAGAGAAGTAACTACCAGTGATCAATGGAAACATAGTGCAAGGTTTAAGCTACTGGGATATTTTCAAAGATTGTATAGCATAGACTACACAGGAAAATTTTGAGGCATGTGAAGATCACCCATGCTCTGCTCCATTGAAATACATATAGTCTTTCCTTTGAGATGAAATTTAAGTTTCATCTCCTCCGTGAAGTCTTCTTCGATTGCTATAGTCCAGTGTAATTTCTATCTTCTCTGAATTCCTATAGCGCTTTTCATCTAAACCATGGTTCTAGTTAGACTTTATGTCATTATAAGGGGGGGAGGGGGGAAGCAAGAACAACCATTGAAACCATCTCAAGTAAAAAGAGAGTTATTAAAAGTATACAGTGGACTATTACAGAAATGAAGTATTAGAAGCACAAAGAGCACTTAGCTGGAAAATTGTTGGGTAGGAATCTATTTTTCTCTCAGCCTCTGTAATATTTTTATTTCTCTCTTTTGCATCTACTCTAGTCTCTCTGAAGACTGGTCACCAATGGTTCTTACTTCTCCAGATCCATAACTTGGCCATGACTTTGGCTTGCCCTAGTGCCACCTTCATTGCCAACTCTATATGACTTTCCTTACCAAACAACCACTCTTATCTGTACTGCAATCTCTGAGTCTACTAAAATTCTGAGAGGAGATTGTCACTGGCTAAGCCCTATCTATAGATTGGTACCCTTTGGATTAGATATCCAGTCCTGGTCCAGCTTTTGTGACTTGGGTGTGGGGATGGATATCATGTGTGATGGAGAGGTTCTCCTGCAGCTAGAAGGGGAAGTTAAGTCAGGTCTGTCTCATTTATTTGTTCCAACAAGTCTTATCATGTGATTGCATTCTGCCTTGCCTTCATATTTAACTTATTTTGTAATTGATACTTGCCTTTCCTGGTACAGTAAAAGCTTCTAGACATTAGAGCTCCCCTTTATTTTCTTTCTTTACCTCTTTCAGGGTCTTGAAGATTATTATAAAAAAATATTGGTTGAATTGATTCTGTCATTCTTTACTAGAAACTAAGTACAACATGTAATACTTCTTAGCTATTAAGTAAATTAATGATGGTATATTTTCCAATTGCAGTATCTTTTAAACATTCATTAAAAATTATAGAGAATAGCCTTGGGGAGCCTGAGTGGCTCAGTCAGTTCAGCCCCCGCCTGACTTTCACTCAGGTCATGATCTCACGGTCTGTGGGTTCGAGCCCCATGTCAAGCTCTGTGCTGTCAGTTCAGAGCCTGGAGCCTGCTTTGGATTCTATGTCTCCCTCTCTCTGTCCCTCCCCTGTTCACTCTCTTTCTCTCTCTCTCTCTCAAAAATAAATAAACATTAAAAAAAATAGCCTTATTTTTCTTTATAGAAGCTTGATATCTCTTCATTGGCAAGTATCACATGCAAGCATTTGTTCTTTACTATATTTCAAAATGGTTTGAAGATGACATGTTCACAGACTTCAATGTCCCACAATACAGAATAACTGATACCTGACTTGTCTTCCTACTGAAATAAACTATAACAATGAACAAAATATATGAGACAATTGTTTTTAGACAAAGGACAACAGGCAGCATAGGACTAATTTTTGAGAAGGAAAGCATGAGATGAACCCACAACTGCCTTGGGCACATTCCTGCCATAACAGGGAGATGGAGACAAAGCAGAGTAAGAGATAAGGCAGAGATTATGGTTTTGGGTTGCTAAAACAGTTGGAGTTTGTAAGATCAGGTACTAACCTGTGCAGAGAAAAGCTCCCAAAAGTCTGTGTGGGGATTCACCATGGGTCCTGGGTAAGGGTGGAGCTGCAAGGCACAGGGCAAGAATCCATGAGGCCCAAAAAAGAGTGATTGCTGCAGGGCTGAGAGCTGAATGGTGATACCAGTGGTAATGTTGAAAGGGCGGGCCTATGCCAGGCGGACTCCATCTTGTTCTGTGTCCTTCACCTTGACCACGCCTCCTCCCCTTGAGTAACCCCCCCTCCACCTGCCTAACAGGACTTGGACCCTTCCCCAGCCAATCGGCTGAGGCCACAGCCATTAGCTCACCAACTGCCCCTAGGCCCCAATAAAACCTTTGTCCTTTTGAAACTCGCTCTCTCTCCCCAGTATCTCACTGCTGCATCAGTGCAGGTAGGGGATTGAGCTCTAGCTAGCTCGAATAAAGGCTCTTTTGCTGTTACATCAGACTCGGCTCCCTGGCGGTATTTGGGGATCACGAATTCTGGGCATAACAATGTCAAAAGTCATATAGCAGTGGCAGATATTTGAGTTCTGGTCTAGAATCCAGTTGAGACCGGAGAAACATTGTGTTTTAGGAATACATTTCCTACTTTGGAAATAAGAACCATATCACAAAGTAAAGGCTACAACTAGGACTAGCTTCAAAACCAAAACAGGTCTGTCCTAATGATGAACAAAACTGAGCCTAACAGAACCAAAAAGGATCTACCCATGATTTCAATGCCCACAAGAACAAAACTCAACACTCTTTAAACTCAACATTCAACACATAATCCAGGCTCTCTTTAATGAATCATCCATAATGTTCAGGTTACAATAAAAATTTACTAAGCATGCAAAGTAAAAGATAAATATGACGCAAGCTAAAGAAAGAAAAAATAAAACAGAATCCAACATGTCCCAGATTCTGGAATTATTAGACAAGTGCTTTTTTTAATGTTTATTTTATTTATTTTGAGAGAGAGAGAGAGGGAGGGAGAGGGCCAGAGTGAGAGGGAGAGAGAGAATCCCAAGTAGGCTCCGCACTGTCAGCACAGAGTCCGATGTGGGGCTTGAACTCACAAACCATGAGATCAATACCTGAACCAAAACCAAGAGTCAATGCTTAACTGACTGAGCCACCCAGATATCCCTAGACAAGTGCTTTAAAGGAGCATATGTTAAAGGACTTAAACTAAAAGATGCCCAAATCAATGCACAGATGGAAAAATCTCAGCAGAGAAATAGAAAATATAGATGAGAACAATGGCATCATGGAGAGTTCCATGCAATAAATTGACTGACTGAGGAAAAGAAAACTTGTGCCTGGTTTATAGACAGTTCTGCATTTTATGCAGGCACCACCCAAAAGTGGACAGCTGCAGCACCACACCCCCTTTCTAGGATGTCACTGAAAGACAGCAGTGAAGGGAAATCCTTCCAATGGGCAAAACTTCAAGCAACGCCCCTTGTTGCTCATTTTGCTTGGAAGGAAAAATGGTCAGAGGTATGAGTTTATTGTGATTCACGTGCTATAGCCAATGGTTTGGCTGAGTGGGCACAGAGTTGGAAGTAACATGAATGGAAAATCAATGACAAGGAAGTCTGAGGAAGAGATATGTGGATAGACTTCTCTGCGTGGGCTGAGAAGATATTTGTGTCACATGTGAATGCTCACCAAATAGTGACCTCAGCAGAGGAGGATTTTAATAATCAAGTAGATAGGATAATACTTTTGGTGGATACAATGTCAGCCTCTTTCCCTGACCACTCCTGCCATTTCCCAAAGAGGTCACAAATAAAGTGGCTATGGCAGCAGTGAAAGAGATTATGCATGAGATCAGCAACATCAACTTCCACTCACCAAGGCCAACCTGGATACAGTTACTGTTGAGCACCTAATCTGCCAGCAGCAGAAACCAACAATGAGTTCTTGATATGGCACCATTCCCTGTGCTGATTAGCCAGCTACCTGGTGGCAAGTTGATTACAATGAACCATGTCCACCATGGAAGGGGCAGAGCTTTGTTCTTACTGCAATAAATGCTCTGGATATGGATTTGCTTCCCCTGAATGCAAATGCTTCTGCCAAAACTACCATTCGTGGACTTTATAGAATGCCTCCTCCATCATCATGGTATTCTATACAGCATTGCTTCTGATTAAGGGACTATGTGGCAATGGGCTATGTGGCAACAGGCCTATGCACATGTATTTCACTAGTCTGACTGTGTCCCTCATCATCCTAAAGCAGCTGCCTTGATAGAATGGTGGAATGGCCTTTAAAAAATGTAGTCATGGGACGCCTGGGTGGCTCAGTCGGTTGAGCGCCGACTTCGGCTCAGGTCACGATCTCGCGGTCCGTGAGTTCGAGCCCCGCATCGGGCCCCTGTGCTGACAGCTTAGAGCCCGGAGCCTGTTTCAGTTCTGTGTCTCCCTCTCTCTGACCCTCCCCCATTCATGCTCTGTCTCAAAAATAAATAAACGTTAAAAAAAAAATTAAAAAAAAAATATAGTCATAGTGCCATCTAGGTGACAATACCTTAAAGGACTGTAGCAATGTCCTCCAAGAAGTTATGTGTGTTTTATACCAAGATGCAATATGTGGCACTGTTTTTCCCACAGCTAGAATTCATGAATCCAAGAATTAAGGGGTGGAAATAGGAGTAGCACCACTCACTATTAGATCTGTTGATCCAGCTGTAAAATTTTTGCTTTGATCCTTCTGAGCTTATACTTTGCTTGTCTACTGATCTTAGTTCCAAAGGGAGGAATACTTCCACCAGGAGACACAAGAATGATTCCACTGAACTGGAAGTTATGACTGCCATCCAGCCACTTTGGGTTCCTCATGTCCCTGAGTCAACAGGCAAGATGAGGGTCTTTACTGGCTATTTTTGATCCTAATTGTCAAGGGGAAGCTGGGCTGGCACTATACAATGGATATAAGGAAGAGTATCTCTGGAACACAGGAATCCCTTAGGGTGTCTCTTTGTATTACCATTCCCTGTTATTGAAGTCAGTGATAAACTGTAGTAACTCAATTCAAGCAGAACTGCTAATGGCCCAGACCCTTCAGGAAAGATGGTTTGAGTCACCCCACCAAGCAAAGAACCAACACCAGCTGGGATGTTTGCTTTAGGCAAAGGAATATGGAAATAGTAGTGTTAAATAGTGTTAAAAGATAATTACAAATACCAGCTTTGACCATGTGACCAGTTGCAGACACGAGGACTGTAATTGTTACGAGTATTTCTAACTTATTGTGTTATAAACATGTTAATGTATATACATACATAATTTGATATTTTGATATTTTTGTTTTCTTCCTTCTCTTATCTCCGTATCACCCAATATAAGATGTATTAATAATAATTATTAATAGTTAACTCTACATCATGGTATCTGAATTATAGGATATCAAGGAGAAGGGTCCAAATTACTCAAGACCTTTCTATCCTCTTCTGGAGAAAGGGTCAGTGTATTTTTGGTTATATACAGAATAGTTGTATCCTGTATCATGTTAGGAAAAAGTAGGGCTTGGGTACTGTCTTTATTTGGAGATTAAGTATGGTTTCTGGAGATGTGTATGGGTGCCAAGCTGTCAAGAGATAGATTGTGATGATCAGTTTTATGTCAACTCTACTAGGCAATAGTACCCAGTTATTCAATCAAACACTCATCTTGGTGTTTTTCTGAAAGTATTTTGTAGATGTGATTAACATCTACAATCAGCTGACTTTAGTAAAGGAGATTATCCTCACTAATTTGGATGGGTCAGGCCCAATCAGCTAAAAGACTTTAAAAGCAGAACTGAGGTTTCCCTGAAGAAGAAAAAATTCTGCCTGTGGATGAAAGTTTCACTCTTGCTTGAATGTTTCTAACCTGTCCTTCTTGATGACCTTCTTACAGATTTTGGGCTCAATTAGCTAGCACCCATAATTATAAGCCTATACCTTGCAATATCACCATACACACACTCACACACTCCTATATATATATACAACCAGATATTTTTCTGTTGGAACTCTAATAGATACACCTCTCAACTCCTTTTATGATTCCAGAAGTAACCTGATGCCAATACTTGACAATAACATACAGGCAAAGAAAATTATCGACCAATATTGCTCACGAATTATAGACACAAAAATTTATGATTTGATGGTAGCAAATCAAATGCATCAATATAATTGTTATTACAATGTATCAAGACCAAGTGGGGTTTATTCTCAAATGAAAATTGGCATAATATTTGAAAGCTGACCACTGAAATTTATCACTTTAACAGAATAAAAGACAAAAGCCATATCACCATTTTAATGGAGCAGAAAAAACATTTGACATTCCACATTTATCTGTGGTAAAAACGATCACTAAATGAGAACGAGAACTTTCCAGAGTGTGATAAAGAGCATCTATAAAACTTCCAGCAAATATCCTAGTAGTGAAATATTGGCTGCTTTCTCCTTAAGAATGGGAATAAGGCAAGAAAATCTACTCTCACCACTTCTAGTCATCATTGCACGCAGAGGTCATAACCAGTGCAATAAAGCAAGAAAAGGAATTTAAAAGCATAAAGATCTGTAAGAAACAGTAAAACTCTCTATTTACAAATGGCATGATTGCTTATGTTGAATGGTGACTCCACCACTTGCTTTGTGATGTAGCTTTGTGATCTTGGCCTAATTCCTTAGTATAACAAACTTTATTGTCCCCATCTGTACAACAGTGATACCAAGTTATAAGGATGAGATGAAATAGGAGAGGGAGTATGGGGGAAAAAAAGGGTGAGATGAAATAACACATGTAAAATGTTTAGCACCGTGTCAGGCTCAGGAGATGTTAGATTGATAATGATAGTGGTAGTGACTTTAACAATCTAGGGGTTTATCCAGCGTTTTAACTTCTCTATGCCTCGATTTTCTCATCTGTTAAACAGATAGTACTACTACTATCACAAGCAAATTACAAGCAAATGCATATAAAGTGCTTAGAACAATGCCTGACACAAAACAATCCCATACTTTTAAATTGTTCTCTAAGAAGCCACCTTAAAAGAAAGGATTTGGGATTTAATTTTCCTGGTGAGAAACAGTGGAGAGTCTCCAGAATCCTGAAGTTATATGCAGCCAAAGAAATTTAAGCAGATTCAATAAGTAGTTATTGAATACCCATACTCTATACCAGTCACTGCTAGACACATTTATTATGTATTTTAATCTCCTCTAATCCTTAAACCAGCTTTTGGGTGGGTACTACCCTCGGCCCATGTAATGGGTAACTGAAACACAGAACGATCAAATAATAGGCCCAAAGACCCACTGCTAGTATTTCAAGTCCTCCAAATCTAAGCATTCTGAGTGCTTTTTAGTCATGTACAACACAAGTAACTCCCAACTAACCTCACCAGATTGTGTTTATTCTTTGTGTACAGATAAAATTAGTTAGTCAAAAGCATTTATTCTAAATGTCCAAATTAACATCGTAAGTGTGTGTCAAATGAATCCAAACTGTTGGCGTGGGGTGGGGGAGGGCAAGAAGAGGGAGGGAGAAGGTATCACTCCACTCCAAGTGTTTTGGATCGACACCAGTATTTCTGCCCCAGTCCTCTAGACTCTATTCTATGAGAAAGATCAGGGTGTATAATATATGGAGTCTCACCAAACTCCATGCCAATTCTCGCCAGGAAAAAAAAAGAAGCAGCAGCTAAAAATGTAACCTATGTTGGATCCTTACACAAAGTCAGCCTTCATTACTTACTGCTACATGTTGATCTAGAAGAAATATTTCATTAACTACACTCTTGCTGTAGATTTTATCTAGTTGCCATAGAAACTTTGGAGGAAAAGCTTGTTTTTAACCCTTGGACTAGGTTTGCCACCCAGTTTTATAGCTCTATTTAAAGAGCCCCCTTGTTATTTTATACTCTTTCCCTTCTGCTTGCCTGTTTTCTCCTGTGAGAAAGCTGGACAGGACCTGTTCATGACCTTCAAGCTGCCACTTATTGTGATTTTGAAGGCACAATTTCTGAAAGGAGATGGCAACAGCTACCAGTGCTTTTCTGCGTTCATCTGTGACATGTGCTCTGGTCACAACAGAATTTTTTTTAAGCTGAAGTTCCACTTCATCAAAAATAAAAATGAACTGTCTTGTTTCTATCACCTGTGCCAAGCAAGCTTCCCCACCTAGTGCAAGTCTTCACAGAAGGCATCAAGAGCCCCACTCAATTCCCAAGACAACCTCTAGGTTGGAAGTGTCTGGTTTCTAGATGCCCTGGGTCCTTCTGTCTTCCCACAAGCCCCTCCTCACTGCTCCTGCAGTTTCCAAATACATCACCAGAACTGTGCTTATCTGCACAGCTTTCCTTTCCCTGAGGGATGTGTATGTGTGTCTCAGAACAGGAATCTAGGCTCAGTTTATAGCCCGGGCTCCCAGGATGTGAACTCCTGCTTGTCTCCATACTGCATGACATCTTTTCAAAACTGTCCCTTTCTTTTCCTGACTGAGAGCTCATTTGGGACATATGGAATTTCTCATCTGGTTACAAGTGATTTTGTTCCACAGGAGAGAGGTGGGTGTTGGGACAATGGGTTGTATTTAATGGGGTCGGTCAGGGCCTGGCCTTGCTCTGGTTCAGAGTAAAGTTTGAGGGTTGGATGTTGAGCATTTGTAGAAGTTAGAAAATGTAGCCTGGGGAGGATAGAAGACTGCTTGCTTCCAACCCCTTTTAATTGTGGTCGTAGATGGAGGTGTGGTTGGGTACCATGGCTAAGAACAGTTTCACATAAACAACACACTGCTTTTGTCAAAGCAGATACAGTGTCCCAAAGGTGAAGTGGAGGTCTAGGTCATGACTGCTAATCCACGGACTTAGCCTCACAAGGCAAAGATGAAAACTGAGTGCAACAGCCAACCAAGGAGCTTGAAACTGCCAGGTAATTCCACCTTGCAAGAGTGCCACCCACTCAGAACGTCTTCTATTAGAGGTCTCATAACCATATTTCTGACTATGGAGCCCCAGAGATGGCCTGGATGACTCTCACAAGCATAGGGAAAGAGAAAGATTCATTGCAACCTGTTCTGTTCCTGTGATTACTAACAAGTGAGATAATCCAGCTCATAAGTGAAACACTCCCCGAAGATGAAAGAGCTTTGGTGTTGCCAAGACAGGCAGTCTTTTCCTGGTAGGAAGTCCAAAGGTAACCACTGTGCCTCGATGTGGGCAAGGAGGAAGTTCAGTTGCATCAAAGGGTTACTTAGAGCTGCAGACTCCTTGTCTATCTCATTTCTGAATGCCTCTCATGCCTCCAACAAAACCTGGTGCATAGTTTGTTAAATGTATACCAGGTTGTTTTTGCTTTTGGGTTTTTTCAGGGGCTATAATAGATCATTGATTTCTTTTCTTCTTCTTCTTCTTCTTCTTCTTCTTCTTCTTCTTCTTCTTCTTCTTCTTCTTCTTCACCTAGTAGCTTTATTGAGATATACATCATATACCACAAAATTCACCCTTTTAAAGTATACAATTGAGTGGGTTTGACTCTATTCACAGAGTTGTGCAATTATAGCTACTATCTAATTTTATAACATTTTTATTGCTTCTCCCAAAAACTCTGTATCCATTAGCCATCATTCACTATCTCCCAGCCCTCAGCCCTTGGCAACCACTAACTTACACTCCATCTCTGACCATAGACTTCTGACCAGTGCATTCAAAAGTTTTGTGGATCTCCACATAAGCACACAAAGCAAAATTTCTACCCAGGCCATGCTCTTCAGAAAGCATTCCTGTGTTATCCTGGTTCTAGCTAATCCAGTTTCATTCTTTCTGTCACTTAAAAGAACAGATGGCTTCAGCCTCCTCCAGGCCAAAGCTGAGTCTCTGTATTGCCAAACATGTTGATGAGCACTGAAATGCAGCCCAGAATCACAATGAAAGCAAATGTGAAATACCTGGACATAGCCAAAGTAATTCAGGCATTTCCCCATGCTCTAGCACCATTTAGCAACTACATGGGTGACCCATTCCTGGGAAGTAACTCTTAGCAAAAATGGAATTTGGGACATGCCAGCTCAGTGAAGCTAGGTCAGGCCTGATCTGAAGACAACACTGAAGGTGGGCAATGGTGTCAGCCATGGGAATTCACATGAGGAAGCACCAAGTGCTGTTTCAGGATGAAGACCCAAATCTGAAGCCCAGGGATGTGAGTTTGCACTAGGAGTAGGGGGCATCGTCTGAAGATCTCAAGCCTGGGGCAGACTTGGTTCAGGAGCCAGGATGGGCGGCCAAGTAATGAACACAGGAATCTGTGGAAGCTGAACAGGGTGAACAGGGCGGTTCCACGGACTATTGCCAAATAGCTTGTTGCTACCTCAGTCAGATTTATTAGCCCAGTTCAGCAGTTTTTGCCTGGGAGCATTTTAAAGGCACCACAGGATCTTTGACACTGGAAACTGAGAATCATTGATGGATAACAATGTGGTTCTTCCTTGAACAGCTTAGCCTCTTAGGAAAATGAAAGGTGATGAGAACAATTGTCCAATTCCAAGAACATCATGGCAGCTTCCCTTAGAGAAAGTGGTGAGACTTTGTCTTATTTCTATAGTTGGTTTCTAACATGTGGCTTTTTTCAGGCTAGAATGTGAGCTCCTTATAGGAATTGTCCATGTCATTTTCCTTTTATATCCCAGTGACTAGAAGTGTCTGGCACATAATAACTACTCCATTAAAATTTATTTATTGAGTAAATAAATTTCTAGTACCTATCTCCAAAAAAAGATATTCTCCCTTTTTTCCTAACTTCTCAGGGAGATAGGAGGGAAATAATAGTAGTAAGATTTTCTCCAGAATTCACTGGCAAAAAGAGTACCCTTCCTTCCCAAATCACTGTTTTGGGCAGGGAAAATTATGATAAAATGTAAATGTGTGCTTTTAAAATATGCCACTCTTATCAGGAGAAAAAATGGTACAGCACATCCAAGAGGAAAATATGTGAGCTGAATAAAGATTTAAAAAAAAAAAAAAAAAAAAAAAACACTTGATGTGAAGCCAGAGAAACGAGCTCTTAATGCTGGTACAAGACACGGCAAATACCTTGCATGCATGTTGACCCTTTTCCTCCCATGCCCATGGCAGACAGTGCTAATCAAGGCTAGGTTATTCTTTCCCACCAAACTGAGGTTTAACTTTAGAATTCTTGCCAACACTGTTTTTCATGCAGTCATTACTGGGTGGTTGGTGTTGATAGACATAATATAAGCCATTAGTCATGGCTGAGCTAGAGTAAAGGAAGGACAGGGCTGTGAAAGAATGTGAGGTCATTGACAGAAGACAAGAAGGGGACCTGGGCGGCACCCCAATGGACAACAGAGATCTTTGGTCTGGCTTGAACCTATGTAAATTGTTAGGTGCGTGGACAACAGTCCCAGCCTAACTCAAGCAGTGCCCTGGGGCTGGATCTGAGACCCAGACAGAAAAAGGTCCTGTTGTCCAAGAGACCAAAGAAACTAAGCTAAGAAGTCGGGTGACTTGGCAAAGTCTGTTACCCCAGAGCCTGAGTCTAGTGGAGCAGCCAGTTCACTGGAGGGGGTGTAAAGTAACTTAATTCTGCACCAGACTGAGTGAATAATTGAGTTCACCCAGGAGACATGCCTCAGCTATAAGCTGCCTGTACCCCCATGATCCCCTGTCCATGTGGAAAATCCTGATGTTATACAACTGGATGGAGCAAACTGCATCTGTCCCTGTGTTGGGGGTGATGGGAAAACAAGGAAGGAAGGACTTATTTCCAAAGCGAAGGGGTCCTCTCTGAGTTTCAGGGCAGCTGGTTAGAGGAGTACTCTTTCTTCTCCTGTCTTCCCTGGAGGGGACAACAGAAAATTACCTCCAGCATAGCATTTTTGTTTGGCATGCTTCGCCTATATCTCCACTGCATAGCTCTGTGGAGCATGGGGTTCATTTTCTCTTGAGGTGGGGCAACTAAACCCCAGACAGGCTACATGATGAGTTCTCTGACCTACAGTAAGGCAGCTGGGATCAGCCTTTAGGCTCTTGTTCAAGAACACTTTTCCCACTGAACAGTGCTGACTCATCTGGGCTGAAAGGAGAAAGCATGATGCTGACAGTTCACATCATAAGGTAATCAAATGGCCCTGAAGAAAAGCAGGCAGGAGCCGCTATGTACCTAATCTGAGTTTTCTATGGCATTTTCCCCAAGAAGGTAGATGCATTTTCTTGCCTTACATTGAAGGGACTCAATAAATAAACAGTTTTAGATGTTGAAAACAGCCTTTTAATATGTTTGTTTGACTATGGATCAGAAGAGTCAGTGCGTGGGCTGGCCCACCCTTTCTCAGAGACAGTGCGGAATAAAAGAAGTTAGGAAGACTCAATTGCAGCGTTAGCACTTACTAGCTGTACAGCCTTAAGTTATTACTTTTACTCTCTGAGCAACTATGAATTTGGGACACAACTATTTATGTCTTTATTTTTACTTTCATATTTTTATTTATTTAAAAAATATTTTTTAAATGTTTATCTTTGAGAGAGATAGATACAGATCATGAGCAGGGGAAGGGCAGAGAGAAAGAGGGAGACAGAGATCTGAAGCAGGCTTCAGGCTGTGAGCTTTCAGAACAGAGCTGCAACTCATGACCCGCGAGATCATGAACTGAGCCAAAGTTGGATGCTCAACTGACTGAGCCACCCAGGCACCCCATCCCGAATATTTACGTCTTAAGGGCTGTCTTAAGGATTAACAGTGTATGTAAATCCATCCCTCCAAGGCAAGGATGAAGGTTGTTGTTTTTGTTCTTATAAAGTAGGCAGCACAAGAGAAGTCTGCTTTACAGCTGATTCTGAACTCCTGGATTTCCAGATATCCAGCCCAAAGTTCTTCTCTCTTCTCCAACTCTCTACTGTCTCACTGGCCTTCAGACTCAGGCTGGGGGGCAGGAGGGCATTGGGGAGAAGGCTCTGGGAAACTCAGCAAGCCCACGGACCCTGAGGCTCCCAGGGTCCTGGCTCCTAAGTGGAGGCAGGCAGCTGTTCGCTGCCCTCAGGGCTGCTTTTGGGTTCATTTCAAATGAAGCACAATTTGGAGAGAATTAGAATCATTTTGTTGGGAGGTGACAACAGCAAGAAAGTCTGAGGGGGGAGATGGAATTGAGGAGAGCTGAAGCAGGGAGCCATTCCTCCGTGGGAACCCCTGTCTGCAGGGGATGCTCTGGAAGGGCACCTAAGCTAGTTGCTTGATGAATCCCCTTTCCAAGTAAGAAAGCAGGAGCACCTCTCAGAGTCCTTTCCCCATCTCCTCCCCTTCCTCACAAGGTTGGGTCTGCTCTCCTCTGCCACGTTCAGCATCTGCCAGCTTCCTCAGCCAAGCCCACAGCCTGCCAGAAGGTCAGGTCCAAAACACAATTGCAACAGCAATAGTGAAGGCTGAGCAAACAGCCCTGAAAAGATGATGAAAGGCTGAACCAGGGGAGCAGGCAGACTGTCTGGGAATGACACCAGAATGATAAATCATGGCAACGAGTCCCCACATTCTCCAGACCAAGAACTTAACTGGGAGTGGTGGCTACTCCTCCTGAGTCCATTTTGGAAAGTGGCACCTTTTCTTTTAAATGCGTCCACATGATGGTTGTTAAGACCACGATGAAAAGCCACTGGAGCCAACTGGGAAAGCAGGAATGTGAGGCCTTAGAGAAGGCAGTCAGAGGCTGGCGTATTTAAAAAATAATAATAATAATTCCTCCCTAGCTGGTACTGGTACAGTCCTGTCAGCTAAGCCTCCAGCACAGCCTGGGTGCTTTGTCCTGGAGGGTCTCAAAACTCTGCAAGGCAGCAAGACAACAACTACCCATAACCCCGACCCCACCTGGAATTCAGAACTGTGGTGTCCAGAGAAGTTTACCCTCCTGTGCTGAGCTCTGCTCTGGGAGTGAGGAGAGGTTGCACAGCAGCACAGTCCCAGGGAAGGGAAGCTTGGCCAAAAACCTGTATGAGATGAGTTAGCACAGCATGCAGATCTCAAAAGCCATCTCCTTCCTCCTCATCAGCCAGGCAGTCCCTGGCCAGTGGCCTTTGTACCTTCAGAGAAATCAGACCTCTTAGACTTTTTTTAAAAAATGTTTTATTTTTGAGAGAGAGAGAGAGAGAGAGAGAGAGCAGGGGAGAGGCAGAGAGAGAGGGGATAGAGGATCCAAAGCAAGCTCCAAGCTAACAGCAGACAGTCCAATGTGGGGCTTGATCTCACAAACCACGAGATCATGACCTGAGCCAAAGTAAGACACTTAATCGACTGAGCCACCCAGGTGCCCCTAGACTTTTAAAGAGCATCAGTGCTTCTAGCTGAGGCCAGCCTGCCATTTCTTTCTCCAAAATATCTTCCTGGTTTTCATTTTCCTCTCTTCACTCTCACATCACCCTAGCCCAGACTGTGCCATGTCATTCTTGGACAACTGCGATGGCTACTATGTGACCTTGTCAGCACAGCTCTCTCCCTCATGAGTCTTCCTTGCTATGGCCGTAGGACTTTCTTCCTAAATGACTTTTGTATCATGAAACTCCCTACTCCAAATTTTATGTTGATATCCCATGATGCAGTGTCTGGCACTCAGACCCCTCTGTCTGGCTTTCCACAACCTCCATAATCTAGCCCAACCTCTACAGCTCATGGAGATCTAGGGTTTCCATTCCAGAGAAGCTGGGCTCCTCCCTGATCCCTGTTCATGCCAGACTCGTCCTCACCTCCATTTCTTATTCCTCCCTCCTGCAATGCCCTCCTTACTCTCTCTGCTTAATCCAATTCTATCCCTCCTTCAAACCCAGCTGAAGTTCCATTTATTCCCTGCCTTTCAGGATTTCTTATGTTCCCCTGATCTCTTGCTCCTCTGAATTTCAGCTGAAGTCAATGGTTCAGTGTGACCCTTAATGAGACTCTGATTGTCTCATTTGTCTACCCAGTGTGCAAGGGATTTGAGAGCAGGGCCACTGCTTATATCCTTTGGTGGCCTCAAGAGAACCAGACAGACCATGATGTTCACACATAAAAGGGTCACAATTCATGCTTGTTGGTTCTACAAAGTCCAGTGTGACCTTGAGGTCATTGGTTCATTAAACAAATGCCTACTGAATAGCTACCATGTGGCAGAATCTGTGCTAAAGATCAAAATGTGAAAAAGACAGCATGGTCCCCAGGGAACTTACAGAACAGCGGAAAAGATAGACAGTAAAACAAGCAGTAACAATACAGTCTAGCATGATGATGCTCTGACAGGGAACAAATAGCATGTGTTGGGGATACAGAATGAGGGCAACCAACCTAGTCTTGAGAAGTCATGGAAGGTTTCCTGGGGCTGGTGTTTCCTAAAATAAGACCTTGAGCTGTCTGGTTAAGGGTGCTAAAGAGAATGAGATAAGACTATTTTAAAAGAGATTTAAAATAGCTTGACCATTTCTAGGAATGATACCTTGGTTTTCCTCTATGTACTTAAAAGGAACTTCATGCCATAAAAATTAAGTGATAATGTAATTATCTGTCTAAATCCATTCATCTATCTACCCATCTACTGTATTCTTAGCCAAGTGTACAGAAGTCCTGAGTACTTTGCTAGACATGGTGTAGGAAGGAGCATGAGGATACATTTTTTATAGCATCTCTAGATTTTCATTCTTAGCTGCCTGAGATGTTTAGAATAGTGTTCCAATAGAGGGTGGGGAATAAGGGGGAGGAAGGAGGGATGGATTGGACTCACACATCCTACTGTTATTCATAGCATTTTTTTTTTCAACCAAAACATGGGGATAATCTGACTGCCAAGCTATTATGGATAAAATGAAGACACTGCCTGTACACAAGTCTGTATTCCCTTTCTATTACTGAGATCCAAAGGGGAAAGGCCCATCCCAGCTGCATTTCCACATTCATAGAATCAGAGTGTTTCCCTGGATAGAAAGGCGGCGAGGTTTATACATCACCCATTTCTCAGAACAGACTCACAGCCTGGAGGTACTGGCATTTTATTATGCCACTTCTGGATTATTTATTTAATATTGTTTCATTAAATTTTAAAGAACACAAGTGGTTTTACAAATAAAACATGGAATGCCAGGATGCAAAAATGAATGGTTAAATCCAACTAATATTTATAAGCTCCTGAAGGAATTGAAGTACAATGTCTGTGTGTTTATGCAGGAGAAGAGATATTATTTTGTGACTGAATATCCTTCCAGTCATGCTGAGAACATCCTATCTGTAGACCTAGGAGTACAGAGGCATGGTGCTGTCTTGCACACTGAGCTCTACCCTAATTTGTCCAAGTACCACGGCCTGTTGTTGCTGGGCAGAGCAACGGCTGGACGTCCACATCTCACACTAAGTATTCAGGGCACAAACATCAAACTCGTCTTTGTTCTCTATGGGATGGTGAAAGGCTGAGGAACACACCCAGAAACCCACAACTCTACTACTGACCAGCTTGGAAACAGGAAGAACCTGGCTGCAATATTCAACCACATTAAATAACCAGCATTATCCAGAGCTCTGCAACATGAGTTCATTGTCTTGCCAGTCTTTGACTCGGAGTACACTGGGAAAGGCTGTGCGTAATTAGCCGGCCTGGTAAAAAGGGCTTTGCTGGTACCACATGCCCAGTTTTTGTCCTCAGAGGAGGGTGTTAATCTGAGAAAGGGTGAGCCTCTAGGGAGACACATTTATAAAGAATTTTGAGGATGTGTGGCTATCTTGTTACCGTGACTTCCGGGTGGGGAGGCGATGCCCAGTCAGAATTTAGATTTAGGCCAGGACACTTGCCAATGATAGAATCTAATAGAACCCTGCTGCGGACAATTTTGCACAGTGAGCTGTGGGCTCCTGTGTTGGGGGAATGAGATGTGTTTTTCTAATAAATGCTTCCCCGTCTATACGAGTTGTTTCCAGGTACTTAAATGACTCAATAACTTAATATTTCATTTTAAACCACACTCTGTACAGGAAACAAGGCTGACATTATTAGGATTTTCAGACTTTAGATATCATCCAGCAAGGCTAGTTTCAAACCTTGAGGTAGCATTACAGAAATATTTCTTACAAATGATAATAAATAACCCACATTGTTCTTTAGAAAAGCAGAATCAGTCTTTTCAATGGCATGAACAAGCCTTGAAATGAGGAGAATATGGAGGCTTTTAGCACTTTTAGGTATAAATACAATCTCTCCGAGTGGAGGGTCTCCCACTCATATTGCCAGCTTTCATTTGCTAGACCGGACGTTTCCTCTAATTCCTGGACCATTGGCTTGTAATTTTTTAAACAGTCAAGTATATTCCCCTTAGCGAGGACCCTAATAATCTGAACAAGCTAACAAGCTTCCGTTAGCCTTCCTTCATTCCTAGTGTGGTCGCGGTCTGCCAGCTGACTCTGTCAGCCACCTCAGCCATTACGTCTGTCTGCACACCCACCCTGAACCTGGCTGTGGAGTTTCATCCTCAGAACTTTGAGCAGGTGTGGCTATGTTGAGAGCAGCTGCGGGGATTTAACCATGAACAAACGCAGGACTTGAGCATTTGAACAGAACCTGAAAGTCATTTCTTTCAACGTCCTACCCCAACAGTCACGTAGTCTGTAGTTGAAATCCTCACCACTCGAGAAGACAGCTTTGTGTAACAGCCAGACATCACAAATTGCCATAAAAATCTCCCACCCCTGACCCAAGTGGTTCTACTTCAGTCATCCCATTTCCTGTATCTATCCCTGCTGCAACCCTCCCCACAATGATCAGAGCTAGTTGTTTATACGTATGTCATTTTTTCCTGCTGAACTCTCAAAGGCAGGAGCCCCGTCATATTCATCTTTGTATCTCCATTGTCACTGACAAGCAAGAGTTGAAAAGAAAGGGGCAATTCTAACTTTCCCTTCAGCACTGATTCATCTCACCCTATCAACCAAACTATTCCGTAGTTCAATCCACATTTCTCTAACTTGTCTGAAAAGATATCACAAAAGATCCTGTCAAGTAGCCTTCTAAAACCCAGATGTATCCCCCTGATCATTGAGTTTAATATTTCAGCTTAAAAAATGGAAATGAACTTCATTTGTGGTATTTCTTTCTTAGTGAATCCAAGTGAGAATCTGGTAATCATGTCTCCCTTTTCTACATTTTAACAATTTGTTAGATAACCCATTTTAGAAATGTGTTGATGGTTAATGTTAAGATTACCAGTTTGCAGTTTCCAAAATCCACTTTTGAAATTTGGGGTAACATTTTCTCCCTCTCATCTGTGGATATTCAATCCTTGGTAAATTGTTCAAAGACTGTTAAAGCTTGTTCCTCAATCTTCTCTTTAAATTATTTTTGTTCCCTGGACTGTTATTCATCTGGGCTTACAGACTACAATGCATTTCCAATGGCCAGCTTCTCTCAATATCTTTGTCCCCAACTGGGGCTTCACCCCATCTCTCCAGGATATATCCTCATTGATGAAGGAGGACAAAAACCAACTCATCTGTGCCCATTGGGATAGTGTAACTCTGGGATGTGGGGTGGGGTAAGAATCTGGAAGAGAGCTACTGGAGCTTTCCTCCCAGCTATTGGCAGAGGGAGATTTACTATGAAGCTAATGGAGCTTAATCTTCAGAGTCCTTCACTAATTGTGTGCTCTTTTTCTTAAAATTGTTCTGCCAAATTGTGTAACCTTCAAAGCACAGATACATGGATCTGCTCTTGGGCCTTGGGTAAGCTCACATATTATGCTTCCACTGAAAGTGTTCTTATGGGTGTTGCAAATAACCAGGCTATCAAAGCAAGAAATGAAAATATAGGAGTGTTTTATAGGCTAACCAGAGGCTTGAACTACCCAGAACTGATACTATCATTTCAGTAAGAATTTAGGAAATATACTTAACCTCATTGTTCTTTCATTTTCTTACAACATAGGGATAAAATCCTTATTTGATTCTTAGTTGACAATCATTCCATGTTGACCCACTATAACTATTCCCCAGCTTACAACAATTTGATAAATAAAAATAAGTATTTGTTGACATACACATAAAACAGAAAAATTAACTTTTCAGAATGAGCATTTACTCTATGAGGGGATTAACTTAATGAAGGAGTACCAAGTTAAAAAAAAAAAAAAGAATATAAGATTTACAATTGGGAGAACTGACTTGTGAGCACAATCTAGGAAACAGCAGAAGGTTGAATATATCCCTTCATCCCCATGAGTCTTAGTTCCCTCTTCTAAAAATGAAGATGAAGATACTTCTCCATGAAGAGGTTGTGAAAATTGATGCCATACGTACTAACATGCTTTGTAAACTATGGAGATGATTTATAGATGTATGGGGTTATTATCACCTTAAATCATCAAAATTCATTGATTTACAAACATTTAATTTACACAAACTTTTCTGAAGTACAGACTGTACATGCTATTGACAGTCATGTAGGGAATGAGTTAAAAATTTAGTGAATGACCATGCAAATATCAAATACTATGCAGATATAGATTAGTTTAAAAATCATTAAAATATCTTACCTTAAGAGTAAATCTCTCCAGTTCAGACCCCAGTTTTTTCCATTCAGTGCAGTAGAAATGCTAATGAAGTTGGCAGTTATATTGGAAGTTCAGGATCAGTTGATTTGTTATCCAACATTGTTATAGGATGAATATTCCTTAAGTTCCTTCTTTTAATGTGCCCCAGAGTCTAGGGCATTTTGTTGATACTCCCTGGCCAGGAAAACATCTCTAGATTTCCAAAGTACTTGCACCTGAGGGTTCTGTCTTCTTTTGGTCTCCCCATAATATCACAAGCTTCCATCTTGAAGATGTCCTTCCATTCAGAGAAACATCCGTTGACAATAGTCTTAGGTTGCCATTGAGATGCTTAAGCGCCTACGTGGCAGAAAGAATTTTGCACCTGTTTCCTTTCAGAGTTTGCTGGAAGACTCAAGAAAACTTCAAGCCTCTCAGAGATTTCTGAGCACCTAGTTTGCAGGATCAATCTGTTGAGGTGGAAGCCTGTTGCCTAACTTTGCTGAGCTCAGTTTAACAGCAATTTAAACATAGATTCCTCTCCTCACAATCTGTTGTTCTACAAGGAGGGCCTCATTTCACAAAATTCCACGCCAAGTGGAGCTTCTAGGCTCAACAGAGACAACTGCATTCATTACCACCAGCTCCGACTTTCCATTCAGAGAGGAATCCTGTTTCAGTTCGTTATCTCTCTGAGTTCCGGCTTCATCAGTCTCCATTAGGAAGTACGTTGCCTTTCTGCCAAGAGGCACTGAAGGTGAGTGGCCCAGTTCTCTGCAACAGGTGCCAGCTGCCAACAGCCTCCTTCTCACCAAGCACTTGCCCTCTACGGAGGCCAGAAACCCATCTTCCCTCATTAGGGAAAATATGTCTCTTCTGAAATCAGCTCTGACACACAGAGCCCAGGCAGCATGTTCTTTCTGTACTTCCCTGTTCCCTTTTGTTCACGCCTGCCACTCATAAAATCTTCCTTCGCTGCCATTGAGGGTGAGCTCACCAGGTCTCTCCTCACCTCACATAAAACCGTGTTCCCCAAAAGGATCCAACTGGGTGTTCAATCCCCTCTATCAGTGTCTCTTCCATACTAGTGAACCCATTTACTACTTTCAAAGAGGTAAAAGGGAGAAGGAAATAAGAAATTAAGGCCAATTTTTGACACAAGAAGCAAGAGCGAGGCAAAGAACAAAAAAGATGCGGGGTGAGAGTCTTAGGATGTGGGGGCACCTGACATTAAATCAGAAACCCTTTCCGGGAGAGCAGATGCCCCCAGACCCGTAGACCTAAGATATGATTTAATTGGCATGCAAAATTACTCTCACCAATCTTTAGTTTATTCAAAAATCAGTAAAATGGAACTAAAATATATTCATGTCTTTGGACTGGTGGCGTTTTCTTCCACCTTCAGTCTTGTCATTTCTTTCCCTTCTCTGAGTTTAGTAAAGCAAATAAAAATAGGCCCCCGAGTAGCATAAAACATCAGAACTTTGCTAAAAGAGTCAGTGCCCGGGAACAACAAAAAGATGTTTGTTTTGTAGACTGTCCATCTGAAGGATCTAAAGTCCCCTTCTTCCCACCTCAGGAGGGACTTCATGCAGTCCGTTACATGAGGAAGTTACGTACAGAATCTCCAAGAGTCACCATGCACGTGATGGAACAGACCCCTTTCCCCCCAGATCTCTCCACAACCTACTTACACACCAGCCTTAGCAGTGCCTTTATTCCCAACAGCCAGCACCTGCTTCTCTTGAAAAGGACCCTCAGGTCTACAGAGATTGCTGGGAAGTGATATGGGAATTTTCCTCCTGGGGAGGAAGGTAGGGATAGACCTTAACAACCAATGATTATTGATTGCAAGGGTGTAAACTACTCCAGCTCCTTATCCATCCTTTGCTGATGAAGAAAACTTTGAAGTAAGACCTCCTCTGTCTCCAAGAGCAACTCCGTGGGGACCCTGCTTGATACCTTTCTATACCTCCCTACTGGCTCCCCCTTCTGCACCGCCAACCCTAAGTTTTCCAAGGAAAGTCTCCTAATAAATCACTTTCACTTGGTACCTCATGTCAGCAGCTGCCTCTGATGATCCCAATCTGACATTTTAGAATTGAGCCAAGAGGGGGAGAGAGAATAAGCCCGCAATGTGTGGGAGGGCAGGAGATGCAGCAGGGGTCTGAGAAGGGCTTGATGTAGAGACTGAAAGGAGATGTGATGGGGAAAGTAGAGAAAAGAAACATTTTGTACAATCTCCCAGATCCCATATATCTTCTAATAATAACTGTGTGCGTGTGTGTGTGTTTGTGTGTGTGTGTGTGTGTGTGTGTGTGTGTGTACATGCACACCCCTATGGGCACATAATTTTTCTTGTCCCTTTCCCTTTCTGGTAAAGGACTGCACTACATGATCTTGGGATATTATAGGCCTAACTAAACAGTTGCATGTTATTTATACTAAAATGTATTTTCTTTATACTTTCCTAATTTTGGTAACAACAGACTAGCTTTGACAGGAAATAAAATCAATGAAAACACAGTGTAAAGAAATGGTGTTATATGAGCCACTAGCAAAGAAACTCTAGGCTATGACAGGAATAGGGGGTAGAAATGGAGAGGCATCGCCTTCTTGGTTTCACAGATGTACTCATTTGATCCTCTCCCTGCTGATTGAGGGCCAGTCCAATTTCTGTCATGGGTTTGGGAGTCTTGTCTGAGACTCTTAACCTCTGCATCTCCTTTCACCCTCTGTAATATGAATGACAGTTACGAAAATAGCATCTGTTACATCATGCTTTCAAGGTATCAGTGCTTTAAAGTTATTAATGCATTTAACCTATGCAGCAATCCTTTGAGTAGCTATTGCTATCTCTTTTTCACAGATGAGAAACCGAGGCACAAAGAGATAATATAAGAAAAAACTGCACAGGTGCATGAAAAGATGTTCAATATCACTAAACATCAGGGAAAGGCACCACAATGAGATATTACCTCACACCTGTGAGAATGGCTATTAAGAAAAAGACAAGAAATAACAAGTGTTGGTGAGGATGTGGAGAAAAGGGAACCTCTGTACACTGTTGATGGGGATGTAAATTGGTGCAGCCACTATGGAAAACAGTATGGGGCTTCTTCAAAAAACTAAAAATAGAAGTACCCTATGATCTAATAATTCCACTTCTGGGTATTTATCTGAAGAAAACAAAAGCACTAACTCGAAAAGATATTGGCACCGCCATGTTTGTTGCAACATTATTACAATAGCCAAGATGTGGAAACAACCTGTGTCCATAGATGATAAATGAATAAAGAAATTGTGGTTTATATACACAATGGAATATTATTCAGCAATTAAGAAGGTATGAAATCTTGCCATTTGCAACAGCATAGATAGACCTTGAGAGCATTATGCTAAGTGAAGTAAACCAGAGAAAGAGAAATATGATAGGATCTCACTCACATGTGAAATATAAAACAAATACAAAAATTTGTAGATACAGAGAATGGATTGGCGATTGCCAGAGGTAGAGGCTGGAGGGTGGGCAAAATGGGTGAAGGAAGGTCCAAAGGTACAAACTTTCACTTATAAATAAGTCATGGGAGTGTAATGTACAGCATGGTGACTATAGTTAATAATACTATATTGCATATTGAAAGTAGCTAAGAGAGTAGATCTTAAAAGTTCTTATCACAAGAAAAAAATGTGTAACTAACTATAGTGATTTATGTTAACTAGCCTTATCATGGTGATCATTTTACTGTATGTTCAAATATAGAATCATTATGTTGTACATCTGAAACTAACATAATGTTGTATGTCAATTATTCCTCAATAAAAAATGATAAAACAAAACAAAATCTGCTTTTCCTACTTCACATAGTTGCTGTGAGGATGAAACAAAATAACGTATGTGAAAATGCTTTGACAATTCTAATGCACCACACATGTGGTTTACAGTACTATCACTATTTTTGTAAATAGTATGACCACATTAGTAGTTGCTATCAGAGCTATGGTCCTATCCACGTTATAAATAATCTTTCTCTAGAGGTCTCACAATACTGAAAGGCTATATTCCTGGAAAGGGTGTAGTGGCGCATTGCTGCCTGTAGAATGTGTTTACGTGGAGTTTACAAGTTTCTTTCTGTCTGTAGGGGACCTCAATTTGAACCTAACATCTCTGTCTAGTATCTAGTTGCATCTGAAGGACTAGCAAAGTGGGTGTCCAGGGAGCTCCTGAGGAGACCTAAGAGAGAAACTATAGAGGTGGCTATTGGCCCTGCCCTTACCATATGCTTTGGGTTGAAACATAACAAATCAGCCGTTGTTGTGGCATGAAACAGATCCTTCCATCATAGCCCTCAGAAGAAGCCAACCCATAAACTTAACCAAAGTTTGGAAATTACACCACATAGATGGAAAAAATTGAATATGACACAAAAAATGGAAAGTTTTCCCATGCTCATGGATTGGAAGAATTATTAAAATGTCCACATTACCAAAAGTAATCTATGGCTCAATGCAATCCCTATCAAAATAAGCATTTTTTTTCTAAACAAGAACAAATAATACTAAAATTTGTATGGAACTACAAAAGACCCCAAATAGCCAAAGCAATCTTGAGAAAGACAAAGCTGGAGGTATCATAATTCCAGATTTTAAGATACACTACGAAGCTGTAGTAATCAAATCAATATGGTACTGGCATAAAAATAGACCCATAGATCAATGGAACAGAACAGAGAGCCCAGAAATAAAGCCATAATTGTATGGTCAATTAATCAATGACGAAGGAGGCAAGAATATACAATGGGGGAAATGGCAGCCTTTTCAATAAATGGTGTTGGGAACACTGGACAGCTGCATGCCGAAGAATGAAACTGGACCACAAGTTAACACCATACACAAAAATAAACCCAAAATGGATTAAAGAACTAAATGTGAGACCTGACCATAAAAGTCCCAGAACAGAGAACAGGCAGTAATTTGTCTGACATTGTTGAGCAACGTCCTTCTAGATACATCTGTTAAGGCAAGGGAAACAAAAGTAAAAACAAAACAAAACAAAACTACTGAGACTACATCAAAATAAAAAGCTTTTTCACAGCAAAGGGAACCATCAACAAAACAAAAAGGCAATCTACTGAATTGGAGAAGGTATTTGTAAGTGATATGTCCAATAGGGGTTAATATCCAAAATATATAAAGAACTTACACAACTCAACACCAAAACACCCCAAACAACTCAATTAAAAAATGGGCAGAGTACCTGAATATACATTTTTCCAGAGAAGACATACAGATGGCTAACAGACATATAAAAAGGTGCTCAACATCACTAATCATCAAGGAAATACAAATCAGAACCACAATGAAATATCACATTACACCCAACCTGTTAGAATGGTTAAAATCAAAGCTAAGAGAACAAATATTGACAATAATGTGGAGGAAAAGGAACCCTCATACACGTTGGTGGGAATGTAAATTGGTGCATCTACTGTAGAAAACAGTATGGAAGTTCCTTAAAAAAATATGATCCAATATTTCCAACATTTGGTATTTACCCAAAGAAAACAAAAACACTAATTGAAAAAATATATGCACCTCAATGTTTATTGCAGCATTATTTACAGTAGCCAAGATATGGCAGCACCTAAACAGATAAGGAAGATGTGGTACACACACACACACACACACACACACACACACACACACACACACAGAGGAATATTATATAGTCATAAAAAGATGAGATCATACCATTTGAGACAACACAGAAAGAACTAGAGTGTATTATTCTAAGCAAAACAAGTCAGACTGAGAAAGACAAATGCCATATGATTTCACTCATAAGTGGAATTAAAAATCCACAAAACAAATGAATAAACAAAAAGCAGAATGAGATGCCTGGATAAATACAGGGGACAGACTGATGGTTGCCAGAGGGGAGAAGGGTGGGGTATTAGGTAAAATGGGTGGAGTGGAGTGGGAGATACAGGCTTCTAGCTATGGAATGAATTAAGTCATGGGGATAAAAGGCACAGCATAAGGAATATAGTCAATGATATTAGCGATATATGATGACAGATGGTAGTTATACTTGTGAACACAGCATAATGTATAAACTTGTCGAATCACTATGTTGTACACTTGAAACTAATGTAACATTGTGTGTCAACTATACTCAAATAAAAAAAAATTTCAATTAAAAAAAAGTGGAACCAACACTATCAACACCTTGATTTCAGGCTTCCAGCCTTCAGAACTGTGAGGTAATACATTTCTGTTGTTTAAGCCACCCAGTTTGTGGTACTTTGTTACCAATACAGCCTCCTTTGTTAATTTGTTATGGTTGTTTGTTACTAACACAGTTTATTTAATAACTAATACAGCCTCCCGTTGATAAGCTGCCTCCACCTCCAGACCCGGATAGAGAAAGCAGAACACCCCTGTGACCTCTCACCTTGGGTCAAAGCTAGGGGGAAGAATGCAAGGAGTTCTGAGCCAAGGACAACCAATCTTAAAGCTTGCCAGGACCTACGACTGCTGGCTCAGAGAAATGACACAGGACCATCAAAGCCATTCTCAGACAATAGGAAGCTATAGTGGAGGGTGGGTGTTAAGCTGGAAGCCCATGTAGACCCTAGCACGTGGCTGCCATTTTGGGTTGTGTACAGGATAAGTAAGCAGAGGAAGCTGGTGAAGAGAATGTGAGAAGAATGGACAGAGGCAAAGCTGATGAGAGGAACTGAAGAGAGAGAGAGACAGAGATTGGCTCGGCCCTAGAGCTGTCTTGTTTCTGCCTTTCCTGAAGCCCGATTTCTCTGGGTTCCCTCATGCATACATATCCTTTAACAAATCCCCCCCACCCCCATTCCTCTGGTAACTTGATTGTTGTCTTTCTTGAACCTAAAGTGACCTGAGTATGATGGTTCAGAAAGGAAACTTCAGTCCGTGGAAAAAAATACACATAGCAAAGTAGTGACCAGGACATTTCATTGGATTCACGTCTCCATGTTTTCCTGTCTTAATCTGAGAAAGAGCAGAGTGAGTTAAAAAACTTAAAAATTACTTTTTTTAAAAGCCCTAAGATATTAGGCATAAGGTAGCATTGCTCTGGAACCCTGTGACAAAGCATAAACTAAAAAATGGAAGGAAAGGTGGGGGCGGGAATACGGCAATGAGCATAGTGATAGAGTTGAACCCTGGCAGGGTTCTGGGGACCCAGTCCTGAAGGGCCTTCCAGGCTAGCTGAAGAAGCAGTTTGACCTTTTCCCAGAGAAGGAGAGAGGCCCAAACTGACAGGCATTTCAGAAAGATCAGGATACCAACAGGGTGTGGGATGGATTTGAGGGGAACAAGACTGCAGTTATAGGGAGTATGACTAAAAGGCTGTTGTAGGAACCCAGCCACAAGGTGATGGTGGCCTGAGGTGAGAAGAAGAGAGAAAGGAACTGAGCGAAGAGATGTTGAGGGGGTAACACTGAGTGGACCTGATGAATGTGGAGCTGGTGGGGAGGATTGGATTAAAGACATACTCACTGAGGTGACCAAGGGGCAGAGATGAATCTCCGGGGCCAAGGACTGAGGAAGCACATCTCTAACCTTTATCATTCCAAGGACCAGTTCCTGACATTTAGACGTGGGTCCCCAGCATGGCCCCCATCCTTAAGGGCTGAAAGCATATGCTATCCCAGTGACAGCAGAAAAGCTTCTCTCCAGGCTGCTGTGGGCTCAGAGCCTCACGCTAGAGCTCTGTGTTTACACATTCAGGAGAATTGAATCTCACATAATCACATATGTGACAAAGGCCTCAGCTATAAGCAACATTAATGAAGACAAATGAATCAGCCGAACGCGGCAGCTTGCACAGCAGCTCCCAGGGCCCTGCCTCACAGGGAAGCTGCTTTGTGGGGGCTGCCCACTTTTGGCTGCAGCTTTCGCCTTGCCTGGCAGAGAGGTAGGAGAACTCTTTCACTGAGCGGGCACCTCAGCCACTGCCTGGACAGCCTGGGCTGGAGGACAGGCAGTCGCTGGGGGCTTTGCGGGAATTCTAAGAGGATTCTAAGAGCATGTTTACACATGCTTATGGAAGCTATCTTAGGGGAGATAGGCAAGTAGAGCTTAGCGGGATATGGTCTGATAGTGTTAAATAAACAAGCTCCCTGCATCCTGGCGGTTGCTGATTGGGAAAGTAGCTATTAGAATTTTAATTCCAGCCAGTGAGTAACCACACTCCCACGGGCATCTCACTGAGTGCTCACTGAGCTAGGAGTTAGCTCTTACCTCCATTCTCTTCTCCCCTTTAAGGCCACTTGTATCTGCCCATCCATTTCTTTTTGTGACAGAAGCAAAAACACTCAACTTTGCGAGTTTCAGTCCAGCCTCTCCCGAGGGGATCACAGCCGGTAGATAAAAAGAAGGCATTTATAAATCAAGTGGCAGAGACTGGGGCTGGTGAAGTGGCCGTGGCTCTGTCCTGGCGCTCGATGGCAGGGATGGATGGTGAGCAGGCCCCACGGTGGCAGGCTAGGTTTTGATGCTTAGAACCAGCTCAGACAACCTCTAGAGGTGGAAAAGACAGCAGTCTAGCGTGCCTGTGGTGAGAGGACATGAAAAAAACTGCCCCATTAAAAGGCAGAACTGTTTGTTGTGAAAGCATCCAGACCTGGCAGCAGGGTTCTCCCTTTTCTTGCCACCATTTCAGCCTCTGCTCTGTGAAATTCAAGATACTGCAAGAAGGCAATCTCTCTCCCAAGGGATGTCTCCGACAGGACACTGAGAAAGACCCCTCATCAAAGTCCAAAATGAAACATTCTCAGGATTTCCCGACGTGAATTAAACAAGCGGATTTTATTAGATCAATATGAGGGGATTTGAAACTAATTAATCAGTGTAGAGATCAAATGAGCCAATGACAGAGAGACAATGGAATGAAAACTTGGCGAGTCAGTAAAAGGCCTGCCTGAATCCAGACAGTGTAATAACACCGGGTCTCATCCCCTGTGGAAGAAATTCCAATTGCTCAGTAAAAGAAAGTAAGTTGGGTGACAAATCCACTGTCACCAGCAATCTTCTTCAGGGACTATCCTCTTAATGACACTCAGATTGATTTTTCATTCCTGGAAGGAACAGAAGGAAGCAGAAGTGATCAGAAAACATAAATATCTTTTAATAAAGCTGAGACAGGCTGCTGGAAGAATATGTGTGTACAAGAGAAAGAAACAGTAAAAATAATGCACTTGGGAAAATGCGTTTCCAGCATCAACACGGTGACTGAGTCAATAAAGTTGGGATGGGAAACAGCATGGAGCCTCTTACCACACTGCTTACCTAGCAGGTGCATCCTCAAGGTGAAGGCAGAAGAAACTCACATGGAGTGGGCCCAGAGATGGCTTGTTTCTTCCTCTCCTGAAACAAAGATTTGGGTCAGATTAACTCTAAGGTTCCTTCTGGCCTAAAGATGCCACTATTTGTTATTAAAGTAGTGTCCCCTCCTCTGCGGTGTCACTTTCTGAGCTTTCAGTTACCCATGGTCAGCAGCAGTCCAGAAGCAGACGATTCTCCTTCTTATCCAGTAGGATACTTATGCTACTTAGGCAGTAGCATCCTTCTTACAGACTTTCTCCTGTCACTGAAGGTCAATGGTAGCCTAACTCTACGTCACAGCGCCTACATAGTTCACTTCACCTCATCTCGTCAGGCAGTCATTTTATCGTCTCACATCATCAACAAGAAGAGTGACTTCAGTACAGTAAGATATTTTGGAGAGAGGCCATATTTATATAACTTTTATTATAGTAGATTGTTATAATTGCTTTATTTTATGATTGTTCTCTGTGTGTAATTTATAAATTAAACTGTGTCACAGATATGCATGGATAGGAAAAAACATATTATATGTAGGGTTCAGTACTATCCATGGTTTCAGGTATCCACTGGGGGTCTTAGAATGTATGTCCCGTGGATGAGGGGGGACCACTGCATTCCAGAGCTACCCTGAGAAGGGCCCAGGTGAGCAATGACAGACAACTGGTGATAACCATGTTGGAAGAGGACAGAGTGGGGACTTTTCAATCAGGCCTGGATCTGGCCTCCACCCACTCTCTTCATTTATCAGTGTCTTCTCAGAACCCGGTCAGGTTGTATCATATTATTTTATATTTGCTGTTCATGTGGTGGCTCAAAATGTACACATCCCTCACATCTCCTAGAGTGGGAAAAGCCCTCAGCTTTTGGAGTCAAAAAATAAATGGGTTCAAATCCCCGCTACATCACCAGCTAGTTTTGTGATTTTAGACTGGTCACTTCCATGTGATGGACTATTAGGCAGCCATTAAGAAGAATGAGATGGCTTGGGGTACCTGGGTGGCTCAGTGGGTACAGCGTGCGACTTTGGCTCAGGTCATGATCTCACAGTTCATGAGTTTAAGCCCCATGTCAGGCTCTGTGCTGACAGTGCAGAGCCTGGAGTCTGCTTCGGATTCTGTGCCTCCCTATCTCTCTGCCCCTCCCCCGCTTGCACTCTGTCTCTCTCTCAAAAAATAAAAACATTAAAAAATTAAATAAAAAAAAAGAAGAATGAGACGGTTCTATAGGAATTCATGGAGAAATGTCCACAATGTATTTCTTATTCAACAGCACACCAAAGATGGAAGCAGCCCAAGTGTCCATCAATGGACAGAGTGACAAAATATCGTGTATATACACGATGGGATATTATTCAGCCTTTAAAAGGAAGGAAATTCTGACACATCCTATAACATAGATGAACCTTGAGGACATTATGCTAAGTGAAATAAGCCAGCCACAAAAGGACAGATCCTGCATGATTCCATTCATATGAGGTGGTCAAATTCATAAAAATATAAAGTAGAGTGGTGGCTGCAGAGGCTGGGGAGGGGAGAACAGGGAGGCAGTGTTTAATGAATACAGCATTTTGGTTTGGGAAGATAAAGAGAGCTCCAGAGATGGGTGTTGGCAATAGCTGCACAACAATGTGAATGTACTTAATGCCACCGAACTGTATACATTTAAGTGTTCAAAATGGTAAAATTCTATGTTATATGTTTTCTACAATAAAAAAAGTAAGTGGCAGAACAGTAAGTATATAATGTGATCCCATGTTGGTTAAAATTTTAAAATCTCTCTATATTGTCTATGTACAGAGGACAGTCTGGGAGGATACATACCGTGATGCTAACAGTGGCTACTTTGGGGGAGTGGGGTTGGAAGTGGTGCTAGTGGATAACATGACTTACAAGTTACATGTGTCTCAATGCATGAGAGCTTGTGTTCAACTTTGACAGGAAAATGCCAATAAACTCTGACTCTCAAAATCCCTGTTTCAAAAGGAAAAGGTATTCATCGTTACTCTTGTTACTCCTTCCCGGAACATGGGCTGTGGCTTTCCATTTCTTACCAAGTACAATCCAAACTCCTCAGTCGGGTATTTAATGTCCTGCAACCAGCCTCTCATCATTCCCTTTTAACTGTCTCCGTGCATCAGTATCACAATCATCTGATGTTCCCTGACCACAGTTGGCTTTTTTTTTAAGTTTATTTATTTTGAGGGGGAGAAGGAGAGGGAGGAGCACAGAGAGGGGGAGAGAGAATCCCAAGCAGGCTCCATGCTCAGCATGGAGCTCAATGCAAGGGTCAATCCCACGACCCAGGGATCGTGCCCTGAGCCAAAATAAAGAGTGGGATGCTTAACCGACTGAGCTACCCAACCTCCCCTCACATCCATGGCTTTGATCAAGCCATTCTCTCTCTATACTGTCCTTCCCCTCAGTATCTGCCTACAGATATCTCATCTATTCTTTTAGGACACAGTCTCTGAATCCCTTAAGTAGAAGCGATTTCTCCTTCCTGCTCACGGCAATCATTAAATCTAGCCCATCTCTGATTTGTTTGTGTGTACATCTTCTCTCCCTCCAACGACCCGATGCTCCTTGAGAGAAGGAGCCTGGTAATTCCCAAGGCACTGACCACAGTGTAATGATACAACAGCAACAGTGGTGACGGCAGTGAGAGTTCCACACGGTGTAACTTGCGTGACCCTGAGAACAAGTGCCTCCTTAAAATTTGCACGTTATGTACCTTGTTCCCCTCACCTAGTCCCAGCCACCACCGTCCACTGAGTGCTTGCATGCCAGGCACCGAGCTAAGAAATGACACACCTCGCCTCACAAGATTTCTGGGGTATAGGTGTTATTATCCCCATTTTGCAAATGAAGAAACCATGGCTTAGAGATTAAATAACTCGCCTAAGATCATACGGCAAAAATGGGAATTTGAACTCAGGCCTGACTTTCTAAAACATGTGATTCCGATAACTACAATCGACTGCCTCACCAGTATGCTTGCACATGCAGTAGGCACTCTCGACATTTGAGCGTTTAATGGCTTCAGAGAGAGGGCAGCATGCCACAGAGCGCACAGTAACTGTTGACCCAGTGCTGTGAAAAACTTGCAGTGCTCCGGGCTCCTGTGGCCAGCATAAGCACTAGAAAGGTCTGTTCATTCCTGCCTGCCACATCCCAAAGGAAACTCCATCCTGGTTCTACTGCTCAGTTCAACCACAGCTTTCCCTTCACTCTATTCCTCCATCCATTTCAACACCCGTTTCTCTCCAACAAAAGCCTCCTCCTTGCCCCCAAACACCCGGGCTCTGCTTATTATCTACAGAGCCTCTCGGATCCTGACCTCAGACGCGCAGACAGGAGGAAACAAGCCTTGCAGACATGATTTGGCCCAGTCGACCTTTTGTGCTCTCCAGAAGTGCTGCTGGTGAAGAACGTGGGAAAGACTCTCAGACCCTGAGAACAGATTCCAGGCTCTAGGAAGGACAGGAAGGAGAGGATGCCTGCTGCTGAGAGAGGTGGGGACCAGTGTACATCAGCCCTTCTTCAGAAGTACACGGCCCCACAGCCTGGTGTATCCAGACTTATGCTATGTGCATGCAGCCACTGAAAGGTGGCTAGTCTGAACGGAAATGTGCTCTAGGTGCAAAACACACACCTGATTCCAAGACTTAGCATGAAAAAAAGGGTGTAAACTCTCCCAGTAGTGATTTTTAATGTTGGTGACCTGTTAAAATGATAAGATTTTGGATAATTAGGTTAAAGTTAATCTCATTGCTTCTTGCTAGTTTTCTTTGAGTGTGGATAGAAAATAGGAAGTTACATATGTGACTCACATTTCTGGTCAGAGTCCTTCCAGACCCCCAGACTCTGTTCCAGGCCCACTCCTTACCTAACCACTGGGCCTCCAGCTGCCTGGACCCCAACTTAACCCCACTTGGACTTTCTGTACAGTGGCAGCTGTGGTGACCCGTACTCTGGAGCTTAGAAGCGTCCTGGCCTGGAAAGCCAACTGCAGAGTTTGAGAATAAGAAATAGCTGGATATTTGTGCATTCACTCATATTTCCCTCTGAGCACATGTCCCTGGCTCCTTTCTTTTAGGACGGTGGTTCTCAAAATATGGTCCCTGGATCAGCAGCATTGCATCACCTAGGAACTTGAACTTGTTAGAAATGCAATTACCAGGCACCATCCAGAAACTTTGATTCAGTAACTATGGGGATGGGGCCCAGCAATCTCATTTTTAATAAGCCCCCAACATTATTTTGATACATACTAATATTTTCTTTTTTTGCCTCTTTTTCAAGTCTTTATTTAAATTCTAGTTAGTTAACATACAGCATAATATTAGTTTCAGAAATAGAATTTAGTGATTCATCAATTACATACAACACCCAGTGCCCATCACAACAGTGCCCTCCTTAGTACCCATCGCCCACCTAACCCATACCCCACCTATCTCCCTCCATCAACCCTAAGTTTGTTCTAGGTAGTTAAGAGTCTGTTTTGTGGTTTGCCTCTCTCTTTTTTTCCCTTATGTTCATCTGTTTCATTTCTTAAATTCCACATATGAGCAAAATCACATGGTATTTGTCTTTGTCTGACTTATTTCACTTAGCATAATCGTCTCTAGTTCCATCCATGTCATTGCAAATGGCAAGATCTTTCTTTCTTCTTTTTTTTTGTTCCTTCCTTCCTTCTTTCTTTCTTTCTTTCTTTTTCTTTCTTTCTTTCTTTCTTTCTTTTTTTGTTTTGTGGCTGAGTAATGTTCCCGTGTGTGTGTGTGTGTGTGTGTGTGTGTGTGTGTGTGTGTGTTTACCACATCTTCTTTATCCATTCATCAATTGATGGGCATTTGGGCTCTTTCCATAATTTGGCTATTGTTGGTAGTGCTGCTATAAACACTGGGGTGCATGTATCCCTTTGAATCAGTATTTTTGTGTCCTTTGGATAAATACCTAGTAGTGCATTTGCTGGGTTGTAGGGTAGTTCCAATGCTTATATCTTCAAATCGATGTCTTAGTGCTCTGTTCCTCAAACTTTGCTGCACATTAAGATCACTTGAGGAGCTTTTAACCTGGGCTTTCCCCATGCCCAGATCACACCCCATGGCAAGTAATTCAGAATCTCTGGGGGTGGGACCCAGATAGCAGTTTTTAAAAAACTCCTCCCTTGATTCCAAGGGCAGCTATGGTTGTGCCCTATCATCTAAAGGTAAAGGACTCAAGACTATCAGCCAGAGCTGAACAGGCTGCAATAAGTAAGTGAGTGAGACTGACTTCCTAAGGGGTGGTGGGGGTGTGAGACAGTACAGTACAGAAAATGGCATGAGAAAGAGGCTGAACTGTGCATGCTGAACCTAAAAGGCCTCCTTTCTTTTTTTTTTTTTCTTTCTTTCTTTCTTTCTTTCTTTCTTTCTTTCTTTCCTTCTTTCTTTCTTTTTCTTTCTTTCTTTTTCTTTCTTTCTCTTTCTTTCTTCCTTCCTTTCTTCCCTTCTCTTCTCCCTTTTCTCTTTTCTTTTCTTTCTTTTTAAATAATTTATTGTCACATTAGCTATCATACAGTGTATATAGTGTAGTCTTGGCTTCAGGAGTAGATTCCCATGATTCATCACTTATATACAACACCCAGGGCTCATCCCAAGAAGTGCCCTCCTCAATGCCCATCACCCATTTTCCCTGTCCCCCAACCCCCTCCCCATCAACCCTCAGTTTGTTCGCTGTATTTAAGAGTCTCTTATGGTTTGCCTCCTCTCTGTTTGTAACTTATCTTCCTTCCCTTCCCCTATGGTCTTCTGTTAAGTTTCTCGGTCAGCCACTGTAATGAAACAGGGATTAGTTCTTTAGATTCCCTGAAGTTGAAATGACATGTGGAAAGTGAACAGTTTTTCCCACAGTCTACCAAGAGGTGACGTCAAGCAAGGCCTGAGGTCTGAGGCTCCAGGTATGTTAAAACAAAGAGATGTCTAAATAGGGTTCTGAAGATTGTGATACATTTTAGAAACTTACACATGTAGCACATGTAGCACATGTAAAATTTAAAACATACACAAGGCAATGTGATCATCCTATTCACAACATAATAGCAGGATTTATTTTTAAAATTCACAGGCATGGTAGCAAAATTTGGCAGAAGTTTAAAGCTGATGATCACTCCCTTCTTCCAGTTCTATTAGCATATCTTTAGAGATAAAATTTTCAAAAATCAAAATTTGAGGCCTTTGGTGACCGTGAGATCCATGGATGAAAGACCCGCCTTTACTGTGGCCCCGGGATAGGTGTGTCGGGGTACACGAGAGGGAAGTCAGGGCTCTGCAGATGTGCACACAGTGCCAGTGTCCCCCCACCCCTGCCCACCCGACACGCAACCTGGGCTGTGTCTGCCGTTTACCACCCTCCTGGCCTCTAGTATTCCCCTGCAGGGAGTGGAACAGTGACAGTCACAAGACACCCACCCTCATCTTACTAAAGTAATTCCTCTAGTTTGGGACATAGTTGCAGGAGGAGGGGAGGAATTGGGGAAATATGTCCTCTGGGCAGCACCGGCAATATTATGGGTTTATAAAAGCACATATTCTCCTGTTCAAGAGGCTAGACTGGGCTCAGAGCTCAGGACTTGATGTGACATGATGCTTTAGAAAGAAGAGAAAGCAATCCCAGACTGAACAACAATTATTGCCTGAGTAGCAGGCACATCAGTAAGGAGCTGCAGTTGGCCCCAGCTGCGTGTGCTTTCTCCCCTGGGAAGCGAACTCAGAGAAAGGCCCACGAACGGGATCCCAGCTGCATGCCTCAGAGGTCTCTTAGGAGGCCCAGGGCAAGGTCTGTGGTGCCTACATAGTGCAGGCAGCCTGGGCACCATAGAATGAGAGGTAGGTAGGCAGAGACGGGTGCATGGGGCAGGGAGAAAACAGCAGCCCGGTTGTCACTAGCTCGGTCTGAATCCATGGCTGCCACAATCTCCCTGTTTCCTAGATACAACCCCAGGCCTCATGCCATCTTCTCTCCTAAAGACCAAGCCTTCTGGGGAAGAAGGTCCACACCCAGGCAGAGGAGGGTAAACACTGGGATCCAAAGTCCAAGGCCAGCCCTTATGTTTTGCAGTCTGAGGGATCATCCACTGTAAACCCACAGTATCCTCAACCAGGGCAAAGTCTTATTCCTTGGGCTCATTTGTCTCATTACCTTCCCTCTGGTCCCACAGGTTCCTAAATTTCTTTAGCCTATGTACAATATGAGGAGGAGGGAGAAGAAAGGTAGGAGGAGGAAGGGGGAAGGGAAAATAAGCACATGGGCTGCCCACACCCCACGGCCCCAGTATGGTAAACACTTGGAGGGAAGCCAGCTGTCTGGCACCTTGATTCTTCCACATCTTCCCAGCCAAAGCTCAGACTTGTATATTCTGGGATCTTTCTGCCTCATTTCACCCAGTCTTTAAATTACCCAGACCTGGATCTGGGTTATTCTGTCCAAAACTTTCCTCTGGAAATCTAGATTGCAATGCAAGATGTACATTCTCAGAGTCAGATTTCTGAGGCCTAAATGCAGGACAGTGTGGACTCAGCAGTCTGGCTGCATTCCATTTCCATCAGCCCATCGGGTGAATACACAATGAGGTGCTCATCGCTTCTGCAGGATTCTGCAGACGGCAATAGTCCAGGTAAATCGGAAAGACCCAGCCAGAGCTCAGCTAGTCTTGGCTGTTTAGGGAGACTAAGGAGGACATAGAAGGTCTGAGGTGATTTGTAGATTCAATCCTAAGGCTGTCAAATTGCCCCTTCATCGGCTGTGCAGATACTAGCTCCAAAATCCACCCCTTGATTTTGTAAAATGGAAGACCCTTTTGGAAAGACAACCCAAGAGAAATCCCAGAGCATCTTTCAACCAGTACTGTAATAATAGTAGTGGTAATAATGATGGTCAGCACGCATCACTTACTGTGTGTCAGGTGCAGTTCTAATGCTTCACATGGATTTACTAGGAATAGGATCTCTGGGGCAAGGTGAGGACCACCCTCACCAAGGTGGCCTCGGGAAGTTCCCTGGTGGACTGTCCCTTCTGCTGCTTGTTCTGTCACACAGACCCATCTTGACTCTTCAACTTTAACATCCTAGTTCAAGTCTTAGCCAGCTGAGGACTGGGGCCAATCCCTCATCACAAAAAAGGGTAGCAAGCCCCTGACCACTGCACTAAATGAGCTTGCCCTTTGGAGAAACACAGGAAGGACTGAGTGTGAGCATCTCTGGGAGGCAAACATTGTTTACTCATTGCTATTGCTCCTCTAGGGAGCCATGGGGGTGAGGGGGTTGTCTCATTTTACACAAATATGATATATAAAAAGCCTAAATCAAAATGATTCAAATAATTATTATTGTCTCTATAAAGCGACCTATTCTGGAGTACCTTTCTATATTTCCCTAAGTATATTCAAAATATAATTTCAACATTAAATTTACTGAAACCTCATAAAGCACACATGCATTACATGGTGCACACCTATATAAGTGCTCCTAAAACACTCGTTTGCAAGAGCCTTATTTTTCTAGCTGTGTATCCCATATGGAGGAGGAGAAGAGAGTCAAAATGACATCATGTAGCCGCTGACCGTGCAGTGGCCGGTCAGAGCACAAGGTGTCTAGGCATTTCAGCAACACCTTGTCGTCCTCATAACACACCCATGCGGGAGGTACCATCATCTCAATTTATAGATGAGGAAACTGAGGCTAGGGAGGTCAAATGCCATCCCCTAATTGCACAGCCATTAATAGCAGAGCTTTGTTGGAAGCCAGTCTTGCCTGACTCCAACGACCAGAACTATAGACAAGGTGCAAAACAAGACAAGGTCCAGACATTCCCCGAAGTTAGACCCATGGCTCCCTAATTACAGATGCGATAGCAGAATCCTGTCACTTCCCTTCTTTTTGGCCTTCTTGGTCTTCTCAATCCAGTCAAAACGAATTTTAGACGTGTCCCAAGTGGAGTCTGTCTTCAGCGGCAAAGGGCAAGTCAGTCACTAAGACCAGCCCAGCTGGTAGGTCTGTGAATAAATGCCACTTCCAGAACCATTCTTCAAAAACCACAGCTGGCCTGGAAGGACTCAAATGCCTGTGCTAGTCCCAACAGGCCATCACTCAAAGCTGCCAGGTTGACCAAGAGGCGCCCTGGCCGCGGAACCACACAGTCACAACAAGTTTAAGAGTGGCAAACACAGGACCTTCTCCAGGAAGCCTCCCCAGGTCACGTGAGCTGATCCCCATGTGGAGTCAGTCTCCTGACAAGCCAACACCAAGTACAGACCTGGCATGTCTGACAAATGCAGCATTCAACCCCAAGATGCTGAAATTGTTACCTCATGTTAAAAAGGACCCGAAGCTGCAAGCAATTAGCACTGCATCTGTGAAACTGGGGAAAGACAACCAAGAGAATGGGGGTTTCAGATGACTGTTTTGGTCCATATGGAAAATTGATACATTGTGTGCATGGTAAAATCCTTTCAGATATGTTTTTAAACCTTAAATTTTAAAATTCAGGTTTTAAATATTATTCTGGGAAAAGCAGCATGATTCCTTTAACATCAGGAGACCTGAAAGTAAACTAAAAAACTGTTGGAGTCTTCAGTGAAATAATTAATGTAATAAACGAACTCAGGCGTTGGTGCAAATTAATCAATCTGCATAAATTACAAACTTTAATCAATCTCGGAATTTCAATACTCGAAAGGATCTTGGAAATCATCTGTTCCAAGAGCAAAAATTACGGAAAATAAATGGTCAGGTGGAGAAAAACCTTCTGACTAGGGAAATGCACAAAGAAACACAGGGTCAGGAGGCAGTGTGCACAGAAGTTTGCATAGACCAGCCTGGGTTCAAAGCTCAGGACTGTTTCTTGATGGCAGTATAAACTTGGCTGAGATGTTTGATCTCAGTGAGCGTTTATACCTCCGTAAAATAGGAGGGGCAGCATAATGTCTGGGACACCATGTGGTGTCTGGGACATCAGTGCTCAGTAAATATTAGCTCCATAGAAAAGGGAACTCCACAAACAGAATCTAACTGTGCCAAACTAACACACTGTGGATCACTGGCCTTTCTTTTATCTGTCTATAAAAGAAAAAACAATATACAGTAGATCGAAGTACCCAGATTTCTGGCCATGAGAACAGGACATGGTACCCGAGGTCTTCCTGGAATTAAAAAAAAAAAAAAAGTCGTCTTCATAGGAGGATCCACATCTCGGCAGAGAAAGCAGCCAGATCTCTTATGTAAGACAAGAGGACCCAGGGAGATGATGACTCTCCTCTTTTATAAGGGTAAGTGAAGCTTCTTGCAATGGCGGTTAATGCAAAACTGTCCCAAAGTTATATAACTCTGGGCCAGGAATTTACCTGGCCAACAGAAGTTCAAATTGAGCCTCAATGGTGTTCAATTTTAGCCTAGAGATGAACCAGTATTGTATTAACAGTGACCGACTGAGAAAAGGTTAAAGGTGAACCAGTAAGACATAACTCTGTGTTTGTGTATCTTTATATCTTAACATAAAGTTAATTTGGCCTTATCCTATAACACTTATTAATTATGCTGAGGAGGGCAGCATAAAAACACGGGAGAATCACAGACTGGAATAAAACAAATCCTGGATCTACCCATTGGTACTGTGAGATCTTGGATGAGAGATATAATCTTTGAACCCTCAGTGTTCTCATACGCAAAATGCGGGAGGCCATACCTGCCACCTCGGTTGCCTCGAAGTGATGGCACACTGTCTGCCGCTTTGTTGTACCTGATTTGCTTCTTTTTCCCATTTGTGATGTTAATAAGCAGCTCTATTTCTGAGTGGAAAAGAGGGCTGTCCTTGCTTTATTCGGTTTCCCACACTGATAGGAATTCTAGTCACTTCAGACCAAAGCCACAGATAGACAGCCCTCTCTACTCAGCAACGATGCACCTGAATTACAGACATAGTGTACGCGAGGGGATTATCTCTGGAGGATAATTTCCCAAACCTGAACCTACAGGGTCAGAAAAGACAGCTGGACTTGCAGCAAGAGATGAGGGTCTTCATCCCATTTCTGCTACTAGTTTTTTGGTGGTTGTTGTTGTTGTTGTTTCCTTAAGTGAGTCACTAAACACTTAACCTGTGTCCCCAGCTCCAAATCAATAAAATATGAGGGACTGTTTTCAGACTAGACAATACCCAAAATCCCTTGGAGCTTTTTTTTTTTTTTTAATGTTTATTTATTTTTGAGAGAGACAGAGACAGAGAGTGAACAGGGGAGGGGCAGAGACAGAGGGAGACACAGAATCTGAAGCAGGCTCCAGGCGCTGAGCTGTCAGCACAGAGCCCGACACAGGGCTCAAACTCATGAACTGTGAGATCATGACCTGAGCCGAAGTCGGACATGCAACCAACTGAGCTCCCAGGTGCCCCAAAATCCCTTAAAGCTTTAAAAATTCCATGTTTTTACAGTTGGTTCCTGCTGTTTGTTAAAATGTTGGACTACACTACTCCAAAAGCCACAGGGCCCTGGTCTATGTCCTCCGCCTTGGTTCTAGTCATGATTTGTTCCTTAAGTTAGTGACTCCCTATAAACAGCAATTGCACAGACAGAATCCAAGTGAGCCAGGGTCACTGCTGTGCCTTCTGCTTATTCTGGAGATCAGCAAAAGCTGGGTGAGCTGGGAATAAATGAATCTGCCATGAAGACAGGATTTTACTGTGAAAATGAGTTTTCTGATGAGTTTAAAACAGCAAAAATGCTTTGAAGCCTACTTTAAACCTAAATAATGCCACATGGATTAAAAAACAAAACACGACCTCCCATACCTCTGCAGGTTTTAGCTCTCTGTGGCTGACATATATTTCACCAACTGATTCCTCATCCTGGAAAAAATTGTTGTCATAATTCAAAATAAAATGAGGGCATGTGCCAATCAGACCAACGGAGGACAAGAGCTTTGGTTTTATAGAATGCTAACATCTCAAAAACTAAGTAGCTGACTTATCATTGTAGCCTTGCAATTTTCCCAACACTTAGCAATGTTCTGTACCTGGCAGGCTGGGAGTTCTTTGAAGGTAGAGATGATCTCTCCACATCTAACACAGTGCCCTGGTATATTATAGATACTTGCATTAGTGTGCTAGGGCTACCATAACCAAGTGCCAAAGACTCGGGGTGGGGGGGGGGGCACTGAAAGAACAGAAATTTATTTCCTCACAATTTTGGAGGCTAAATATCTAAGATTAAGGTGTCAGCAGGATTGGTTTGTTCTGAGGCCTGTCTTCTTGGCTTGTAGATGATGGTCTTCTTCCTATGTGTTCATGTGTCTTTCCTCTGTATGTCTCTGTCCAAATCTCCTCTTCTTTGAAGACAGTGGTCATAGTATATTAGTGCCCACCTACTGACTTCATTTTAACTCTTTCAGGACCCTATCTCCAAAACCAGTCACATTCTGAGGCACTGGACTTTAGGATTTCAAAATATTCATAAATTCGCAGTGGGTGGGGGATGTCACAAAATTCAGCTCATTGGAGCTGATGAGTAGTGTTGGACGAGTAAATGGTGGAAGGGTAGGTCGATGAATAGATGGACTGGATGGATAAAGAACCAAGTGGTCAATAAACACTTGGTGAATTGAGCAAATTCACATAAGCACTTGTGACACTTGTGAAGATTGGGTTTTGCTATAATGTCATCTCAAAGCTTCTTACAATATAAATTTTAATCCAGCTTTATAAGATGTCTTTAAAAATTAATATTCTCCAAAAATTTATGAGGCTGATGAAAAATAGTTATACGCTGACTTACCAATGCCATTTTTACTTGTAATGACTTCCTCAACCCAAGAGAATATCAGTGTTTGCCTATAACAAATAACTACTACTGCTCCCATAAATACCTACAATTTTAGAAATTATATGAGGGAAGCAGAAATAACTAAGAAAATAGTTTTAGTTGGATCTGTTCAGTGATATTTCATAGTTCATGCCTGTTGTTGTTTGTTTTTAACAGTGCCTGGCTTGACCTCAGTTCCTAGATTGCCTTAACACTCTGATTCCATTCAATGAACTACAGAAACATGCCTACAGAATTGTAGGGAAGGGAAAAAATACTCTACCAGGGATCTCAATGAATCTCTCCTCTGATTCATTTTGCCACTTTGAGTGTCTATTATGTCTCTGGTGGCATAGAAACTCACAAGCCCTCTCTCCACCCCACCTGCCAATGCTCCTTCTCTATCTTCCCATCTGGCTATAGGATGAACTTGGTCATATGCAAACCTATCAAGGTGGTTGTAGGTGTGTGTCTGGATAGAGTCAGCAAGGTCATTGTACTGCCTGCCCTGCCCCCTGATGTCCTGAGTCACGGTGCTGGCTGCCAGTCTGACTCAGTGCCAGCCTTTGTCACAACAGGAAGTGCAGCCAGAGGACACACCCAGCCTTAATGAATGAACTGTTTGTAGCACAGCTAGGACGATACTGATTCACGGGTGTTAGGGGACCATGTGGGCACTCATTCATTCATTCCTTACTCATCTATTCCCTATTAAACATCTTGTTCAGCAGATAAGCAATAATATAAACTTCCCTTGAAGCAAATGTGTTAATTTTAAAGGGTTCCATTATGATTATACCTATTCTGTATTTAAAAATAATAACACAGAGATAAATGGACAGTGTGAGTTCTATCTGTATAAATGTGATGAGGTATTAAAATTTAAAGACAAATTTATTGTGGTCCTTTGTCAATGACAGTGATGAATTATCCTGGCTAGGACCCTCAGACAGACTGGCTGCTCTCAATTTAGGATTAACCCATTAGCATTATCCCTCGGCTGCCTTCCCCAGAGGCTTCCTGAGATGAGACACGTCACTAGGCATGATGCCATTTGATTTTGATTACATGTATAAAACGGGCCCTGCTGTTCTAGGTTCTCCCCATCAGCAGAGTTCTTTACCCATTCCCACATACTTACACGTTTGTACTGGGAATTAATCAAATACGTTCATGTGCTATAAAACATCTTGTCAGGAATTCAAACCAAGTGATTTCTGACCTCTCTCTGTCTGCCTCTCTTTTTAAAATGTGTTTTAACTGTCCTGTTGTAGACATGCTTTATTGTAAACCACTTTACATTCTTTCTGAGAGTAGGTGGCATATAAATCATAATTGAAGAAAAACCTTCAAAACAACATAATCCCAGAGCATGAAAAGCTCAGTGGGGAAGCAGCAGGACAGAGGGGTGCTTACCCTGGGGCCCACCCAGCTAGGCACACCTGTCACTCCACTACCAGGCCCCACTCTCTGCAGGCCAAGGGATGTTGGAAGAACCATCCAGAGGTCTGTTCAGAGCCCTACTCTGCCAGATGCAGAGCATTTAATTCACTCAAGCCTTGCTCTGATGACAATCTCACATGACAGAAGGATAGGGACCTATTTTTAGCCAATAAGGGAGAACTACATGGATGACAGAGTGGAGGTGACTGGCACTCAGAAGACAAAAGGAATCATGTCATCATATGATTTGTAAGAGCCAAAGAAGGGAATATGAGCATCTTGTGTTCCTGAAACTGTAAGCAAGCAGAAAACTCCACAGGTCCAGAGAGAAGAAGGGGTGAGTCAATGGACTTAAACTCAGCATATTGTGAGTATGGGCAGCATACTGTGGAGGTTAAAGTGCATATGCTCAGGAATCTGGGCAGACCTGAGTCAGGCTCCTGACTCTGCCCTTACAACTACACAGATACACTTCCCCGTATCTCAGGTTCCTCAGTAGAGTCATAAGTAACACAACCTCCCTTAAGAATTAAATGAGGTAAGGCACAGAAAGCCCTTAACACAACGTCTGAATCACATAAAGACCGGCTATCATTGTTGGTGTTGTTGGAACCATATTGCAGACCTCCTATGTGTAAGGCACTAGGCTAGATGCTCTTTGACCCCATGGTCAGAGACTCTAATCAGATAGAAATTGATTCTAGAAATATTGGAGGTTCCACATAATATAATCCTGACCATCTACTCATACATAATTCCAGGGAGGAAGAAGAGAGGGAATTATCCAAAAAATTACTGTGTGTTCCAATCAGCTTATATTTTATACGGACACTTACAAAGGAGGGAGGAATTTGAAGCCAAGAGCAGGTATAAAGGAATGGCATAAAATGAAAGAATCAAGTCAGGGAGGTGGGAGGCTGGGGCCTGGGACTAAAGCATACATAGAACAACAATAAGAGCCACTGGGGTGGGCACAGAACAAGAAAAGGACAGGAGAAGTGTTGGCCTATTACTTGGGGCAGACGACACAGTTAACTTGGAGATGATACGGTGAAAACAGAATTACTCACTTCCTAGTTTGTCCCCATCCTCTCTATCAAGAAGAATGATCTGCAAGCCAGGAAGGAGAGCAAAAACATGGCCAAGAGGAAATTAAAGTCTGAGATAGTAAGGAGATAGGAGGAGAGCACCTGGCTGCTGTCTTGAAGTCTCCAAACTCTGCTCAATTGCACCTCAGCACCATCCGAACATGCACCCAAAACTGACTGCAACTCGGACAGCAAAATAAACAGCCATAAAACCCTAAAAGAACATGGATTTCGGGGCGCTTGGGTGGCTCGGTCGGTTAAGCTACTGACTTCAGCCTAGGTCATGATCTCGTGATTCGTGAATTCGAGCCCCACGTGCAGCTCGGTGCTGACAGCTCGGAGCCTGAAGCCTGCTTCGGATTCTGTGTTTCCCTCTCTCTCTGCCCCACCCCTGCTCATGCTCTGTCTCTCTCTGTCTCTCAAAAATAAATAAATATTAAAAAAATAAATAAATAAAAAAGAACATGGATTTCATCAATTTGTGAAAAAAAGTAGCAATGAGATAACATATGAGAATTTCTGAGGCATGGTAGAACTTCCAGAAACTTATAGAGAAACAAAGTGCTCCATTATAGTAACAGATATGTTTAACAAAATTTTAACAGAGATTGGATAACCTTGTACTACTGATCCAGGAAGATTAATACTGGTCACACCATCCTCATCTCTCTCACAGGATTCCTCAGATGGGAGCTTTGTGCCACGGGTGTTACAGAGGTAGGAAATGGTAACACGTGAAGCTGTACCAATCTCTTCCTGAAGCAGGTAGGGGAGAAAGGCTACATAACAGAATAATCAGGAGAACTCAGAATGGCTCAACTATAGTCTCCAAATAGGGCTGGAAAAGAGGCTAGCATAAATCTAGAGAAGGATTTTAATGATATTTGACTCTGTCTTCAGTGCCTTTCTGTTCAGTCTGCGATCTTGACTTTCAGGACAAGGAAGTTTACTGACATCTGCTGGGAGAAAGACCAGGAGGCAGCCGGTGGGTGGAGGAGGGGTTAAGAGCACAGCTGTGGAAGCAGAGAGCCTGTGTCGGGATCCCAGCTCCACTCTCTACTGGTTGTGTGATGCTAAGGAAGGTACTCATATGCTCTGACTCAGGTTCCCCATCTAGAAAATGGGAGTAATAATTGTACCTACCTCACTAGATGACATAGGTTAAATTAGTATGTATAAAAGGACTTAGACGAGTGCCTGATTATGAGAGTTATCAGGATCCCAAACACCTGTTGCAGGATAAAATGGTGGAGCCCCCCAAGATGAAAGCTGTAAAGAGAAAATATTTGTGATAAATTACAGAAGAATGATTAAGGCAAGGAAGAAAGTGAGTCAGGGTAAGGGAGAGGAGGTGGGGGAAGTAGAGGTACTCTAGGAAGCTGGTTTCTGAAGGATGGTATTAGATCAGGGACTGAAATGAGGAGCCGAGCCATGCAGTGCTGCAAAGAGCAAAGACCCTAAAGCAGGAAAAGGTTGGGGCTGGAAGCAAGCCCAGAGGGCATGCTGCAGAAGGGAAGACACTGAGGTCAGAGAGGCCTGCACACACACACCTGCCAGCCAAGGGAACTACTGGGGGTTCTCCTTACGTGATATGGGAAGCCACTGGAAGGTCGGGAGCAGGTCGTTAGGATTTTCAAGGATCACACTGGCTACTTTTTGGAGAATATGCTGAAGAGGGGGTAAGAATGGAAGTAGGGAAATCAATGTGGGGGGATAGTAGTTTAATAGTTTTCTGGTATTTTAAGAAACAGATGATGTTGTCTTAAGCTGGGAGAAAATGGTAAATGGTGGAAGACTCAAAATATATGTTGAATAGTGTGATCCTAATTTTATAAAAAGGAAATACACCCTACATGTATACTGGAAGGATACATATGCAGATATTAATAGTGATTATCTCTAGACTGTGCTATTCACAGTGACTTTAATTTCCTTCTTTATGATTTCCTGCACTTTTCAAAGCTTCCACAACAAACATAGTACTTAAGAAATCGGGGGGGGGGGGAAGAATGACATTTTTGGAAAAGAAAAAGACAATCATCCAAGGACAAGCCAAGTGAGGTGATGATCAGTATAAGGTTAAGAGATGTTGAGGACTTGACTGGCAGCAATTTCAATACCTACTGACAGTATAAATGATTAACTAAATAAGTAATGACTGCAGGCAATAGGATATAATATTAATAGGGACCTCCTTCCCTGTGGAAGATGACTGTCCCCTTCCCCTCTGTTATCTATTTGAGCCTGGGTACCACAATCTAAGATCTAAATGATAAATGAGCTAGAGGAGAACAATCAGGATAGGGAGGGGATTTCAAACCACACACTGTGATAGTAGCAGTAGCTACCACCCCCTGAGCACCCACTCTGTGTCAGGCACTTTTAAAATGTGAAGGAGTTAAATTATGAGATGCTCATTTGAATGGAAGAAAAAAGGTGGCAAATGCGTGTTTTTTTGAGCACTAGTGGAGCTAGTGCATTAACCACTTTACCATAATTTATCACATCTAATCCTTACCATAATCATGATATTCTGAGATAAGTATTATCTCTGTTTTTGAGAGCTGAATTGAATTCATGAAAGGATTGAACTCGTGAAACTGAATTAAGGAAACAGCATTACATCACTGGGCTATGGAACCAGAGAGCGCGAGTTCAAATCCTAGCAGCTATACACGAACTTGGGCATGCTACTAAGACTTCCTAACTCTCAGTTTCTTCATTTACAAAAAGGGGGCTATGATACCTACTTCATGTGGTCGTTTGAAGATTAAATTAGTTAATGCATTCAAACACTTAGCACAGTGCCTGGCTGTTGGTACGCTCAATCAGCACCTAAGATCACTCTGCAAGTTGGGGAACCAGTAGAGAAGAAAAGAATCTGAGGGGCCTGGGTAATTACTTTCTAGCAAGTGAAGGTCTGTCACAGGGAAGAAGAGAGGCTTATACTGACTTCAAGAAGTAGAACCAGACTCAGGGAATGTAAGTATAATAGGGAGTTGGGTAGAATGCGACCTGAAATTAGTCAGCTAGGTAATGCCAAGTTACTTTTCTGCCTAAGCAAATACCTATCTCCCTCCTTCAGGGAAAAGTCATTAAGTGGTCACTCTTACTTATGATGCTGTAAGATGCAATCTAGAGAGAGAACCAGTAAAGCTTCCTGTGGCTTGACAAAGCCTGCATGTCTAGTACCCCTTATTATGGAGAGCACGTCTCTAATGAGACGAGATGTGGGAAAGTACGTGGAGTTCAAGAGTCCCCCTGATGGACATGCCTGAGTGGCTCAGTCTCTTGAGCATCTCTTGAGCATCAGACTCTTTTTTTTTTTTTTCAACGTTGACAGAGCATGAACGGGGGAGGGGCAGAGAGAGAGGGAGACACAGAATCGGAAACAGGCTCCAGGCTCCGAGCCATCAGCCCAGAGCCTGATGCGGGGCTCGAACTCACGGACCGCGAGATCGTGACCTGGCTGAAGTCGGACGCTTAACCGACTGCGCCACCTAGGCGCCCCGAGCATCAGACTCTTGATTTCAGCCCAGGTCGTGATCCCAGGGTCACGATCCCACATCCTCAGGCTCCCACTGAACACAGAGCCTGCTTAAGATTCTCTCTCTCCCTCCCTCTGCCCGTCTTCCCCACTTCTGCTCTCTCTCTCTCTCTCTCTAAAATTAAAAAAAAAAAAATTTTAAGTCTCCCTGATGGGTTAGGATAGACCCCATAAGAAGCTTTCTGGGAGAAAGGGACCTCAAAAACCCCAAAGGGGTAACTCACCATGAAAAAATGGGCAATCTGGACTGAGGGTCTTGGTTACAGAAAGGATACAGGGTAACCCCTGCAGGAGTTGGAGAGGGCTGGTTCCAGCACAGGCCATGGCTGAGGCTGGAAACCCTTCAGGGTGTAGGTGTGATTTGAGAACAATGACTGAGCACTATGAACTAAAAGAGCTGTGATCTTGGAGCCCAAGCACACATACATGTAGAGGCTCTAGGGCAGCAAGAGAATCCCGGCAGCAGTGGGGAAGTGGTGGTGGACTGTGTTGAGCCAGTTTTCAGCAACACTGGCCAACCACTCAGACTCAAGACTGACCCTTTGGAATGAATTAAGACCAGGGTGTTCTTGGTGTTCTTGGACGTTTAGAAGAGGTGGGAGGTGGTTGGGGCCTTAAGAGAGAAATTTTGGAATCTCTACTCATGTGAACAGCAAGGTGTTCTGGCAACTGATAGGGGGAAAAAGATACACCTATTATTTGTATCCTGGCACCCAGAAACTTGTGAGGTAGCTTACATCAGTCATATACAAGTAATAAATAAGACTTGATTAAACTCAACATTAAGGACTCGTTTAAAATCAGAATTAATAATAAGAGCAAGTATTTATTTGACGCCTGTATCAAACTTTTTACATGCCTTAGCTCATTAATCTTCATAAAACCGTATGAGATAGAGATGATTTTTATCACTATTTTACAGATGAGGAAACTGAGGCTGGGAGAAACTAAAACACCTTCTGAAAGTCACACTGTAGACATTGGTGGAACATGAATTAGCTGATAGGGGCACCTGATCCTATCCTTTTAACCAATTCAGCAATCTACGCCCCTGTAAAGATGGAAAGGGAGATGAACGCAACATGGCAATGACGTTGTTAGGATTCCAACAGATGAGTGTTTGCAGTACAATACCCATAAAGTCTTTCTTATGCTGCAACACTGAGATATTATGCTTCCTTTGCAACCTTAAGAACCTGTGCACCTCATTTATCTCTATAGAAATGCTATCAAAAGGAGTTGTTTGATACAAGTGGAAAATAAGCATAGGACCCATGGCTAAGGAATATAAAGATAAACCACATATAGAGACACATTCTAAGTCTGTAGTTCAAATTTCATGACAATGACCTTCAGAGGAGCAGTATTTGTCCACTCAACAAATATTTATTACACGCCTTCTCTGTGCATTGTTCCAGGTGCTTGGTGTATCGCACTGAGCTAACCAGACAAAGATCCCTATCTTTGTGGATTTTATAGTCTTGTGGGGGGAGAGAAAATAAACACTAAACCCAATAGCTGAGTAGATTATATAGCATATTAGAAAGCTTTACATACTTGATCACAGTTGCAGTTTTAAATTAGGCTGGCAGGGGAGACCTCTTTGAGAAGGTCATGTGTATGCAAAGGCCAGAAGGAAGAGACAGTCAGTCATGTAAATATCTGAAGGAAAAACATTGGAGACAGAGGATACACCCAAAGCTAAGGCCTGGGACAAGAGCCTGTGTGGTTGGAGGAGATGCAAGGAGGCCCATGAAACTGGGGCAGAGTTAGGGAGAGGGTGAGGAGTAGGAAGTAAGGTCCAAACAGTGAGGGAAGAGTGGCAGGTCCTCCAAGTAAGATGAGGAACTGTCGTTGGGGTTTAAAGCAGAGGAGTGACATGATCTAACTTGCACTGAATATATTAAAATGCACTGCATTTCATATTGTTTTGACTTGAACATATTCTTTATCAGTGAGATCGTTGCTTGTGAGGAAATGTCAGCGTGATGTACAGAGAACCCCACCAGGTCTTGTGATTGGAACGGAAGGGGAGGGAGTTGGTGGATTTGAGTAAAAATAGTTTTGTCATTTAGTTCAAAGAGCCACTGGGAGGAATAACTAATAACAATGGCTGTAAAGGTCACTGCAAATATGAAGTGCTATCAAATGCTAACTACCACTTAAAAATAAAAAGCCTGTCATTATTCTTTGGTCCAGGGGTCAAGACCTCTAGCAACCTGCATGCCTTGGCCAGCCCATTAACACTTTGGTGCCTTTAAAGGACTTTTCCCTTAACCTGTGATATCCAATGGCTGAATCTCCCACCTACAGCCGCAGTGGAAGGAACCAAGCTTTACCCTGTGTACTCAACAACAAAACATAATCGTAAGGGTAAGCGTTGATGAACGTTTGTTAAAATTTAAAAAAAAAAAAATCTGAAGCAGTACTTACAAGACTCTCTGCAAAGCCTTGAATGTTTAAATGAATGACATGGGGATAGATGTAAAAAGCTCTTGCAATGAGTTGTTTACACTAATCCGTCGGGTCATGGAAATTTTGCTCGAGATCTGTTTGTGTGGGAACAACACTGGAATACTAGCTTGCCGGTGCCAGCTTTGAAACCGACACAATGAATAGCTATTGTTCTGACACAATCCGGCTGCTCATGTCTACACACTGAAGATGACCTTCCTCTTTAGAAATAACTTCCAGCCATTATATAGTTTTTAAAATTGTTATTGGTGTACCCAATGTTCTGGATGCCTGGGGAAGAGGAAAACTACATAAAGACATTTCAGACTCTCTCCTAAAAGGATTCCACAACTTCCCTATTTTGTTAAGTCACCCAAGTTACTGCATTCCTGGCGTAATGAGAAATGGTGGAGGAGATATAAAATAAAGGGAGAAGGGAAGTAAATTATTAAACACCTATTAAGTACCAGGCTGTGTGTTAGGATATCATTTCATTTTACCATCACAACCCTACTATCCCCTATTTTACAGATGAGGCAATTAAGTCTTAGATTAAGTAACTTACTTCAATTATTTAGTATGTTTTAGAGCTGGGATTTGAACCTAATTCTATTGACTTCAAATCCATGTTCTCCTGCCACGTGGATTTGCCCTCAAGAAGACTGTCATCTAGTGGGTGAGGCAAGACTTACACATAGAAATTAACTGGAGACAAACACCAGCAATACATAATCAAATGCTTAATCCACATGGTTGATAGGCCTTAATTCAATTCTACAAACAAGTACAAATGCCCACAAAGAGCAAGGCCCTAAGCAAAATACTGGCAGGGACACTAATAAAGTAGAGTGACTGAAGGAAGCATGATTTTTCTTTTTTAAAAAATTGTGTTTGAGAGAGTGTGTGTGAGTGGGCATGAGCAAGTGGGGGAGGGGCAGAGTGAAGGAGTGAGAGAATTCCAAGCAGTCTCCATGCTGTCAGCACAGAGCCTGATGAGGGGCTCAGTCCCCTGAACCCCAAGGTCATGACCTGAGCCAAAATCAAGTCGGACGTCCAACCAACTGAGCCACCTGGGTGCCCCTGGAAGCAAGATTTTTCCATCAATGACATACACTTCAGATAATCCAAGGTGACTGATAAGATCAGCATGAGGTGGCAGCACCAGAATAGCACTGCCTACCTTTGTGGCACCTGGGCCCACTCATGTCTTTTCCCTACAGTTCCAGGGTCTGCAGGACAGCAGACTTGGGGTAGGAGGTGTCAGAGGAAAAGACATCAAAGCAGATGAGAATTAGAGGTCACAAAAAGAGCTAATAGCACTCATGGGTCATTATGAAAATAAGCCTAAAAGGTGAATGATTACCTGCTAATGTTTCAGGAAATTTTTAGCTTCTAGGATGTCTGCCCTGTTTCTTCCCATCCATTGGCACCCACAGTCCTGTGGGAACTGTAGTTGGGCTAGTTACTAAGCCATAATAGACCCAAACTCGCCCCTCTATGCTCTGTCTGGCAGTTTGGGGCTGGGACTCTGTGGCTGGCTGCTCCCTGTTAGGCTCTGCCAGGAAAGAGAGCTGGACGGAACCAGCAGGTCTGCAGAGGAAAAACGGGGCCTGCTCTCTCCTGTGCTTTCTGTTCACTTCTGATTTATAGGTGTCTCCTCAGTGTCGCGGCTTTGGCCCTCGTGGTGGCCCTGGCCCTTCATTCCGGTAGAAGTAGGTGATTCTAGTTTGCAGTTTTTCCAAAACAGAACTAGCCTCATAGTACATGGCCACCATCCCTAAAATCTTTTACATTTTAATAATGCTGACCTCTCCCCCTGCTCCTCTAGTCCTTGGGCTGGCAGCTACTTCCTTCAGTCATGGTACCATGATACCTTCATGTATCCTTTGTCTTTTCAACACCTAGTTAAGAGTTCTATGTATTAATTCTCCCTCTTCAAAAAGCTGATGTGAGGGCGCCTGGGTGGCGCAGTCGGTTAAGCGTCCGACTTCAGCCAGGTCACAATCTCGCGGTCCGTGAGTTCGAGCCCCGCGTCAGGCTCTGGGCTGATGGCTCGGAGCCTGGAGCCTGTTTCCGATTCTGTGTCTCCCTCTCTCTCTGCCCCTCCCCTGTTCATGCTCTGTCTCTCTCTGTCCCAAAAATAAAAATAAAAAACGTTGAAAAAAAAAAATTAAAAAAAAAAAAAAAAACAAACAAAAAGCTGATGTGATTTCTGACTCCTGACAGGACTCGGACTGATATGCAAGTAATTTCTCTGTTAATTTAAATTAACGCAAATTAGAAAGCTATTTAATATATGCTTAGGTCCAATAGACATAGTTGCAAAAGGAATATTTAGTTCATCCCTTGCACCCACATGAGGCTGCTGGTTCTCAAATGCTGATGTGACCATGTCTCTGCTTGGTTTAAAGTCCTGCAATAGCTCCCCCCTTCTCACTAAATAAAATCCCAGCTCCTAGCACCAGGCTCTCCACAAGCCTCTACTCCCCCTCCAGACCCATCCTCCCCAACCATGCCTGTTCAAACCCACCATGCTGTTTTTCACATCCCATGCCTTTGCCTTGTTTTTCCCTCTGCCTAGAATTTTTCCTTCAAAGTCCAGCCCTGTTTCCATCTCCCCCTCCAGCAGCTAAATACTCCCTACTTTGCATCCCCTGTGTTCCTAAGTCTAAATGTACTCTCCTATTAGACCATGAGCTTCTGGAGGCCAAGGTAGGCATCATATTCTATCATTATGTCAGTACCCTGAACAATGCTGGGCACTCAGTAGACCCTTAACAAATATTTGAACTTGGAATTCCCTGTTATTTTTTCATTATCTGAGTTTCTTGCTACCCACTTGAAGCATATAATTACCAAAAAAACCCAAAAAACAAAAAAACCCTCAATACTCAGAGAATTTTAAAACTCATTCCTTTCTCTTCTGTTTGGTTGGAATACTTATCCATATACAAAGCTGTTTGTATGTTTTTGCATTAGATAATATCCTTAAGAAGTAAAAACATTATAGTTTCCTTAGTTTGATCCAAGGAGGGCTGACATCATCATGAGTGCAAAAGCTACTGTTGACCAAGGAATAAAAATGGCCAGTCAGGACTTTGGTTAAAAGGAAAGTGACCCCTCTGGCGAGGGCAAGCCACCATTGTTCTAAGTAATGCTCACAAATATCCACTAAAGTAAAATATGTATAAGAGGCTAAGTAATTTGCCTAATTGAAATCTAGAATTCAGCTCTCCCATGATACCAAACATAGGATTAATGTTGTTATTCCCAGGAGTAACCACCCCAGGCATCGCAGCATGCCCCCCAGGAGGGACCTGGATTTGGAAATGGCAATGCTTCCAACTAGACTATCTCATCAGGGCATAGGATTTTTGCTTTCCCACACCTTGGAAACCATTTCTATCACTGTTGGCTACCCATGCACGTACTCTGCTACCTCGATGGCTCCTTAAAGTCTAGCAGTGGCAAGTGAGTGGCAGTGGAAAGCTGTGGGACCCTGGGAACCTGGGGGCAAGAAGTCAGCAGCATAAATCCATCTCTGAATAAGGCCACTGTGTTTTCAACAGTTTGGAGATGGAGCTGGAAAGAAACAAGGGCAAAAAAATAAAAAAATAAAAAAGTATAGTTTCTCTTTGACCTATAATCTATCTTCTGATCCTTGAATATGCAGATCATAAGTATTTGTTCTTGCATGGAGAACTAATATGAGTCAATTTGGTCAGAGATCACTGTGACCTCTCTAAACCAGTATGTTTTACACACAGAGCTGCTAAGAGAGTTGTATTTTCACACTTGTGGACATCACAAGGATTCAACCGAATCTTACTGAGAATAATTACACTGCCCTACCTCAGGAGTGATTACACCTGTTTGAGTTTCTGTCACTTTATTTTCAGGAATCTCTACTGACCAATTACACACCTATTTTTTTTTCTCATTCTAATATTGACATTTTGTGTAAACCTGATTGTGAAAAAATCCATTTGAAAGGTGTGGCTTTGGTATGGTGCTAAGCATAATCTGGAGAATGAAGTTAGTTAACAAAACAAAAAGTTCCATTTCCTAAAGTAATAAATTCAAAGAAACAAGCTAAAGCTTTCATATTTTTTCCTTGTGAAGAGCACTTCATGTGAGATATGAACTAGTTTGAAAAATTCCATAGACAACAATTCGGGATTCCTGGGCGGCTCAGTTGGTTAAGTGTTCAACTTTGGCTCAGGTCATGATCTTGCAATTTGTGAGTTTGAGTTCTGTGTGAGGCTCTCTGCTGTCAGCGCACAGCCTGCTTTGTATCCTCTGTCCCCCTCTCTCCCTGCTCTTCCCCAACTTGCATGCATGCACTTTCTCTCTCTCTCTCTCTCTCTCTCTCTCTCTCTCTCAAAAATAAATAAACATTAAAAAAAAAAAGAAAGACAACAACTAGACAGTTGGCTAGATGTCTTCCCTTCAACCCTCCCAACAGGCTCTCTACCTTCTCCACTCAGAGTGCTGCCCCAGGAGGCACAACCCATAGATGATGTCAATGGTCTCTTGGGCCTCTTTCCCACTGGATTCTGCCAATGGGGAACTCACAGGAGATGAGCCTTCTGAGAACTGTCCGTGGCTAATCAGAATCTCTCCCTTCAGGATTGCTTCAGGTGTACCATATGCTTGACCTAAGGTCACTTCCTTCAAGGCAGCCTTCTCACTATTACCAATAGTACTCTTCACTAGGACCCAGGGTGAGGGCAGTTTTATTGCTTCTAGCCATGGGTTATTGGGCTACACTGTGGTCCCCTGCCCACATACGACCCCAGCCCCATCTTTGTAAATAGTTCCCTTATAAATTGATTTTCAACAGATCATCTCAATTTGGGTATGTCATCCTTTCCTGTTAAAATCCTGACTGGAAATGTTATACTGCTCGATATGGAGGGGTTGAAACCTTCCAGTCTTTTAATGGAAATCTGCTTTCCAGATAGTTAGGTAATATGCAGAGGTGTTATTCAAAATATGTAACATACCGCCCCAGCAGGGTCCTGGAGACCCTGCTGAACCAGGCATTATCCCTCCTGTTGCTCAATTATTGAAAGGCCTAGAGAGTCCCGAAGGAGGGGCCGAGGCAGCCAGAGTCGATAGTATTTGGGAGTGTCAGGATTGTGGCTATTGACCAACCAACACGGAAGGGATTAGTGTTTTAACAGCTGTGCATTCCAGCTGAATGTTAGCCCAGGTAAGGTGCCTGCCTATCTATTTCCACCTTTAGTTAGCAAATTTCAACCACAAAGTTCATTTTTATGTTTATTTAACAGACTCTGAAGGCAGAAATGCAGACAAAAAATGAGTAGAGAACAGATGTTGCCTTGTACATATAATGAATAAGCAAAAAATTTTGCATTTCTTTACCCCCACCCCAGTGAACCAAGAAAAGAACCAATTTTAAGCCTCTGGCAGAATGGGTAGCATTATCGACAAGCTTGACATATGAACCAAATATCAAAGGCTGTCCAATGCTATCAGGGAGTTTTAGAACTGTGACATTTGCATCAAAGATTGTGTCTGTGCTAAGCATTTTGCATCTCTTATGACAGTCCTTTTAATCCTGGACTGTGGTTTCTGAAATTATTTAAGCCTGTAAAATAAAGCAGTGTTTGATCCTTAGCCACACATAAGAAGTTTCTTGATTCTTTTTAGAGCTGATCCTCTGTAATATAATTGGTTATTTCACCTCTGAAACATAATTATATCACATATTTTTATATTTCCTTCTGCTGCTTCTATGGTGACACCATTTACATATCTCAAGTGATTCGTCATGAAAATGGGCCATATGCTTGTAACACATACTCTCTGGGTTTTTAATCCTGTTAGTTTAAGCTGTGGACAATTACATAAATTCCTTTCTTATTCACTCTGTTGCAAATGCTGAATAACTAAACTATCTTGCTAATGTAGCGTCAGGTTAGAAAATGAGACACCTAATGATTTTGCCAAAATTTAAAAGGGAATCTTTAGCTATAGATCAATGGTTGGATCCAAAAGAATGCCCATCCAAGGAGATAGCATTTCAAATACTGCAATTTCTCCTTTGCCCTATTAGCAACTGGCAGTAACAGCAGGGGACATAACCGAATTAGGGAGAATTCCATTTCCATGACATGGAATGTGTGCATATATGCATGAGAGGCTAAGGGATACAGGACAGATTAAGCTACAGAAGAAAATATTCTGGTGATCACAAACTGTACAGTGTTATAGACCAGCCCTGTATTTAGTATGAATATCAGTATAACTGAGATCTATTACATAATGCATAAATTATAGTTCTGTTTAGTCTTCAGTTCACAAGGATAAATGATCAAGGAAAATATCTGGTCTTGACACAGAGAAATGTTCTTTGAAGTTTATTTGTTGAATTTGTGCCCTTATGTGACATATGAGATTTATAAAATCAAACATTTCTCTGTCTTAAAGAAGAATATTATGCCAAGAGCCTTCAATTAAAAAACCATCTCAGGAAAAGTAGAGATAAAATTAATTAATTGTGCTAGCCATTCTGCTCTGAAGATAATTGGCAGGACTTCAAGAATTAATTAGAATAATATTAATAAAACAGAATTATTAAACTACAACTAGTACTTTTATATCTTATAAACCATTCCTAGTAAAGAAAGGTATTTGGTCCAGTTCAGTGAGCAAACAAATTCTCTCAATGTTTCTAAGTACTGTATATACTGTGTCAAAATTCCCTGAGAACCGTGGCACTTCTTGGGTCATTGTTCTTCTTGCCTGCCAATACATTCCAAAACATGCCATGCAAAAGATCCCAGGGTGTGGAAATAATAAGTAATCTTCTTGGTTTCTAGTACAAAGTTAGTTGTTCTGGGAATAAAATGTACCATTACCGAATCTCCAAGTGGGAAAACTCAATCAAACTGCAGTAAAAGTATAGCGTAAAATAGGCGGCAAAGTAAACCCTTAACTTTAATGCAGCTGACAAACAGCTGCTGACCACCCACGGAGACAATCACAGAATCCCCCACAATCCATTACCTCTGTCAAGTGAATTTACTTTACTACTAAGGAGCAGAAGCTATAAATTTTCCTTTAAATGTGCTGCCGTAGCAAATCTGTGACCAGAAAATGCCAACAACATTGCTTTGGTAACAGCATTGGCTCTCCCATCTGACACCACTACAATTCCAGGACAGCCTTTCTAGAATGGCCTTAGTCAGAAACAGACAGCGACCATTTCAATAATATAAAAGTATCAAATCAATTCATTTCCAACTAAAAAGAAAAATATTATAGTCTTGAAAGTCCAGATAATGAGCCATCTGGAATCTCAGTGGGGACTTACTGTTCATTATAACAGAAGATCATGGAAGCACAGAAGACAAAGGCACCTGCATGGCCTTCCAGTGGAATGGCCAACCCCACACTGAGATCACTTATGTGCTCTTCATGGCAGATAATCCCACTGGCTGAGAGGCTTTTGCAAGGTACTTCATCACAGCTTAGGTCAAATGGATAGTTGTTCGTATGAATCGAAAACTTCTCTGTAACACTTCCCTTGATTCTTACTTTTTGTTTTTTGGAGGAAGTAGAGGAGGTCCAACTCTCTTCTCCCTTAAGGTTCTGTATGAAATTGATGACTACTATGATGTCTTCTTTAGGCCTTATCTCTTCAATCCAAATAGACAAACGCTATTGGATGCTTCCATTGGGTTAAACAGAAGGGATTAGAAAATGAGCCAGATGCAGTAGCACACACACATATAATTAAACTTAATTCATTAGGATGACTGCTATACCCACAGTATTTTTTTTTTTCTTTTTCTCATAGCAACATAAGCTTTTTCTCAACACAGTCTTATATGAAACACAACAGATGAATCAGACTGGAGCAGAGCTGCTATGGCTGAAATGAAATGGAGGCTGAGAGCCTCACCTACTTGGCTTCCCTCTCTGCTCTCCAGAAGCTCTAGAAAAAGCCCTGCGGAGCCTCTGGGTCCTAAGCAACACAGTGTAAACACCGCTGCTCTAGAACTTCGGAGAAGAATGAAAGTAATCTGCTGGTCAGATGCAGAGTGTTGGGCAGTGAAGGTTATAAAGAACACGTAATGGAAAACCACCCTAAAATAGGGGGTACTGCAAAGGCTGAATTGGTGGGGCATCTCTAGCAAAGGCAGGGAAGCCTGGCATTCCAGCTGCACTGAGGGAGCCATTAGTGCTGAGAGAGCGCATGAGACAGTGATGTGAGCCGAAGCTCAACAAAGAGCCTGTGAACAGAGGGAGGAAGACTTTGAATGCTATGCTAAGGAAACTGCACTTTTCCTAAATGAAAAAGCCATTGGAAGCTTTTAGGTTTTTACCTTTTAGGGGAGTGATATGGGAAGATTTGTGCTTTAGAAAGGTAGGTAGTGGTGATATGGAGTTTATACCACAGAATGGAACAGATATGAAAATGAGGTTGTTGTACTAGGTGAGATGATGAGAGCTCACTGGAAGGGCATTTTGAAGATATATTTAGAATTTTTTAATGTTTATTTCTTTTTGAGAGGGGGGGCAGAGAGAGACAGAGTTACATAATCCAAAGCAGACTTCAGGCTCTGAGCTGTCAGCGCAGAGCCCCATGCTGGGCTTGAACTCACGAACCATGAGATCATGAGCTGAGCCAAAGTCGGATGCTTAACTGACTGAGCCACCCAGATGCCCCTGAAGATAGATTTAATAGAAACTGCTGGTTGGTGGATTAAAGGAGCATGATTCCAAGATCATGCTAAAACCTCTTGTTTATTCATTCAATTAACAAACATACTGAGAAACTGTCATGTGCCAGGCACAATTTGAGATGAGTGATGAATAAAAACAGTTGTGCCTTCAAGAAGGTGACAGTCTGTTCAGATGAGACAGAAACATAATTAAGCAATTAAGTAGAACAAGGTATTACTGCAGAGCTGTGTACATGATGGCAAGAGACCACAAAGGAGCGAGAGGTAAATGCACGTATGGCTCTCTCTGCTCTATTCCACCCGCCTTCTAGCATGCCTGTCTGCACATTAGGGACTGGAGAACTAAAGTCTACACTTCCCAGTTGCCTTGCAGCTTGATTTCCCCACACATATTTACCCTCTAGAAAGACCTAAAGGGTTATTTATTTATTTATTTTCATAGAGAGAGAGAAACACAGAGAGAGAGAGAGAGAGAGAGAGAGAGAGAGCGCACGAGTGTGCTCTAGCAGGGAAGGGTTGAAAGAGAGGGAGGGGGAGTCAGAGAGAGAGAGAGAGAATCCCAAGCCAGCTCCATGCTATCAATGTAGAGCCCAACACAGGGCTCAATCTCACAACCCTGAGATCATGACCCTGAGCTGAAATCAAGATTTTCACTGACTGAGCCATCCAGGTGTCCCTACTCTCTGGAAAGAGAACGTGTGTGTAAACACCCCAAGAAGGAGGCCACATGGTACTGCTTCTATTGTTTATAATGATAAGCAGTTGTGGAGGTTTCTGATTTTTCAGTGCAGTGGTGCCAGCATCTAGCCCCATCTTCCCAGGTCCCATGCTGATATGGACCTTGGCAGAGGCAGTGTGGACCTAGAGCTAAGAATTGTGGTGGCACTTTCCTTACTTTCTGGTGTCCGGATCACAACAGAGGCACCCATCCCCTGATGGGCCACTTGTGCAGTGTTAGTCTAGGAGTCCCAATTAGAAACTCAGCCTAGAGCCTGTTCCTCTAGCCCTTCTAGTAATTTTATGAGCAATTATTCCTCCCTACTTGGCCTTTTTTTTTTTTAAGCTAGCTGAATAGATCATTGGCTACAATAAATTCCTAACTATATCAAAGAGATATTTAATATAGTCTGGAGGTTGTCAGAGAAGTCTTCCAGGAGAAGATAAAGCTTGGATGAATCTTTTTTTTTAAGTTTATTTATTTATTTGAGAGAGAGAGAGCAAGCACATGGGCAGGTGGGGAAGACAGAGAGAGAAGGAAAGGGAAAATCCCAAGCAGGCTCCACGATCCATGGAGCTCTATGGAGTCTGACGTGGGGCTCTATCTCACAACCATGAGATCATGATCTGAGCCCAAATCAAGAAGAATTAGACACTCAACGAACTGAGCCACCCAGGCACCCCAAAGCTTGGATGAATCTTAATTTGGTCTAACAGAAAACCAGGAAAAGATGTTCCAGGCAAAGCCAGGAAGGTAAGGGAGATAATGATGTGCTCAGAGAACTGCACAGAATTTACAAAGGGGAATGCTACGAGATGAAGATAGAAAGGCAGAGAGACGCATTCATGAGAGCCTCATGTCAGGCTAAGCAATTTGAATTTTTTTCATAGGAGTTATTGGAAATTGTAAGCAAAAAAAAATAATATAAGCAGATTTGTATGCTAAAAAGACATCTCTGTAGAATTGTGAAGCGCAGATTGGCACAGCTAGAGAGTAAAGTGAGGAAACTGCATCAGGAGGGAATTGCAATAATCCTGGCAAGAAATATTGAATACTGAGAGATTAGCCAAGAGACAGACAGCAGGAGTGGAGTGGTGGGGACAGATTTTAGAAGCAGGAAGTAGAATCTCTGAGATTTCATGACCATCTAAATATAGAGTAATAGGAGCAAAAATGTGTTGTTGAGAGTGACACTCCATTTTCCAGTTTTGGCAACAGGTAGATGATGGTACCATTTAAAAAGATATGGAATAAGGAAAGAGCAGTGTGTTTGGTGAAGAAGATGAAGAGTTCAAGTTGGGCATGATAAATTTAGTGAGTCTGTAGCACAACTAAGTAAAATTATAAGTAGAGCTTGGAAGAGATGAGTTTATAAGTCAGAGTTCAGTCTGAGAGTCCTCCCACATAAGGGGACACTGAATGCTTGGGTAGACTGCAGGAGAGTGTGCAGCCTGAAAAGGAGGAGGGCTGATGACAAGAGTCCTGGAGGCAACCACCATTTATAGGGTAACCATGGGGAAAAGAGGAAAATATTGGGCTAGAGAGATCAGAGAATGAAAAGAAAATGTTGTCTTGGAAGGCCATGGGAGAGACGTGAAGGAAGAGAAAATGGTCCAGTGCCAGAGGTCCAAGGGAGGCCAGTACAAGTATGTGAGCACACACCCGTGCACACATGCATGCACGCACACATACACATACTGGTATTTGCAAGGCCTAATCAAAAGCAGTTTAATGAAAGAGTTGAACAATGCATTTGGCAGAGGGGAATAAACAAGCACTAGGGTTAGGGAGAACAAACATATCGAAGGATATTTATTTTCTCAAGAAACTTCAATGTGAAAGGAAACTAGATAAAGTAGTTGCTAGGAGAAGACACAAATATGAAAGTTTTATGTGCATTTTAGATTAGAATGACTTATAATAACATACAATTATTGAGAACATGCTGTATGCCAGGACTGTTCTAAGTGTTTCACATGTACTCCTTCATACAACCACCTTATGAGATAGTTACCAGTATCCTCCCTATTTTATAGAAGAAGAAATCGAGCAAGGGTAAGGTGAAGTAACTTGTCCAGGGCCACAGAGTCAGGAAGCAGGAGCACCAGGGTCCATACCTGACGATTCTGGGTACAGGGCTACATGTGTAACCACTGTGTTTTCCTGCGTCCACATCTAGAAGATGAGCAGAAGCAGCAGAGAGAGGAAGGTTAAATATGCAGAGAATGTGGCATTCTTGAGGAGCCCAGACAAGATAGAGCCCTTAGGTGGGAGACAAGAGTGAGGATGAGTATAAATGAAGAAGAGTTGTAGCTACGGGGTCGAAAAGCAGATGTCTGTGCCAGACCTCCATCTTTTTCTGTCTGGTAGGAGGTTAAGAACATCTACTCAGTGTGCGAGAAGACATGGTAAGAGGGGCCCTCAGTATGAGAAGGGAAGGGGTGAGATAACTGCTAGGCAGAGAAGAGATGGTGGTTTTGAGGGACAACTGAAAGGTTGTTCAGCTGCGATGGGTGCTGGTTTTTACTCTCCTCATTTTGCCTGGTGTGTGATTTTATCGAACAGAACTCCTTTTGGAGCAACAGAAACTGGGAGTTTATGAGCAAGAGGGAAAGGTAAGGAAATTAATGATATAGAAAGAAAAAGAAACATCAATTTATTTAATGAACATTAAATAGTAATTACTATGTGCCAGGCACTGTTATAAACATTTTAAAATATTAACTCATGTAAAAATTATCATTCATAGCAATCACTTCCACTTATTGTTCTCTTTATGAGCTAAAAGCTTTTTTAAATTTCATGCAAGTCTCACAACCTCCCTATTCTCATAGTCAAGGAAAGCGGGTTGAGACACATTAATTCACCCAAGTGGTGATTTAGCAAGTGGTAGAGCCAGGCTTTGAACCTATGTCTGCATCTCCAGAACCTATGTTTCCCACCACTACACTACATCTTCTCTGTACAGAATGAGAAAATAAATCAGGTGTGTAGGCTGGATACAGGACATAAAGCCAAAAAGGGATAATCGTTTGGCTGAAAATGGAGGAGCATAGGGGTGGAGGTCTCAGGGTGTTTCAAGGACAAATAGAAGGAGAATAAATTGAAAGGTTAGACATTTGGGGTCAAAGACTGATATTCCAGAGTTTGTGATTTCAAAGGTAAAGCAAGAGCCACAGGTCTAAACTGAGGGTGCCAGCCTAAGGTCCTGGATGAATGCAGGGTCTGGAACATGGGTCTGGAAATGAGAGCAAGGAGGTACAAATATGAACCAGGTGCCAGGAGGCTCAGGGAAGAAAGGGTTTTTAAAAGAAGATGAAGAACCAGGGGGTTGGAAGGAACTGTTGGGGGACTAGGGACATACTAGCCAATCTGTCCTCCTACCCCTCTTTCATATCCCCACCTATCCTTGTCACTACAATAAAGTTAAGTGATGAATTCTCCACAACTCAGATGAAGTCAACTATGAAAAGCTGGCACACACACACAAAATTGTCCTGTGTCAGCCACAGGAAGAGCAAGAATTTGGTGTAACTTGATCGAGGGTATGTATGTATTTAATAAATGTTTACTGCACTCCTATTCTATGCCAATAAATTCTTCAGAACTTTTAAGAATCCTGAATTTAACAGAAAATAAGCAAGTAAAACAAGGCATAAGGTTTCAAGTACTATGGAGGTAAGTACAAGCTGGTTAAATGGTGTAGGGAATAAGGGGGTGGGGAGGGTGTGCATATTGCCTTTTGTACAGAGCAACTAGGGAAGGCCTCACCAAAAGGTGACCTTTATACAACCTTGCAGATTTCAAAGAGAAGACATGAACATGCAAAGGGTCTAAGGTGAGAACATGCTTGGTGTGTTCAATGAATATCAAGAAGGCCAGTGCGGCTGCAGCTGAATGAGCAGAGTGGAATAGTAGGAGAGGAGGTCAGGATAGGAGCAGAGCACCTGGGTCCTTAAAAAACATTGGAGGTATGTTTTTTTGTTTCGTTTTGTTTTGTTTTGTTTTTAGCAGAGGATTAACAAGATCTGACTCATATTATCAAAGGCTCACTCTCACTACTGTATGTCAGTTTGTGTGTGGGAGTGGTTATGAAGGAAAAAATACCATGTAAGAGGCTATTGAAATTAGCCAGGTGAGAGATAACAGAGGACTGGACCTGGGAGCTACCAAGGAAGGTGGTGAGAAGTACTTGGATTCTACACATATTCTGAAAGTAGAAATGGCAGACTTTGTTGTTGTATGTGATTGGCAGCCTTTGTCATGGCCCCCAACAATTCCTACCTCACCTTGACTATGGGCGGGGCCTAATGATTTACCTCTAATGAAAAGAATGTGGCAAAGTGATGATATGTCAGTTGCAAGATTAGGTTACAAAATTTGACTCCTGTCTAGTTGCCCTCGCTAGCTCTCTCTCTGGCTAACTCTGGGGAAAGTCAGATGGCACACTGTGATCTTCACTTCGAGAGGTCCATGTGGCATGGAACTGTTGTCTCTAACTAACAGCTAGCAAGGACGTGAGGCCTGCTAATAGCCACATGAGTGAGCTTGAAAGTGGTCCTCCACAGTCAAGCCTTGAGATGACTGCTGCCTTGGCCGACACCCTGACTAAAGCCATGTAAGGGAATGAACCTGGAGATAGCCAAGCCATGCCCAGATTCCCAACCTACAGAAACTCAAGTATAATGATTTGTTGTACAGCAATAGAGAACTAGTATAGATTGGATATGGGATTTAAGAGAAAGAGAATAGCTGATGATGACTCCAAGGGTTTTGGCCTGTGCAACTGGCATCTGGAGTTGCCATTTACTGAAGGAGGAGTAGGTTTAAAGGGAGGGGAGAAGGCAGGCATGTTCTGAATGGGTTATATTTAAGATGCCTATTCAATGGAGATCATGAATATGCAGTTGTATATTCAAGTCTGGAATTTAAAGAAGAGATCTGGGCTGTTAAAGCCTTTTGCCCATTTTTTTTTGTATTGCTTTGTCTTTTTCTTATCATTTATGAGTTATTTACATAATATAGATAGAGGTCCTTTGTCAGATATATGCATTATAATTATCTTCCACTCTGTGGCTTACCTTTTCAGTCTCTGAATAGTGTCTTGATTTACAGTCTAAAATTAAAAAAAAATTGTTTTAAGTTTATTTATTTATTTTGAGAGAAAGAGAGAGCACAAATGGGGTAGGGGCAGCGAGAGAGGGAGAGAGAATCCTAAGCAGGCTCCATACTGTCAGCACAGAGCCCTACATGGGGCTTGAACTCACAATCCCTGAGATAATGACCTGAGATGAGATCAAGAGTCAGGCCTTAACTGACTGAGCCACCCAGGCACCTTTAAAAATTTTTTTTTAGATTTACAGTCTAAATTTCTTAAATTTTATTTATTTTTTAGAGAGAGAGAGGAGAACAGAGAGGAGAGAGACAATCCCAAGCAGGCCTCATGTTGTCAATTTAGAGCCCAACTTGGGGCTCCATCCCATGAAATGTAAGATCATGACCTGAGCCGAAATCAAGAGTCCAATGCTCAACCACCCAGTTGCCCCTGCAGTCTAAATTTTTAATGGAGCTTGACTTTCCATGTTTCTTGATATGCTTAGCACATTTTATGTTCTGTTTAAGAAATCTTTTCCCACCCCCTGGTCATGAAGATATTTAGAAATAGAAATCTGAGGACCATCAGTGTACTGGATAAGATCACCTATGGAACGACTGTAGAGAGAGAAGAAATCTTGGATTCAGGCCCAGGGCATGCCCATGCTTAGAAAATGAAGGAGTGAGGGGAATCAGCAGATGAGACTGAGAAAGAATAGATGGTCAGTCACATAGGAGAAGACAGCTGAACCAGAGTGGAGTCCCAGAAGTTCTTAGGTGAAGTCATTAACACTGCCATATCCTGCTGTAAGTGGAAAAGGCAGAGACTCAGAGAGGATCACTGGAGTTGGCAAGAGTGGAGTCCAGTGGATAAGCACTAAGACCAGTGGATAAGCAATGAGAATAAGTGTGTGTGTTGGGGGAAGGGACCTCTCAAGTCTGATTGGAGCAGAATGGGAAAAGAAGTGAAGACAAATACAAACCACTCTTCTGAGGAACTTGGCTGCAGAAGAGAAAAGAAAAACAGGATGGCAGCTGGAATGAGGTGTACAGATGTGGAATCAAAGAAGGAATTTTTTTTTCCATGGAAGATGGTATAGCATATGTGTAAGAGCTACTATGTGGCCAGCTAGTGAGAAAGAAGGAGGACAGAATGGTTTCAGCAGTGGAACCACGTCCTTGAGTCAGCAAGAGGAGACGGAATCTGGTGCACAAATGCAGAGGACGGTCACAGATGCAGCAGGCTCATAGGTGCGGTTGTGCAAGCAGATGCAGGGCCTTTGCTGACTGCTTTGGTTTTCTCAGTGAAGTAAGAAGCAAGTCCATCAGCCAAAAGGGGAGCAGGGGAAAGTTTGTGATTGTAAAGAAATATAGCAGAATGGTTGAGTACAGACTGCAAGCCAGGCCATCTGGGCTCACATCCCAGCTCTCCCATCTAACAACTGTGTGACCTTGGGCACTTACTTAATCTCTCTGTTTCCTCAGGTGCCACATCTATGAAATGCAGATAACAACTGTATCTATCTCATAGGGTTGCTATGATGACTAAAGGAATTAACACACATAAAGCAAAGTTTTACTTGTATTATAGATGGCATTGAGTTTCTGGACCTGTTAAAGAACTAGTCAGTCATGGTCCATATGAAGTCACCAAAGTGATGCCACAGGCATGTAGGCCTTTCCCTGAAGCACATACTAGTTTGTCTCCCATGTGGATCAGAGGAAAGAGAGGCTTCAGACAACTTGGCAGAATGCATGTTTTCAACTCCAGCAGTATGTTACAATCTTCTAGGGAGATTAACAAAACTATCAGTATGTGGGCCCCCCCTTCAGAGATCCCACCTGATCTGATCTAGGATGGAGCCTATGCTAGTACTTAGGAAAAGCTCCATCCATGGATGTAGGGTATAGCTAGGGTTGGGAAGTGTGGGCCTGCTAGGTACACACATGCTATGGAGGTCGTTTAGTAACAATTGATCTATTAAATACCCTATTCAGCCCATAAACTGACTCCACATCTACAAGGCAACTTTCTAGATTTATTTTGGTTTTCTCAATGGTTTCTCCATAAGAAGATGGTATTCTAGTTGGGCAATCAGATGTCAAGTTCAAGTGGCAGTCACCATCTCATTATAAATGACTAAAGTGACTTTGTTGTCATATGCAGTGGTGTGACTTTCTGAGGGCACAGACAACACTGTTTCTGGACTTAAAAACAGAAGGCTCTGGCCATGGACCAAGAGAAGTCACTTAGGAGATGCTATCTTCTCAGGCTGATCTGTGGGCACAGCTTCTCAGATCTTTCCCTGGAGACGCTCCCAACTGCTAGAAACTGAGCAGCCAGATTTGAATGCCACTTTCAGAAAAGTGGAAGCAGAGAACACTGGTTCTGCTCTCATACCTATGATTTTGGCAGAAACATGACATAATTTTTCACAGTGTACAGCCATGGTTCCTAGCGTACAGCCCATTGCCTGTATCAGAACCCCCTGCTAAACAATATCTATGAAATGCATATAGCAATTGTATCTACTTCATAGGGTTGCTGGAGGTGGGGCTGGAAATCTACGTTCTAACGGGCTTTCCGGGAAAATATTATGCATGACAAAGTAAAGGAAATCTAGACAGTTGCACTGAGTTTTACTTGCCATGAAGAAAATACATGAACAACTGAAATAGTGAGTGAGACCTTACAATCCACTGGCTCTTTCTCCGCCCTGAGGGGCACTACCCAAAAGGCAAACTCTTAATATTTTTATTTTTATTCTTTTGGAGGTTATTATCTCCACTGGATAATTTATTAGAAAATATTAAGAAATATTTCTATTTCTTAACTTATCAAATAAAGCATTTTTATTGACTCCCTGATACATAAGAGAATGATTTTGTTTATACTAATGCATTCCTCTCTCCTCTTCTCAATGTTTAAATTTCTTTTTTTCTTTAGATTTTCTATTAATGACCATTATGACATTAAATAATATTCAAACCTCTATTTCTTCCTACATAAAAATTGGCATCCTTTTTTGACTCCCTACCCTTCCAATTTCTTTCCTTACATCAGGTATATTTTGACTCTTACATTAATAGATTCTTCAATAGACAGATCTTCAACACATATATCTGTTTCCCTCCACCCCTCACTGCCATTTTTGGTCCCACTGCTCATCCCTCCTTTCCACAGGATCTGTTGACTCTCAGCCCAAAGCCTTCTCCACTGGGCAGATGGCTCCCTTGTCCCCTGCCCCTGGTGCTAGGCTATCACCCTTACCTGTCTCTATTGGTCAATTCACTGTCAACCACTTTCCACCTTCCAGAAACGTGTTGAAGTCTCTTTCTTCTGTGAACCTTAGTTCCATTCTCTTCTCTGGTATGGGTTTATTCCTTTTGGTACCTCTCTACTTTCATTTTGGTTGGAGCTGGGGAGTAATGGCAGGCAAAATGCGCACCTTGGCCATCTCTATAAAATCGATGTCCCGGAACTCACTTTATTGGACAACGGACTGTGTGATCCTTTTTGTTTTGTATCTCAGTTCCAAGTCCCTCTTAATTAAATTGTTCTGCTTTTTCTTGTTTGAAGATTATTCTTGATAGAATATGCATTAAGCAATTTTTCTTTCCTCTGTCATCAGTCTATAACAGTAAGAAGAAGTTATTCTTCTTACATTACACTCTTCTAAAATCTACCTTCTTGCAATTGAAAGCATTTCTTCACATACCTCAGCTCATCCTATCCATAATTCTTGGATGTTTATTCCACTCTTGGGTATGTAGCCTCGGCCATACTTCAACCTCTCCTTTCATTTTGAATCTAACTTAAAAAAAAAAGTAAAATCTCCTTTTCAAAAGTAAGTAAAAATAAAAGATTGAATATCTCATTTCCAAAGACAGCAACTCTGCTGCTCTATAAGCCAGTGCCTAAGGGAGTTGGCTTTCAAACTTCTAGTCCTCTGTGGCATGAATGTGTACAGCTTTGTGGTTAAGATGTCACCTTTGGAATAGGACTGACTATATTCAAATCCTGCCCTGCCACTTGCTTGGTGTGCTATCTCTAGTACGATACCCCACATGGCAGAACTTAGTGAACCATTCTCCAAATCCTTACCTCTTTCTTCCTGGAGATATGACTAGACTCCATTTCCTAGCCTCCTTTGCAGTTAGGAGTAACCACGGGATTGAGTTCTGGCCACTGAAAAGTAGGCAGAAATTCTGGCCCACAAAAACCTCAGAATTCTCCATTATCTCAATCACCCTGGCTGCTGGCCTGCTATGAATATCCAGGGCAATCTTGGAAGCCATGTGTTGAAGACACCTGGGCCTCCATGCATGGAGTAGAAACTTCACCCCACCCTCCACCAGGTGCTATCAATGGAACTTTACACGATTAAGAAATAAGTTTTATGTGATTAAGCAATCAGCTTCTCTTTGGCTAATCCAATGAGATTTAAAGTTTACATTACAGCACTTTGTTTTTACCCTAACCAATATACTTAACTTCTCTAAACTTCACTTACCTCTTCAGGATAATTCTAGCACCTACCTTCAATACTGCTGTTAAGAGGATTAAAAGAGGGGCGCCTGGGTGGCTTGGTCGGTTAAGCGTCCGACTTCAGCTCAGGTCATGATCTCACAGTCCGTGAGTTCGAGCCCTGCATCGGGCTCTGTGCTGACAGCTCGGAGCCTGGAGCCTGTTTCGGATTCTGTGTCTCCCTCTCTCTCTGCCCCTCCCCTGTTCATGCTCTGTCTCTCTCTGTCTCAAAATAAATAAACGTTAAAAAAAAATTAAAAAAAAAAAAAAGAGGATTAAAAGAGAAGCAATGAATACGAAGTATGCTAATGCACAGGGCCTGGCAAAAAGTAAATGTGCAAAAAAGGTTCATTTCTATTATTCTGTGAAGCCTGTTGGTAATTACTGCTGCCTGTTATGTTTGATATAATAGGAGGCTCTCACACACATTAAAATGCCCAATTCCTTGCTGCCTGAAATTCCACCATTCCTTGGTGGAAATGTCTTGTAAGTCAATGTCTTCCCCTTTAAAGAGTAATTTCTTACCTCTAATTATAAAATAAACATGTTTATATGTTTAATGAAAAAATATGTATATATAATACAGAACTTATAAAGAAAAAACTATTGATCATCTATAATCCTATCATCCAGAGATAATCATCACTAGCATTTTAGCATATACCCTTCTAAATCTTTATCAATTATTATCAGTATGCATATATGTAATACACATACATGTATATAGTCAAATCAGGGATAATACTAAACATATAGCTGCTTTTTTCACCTAAGATTTTATTTTGAACAGTGTCCTATGTGTTCAAATATACTTTGAAAAGATAATGTTTGATGGGTGCATATGGGTGTATAGAAACTTATTTAACTATCGTATGAATATATCACACTTCATCTAACAATTCTTTTTATGTAGCATATTTTTGTTGCTTCTGTCAGGATAAATATTCTATGTGGAATAAACCTCCTTGTGTATAAAAACTTTGCCTCTCTATTTGCCTCTTTGGCTTTTATTTTCCTTTATTTGGACTTTTAAAAATAATATTTGACCCCAAAATGATGCAATAAATGATACTTACTTTATCTTGATTTATGTTTTACCTTTACTATTCCTTTTTTTTTCTTGTGGTTTTAAAAGGAAAAATGCCCTGGAAAAGCCCACAGATCTTTCTCTGAAGGTTTCATGTTAAAAATGTTTATCAGATTGTTTTATTTGCAGAAAGAAAAGATGAGGCTGTATTTAAATTTGTGAAAGTTAGAGGCAAAAGGTGTTCTAAGAGGGGGAAAGGGACAGGAAATGGAAGATTCAAGATAAAATCTCTGACTACCTCACAATTTACACATAAAGGGATGTCTCCTCTTGTCCCAATCAGCACGCAGATGAGCTACTCTATTTCCTTTTATACTCAGTCAGATGCAAAAAGAACATGAAGCATTAACAAGCAAGGATCTTGCTTAATTGAATTTTTGCTGAGCACATAGATAGCATTAACAATAAGAGTAAACAATAGTTATCGATGAAACATAATCCTAGCAATGGACCTCCTGTTTATTGAATGGCTGGGTCAGTGTCTGTAGATAAATTAATAATGATTCCAGCTTCCTCTGTCTCTGGAGCCAAATCAATGCCCACTCTTCATATCAAGGAGATGCAATGTTTCTCTACTACATGTATCTTGGCAAAATGGTTGAAAAGATGTAGGAATACAGTTTGCATCCTTCTTGGAAGGTTTCTATCAATTTCAATTTGATATTCCCACAGCTGGAGTGAGCCACGTGAGTCCACAACTGGTGTGGCATGAGCAGCAGAGTTGTTATCTAAGGTAAATGCTCTTCTATCTCATTTGCATCTACTTCCAAATTGTTATCTTTCCTCTTGGGTGAAGGTCTAGTCACAGATATTTATTGAAATGACTCTGTCGCTCTGTTTCCCCTCAGGCTTCTATCAACGTGTAACATTAAAATGACGGACACACATCTGCCTTTCTAAGTGTCTTCACACAAGGAATGGTCATTCTCAATAACATCCTCTTCAAATAAAAAGGGCAATAATATGAGGTACAATCAGGGACCCAGCAGGAAACAGATGGCACACTCAAATTAGGATAATTCAGGGAGGATTTACTGGAGGGACTATTTACAAAGGTGTAGGCAGGGTGGAGGCAAACCACAAGTGATAGAATGATACTCCAAGTCTAGTAAACAGTGGGGCAGTGAGCATCCCTATGTCTGAGAGACCAGATCCAGACTCAGAAAGGATAGAATCATATGGAAATGATAGAGGGATGCAACCAGAGGGTGCAAAGAAGGTGAACCTGTGGGGAAGGAGTCCAAGAAATAAACTCCAGGACTTCCCTCTCCTGGGTTCCTGCTGGGATTTGCATTGGGAGAACCAACCAGAAGCCTGATTGTGGAAAAGCCCATACAAGTCAGTCTTGCAGGTTAGTGAGTGGGAGAGAAGAGGGAAGGTGAGGAATGTACATGGAGATCCATGGAAGATCACCGGCAGAGGGGGAAAGACCAAGGGTTCGGCTTGCATGTGCCAACACGAGACATCTATTGTATATCCAGAGGAGGTGTCAGGTAGACAGCTGCATCTATGACTGAGCTGGAAATATATACTCAGGACCCAGCACACAAATGCTTCTTTTTCTTTTTTTTAAATTTTTTAAATATTTTTTATTTTTTTAAATATAATTTATTGTCAGATTGGTTTCCATACTACACCCAGTGCTCATCCCGACAAGTATCCTCCTCCCTGCCCATCATCCACTTTCCCCTCTCCCCCACCCCCCATCTACCCTTATTTTGTCCCCAGTCCTTAAGGGTCTCCTATGGTTTTCCTCCTTCCCTCTCTGTAACTTTTGTTTCCCCTTCCCCTCCCCCATGGTCTCTGTTAAGTTTCTCAAGATCCATATATGAGTGAAAACATATGGTATCTTTGGTTTCTTTGCCTGGCTTATTTCACTTAGCAAAATACCCTCTAGTTCCATCCAATTGCTGCAAATGGCCAGATTTCATTCTTTCTCATTGCCAAGTCATATTCCATTGTATATATAAACCACATCTTCTTTGTCCATTCATCAGTGGATGGACTAGGCTCTTTCCATAATTTGGCTATTGTTGAAAATGCTGCTATAAACATTGGGGAACAAGTGCCCCTATGCATTAGCACTCCTGTATCCTTTGGGTAGATTCCTAGCAGTGCTATTGCTGGGTCACAGGGTAGTTCTATTTTTAATTTTTGGATGAACCTCCACACTGTTTTCCAGAGAGGCTGCACCAGTTTGCATTCCCACCAACAATGCAAGAGGGTTCTCATTTCTTCACGTCCTCACCAATACCTATAGTATACTGATCTGTCCATTTTAGCCACCCTGACCAACGTGAGATGACATCTCATTGTAGTTTTGATTTGTATTTCCCTGATGATGAGTGATGCTGAGCATCTTTTCATGTGTCTGATGGCCACCTGGATGTCTCCTTTGGAAAAGTGTCCATTCATGTCTTCTGCCCATTTCTTCATTGGATTCTTTGTTTTTCGGGTGTGGAGTTTGGTGAGTTCTTTATAGATATTAGATACTAGTCCTTTATCTGATATGTCATTTGCAAATATCTTTTCCCATTCCATCAGTTGCCTTTTAGTTTTGTTGATTGTTCCCTTTGTAGCGCAGAAGCTATTTATCTGGATGAGGTCCCAAAAAGTTCATTTTTTGCTTTTAATTCCCTTGCTTTTGGAGATGTGCCAAGTAAGAAAGTGCTGCGGCTGAGGTCAAAGAGGTTTTTTTACCTGCTTTCTCCTCTAGAGTTTTGATGGTTTCCTGTCTCACATTCAGGTCCTTCATCCTTTTGGAGTTTATTTTTGTGAATGGTGTAAGAAAGTGGTCTAATTTCATTCTTCTGCATGTTACTCTCCAGTTCTCCAAGCACCATTTGTTAAAGAGACTCTCTTTTGTCCATTGGATACTCTTGCCTGCTTTGTCAAAGATTAGTTGGCCATACTTTTGTGGGTCCAATTCTGGGGTCTCAATTCTATTTCATTGGTCTATGTGTCTATTTTTGTGCCAATACCATACTGTCTTGATTATAGCTTTGTAGTAGAGGCTAAAGTCTGGGATTGTGATGCCTCCCACGTTGATTTCCTTCTTCAATATTACTTTGGCTATTCGGGGGTCTTTTGTGGTTCCATACAAATTTTAGGGTTGTTTGTTCTAGCTTTGAGAAGAATACTGGTGCGGCAAGGTCAGCAGTGCAGTGTGCAGCAGGAAAAGATGGTCCTTTAAATTCCCAGGTCTAGAGAAAACACATGGCCTGGCAACTTGAGGGACAGTAAGAAATGAAAATGAAATAGGTCAGCTTGTGTTCATGGCTTAGCGTTGCATTTTAATTAAAACACAAAATCATACTCTTTTTTTTCCTTGTGGTCCAGCATCTTAACTGGTGGATTACTCCAGCTCAGCCAGGGGATGCATTTGGGGGATGAGGTCAGCATGTGACACATGCTGCCTCCTTTACAAGTTCATTGAGAGCCAGTGCAGTCCTTCCAACCATGGTCATTCCTTAGCTCACGAGGAAGGAACAGCCCAGCGTCATTTCCTCCATCCAAATCTGGCTGCAATGCCTGATCCCACACAACTGCAGGCATTTGCCCAGGGGTCTGAAGTCAAGGAAATCTCCAGAATGCGTGGACGTTATGAGTTTGGCTCTAGAACACTCTTCTCAGGACTAATAGCCTGACTTGATGACACAGGAAACACCACGAATGCAGGGCAGGTCCAACCCTGTTTACACCATTCCCTAGGGCCTGTGAGCCTCAGGTCACTGACCTCACCTCCAGTTGCTCGACTGGGACAGGAAGGTTGGGCCACAGGGTAGAGAGGGCCAGGCTCTGTGCAGAGAGAATGCTCATAATGCTCTTCTGTGCTCATACACAGATGCTTCTTAAAGCCTTAAAACTGACGGTGATCAGGAAGGGGTGAGGGGAGACAAAGGACCATGGGCAGAGATCTAAATGTCTCCCAGCTAAGAGTGTGGACAGAAAGGAAAGCTCAAGAGTGATGGAGCATGGAGGGCAGGTGAGCAAAAAGTGAGCACGGAAGTCAGGGAGGGACCAAGTGCCAGAGTCATAGGTGGCCCATGGGTTGACTTGGAGGAAACATGAGCCCTGGCACCCCTGGGGGCCTCACCATGTTTCAGTGGGACCTGGGGGACCAGGGCCTGACTGTAGAGCACCTCAGAGAGAATGAGAGAACAGGAGCAGGATGCTGGAGACTGAGTGTGAGCAACTCTCGTGAGGAGTTTGTGCTGTGAAGAGGGGGAAAGAAACGGGAGTGAGCACTCACAGGGAAAGTCGAGTCCAGAAACAGTTGAGTCTTTTCAGAAGGGAGAAATAACATTAGGTGTTTATGCTGGTGGGAATAATCCAGGGGAAAGAGCAAAAACGATGGCAGAGCAGAGAGAGAGACTACGGCAACGTGGGGCACACAGGCCCCTACAAAAGGGGGCAGTTGCCACTCAGCTCCAGCTAATAGTTGCCAGTTCCCTGGTTACTCAAGAGAAGCCAGAAAATGACCTTCTTTCCTTTCTTTCTTTTTTTTAAACATAAAGTCTGATATTTAAATGTTGGCAATTAATTAAAAAATTTTTTTTTAACTCTCTGAAGTCCAAACAAAACTCATCTGCAGGCTGCCAGTTGGCAACCTCTCTTATATGGCAAAGTTGTATTCCTTCCACAGCTACGAGGCACAGCTTCCTGTTTTAGAGACCTCTGAAGGACAGTGGCAGTTTGATCTCTAAAATCTTTGAACTTGTGAGTGTCCCCACGGTGGTGGTGGACCAGGGTGGCTAATGATACAGTCATTGTCTCCGTCGTAAAGGGCAACGGAACTGAGGTTGCCAGAGCTGGCTGCACAGCCTATACTTAAGTCCTCACAGTTAATACTTAGGCTTCACATATGCCCTTTACCTCCTCCCATCTCCTCCTTACTAAGGAAACTTACTATTATCTGCAGGCCAATGCAGATAAAGGTCACCAAGAGACACTTTCGAGCCAAACACTGAAAGCTGGCATGGTAGAAGGGCTGATTGTTTGTAGGCTCCTGGCTAATAAAAGAAATGCCAATCAAAGGGGCCTTCTGCCTGGTTTGAAACTCAGGAGTCCTAGCTGTCAGATAGCCCAAAGCAGAACAGCACTTGGATTTCTAAGGGTGTCCACCACCTGCACAGAAAAACTACAGAGGCTGTGAGTTGATGGTCCTTCACTGGCCCGGGGAGGGCATAAGGGCAGTCAGGCAGGGAAGAAGGAGTGCCAAGTTCAGTCATATACTGCCTTCCTCCAGAAGTGGGAGTGAGGAAGAAAACCACTTTGGGTGGACTGCTGCATTTTTTTACACACACAAAACTGTTCCATATAACAAGGTTTAAAATCCTATACCTCTTTTGGAGTGCCTGGGTGGCTGAGTAGGTTAAAGGTCTGACTCTTTAGTCAGGCTCAGGTGGTAATCTCATGGTTCATGGGTTCAAGCCCTATGTAGGGCTCTGCACTGACAGTGCAGAACTTTCCTGGGATTCTGGGATTCTCTCTCTTCCTCTCTCCCTCTGTTCCTCCTTTCCTCTCTCTCTCTCTCTCTCTCTCAAAATAAATAAGTAAATAAAAAATAATAATAAAGTTTAAAATCCTACACCTTTCCAATTTTCACCATATGAATAAAAGCATTAAAAATGCCTTTCAGTGGGGGTGCCTAGGTGGCTCAGTCCATTAAGTGTTCCACTTCAGCTCAGATCATGATCTCATGGTTTATGAGTTCGGGCCCCGCATTGGGCTCTGTGCTGATAGATCAGAGCTTGGAGTCTGCTTCATATTCTGTGTCCCCCTCTCTCTCTGTCCCTCTCCCACTCGTGCTCTGTCTCTCTCTCAGAAGTAAATAAACATTAAAAAATGCTTCTCAGGGGCTGCCCAGAACACCATCCTTACTTCTGGCACTGCCAAGGCTATAGGCAAGGTCATCCCTAAACTGAATTGAAAGCTCACCCACATAGCCTTCTGTGTCCCCACCAGCAATGTATCAGTTGTGATCTGATGTGCTGCCTGGAGAAAGCTGTCAAATACAATGACATCAAGAAGACGGTGAAGCAGGCATCAGAGGGCCCCCTCAAGGGCATTCTGGGCTAAACCGAGGACCAGGTTTGTCTCCTGAAACACCCACTCTTCCACCTTCAATGCTGGGGCTGGCATTGCTCTCAATAACCACTTTGTGAAGTTCATTTCCTGGCATGACAGTGAATTTGGCTACAGTAACTGGGTGGTGGACCTTATGGTCTACAAGGCCTCCAAGGAGTAAGGGCCCTTGGACCACCAGCCCCAGCAAGAGCAAGAGGAAGAGAAAGGTCCTCAGCTGCTAGGGAGCCCTTGCCCCAGCTCAACCCCCAACACACTGAGGGTCTCCCGACCTCCACAGTTTCCATCCCAGGCCCCCTGAAGAAGAGGAGGGGCTTGAGGAGCCCTACCTTGTCATTTTCCATCAATAAAGTAGCCAGCCCAAAGAAAAAAAAATATTGAAATGCTTCTCAGGTCACAGTGCCAATTTCCCCTAGTGGTGTCTGCTTCCACCTGGAAGTGGAATATCAGTCCCAGAAAAACTGTATTTGAAATGATTTCCTCCTTTTTAAGAATGAATCACCAAAAGTCCAGTTGAGACAGAAATAGCTCTCATCTCTGAAACATTCTGCTGTCACTGATCTTCCAATTCAGTCTATGGAGGGGAAGCTGGGAAAATGTTCCAAGTATCCTGCCACAGTGTTAAGCTCTAAAGCATACCTGTTTCCCCCTCCATCCTGCTAAAACTTGCCCAGGGCAGGCAAGGAAGGATAAACAGGGCTTGAGAGGAGGCTGAAGAGAAGAGAGAAATTTATCTGTCAAAAACGCTTAAATGTCTTCACCAGGAAGGCTAAAATTGTCCTCCCTGCTCTAAGTGAAATGGAAACTGGGGGAATATTTATCCAGAGTTCATTGGTAGGGGACGACTCTGGGAAGCCAACAGTGTGGCAAGCACGGTGTTTCAATCTCTCCAAATTCCCACATAAAAACAGAACAAGATAGCAAAACTGTGGACAACACTTATAACAAAACTAGGTGACAAGGTGTCCCCATGAACCCCAAAATATAAGTGGGTGGAGACAACCCAACCTCACAAGACCTGCCTGGTGGCCCATCTGTACAGGAGGAAGAAGGAAGCAATGGGACTTCTCATTTATGGACCCGAGAACAGAAAAACCATACTATGAAAATAGGGAGGACCAAATTGAGAACAGCAGCTGAAATTGGGTGGTTGTGCTCTCTCCCATAGCAAGCTAGTGAATCAGGTCTCCTTTCTAGCACTTTGCCCAAATTGCAGACAAGCGATGGGAGTGCAGTGAAAACCAGGCAGAACAGGGAAACAGAGACAATGGAAAGAGACAGTTCAGACCAAAGTCGGGGAGAGAAACAGAGCCAAGAAAGCTGAGAGAGAAGGCTGCCATATATTTGAACACTGGGCTAAAACAACTAGAGAGGGGGCTCTGTGAAATAAGAAATGTTTCATGGAACCCCTGCCCCTTCTGAAGTTCAGAAAAGCTAATTTCACTAAGAAATATGCTACAGGGAAGTATCAAAGTAGATACCATACCAAGTTATTATAAGGAAAAAGAAAATAAGGAACTGAATAGCATCCCATAGGCAAAGAAAGCATGCCAGAAAGACCCGTCCACAACACAGAACAAAATTGTAATCTAATACTTCACAATGAGTTCAGAGACATTAGGAAACTGATAGAAGACTTGAAAAAAAAATCAAAATTAGAAAAACTTGGAAATGAGGTGACAGAACTCATACAAATTGGAAATAAAAAATCCTTTCAAGAATGAAGAGTAAACATGAAGGAACATGAGAGAAAATACACACAACAGATAATATCCTAAGAGAAACAAAATGTACAAAAAAGAAATCTCTTAAAAATCAAAAAGTAATGAAGAAAGAAATTTTTAGAAAGATTCAAAAGAAAATGAGTAACATTAAAGATATTCAGGGGCACCTGGGTGGCTCAGTTGGTTAAGTGTCCGACTTCAGCTTAGGTCAATGATCTCATGGTTCGTGAGTTTAAGCTCTGCGTCAGGCTCTGTGCTGACAGCTCAGGGCCTGGAGCCTGCTTTGGATTTTGTGTCTCCCTCTCTCTGCCCCTCTCCTGCTTGCACTCTGTCTCTGTCTCTCTCTCTCTCTCTCTCAAAAATAAATAAGCATTTAAAAAATTTAAAAAAAAATAAAGGTATGCAATGGAGCTTGAATGTAATGATAGGATTCCCTGTAAAAGAAACACCAAAGTAAGGGAATAGAACACATACAGTAAAACCTTGGATTGTGAGGAACTTGTTCTGTGAGTGTTCTACAAGATGAGCAAATATATCTAATAAATTTTAACTTGATAAACGAGCAATGTTTACTCGCTTCGAGTAGTATGTGATGCCAAATGTCACATGATCACAATTGAGCCAATGATTCGTCCCACCCCCACCCCCACCACCTCTTTGCAGAATTGGAGGTGATCACCTCGCATGCTCAAATGCTTGGTCTTAGGCCACAAAGTTTGGCAGAAATCAGTGATTTTTCAGAACGTTGGAAGGTGCACACAACTGGCGCTAGTGTACTTTTTGTCACTTCAAACCACCTATGGACAGTCCTTTGCTTTTCCATACAAGAGTGAGCTTAGGAATGCTGCGCTTCATTCTAGGTCAGGCTGCCTGCACATATAGACCCTTTCCTGTGCTGTTTTATTGCCATTAAATACAGCATATGACAAGATTTTATTAATACTGTACTGTGGTCAACATCTGTTAGTGATAGTGAAAGTCATCCTACACAATAATCCACCTCTCCCTTGACTCCCTCACACTAGCTGCGAACGTATTCAAAGGTAAGTGCAGGTTAATTTGTTTTTCTTTATATTTTGTATTTTCTTTATTATTCTGTATTATATTACAGTATTGTAATCATTTTTATATGCATAATTTTGGATTGTGGAACAAATCATCTGAATTTCCATTATTTCTTATGGGGAAATTTGCTGTGATATACAAGTGCTTTGGGTTACAAGCATGTTTCCAGAATGAATTATGTCACAAACCAAGGTTTTACTGTACTAAAAACTGTAACTCAAGAAAAATTTTTTAAAAATTATAAAATATACACACACACATACACACACACACACATACACACACACATATAATTTGACCACTATGGAGCCATCCTGGGAAGAGAAGAGAAGGGACAGGAAGAGAAATTTTGCTTGGGCATGTAGAAAAGAACAAGTGAATTACAAGGGAAAGAAAATTAGATTGTTATTAGGTTTTTTTTTCCACAGCAATGCTTTTTTCCCAGAAGGAAATGATGTAACATATTTAAGATGCTCAAAGAATGAGCCAAAGATTTAATACCTAGTAAAACTTGTTTTTGAGTACAAAGGGCACAAACTTATCAATATACAAGGACACAGGGACTATTATTCCCAAGAACCTTTCCTGAGAAATGGGCTTCAGACAACCAAGATGACTAGGGTGATATTGACATAGGATACAAAAAGGCCCAAAAGTTACATACTATCTATATAAACAATTAGAAAAAGTACAGCTATTAAAAACTAGGGAAGAGAGCAGATGCAAAATATATGCACATGTGTTTATGTGTCTACACACCTGTGCCTTTTTCAAGCTCAGTCTACTGAAAAGGCCTAGAAACAAAAGACTGATCCAGTAGCAAGGAGCATCCCTAGTACCACATATAGTTTTAAGATATAATTTCTCACTTAAAAAAAAAAAACCTTATTAGAGAAATTGTGGATCCCAGGCATGACACAGAAAGTATACAAGACAAGCTGGAACATCCTACCATAACAGAAAGCAAGGAAGGTATCAATGACTACTTGGGTCACATTAAAAGGACTCAGGAGCTACCTTGAAGAGGCTTCCACTGATCAAATATGTGGCCATTTGAGCTTTAGCAATTATAATAAATGCAATGTATTTAAACCTATAAACATATTTAAATCCATGAGTTCTTAAATAATCTTTGAAAAGAGGAATTAGTCACCTCTCAAGTGCTAGTTCCTGAGAATTGGCAAGTAAAAGGAAAGAATTGCTCCCTGCATGAGCAATACCACTGATCAATCAACAGTAAATGAAGTATTTCTTTTTAAGTGTATTCCAACTAATAAGTGGGAAAAATTATAGAATAAGAATAACATCATTTTGTTAATCTAATGAAAAGATGTAGATATTAAGCCTCAAAGCTGTTCCTATCATAAAAAGAGAGACAACCTGATACCATGTGCCTCCTACCATCTAGCCAAACACGATCTAGAATCTTGTCAAAGGGAGAAAACATGAGTCTGCTCCATTGTCTGCACCCAGCTGCCAATTTCCAAGAAATACAGAGGACAGAGCAACATACTGTAATGCACCAAGAGGCTGCAAACAGCTAAATCCAGACTTGGAGAAATTCTAAAGGACAAATGGCCTAGATTCTTCCACATAAATTTAGAGGAAAGGTGATGGAGAGGGATTCTATAAATTAAAAGAAACTTAAAGATCTATCAAATTTTAAAAATGAGCAAGACTAAATGATAGTGCTAAGAAGGCATATATGCATATATAAAAATACAGCAAAGTGATTATGACAAAAAGTCAGGATCAGGTTACTTTTGTGAGGAAGGTGGAACTTTTGGGTGGGAGTATTGTCCGGTATCTCCAGGGAAAGAGAACCAATAGGATATATACAGATATAAAAGGATGTTTATTATAGGAATTGGCTCACATGACTGGGGAGGCCAAGAAGTTCCATAATCTGCCATGCGCAAGCCAGAAAACCAGGAAAGCCAATAGTGGAATCCAGTCCAAGTCTGAAGGTCTGAGAATCGGGGGTGTCTGATGGTATAAGTCCTGGGCTGAGTCCAATAACCTGAGAATCAGGAGCACCAATGTCTGAGGGCAGGAAAAGATGGATATCTCAGCTCAAGCAGAGTGAATTTACCCTTCCTTTTCTGCCTTTCCAGGCCCTGTATGGATTGGATAATTCCAATCTGCATTGTTAAGGGCAATCTTCTTTACTCAGTCTGATTAAAATATTAGTTTCTTCCAGAGGCACCCACATAGACATACCCAGGAATAATGTTTTACCAACTATACAGACATTTCTTAGCCCAGTCAAGTCGACACATAAAATTAGCCATCATGGTGGGTGATAAAGTTGTAATTCTTGACTTGGCACTTTCAAGAATGTTCATCTCAGAATAACTCAGAATAACTCACCTCAGAATAACTCAGAATAATTGTTTTGTGTTGTTTTCTGTATCTGCATTTTTTATAATAATAATAAAATAATAATAATATCATATTATTACATTAATAGCCCATCTGAAAGACCACTGTATCCTCTGTAGGTGTAAGAATAGTCTGCTGTAAGGTCAGGAGATGAGATCAACTCCTCAACAGAAAATGTTGTCTAACCAGGAACCAAGTTGGCCCTTCCCAGGATGCTGATGAACCACCAGCACATTCTTTGATTTTCTTCACCCTGTGAGTAAGATCACTGAGCCTTCCTGACAGAACTATTAATTAATATATCAAATAATTACTATTTTTATGTTAGGTGATATGCAACAAGTATTTTAACTCAGGTCCAAAGAGCTCAAATTAATTTCAAAGACATCTTTTAATGGGTTGCAAGGGGATGAGGACTGGAAAGGGGTGTTTGACCTTTTGGATAAAGCGGCACACCTGGTTCCAGCTGTCAAATCCTGTTTCATCGAGAGATACGGGTTCAATTCAACTGGGTGTGCTGTGTTACAGTTATCTAATTCTCTGTGACTGAATGGCTTTTAAAAAATGGTAAAACAGAAACACTTTATCTAATTAAAACTTTTTTCCCATCACAAAAAGCTTATTAGCCACTAGAATAGATGACAATGGAAGTTCTGCTATCTCCTTCCCATGAGAACCTAAAAAGCCATCTATTCAGAATCCCCTAGGTGTAGGTGCATGTGGACACAGGTCCAGTGGACATCCATGGGTGTCTCTTAAGGAGACTGTGCCCATCACTGCCTAGGTGTGCTTGCCATCATAGGAAGTCAGAACAACACTGTGGTTGGAACAACAGACATGTAACAGGAAAATTTAAATTCAAATCCTGGCTTTTGTCACTTACTAGCTCTGCGACATTGAGCAAATTAACCTCTCCAAGTATATTTCCTTACTTGTCGAATGAGTAGAGTAATCGGATCTATTCCATGAAGTTGTTGTGAGAACTGAATGTAATGATGGATGTAACAGGCAAGGTACCTGTCACTCCACAGGAGCTCACTACATGAATATTGTTAACATTATCATCATCACCAAAGGGAGGGTCTACTGAGGAACAAAATACTTTAGACCAGTGCTTCTCAAAGTGCAGTTCCCAAACCAGCAGTCTGTGTATCACCTGGGGACTTCCTAGAAATGAAATTCCCCCTCCACTCCATCTCCAACCCCAGACCTGCTGAATCAACCCTTCTGGTGAGGGGCACAGCAATCTGTTTTAATAAGCCCTCTAGTAATCCACGGCATACTAGAGTTTGAAAACCACTGATCTAGTACCATTATTTGTTGAAGACTCTTGCAAACATTTGCCACCAGAAAGCCTTAATTTTTCAGGAAGGCTGCTGAAATTTTGTGGTTTTTTTATTGACTGAGAACAATTAACTTGAAATCTAGCCTTGACTGTAGTCTATCAACCATTGATGCTGAACAGTCTGATGCCCTACTAGCCTTTAAGTGCAGTGAAGACAAGATTGTCATTTGTCATTTCTGTGTTCCCCAGCATCTCACACTGTCTGACAAGGTGTAAACACTCGATAAATATTCATTGCCTGAACAATGAATGAAGAGTTAGGAGAAAGACCAGAGATGATTACAGCATTCAAACAGCAGATAAATTCGCATTTCAGGTCATCTAACTTAGGATTTTGTTTAAAAACGCTTGCTTTCTAAAACTCAGGGGAGGCTTATTTGTTTGACTTAGTCAGCAACTTCACTATATCTTATAAAAATGTATGACTTCCAAATGAAATTGAAAAAAAGGATTAACAGTGATTTTAAAACCTCAAATAACTAAATTCCCAATGAAATTGAATTTGGGACAGTACTCAGCTTGTGGGTTAAAGAGGTAACAAAAAGAAAACAAATGGACAGAAAGGATTTTAGTTGTTGTTTTAAATGCAATTCTGAGGCCACATCCTGGAAATAAAGAGAGGGGAATTGCTTTCTCCCTCTATTTATGCATATATATTATAGTAGAAGCAGAAATGATTATTTATAGCCTGAAGCATGACAAAATTGAGATTAATCAAAGGAAGGTAAATAGACTATACTGAATATAATTTATTAAGGTAGGGAATTATAAAAAGTTTGTGTTAGGAAGGTCTTAATAATTCTATATTTCAATTAATCTGCATATCTCATTAGACACACATTCTGTTAATTAAAATTTAACATATTTAGAAAGCAACAGTCATATTATCAAGCTGAAGCACCATATCTTCATATAGAAAAATGTCTTTTCCTGTAAGAATTAGTACATAAAACTCACATCCACAATTCCAGGAGGCATAGGAAAATTAAATGCAGTTTGGCATTCATCCACACCTACAGATTGTATAGAAAAATATTAAAGGAATAAAAAAAAATGTGTCAGAGGCAGTAATGCCAGGATCATCCATATTTATTTTGCTTCTTGCATCTGACCATCTATCAATGTGAATAGCCCTCAGTAAAAATGAATCGTTTTATCAATATTCCCAGCAAAACATATTTGATTTCATCAGTGTAAGATCTACTGTCACCAACCTTGAAAGTCTGGTCTCCTGGCCCTGGGATGCCACCTTTCTTGGAGATTTGACACAGAGAATGAATGAAAAGCATATATTATTTGCAGCAGCTCTGTACACTAGAGAAAGAGAAAAACTGGGTGACTGACAGAAATTCCTTGGTGGCACTTGATGAAAAAATGCAAAGATAACTAATGAATTAATAGGGACATTGGAGCTATCATTTTTTGCTTTTGGCTTAGGAGTAGTGGAAGATCCTCAGGCACTAAAGGAGCACCATCCATTAACTTATAAGTAGGCTGAGGAAGAAAAGGAATATCCTAAAGAGTTTAACTTACTCTCAAGGAGAATTTACTGACTTCATTCATTCATTCATTCATTCATTCATTCCTCTGTAATTTTGTATTTGGGTGCACCTTTAGATGTACTTCATTATTTAAGAAGTAGAACAACAGAGTCACCCACGTTCCCCTCCCTTAATTCATTTTTGAGAAAATGTCTGTTAAATACCTCAAATGAAGAAAAAAAACAGAAATAAAACAACTGACTTGCCCATTTTTCTATACATTCTATTGATACCTTTTTAGTGATTGCAAAATCTTCAAGGATTTCCTTCTTGTAAGACATTTAGAGGATCTGTCTTCATTCTCCAATCTTTCTGGAATTAATAAAAATCATTTTTAAATGTTCCTCTTTAAACATTTTACAATGTTTCCACCCTTTATTTTTCTACTAACAAGATTATTTATACCCTATACCAGCATGTTTACAACTATGTGATGATGGGGGGAAAATCATTAATAACTTCATGTTAAAGGGTCACATGCCTGCTGAATTTTGGTACAGTCAGGGAGAACATAAATTCCTCATGCTGGAATTGAGGAATCTGTGAGTTGGAAGGATGCAAAGGTTATCTAAGAACAAAATGCTTCAACCTCCACCTGCATGTAATGACTCCCAAAGCTCTGTGTGCAACCCAGTCTCCTTTATGAGCTTCAGGCTAGACACAGAGTTGCCTTTCTGACACTATCACTCTGATGGCATAGAAGTCTGCATGGCCTGTTTCAAAGGCTCAGCACTCAAGTGCGCGCGCGCGCGCACACACACACACACACACACACACACACACACACACACACTTGGCATCTGCCACCAAGAACATGAAATAGCCTTTTAAGAGTGGGTCTCTGTGTGAGAAATGAGTCAGGTTCTCAGTGTAGAAACAGACTCAAAAGATGTCTGGGCACTTGTTTTCTTCCGTGTCTGTTTCTAATGCTGACCGATGTTGCAAATAGCCGCTGACAATCCTAGCCCCTCCCAAATGCCTGCCGTGCAATTAGGGCTGTCCTCACCACCCATTTCCCTTGCTGGCAATTATATTACATGCTTAAATGAAATGATGAGTAAACAGAGGTGTTGTGAAGGAACATTATTTAACAGTTCTCAGAAACTACACACTTGACCCAAACAATACAACTAGCAGCTGATAACTTTAGAATTACTCACTATAACCTCACCAGAGTCTGGGATGAACTTCAGGCAACAAACAAGCAAAAATAGCAAAAGATTATAGTACAGAGACTGACAGATTGCTGATGCTGTCATGGGCTGGGACCTATCTTTGATGTATGCAAGGTATTCCTGCTGTAACGAGGGTCTTTTCAATTACACTTAATAAATCCCCTCTTGTTTAAACAACTAGGATTAAGTGATCAACATTGTTCCTTTTGTTTTAGCAACCTACAAGATGAAAAATGAACTCAAATGGCCTGGAGGGAGGGAATAAATCAGGCTGTGTGATTTAGGCCTAATAAAAAGCCCTTTAAGAGATCACAGTGGTTATACATGTTCCGCAGGCACCTGAAGTTTACTGTGGCCAAAACCACTTATCATCTTCCTTCTGAAACACCCTGCTCCACTTCCTACTGCCATCTCTATGACTGGTACCATCCGTCCAACCACATACAGACACCATGTCCTAACATTTCTAAATCCTATTTGGATTCATCACTCTGAGTTGTTATGTCAGATAAGGAGGTGAAAGTGGGCATTTAGTAGGTGAGGCAAATTGAAAGATGGAATGGACTACCATGGAGGGGGCAGGTGAAGTCAGGAGGCAGGTGGTAATGACCTTCAAAGAGTCCTAGGTAGGGGGTTAGAGGCACAGTCGCACTGGATGTATTCTGAAGACAAAGTGCATATGCCTGTTGGCCCCTTACCTGCTCCCAACATTCTTCTATGAGGGCAAACCAAGATCATTTAAATGGTTCAGACAGGGACGAAGAGCAGCAAGTTGATGTGGTTCATGTTTAAAACCCACAGTTTCCACTGTGTAGTAATAGCTAAGCTCATTAGCTGAGAGAGAGAGACTGGGACATGAAGGGATTCCCTAGAACCATAGAGGTCTGAAAGTCTCTCTGTGGGATTGGAGATGGAGTTGCCCAGGGAAACACAAGCAGTCCTGAGGACCTCACTGGAGCCAGGGACCACTCACTTGTTTTAACACCATTATACTTGGTGTGTGGTTTTCTTCAGTGTTGCTGAACAGTTTCAGGAGTAGAGGGAGCAGATTTCCAGAGTAATACAAACTTTGGCATTAACAAAGCAGGTGTGGTAGTTACACAACAAGGTAAAGGAGCAAGGAAGAAGCCAATGGAACCATTCATGGCATAGGTCCAGGTTAGAGAAGACAGGAAGGTGTGATGGTTACTTTTATGTTTTGACTTGGTTGGGCCATGGCACCCAGATATTTGGTGAAACATCATTCTGGATGTTACTGTGAAAGGGTTTTTGGATGACATTAACATTTAAATAAATGGACCTTGAGTAAAGCAGTTTGCCCTCCATAATGTAGATAAGCCTATTCACTTGACTGAAAGCCTGAATACAACAAAAGACTGACCTCCCTAAGCAAGAGAGAATCCTGCCAACAAATAGTCTTTGGAGTTGAATCACAACATCAGGTCTTCCATGGATCTCCATCCTGCCAATGTACCCTACAGATTTTGGATTCACCAGCCTCCTTAAGTGTGTGAGCCAATTCCTTAAAATATACCTCTCTCCATGCAAATCAGCCATCATGTTATATCACATTAACAAAATGAAAGATAAAAATCATATAACCATCTCAAGAGATGCAGAAAAAGCATTTCACAAAATCCAACATCCATTCATGATAAAAAGCTCTAAACAAAGTGGATATAGAGAGAACACAACTCAACACAGTAAAGGCCATATATGGCAAATCCACAGCTAACATCATCCTTGGTAGTGAAAACATGAAAGTTTTTCCTCTAAGATCAGAAACAAGACAAGGATGTCCACTCTCACCACTTGTATGCAACATAATACTTGAAGTCATAGCCACAGCAATCAGACAAAGAATGGAAAGGGAAGGGAAGGGAAGCGAAGGGAAGTGAAGGGAAGGCAAGGGAAGGGAGAAAGAACATCCAAATTGGTAAGGAAGAAGTCAAACTTTGCAGATGGAATAACACTATATACAGAAAACAATAAAACCTCCACCAAAAGAACTATGAGAACTAATAAGTGAATTCAGTAAAGTTGGAGGATACAAAATTAATATAGAGAAATCTGTTTCTTTACACTAATAACAAACTAGCAGAGAGAAATTAAGGAAATTAACCCATTTACAATTGTATAAAAAAGGATAAAATACCTAGAGATAAATTTAACCAAGGAGGTGAAAGACATGTACTCTAAAACTATGAGACCAATAAAAGAAATTGCAGATGACACAAATAAATGGAAAGATATACTGTACTCATGGATTGGAAATAATATTGTTAAAATGTCCATACTATCCAAAGCAATTTACAGATTCAATAAAATTCCTAACAATTATCAATACCATTTTTCAAAAAAAGTAGAATAATCCTAAAATTGGTTTGCAAGCATAAAAGACCCCAAATAGCCAAAGCAACTTTGATAAAGAACAAGAAGGATGGAGGTATCACACTCCCAGATTTCAAACTATACTACAAAGCTGTAGGAATCAAAACACTATGGCACTGGCATAAAAATAGACACATAGAGCAATGGAACAGAATAGAGAGCCCATAAATAAATTCATGTTTATACAGTCAATCTGACAAAGGAGGAAACAATATACAATGGGAAAAAGAGAGTGTTCTTCAATAAATGGTGTTGGGGAAATAACAGCTACATGCCAAAGAATGAAACTCAACCACTTTCTTATATGATATACAAAAATAAACTAAAAATGGATCAAAGACCCAAATGTAAAACCTGAAACCAAAAAACTTGTAAAGGAAAACATACACAGTAAACTCATAGACATTGGTCTCAGCAATATTTTTCTGGATTTGTCTCTTCATACAAGAGTAACAAAAGCAAAAATAAACCATTGGGACTACATAAAACTAAAAAGCTTTTACACAGCAAAGGAGATAAAACAAAAAGGCAATCTACTGAATGGGAGCAGATATTTGCAAATGATATATCTTATAGGGGGTTAATACCCAAAATATATAAAGAACCCAATCAACTCGACATCAAAAAAAAAAAAACAAAAAAAAAAAACACAATCTGATTAAAAATGACCAGAGGACCTGCATAAACATTTTTCCAAAGATGATGGCGAAATGGTCAAAAAACACATGAAAAGATGTTCAACATCACTCGCCATCAGGGAAATGCCAATCAAAATCACAATATCACTTCACACTGTCACAATTGCTAGTAGAAGAGAAAAGGGAACACTTGTGTAATGCTGGTAGAAATGTAAATTGGTGCAATCACCAATGAAAACAGTATGAAGTTCTCAAGAACTTTTAAATAGAAATATCACACAATCCAGCAATTCTACTTCTAGGAATTTACCAAAGAAAATAAAAACACTAATCAAAAAGATATATGCAACCCCTGTGTTCATTGCAGCATTATTTACAATAGCCAAGATATAGAAGCAGATGAAGTATCCATCAATAGGTGAATGGATAAAGAAGATGTAGATTGGAGGGAAGATGGCGGCTTAGGAGGACGCTGGGCTCACCGCACGTCCTGCTGATCACTTAGATTCCACCTACACCTGCCTAAAGAACCCAGAAAACCGCCAGAGGATTAGCAGAATGGAGTCTCCAGAGCCAAGCGCAGACGAGAGGCCCACGGAAGAGGGTAGGAAGGGCGGCGAGGCGGTGCGCGCTCCACGGACTGGTGGGAGGGAGCCGGGGCGGAGGGGCAGCTCGCTGGCCAAGCAGAGCCCCCGAGTCTGGCTGGCAAAAGTGGAGGGGCCGGACGGACTGTGTTCCGACAGCAAGCGCGACTTAGCGTCTGGGAGGTCATAAGTTAACAGCTCTGCTCAGAAAGCGGGAAGGCTGGAGGACAAAGGGAGGGAGAGCTGCTGAGCCCCCGGACGGCAGAGCTCAGCTTGGCGGGGAACAAAGGCGCTCGCCAGCGCCATCTCCCTCGCCCATCCCCCAGCCAAAATCCCAAAGAGAACCAGTTCCTGCCAGGGAACTTGCTCGCTCTGCGCAAACACCCAACTCTGTGCTTCTGCGGAGCCAAACCTCCGGCAGCGGATCTGACTCCCTCCTGCTGCCACAGGGCCCCTCCTGAAGTGGATCACCTAAGGAGAAGCGAGCTAAGCCTGCCCCTCCTGACCCCGTGCACCTTGCCTACCCACCCCAGCTAATACGCCCGATCCCCAGCACCACAAGCCTGGCAGTGTGCAAGCAGCCCAGACGGGCCACGCCACCCCACAGTGAATCCCGCCCCTAGGAGAGGGGAAGAGAAGGCACACACCAGTCTGACTGTGGCCCCAGCGGTGGGCTGGGGGCAGTCATCAGGTCGGACTGCGGCCCCGCCCACCAACTCCAGTTATACACCACAGCACAGGGGAAGTGCCCTGCAGGTCCTCACCACTCCAGGGACTATCCAAAATGACCAAACGGAAGAATTCCCCTCAGAAGAATCTCCAGGAAATAACAACAGCTAATGAACTGATCAAAAAGGATTTAAATAATATAACAGAAAGTGAATTTAGAATAATAGTCATAAAATTAATCGCTGGGCTTGAAAACAGTATACAGGACAGCAGAGAATCTCTTGCCACAGAGATCAAGGGACTAAGGAACAGTCACGAGGAGCTGAAAAGCGCTTTAAACGAAATGCAAAACAAAATGGAAACGACAACAGCTCAGATTGAAGAGGCAGAGGAGAGAATAGGTGAACTAGAAGATAAAGTTATGGAAAAAGAGGAAGCTGAGAGAAAGAGAGATAAAAAAATCCAGGAGTATGAGGGAAAAATTAGAGAACTAAGTGATACACTAAAAAGAAATAATATACGCATAATTGGTATCCCAGAGGAGGAAGAGAGAGGGAAAGGTGCTGAAGGGGTACTTGAAGAAATTATAGCTGAGAACTTCCCTGAACTGGGGAAGGAAAAAGGCATTGAAATCCAAGAGGCACAGAGAACTCCCTTCAGACGTAACTTGAATCGATCTTCTGCACGACATATCATAGTGAAAGTGGCAAAATACAAGGATAAAGAGAAAATTCTGAAAGCAGCAAGGGATAAACGTGCCCTCACATATAAAGGGAGACCAATAAGACTCGTGACTGATCTCTCCTTTGAAACTTGGCAGGCCAGAAAGGCTTGGCACGATATCTTCAGTGTGCTAAACAGAAAAAATATGCAGCCGAGAATCCTTTATCCAGCAAGTCTGTCATTTAGAATAGAAGGAGAGATAAAGGTCTTCCCAAACAAACAAAAACTGAAGGAATTTGTCACCACGAAACCAGCCCTACAAGAGATCCTAAGGGGGATCCTGTGAGACAAAGTACCAGAGACATCACTACAAGCATAAAACATACAGACATCACAATGACTCTAAACCTGTATCTTTCTATAATCACACTGAATGTAAATGGATTAAATGCGCCAACCAAAAGACATAGGGTATCAGAATGGATAAAAAAACAAGACCCATCTATTTGCTGTCTATAAGAGACTCATTTTAGATCTGAGGACACCTTTAGATTGAGAGTGAGGGGATGGAGAACTATTTATCATGCTCCTGGAAGCCAAAAGAAAGCTGGAGTAGCCATACTTATATCAGACAAACTAGACTTTAAATTAAAGGCTGTAACAAGAGATGAAGAAGGGCATTATATAATAATTACAGGGTCTATCCATCAGGAAGAGCTAACAATTATAAATGTCTATGCGCCGAATACCGGAGCCCCCAGATATATAAAACAATTACTCATAAACATAAGCAACCTTATTGATAAGAATGTGGTCATTGCAGGAGACTTTAACACCCCACTTAAAGAAATGGATAGATCATCCAGACACACAGTCAATAAAGAAACAAGGGCCCTGAATGATACATTGGATCAGATGGACTTGACAGATATATTTAGAACTCTGCATCCCAAAGCAACAGAATATACTTTCTTCTCGAGTGCACATGGAACATTCTCCAAGATAGATCATATACTGGGTCACAAAACAGCCCTTCATAAGTTTACAAGAATTGAAATTATACCATGCATACTTTCAGACCACAATGCTATGAAGCTTGAAATCAACCACAGGAAAAAGTCTGGAAAACCTCCAAAAGCATGGAGGTTAAAGAACACCCTACTAACGAACGAGTGGGTCAACCAGGCAATTAGAGAAGAAATTAAAACATATATGGAAACAAACGAAAATGAAAATACAACAATCCAAATGCTTTGGGATGCAGCGAAGGCAGTCCTGAGAGGAAAATACATTGCAATCCAGGCCTATCTCAAGAAACAAGAAAAATCCCAAATACAAAATCTAACAGCACACCTAAAGGAAATAGAAGCAGAACAGCAAAGGCAGCCTAAACCCAGCAGAAGAAGAGAAATAATAAAGATCAGAGCAGAAATAAACAATATAGAATCTAAAAAAACGGTAGAGCAGATCAACGAAACCAAGAGTTGGTTTTTTGAAAAAATAAACAAAATTGACAAACCTCTAGCCAGGCTTCTCAAAAAGAAAAGGGAGATGACCCAAATAGATAAAATCATGAATGAAAATGGAATGATTACAACCAATCCCTCAGAGATACAAACAATTATCAGGGAATACTATGAAAAATTATATGCCAACAAATTGGACAACCTGGAAGAAATGGACAAATTCCTAAACACCCACACTCTTCCAAAACTCAATCAGGAGGAAATAGAAAGCTTGAACAGACCCATAACCAGCGAAGAAATTGAATCGGTTATCAAAAATCTCCCAACAAATAAGAGTCCAGGACCAGATGGCTTCCCAGGGGAGTTCTACCAGACGTTTAAAGCAGAGATAATACCTATCCTTCTCAAGCTATTCCAAGAAATAGAAAGGGAAGGAAAACTTCCAGACTCATTCTATGAAGCCAGTATTACTTTGATTCCTAAACCAGACAGAGACCCAGTAAAAAAAGAGAACTACAGGCCAATATCTCTGATGAATATGGATGCAAAAATTCTCAATAAGATACTAGCAAATCGAATTCAACAGCATATAAAAAGAATTATTCACCATGATCAAGTGGGATTCATTCCTGGGACAGGGCTGGTTCAACATTCGCAAATCAATCAACGTGATACATCACATTAACAAAAAAAAAAAGAGAAGAACCATATGATCCTGTCAATCGATGCAGAAAAGGCCTTTGACAAAATCCAGCACCTTTTCTTAATAAAAACCCTTGAGAAAGTCGGGATAGAAGGAACATACTTAAAGATCATAAAAGCCATTTATGAAAAGCCCACAGCTAACATCATCCTCAACGGGGAAAAACTGAGAGCTTTTTCCCTGAGATCAGGAACACGACAGGGATGCCCACTCTCACTGCTGTTGTTTAACATAGTGCTGGAAGTTCTAGCATCAGCAATCAGACAACAAAAGGAAATCAAAGGCATCCAAATTGGCAAAGATGAAGTCAAGCTTTCGCTTTTTGCAGATGACATGATATTATACATGGAAAATCCGACAGACTCCACCAAAAGTCTGCTAGAACTGATACATGCATTCAGCAAAGTTGCAAGATACAAAATCAATGTACAGAAATCAGTTGCATTCTTATACACTAACAATGAAGCAACAGAAAGACAAATAAAGAAACTGATCCCATTCACAATTGCACCAAGAAGCATAAAATACCTAGGAACAAATCTAACCAAAGATGTAAAAGATCTGTATGCTGAAAACTATAGAAAGCTTATGCAGGTAATTGAAGAAGATATAAAGAAATGGAAAGACATTCCCTGCTCATGGATTGGAAGAATAAATATTGTCAAAATGTCAATACTACCCAAAGCTATCTACACATTCAATGCAATCCCAATCAAAATTGCACCAGCATTCTTCTCGAAACTAGAACAAGCAATCCTAAAATTCATATGGAACCACAAAAGGCCCCGAATAGCCAAAGTAATTTTGAAGAAGAAGACCAAAGCAGGAGGCATCACAATCCCAGACTTTCGCCTCTACTACAAAGCTGTCATCATCAAGACAGCATGGTATTGGCATAAAAACAGACACATAGACCAATGGAATAGAATAGAAACCCCAGAACTAGACCCACAAACGTATGGCCAACTCATCTTTGACAAAGCAGGAAAGAACATCCAATGGAAAAAAGACAGTCTCTTTAACAAATGGTGCTGGGAGAACTGGACAGCAACATGCAGAAGGTTGAAACTAGACCACTTTCTCACACCATTCACAAAAATAAACTCAAAATGGATAAAGGACCTGAATGTGAGACAGGAAACCATCAAAACCTTAGAGGAGAAAGCAGGAAAAGACCTCTCTGACCTCAGCCGTAGCAATCTCTTACTCGGCACATCCCCAAAGGCAAGGGAATTAAAAGCAAAAGCGAATTACTGGGACCTTATGAAGATAAAAAGCTTCTGCACAGCAAAGGAAACAACCAACAAAACTAAAAGGCAACGAACGGAATGGGAAAAGATATTTGCAAATGACATATTGGACAAAGGGCTAGTATCCAAAATCTATAAAGAGCTCATCAAACTCCACACCCAAAAAACAAATAACCCAGTGAGGAAATGGGCAGAAAACATGAATAGACACTTCTCTAAAGAAGACATCCGGATGGCCAACAGGCACATGAAAAGATGCTCAACGTCGCTCCTTATCAGGGAAATACAAATCAAAACCACACTCAGATACCACCTCACGCCAGTCAGAGTGGCCAAAATGAAGAAATCAGGAGACTATAGATGCTGGAGAGGATGTGGAGAAACAGGAACCCTCTTGCACTGTTGGTGGGAATGCAAATTGGTGCAGCCGCTCTGGAAAGCAGTGTGGAGGTTCCTCAGAAAATTAAAAATAGACCTACCCTATGACCCAGCAATAGCACTGCTAGGAATTTATCCAAGGGATACAGGAGTACTGATGCATAGGGGCACTTGTACCCCAATGTTTATAGCGGCACTCTCAACAATAGCCAAATTATGGAAAGAGCCTAAATGTCCATCAACTGATGAATGGATAAAGAAATTGTGGTTTATATACACAATGGAATACTACGTGGCAATGAGAAAAAATGAAATATGGCCTTTTGTAGCAACATGGATGGAACTGGAGAGTGTGATGCTAAGTGAAATAAGCCATACAGAGAAAGACAGATACCATATGGTTTCACTCTTATGTGGATCCTGAGAAACGTAACAGAAACCCATGGGGGAGGGGAAGGGAAAAAAAAAAAAAAGAGGTTAGAGTGGGAGAGAGCCAAAGCATAAGAGACTGTTAAAAACTGAGAACAAACTGAGGGTTGATGGGGGGTGGGAGGGCGGGGAGGGTGGGTGATGGGTATTGAGGAGGGCACCTTTTGGGATGAGCACTGGGTGTTGTATGGAAACCAATTTGACAGTAAATTTCATATATTAAAAAAGAAAAAAGAAAAAAGAAAAAAAAAAAAAAAAAAAGAAGATGTAGTATATATACACAATGAACTATTACTCAGCCATAAAAAAGAATGAAATCTTGCCATTTGGAACAACACAGATGGACCTAGCAGGTATTATATGCTAAATAAACAAAATAGAAACAGATTCTTTTATTTTTAATGTTTATTTATTTTTGAGACAGAGAGACAGAGCATGAGTGGGGGAGGGGCAGAGAGAGACAGAGACAGAATCCGAAGCAGGCTCATGGCTGTGAGCTGTCAGCACAGAGCCCGACACAGGGCTTGAACACACGAACATGAGATCATGACCCGAGCCAAAGTCAGCCACTTAACTGACAGGTCCACCCAGGTGCCCCAGTGCCCCAATAGAAACAGATTCTTAAATACAGAGAACAAACTAGCAGTTGCCAGAGTGGGGTAGGGGTTGGGGAAATTGGTGAAGGGAATCAAGAGGTACAAACTTCCAGTTAATAAAAAAAATAAATCATGGGGATGTAAAGGATAGCATAGGGAATATAGTAAAGAATACTGTATTAACTTTGTATGACAACAGATGATAACTATACCATGGTGAGTATTTTGTAATATATATAAATGTCAAATCACTATGTTACACATCTCAAACTAACATTATATGTCCATTGATAATGTCAATAATAAATAGATAAATCACCTCTCAGTTGATCATTAGACAGATAGGAAGATATAGCTACATCCACCTATCCATCTACCTATATATACTCACGCTTTATTAATTCTGTTTATCTGGAGAATCCTAACTAATATAGAAGGTAAGTCCAGAGAGAGGGGAACGACTTTATTAAGAGACATCAAGGCATTGGGAATCCTGAAAAGCAACTTTAGTGAGGGTAAGGGAACAGGAGAACAGGAAGGATTGTTAAGTAACTACATTCAGAGCTAGGAGAGTTTCAGATTTCAGATGGAGAGTGGATGTAAATGAGAACAAAGTCAGAGGAGTGAATGCAGAGAATGTGGAAAGTGAAAAAGCCCTTGAGGCTCAAGAGCTGCACACTAAAGCAGTAAACTCAGTTCATGGGCTTGGAATGAGGAAAGAAGACTGTGAGCCAGGGCATCAGTAGACAGGCAAGACTGCCTGCTAACATTTTCCAATGGTTCTTTATCATCTTCAGAGAAAGTCTAACTCCTTCACATGGTAGGAAGTGCTTCATGATCTGGCCCTTTGCACCTTCCCAGCTCATCTCTGCTCAGCCCCATCCCAGCCACACTGACCTTTTTGTCTGTGATCTGGAAGTTGACCAAGTTCTTGGCCTTCTAGCTTTTGCACACCCCATGCTTCTTGCAGTTCTTGGTAGGGCAATTCACCCCTCAGCGTGTTTCTCTTTTTCCATACTGCCAGTTTCAAATGAAGCCAAAACAAATTCTCACCTTGACAAGTACTCCTAGTAAACCAAAGACCATCTGAGCAATAGTCTCTCTCTTTTTTAAATGTTTATTTATTTACTTTGAGAAAGAGAGAGAGAGAGAGAGAGAGAGAGAGAGAGGGAGAGAGAGAAAGAGAGAGAGAGAGAATCCCAAGCAAGTTCCACGCTGTCAGCAAGGAACCCGACGTGGGGTTCAATTTCATGAACCCATGAGATAATGACCTGAGCTGAAATCAAGAGTCAGACACTTATCTGATAGCTACCCAGGTGTCCCACAGGCAATAGTCTCTTAAAAGGTCAGGAAAACTTCTTCCTATGCTCAGTGATTAGTTACATCTTGAATGAAGAAAACTGCACTTTTCTGTGGAACTGCAGGTACTACAAATCCTTTAAAAAGTTTCAGGCTGCTCTGCAAATGACATCAGATAAAGGGTTAGTATCCAAAATCTATAAAGAACTCATCAAACTCAACACCCCACAACCAAATAATCCAGTGAAAAAATGGGCAAAAGACATGAATAGGCACTTTTCCAAAGAAGACATCCAGATGGCTAACAGACACATGAAAAATGCTCAACATCACTCATCATCAGGGAAATACAAATCAAAACCACAATGAGATGCCACTTCACACCTGTCAGAATGACTAACATTAACAACTCAGGCAACAACAGATGTTGGCAAAGATGTGGAGATGGAAGAACCCTTTTGCACTGCTGGTGGGAATGCAAACTGGTGCAGCCACTCTGGAAAACAGAATGGAGGTTCCTCAAAAAATTAAAAATAGAACTACCCTATGACCCAACAATTGCACTACTAGGTATTTATCCAAAAGATACAGGTGTGCTGTTTTGAAGGGGCACATGTACCCGAATGTTTATAGCAGAGCTATCGACAATAGCCAAAGTATGAAAGGACCCCAAATGTCCATCAACAGATGAATGGATAAAGAAGATGTAGTGTGTATATGTATGTATATATATATATATATATATATATATATATATATATATATACACTATATGTAGTGTGTGTGTGTGTGTGTATATATATATATATATATATATATATATAGTATAAAACACACACAATGGAATACTTAGCAATCAAAACTCATGAAATCTTGCCACTTGCTACAATGTGGATGGAATTAGAGTGTATTATGCTAAGCTCAATTAGAGAAAGACAAATACCATATGACTTCACTCATATATGGAATTTAAGATACAAAACAGATGAACATAAGTGAAGGAAAGCAAAAATAACATAAAAACAGGGAGGGGGACAAAACATAAGAGACTCTTAAATACATAGAACAAACTGAGAGTTGCTGGAGGGGTGCTGGGTGGGGGGATGGGCTAAATGGGCAAGGGGCATTAAGGAAGACACTTGCTGGGATGAGCACTGGGTGTTATCTGTAGGGGATGAATCACTGGATTCTACTCCTGAAATCATTATTGTACTATATGCTAACTAACTTGGATATAAATTTTTAAAAATAAGTAAATTTTTAAAAAAAGTTTCAGGCTGTTCAATCTCAATTACATCCTAGGATTTGAGCTTTCCAGGTTTAATTCAGGTAGTATCAGAAACTGTATTAATTAATCACAAAGATGACAAACAGACAGCAGCAGGTGGCAACAGGTGGACTCACATCCAAGCTCTTAATTTTTTGCATACTACTGTCCATTGCCATGTCTCTACCAGACTTCCAATTCCAATGTTTAGTGCAAATATATGCTTTGTGCATTGATTTCTTTTCCTGTTTTTTATTTTCTCTCTATAGCCTCTCTTGAACTTAGTGCTCTATTTAAAAAATGGTAAATAAAACATGAACTTGGTTTTTACCTTTAAAGCATGAGGTAGTTCATTAAATAGAAGAGTGGATGGATGTTAATCGATTACGCTTGATTCACAGCTTTCCAAGTGATACCCGGATCAGAGACTGTGCCAGTAAACTTTAAGGAACCAGGAGCTCTGATTTCTTTCCTTGGGCCTGAAAAAAAATTAACCCTTTTTGTTCATTTTCTTCCCTCCATAAAGATGGTATGCGGGTGGGGGGAGACTTCAGGGGACTAGTGTGACTCCATTCCAAGTGGCCACCCTTGTGTGTTCACTCTGAGTGGTCCTAGTAACTCAGACAGCAGCATCATTTATATAGTCGCACCAATGGTCAGTGTCTTCCACAAGTGACCCTTCTTTTAACAAATAAGGTAGGTGAGGCTCGAGGGGTAGAAATAAAGTACGATTTCTGTTTTCCTTAGACTAAATGCTCTCCTTCCTTAATAAGCTTCTCCCTATTCACAGCAAAATTGAAAACACAGCCTTTTCCTGATGACCAGATGGCCCAGCAGATTTAATCACTTCAAGCGCCCCGCACTTCCTCCTCACTACCCTCCGTGGTGGGGAAATCAGAGGCAAACTCCTTATTTCTCCCAGATGCCAACCTCTCTCAAGTGCTTCCCTCAATCATTATTTTTAAAATACCAGAGCAATGGAGTTGGGAGAAAACAGCATGTCTTTAAAGCTATAAAAGAAAACCAATCTTCAGAGGAGAGTAAGAATAAGAAAAAAAGAAGTCAAAGTTATATTCTTCATTAATATTTAATTTAACAAGGATGCCACTTACATTTATTTTAGCTTATCTGGTATTGTTGTTTAGATTAAAATTTTCCTTCAAATTCACATTGAGGTCTTCAGTGAGTAAAGCAAAGAAATTCTGATGGATAACGTAGGGCAATATGAATAGAATCTTACTCACATCATTGATATCCACTTAATACTGTGGACTGTTTCAGCTAATAAAAGCTTATCATGATTCCTGAGTTTCTTTTGGCATATTTTCCTTTGATAGTCTTATATAGGTAGTTTATTAAATGGGCAAAGGGCATTAAGGACATTTAGGCAAAGGGCATTTACTTCCTGTTTCTTCCACCTGAAAAGATGGGTACCTTAGGCTTACCAATACATGAAAAAATACAGGAAAAGAAATTCATGTGGGTAAGCTACATTCCAGCACAGATAAATTAACTACACAAAAGGAGATTTTCTCCACAGTTTGGTCTCTTATATCATCAGGAAATCAACCCTCGACCCCTTCCTCAAACCAATTTTAAAGATGGTAACTAATGTTCTCATTAACATGGGAATTGATAACTCCTTCAATAATTGCTTAAAACAATAACATGTGAAGGTTGCTATGAATTGTTAAGGAAAATTAATTTGCAGGAGGGATTTTTATTAACAGAGTTGTGAAGTGAAACAAAAAAGGAAGTGGCAGCACCTCTTCTGCATTTGGAAAATATGCTCTTAGAAAACGTGCAAGCAAGTCACATACACACTTGTTTCTAAAAGCTCAGGACACTAATGCATTCTAAAAAGCATGGCTATAAAGCCATCATTCAGAAATAAAAGTGGATTCTACAGGTTCCAGCCTAAATGGTTAGATGGCATATTTTCCTATCCTTCCAATATCTAATTTTATAAAAAAGCAACTTGACTAAATAGCTCCTGTGCCTTATTCTCTGCTAACAGGAAGTGATTATAATGAATCTCCATTTTTGATATTCCTTGCAAAATGTAACTAACTGGAAGCCTTATACATATACAAAAACTTGTGTATACAAAAATTCCTTCCTAAAAAGGATAAAAAATCTCCCTGATTCAACAGAAAACAATTAGTTACTAATTAAAGACAGTAAAACCTTTCTCTCCTCACCACAAAAAGACATAAACTAATGAAAAGTTTTGATATTTTTGCTTATTGGTGATTTTATATACACTATTTATAAAAATTGGTTAGTGTGGAGACTAAATAACGTTAACTGTTTCAAGCAACAGTCTGAATGCTAAATAAAGAGTAAGGAGCTAGATACGGAGTGATGTTTTTTCCTCTTCTGAAAAACACATCAAGCCTGGAACTTGAACTAAAGGGTCATAGAATATTTACTTTAAAACTTTCTAGTCAGTAAAAAACATTTTCCTTGGTGCAAAGGAGCAAACATGACCTAACATTCCCTATAAATCTTGAGCAAGGAAAATAGGGTGTAATAGAAAAGAAAAAGCACAGATTTTAGTTCCTAAAATAAACTTTATGCAATCACAGGAAGCATTTAGATCCCTTTTTTTTCTCCTCTTGCAGGAAAATGAAACAATCTCTGGGCCACAGGAAATAACACAAGTTTTAGAAAATCCCTGTGGTATGAAAGAAAAACTTCAAGTAGATCTTTTCTGAGTCCCATGAATGACGTAAAGGACGACAGATGTTCAAAGACTCAGGGACTTCAACCAGAAGTCAGTGGTGGTGCCGGCACAGGGACAACTCCATCTGAGGTGCAGGAAAATAGGACAGCACAGACTCACACATACAAACTATAATCAATACATCTGCACACAACTAATTCCTGGCTGCATTTTGGCAAAAAGATCAACTGCAGGAGAAGTGAGGAGGGCAAGAAGTGCAGAAGAAAGGAGGCATAGGAGGGGCGGGGTGGAGAGAAGAGAGAGCGGATGGGACCATTTTATTTTAGATTGCCAGCAGATTTTACTAACACTGAGTAAAAGTATGGGCATTTCAATAATTGATGGGACAATTTAAGAGAAATCAATTCATAACTGCAGATATAACCGATATGCAAAAATTCATATCATAATGTAACTGGGTAGAAGAAAAGGTTTATAATGTTTTAATTAAATTTAATTATAGGTGTCAAGAGAATAAATCCTGTAATCTCTACTTTCTGCCTTAAAAGTATTTTCTCTTAGAATACCCCATTAGGAGGGTATTTTCGGCATTGCTGCATAGGGCACATTAGTAGGCAAATATTTTTATAATCTCATAGAAGATTTATCAATTAAATCCTTCTTGGGATGAAAGGTCAAAAAGTAAGGTAAATCAGGAAGGATTTCAGATTTTCTTCTCCCTTTGTGGCTTTAATGAGAAAACGGATACCACAAAACCTTCTGAAGACCATCTGTGTTGTAACATTCCATGACCATCCCTTGAATTTAACAGGTCTTAACTAGGATAATAAAATAAATTGCATTTAGTACATTAAAAATGCAGTTTTACATGACTTTGTAGACTACTGGGTTTTGGCAAGAGTAATTAGGCAGAATGAACTGTTTAATCATTTACAGTGTCAAAACCTTTCACTTCACTATGTTCTCCTGTTTATAATCCCACAGCCATCACCCTTCTCCAGCCCTGGTTCCCTCATGGTTGCATTCCTGTGATGGTTCTCCAGCTGGTCTCCCCGTTTTCCCTGATTTCTTTACTGAATGTCGCTCCCTCACGGCCCCACCCTATCACTGCCACCACCTCACTTCCTACATGTGGCTGGGTCAATCTTTTAAAAATATGGCTTCCGTAAGTCACTTCCAGAGTCAAGAACTCATGAGAGCCAGTTTCTTGGTAATCTTACAGAGATAGCTGACTCATGCATATATAAATGTGTGTGTGCGTGTGCGTGTGTGTGTGTGTGTGTGTTAATGCAAATTGTAGCATTATACATGCACTTCTTTTAACAATGTAATCCAGTTGTCATTCCATTTAGAACATAGAGGGTTGCTTTATTCTGATAGCTGCATTGCATTCTCTTGTATGGCTGTTCTACAGTTTATTTAACAAGTCTCTATGTGAAGGAAAATGGATGGTTGAGTGAGTAGAAGGACGAAATATATTTTTTCTCCAAATTATAATTTTAAGGTTATATTTCATACAAAGAATATGTATGAGTTAAGAAATAAAACAATACCTATGACCCCACTCACCCTCCCAACTTAAAAAAATAAAAACAACTAGTTTACCAGATCTGTAGCTATCTTTGTCTTTCTTTCCTGCCTTATGCCTCACTGGCACCATAGAGTAACACTTGATTTTAATGTATATCATTCCCACAGGTTTTTAGGAAAATTTAATCACACATATCATGTATTACTTGATATTTTTTTGAACTTTATAAAATGGTAGGCTATAGTCTTCCGTAACTTGCCATGTTCATACATTATGTTTCTAAGATTAGTCATTCAAAAACATTTTTTTTTATGTTTATTTTTGAGACAGAGACAGACAGAGCATGAACGGGGCAGGGTCAGAGAGAGAGGGAGACACAGAATCTGAAACAGGCTCCAGGCTCTGAGCTATCAGCACAGAGCCCAACTATCTGCAGTTCATTATCAAGGCTGCATAATATTCTACTGTATGACTATACTACAAGGAATTTATTCATTCTTTTGTTACAGTTGGGTTATTTGCAGATTTTTGCTACTCTGAATAGCACTGCTATGAACATTTTCATCTGTGTCTTCTGATGCGCATGTGCAAGAAATCCTCTTGGAAATGCCAAGAACAGAGTAGTAAATTATGTGACTGTATTATTACAACAATGTGTTCTCCAGAGTGGTTGTTTACCATTTTACCAGAAATGTCTAAGACACGTCCCTTTCAACACTGGTTGTAAGACTTTTTAATTTTTACAATCCAGTGAGTATGAAATGGCATCTCGTTGGTTTTGATTTGTATTTTCCTGATTACTACCAGGATTGAGCCATTCACATTTTCTCTTCTGTGAAATACTTACTTTCTATTGCCTAACTTTCATATAAGTTATGTTTTTTCCTTATTGATTTATTTGTAGTTGTTCTTATATTATTCCAAATAACTAATTACAGGTGCTGCAATATGTTCTCTCATTTTATGACACGTCTCATTTTTTACATGATGCCTTTTACTGAAGGGATATTCTGAATTTTAATGCAGCCCAATTTATCAAACTTTTCTTTTATGATTAGTGCCGTTTGTATCTTGTTTAAGAGATTCTTCCCTCCTAAGGTCACAAAGTTCCCATGTTTTCTTCAAAATTTTACCTTTTTTAAACAACATTTTTTTTTAATTTGAGAGAGACAGAGAGAACATGCGTGCAAGTGGGGGAGAGGGGCAGAGGGAGAGAGAGAGAAAGAGAGAGAAAGAATCTTAACCAGGCCCCATGCTCTGCACAGAGCCTGACATAGGGTTTGATCCCACAACACTGGAATCATGACCTGAGCTGAATCAAGGGTTGAATGCTCAATTGACTGAGCAACCCAGGTGCTCTATTATTTTACCTTCTAAAGTTGATTTTTATATGGCATGAGGAAGGGATCCATTCTTTTCCACATGGATAACCAAAAGTTGTCCCAGCACTATTTCCTCAGTGATTTTGTCATAAATCAAGCACTCATATATGTACAGACTGTTTCTGGGCTCTCTTATTTTGTCAATTTTCTATCCTGTGTTAATAACAAACTTTTAATTACTATAAATTCATAGTAAGTTTGCTATCTGGTAAGTCAAGTTGCTTTCCTCCCCCTCCTCCTCCCCCACCTCCTCCTCTTCCTTCTAATTTTCCTCTTATGCAGGAGTTTCTCAGCTATTCCTGCATCTTTGCTCTTCATATAGATATTTCAATCAGATTGTTACGCTTTATTAAAAGGGACAATTATTTTTCATGCATTGCATTTTTGTGCCTTTTAAATTTTATTGGGAAGGTATGTATTATAAATTAAAGAATAATGTAAATGAATCTTATGACTGCCCATTGTGTCAAGATCAATGAGAACTTCATGGCATTTCAGGCCCTCTATAATCTGATAGTTTTTCCCATCCTATTATCCATTACTTCCAAGTAGAAAACTACATCTCTAAAGTAGGCTAGTTTTTCCAAAACTCCCTAGTGTAAACCATAGTAAGCTCACTTACACCCTGTCTTTGCTCATATTATTTCTTCATATTAAACCACCTATTCTTCAAACCTGATTGTAGATCTTTCTCCAACCCACTTTCCTAAAAATACCAATGTACATAAAGTCAGAGGTTGGCTCTTACTAGTTTTAAATTTTACTTCATTGTGATAGTTTACTATTCCCAGTTGAAGTATGAGTTCCCGAGGGGCCACGATGGGCTACAAAAGAGTTAAAGAAATATTTTTGATGGGCTCCTCTCCATGTTAAATGGATTTTAGACTAATCACTGTTGCCAACCTTTGGAGTCCAGTCACAATAACACCTTTTTATTTGGATGTGTTGGCTTTTTTTTGTACTTGATGTACGTGGGCAACTATGATTAGTGAACTACAGGAGAAAGCCAGTGCTTAATGGAATTCATTTGCAAGGGACTTTTACAACATAATTTGAAAATACCTTCATCAGCAGAGACAGCCTAATAACATGTTCTCGTAGTGGTTTACAATGTTTCTGTATAGCTCCCCATCTGAAGAGATGATAAAGAAACAAGAGTGTGAACCATAATTAAATCCATTAGCCACAGTGTGAGAAATAATGTTTAAACAACAGTTCAACAGCAGCAACACCCATATTCTTCAAAATCTTTTCCAATGCTTAAAACAAAGATAGCTGGAGATAATTTATTGTTCCTATATTTCTCAATAATAAAAATTAAAAATCCTTATTGCTTGATATATTCATTTTGTAGAAGATAACTAACATTGCCGTAATGGCCCAAACTAATTTGCACTAACATAAAAATTACCAAAGGCATAGGATAGGGTATGAATAAGCTGAAATAAAAACTAACAACTACGACACTTTAAATATCTATAAAAGATTACAAATAATAAAGAGCAAGTAGTTTGAAAAAATCTTCAAATAAATGACCACTTTTTGCCTTTTTTTTAAAATTAAAGGTTATTCTTTTTTGTATTAAACATCTTTTATGTATTATCCAACTTACCTGTTGTTACAAATCTGACGTTCCAGGGGATAAAAGTGAGCTACTTTTCAATTAATAAGTTGGGAGTATGGCACATCATTATTTATACTAGTCATTCAATTTTAGAGTTTAACAAGATTTTCAAAGCACTGATAGGCTTTACACTGAAGAATGGATTTAAATGCAATTTAAATAAAGGTTTCTGATTAGAAAAGTGGTCTATGGCCAAGTTCTATTGTCATTGTACTCCATGGAAACTTTAAGCCAAATTATTTAAAAATAGTTTTAAATGTGAAAACAATTTGCTGCTTCAGATCACACAATAGGATGTGCAGAAGGAAAGAAAGCAAATAATTGAATTGATTATCTTTCAAGTTTCAACCCCAAATCCAAACATCAATAGTCATTCAAACTAGCTCCAGAAAGAATGTTCATCTAGTTTTCAATAAGGTATCTTCAGATAGAAAAAAAAAAATTAGACTTTACAAAAAGGATTTGAAAATAACCATATACAGGCATTTAAAAAGGGCTATCTTCTTCTAAAAATATTATTCCAAAAAGTACAATCCAAAATCAGAAAGCAATTTATTAATGCAGCATTCTTTTTTTTTTTTTTTTTTTTTTACAACTTCATTGAGGTATAACTGATGCACAATAAACTGCACATATTTAAAGTGTACAAGGGGCTGGTTTGGCCTATGTATATACCTGTGAAATCTTCACTATAATCAAGTTATAGAGCATTTCTATCAGGTCCCAAAGTTTCCTTATTTCCTTTTTAATCCTTCCCCTCTCTCCATCCCTTTCTCCCCCAACACCCATCTCCAGGCAACCACTGATTTACTTTGTCAAGTAGTTAAGTTTGCATTTTCTAGAATTTATATAAATGGAATTACGCAGGTTCCACTTTTTTTGTATACCTCTTTCACTCGGCATTAAGAGTTATTAATATTGTATCAATAATTCATTCTATTTTATTTCTATGAAGTATTCTATTGCATAGAGGTAGCAAATCTGGTGTGTCCATTCACCATTTGGTGGACACTTAACTTGTTTCCAGTTTGGGATATTATGAACAAAGCTGTTAGGAATATTAATTCGTACATAAGACTTCAGCTGGATATACATTTTATTTCTCTTGGGTAAATATCTAGGAGAATAGTTAGACTGTATGTTAGTGCATGTTTAACTCTTTTAGAATATGCCAGGCTGTTTTCCAAAAGTAAATGTACTATTTTACATTTCCATCAACAGTGTATAAGATAAAGTTCCAGTGGGCCCATATTATCACCAAGATTTAGTGTGGTCAGTCTTCTTCACTGTAGCCACTTTCGTGGCTGTGTAGTGGTATCTCACTGTGGGGTTTTGTTGTGGTTTTTTGGGTTTGCGGACATTTTCCCAGTGACTAAAGATGCTGAGCATTTTTCATGTTTTCAGTGGTATCTCTTAGTGAAGTCTCTAGCCAAATGCTTTGCCCATTTTAAAATCACGGTTTTTAGGGGGTCTTTTTAATGGGTTGTAGTTCTATATATAGTTTAGATACAACTTCTTTTTCAGATATATTTTATGTATTCTCCCAGTCTAAAAATTGTCTTTTAATTTTCTTAACTGTGTTTTTAAACAGCTGTTTTAATATTAAGTACAATTTAACCTTTTATAGTTTTAGAGTGATTGTTTCTATGTCCTATTTGAGAAATCTTTGCCTAATTCAAGATTCTCCTGTTTTCCTTTTAGAAGTTTCATAGTTTTAGATATTGCATTTAGATAAATTATCCATTTTAGTTTAATTTTTGTATATGTGTAGGTATAAAGTTTCATTTCTTTACAAAAAGGTTGTCTAAGTATTAAGCACACTTGCTGAAAAGATCTATTCCTCATTGAATTGCCTTGGCACCTTTGCTGAAAATCAAGTTATCATATCGGTAATATGTCTATTTTTAAACTCTACTCTGTTCTATGGATCTATAGGTCTATCTTTATACCAAAACTACATTGTCTTGATTACTGTAGCTTCATAAAAATCTTGAAATCAGATAATGTATGTTCTCTGACTTTAATCTTTTTATTCAAATGTGTTTTGGCTATCCTAGACCCTCTTTATTTCCATATAAATTTTAGAATCAAGTTGTCAATTTCAGCGAGAGTATCCCAGGATTTTGATTGGAATTGCATTGGATATAGTAGTTCCATCTGAGGAGAACAGATGTCTTAACAATATTAAGTCTTGCAAACCATGAACGTGATCTTTCACCATGTATATAAGTTTTCTTTGATTTCTTTTTTTAGTGTTTTGTATTTGTCCACATCTTAATAGATTTATATCTAAATATTTAATGGTTTTTGTGCTGTTATAAATTGTACTTTTTTCCACTTCCAATTATTCACTGCCAGTATATAGGAATAAAATTGATTTTTGTATATTGACCTTGCATACTGCAAATCTGCTAAATTGATTCATTAGTTAATTTTTTGTATATTTAGGGTTTTTTTTTTCCATAGACAATCATGTCATCTGTGAATGAAGGTGGTTTTATCTTTTCCTTTCCAACTTGTATGCTTTTATTTATTTTTCTATTGCACTGATAAAACCTCCAGTATAACAGTGAATAAAAGTGGGGAGCTTGGAGAACATTGCCTTGGTCCCAATCATAGGAGGAAAGCAGTCAATTTTTCACCATTAGTCATGATGTTAGCTGTAAATATTTTTGTAGATACTTTTTATCAGGAAGAAAAGGTTGTCTTTTATTCCTAGTTTGCTGAGAATTTTTTTATCACAAATATATACTAATTTTGTCACTTTTTATGCATCTATTAGTATAAACATATGGTGTTTCTTCTTTAGTCTGTATGTTCTTTAATCTGCTATTTAAATTGATTGATTTTCAAATGTTTAAGCAACCTTACATTACCAGGAAAATGACCACTTGGTCACAATGTATTATTCTTTTATGCTGGATTCAATTAAATGATATGTTGCCTAGAGTATCTATGGTTATGAGGAATATTTATCTGTAGTTTTCTTGTAATGTCTTTGGTTTGGTTATCAGGGTAATGCTAGCTCCAAAAACTGAGCTGGGGGCAGCACCTGGTTGGCTCAGTCAGTTAAGCCCTTGACTCCTGATTTTGGCTCAGGTCATGATGTCATGGTCCTGAGATCAAGTGCTGCCTCCATGCAAAGCCTGCTTGGGATTCTCTCTCTCCCTCTCTCTCTGCCCCTCCCCTACTCGTACTCTCTCAAAATATGACACAGGGCTCAATCTCACAAACTGTGAGATCATAACCTGAGCTGAAGTCAAGAGTCTGATGAACACCTAACCGACTGAGCCACCCAGGCACCCCCATCTATTCCTTGAATAAGCTTTGGTAGTCAGCATTTTTCAAGAAATTTGTCTATATCATCTATGTTGTCAATTTTGTGGGCATAAAGTTGTTTGTAATAGCTCCTTTTGTACTTTTAATGTCTGTAGGATCTTCGTGATGTTCCCTCTTTCGTTCCTGATTTTGGCAATTAAACTCGGTTTCTCTCACTTCTAAATGAATCTGGCTAGTGGTTTGTCAATTCTGTTCACTTTTCAAAACACCAGCTTTGGATTTCACTGATTTTCTCTATTGCTTTTCTTCTCAATTTCATTTGCTGCCCTTTTTTGTGTGTGTTGGATTTAATTTACTCTTCTACCACCAGGTTCTTAATAGAGAAGATTACTTTGTTGCTATGAGATTTCTTTTCTAATGTAAGCATTTAATGCCACTGTTTTCCTATAAGCACTACTTTATGTACATCCCACAAATGTTGATGTTTTGTTTCCATTTCAATTCAGTCAAAATATTTTATAATTTCCCTTGATCCTTCCTTCTTGACACATGGGCAATTTAGAATTGTTCTATTTCCAAATACTTAAGAAGTTTCCAGATATCTTTCTGATCTTGAATTCTATTTATTTCTTATGGTAAGAGAACATGTTTTACAGGATTTTGGTTGTTTTAAATATGTTGATATATGTTTATGACTCAGAATATGGTATATTTTGGTTAATATCCCATGTATACTTGAAAATAGTATGCATTCTATTGTTTTGGGGAGAAGTGTTCTATAAATGTTGATCAGTGTTTAGGTCTTCTAATACTTTCTGTCCTTGTGCCATCAATTACTGAGAGAGGAGTATTGAAATATCTAACTGTAATTAGGGTTTGGTTTTACTTTTAGTTCCATCAATTTTTACTTCCTGTATTTCAAAGCTATTTTGTTAGGTGGACACATATTTAGGATTGTTATGTCTTCCTGGCTACTTAACACCTTTACCATTACATAATGTCAGTTTTCAGCCCTGGTAATGTGTCTTGTTCGGAAGTCTACTATGTGTGATAATACTATAGTCACTCTATTTTTCCTTAGTGTTTACATTGTATGTCTTTTCCACCTTTTACTTTTAGTCTATTTGTACATTTATATTTAAAATGGATTTCTTTCAGGAAGTGTATAGTAAGTATGATCCTGCTCAATATGATAATCCTGCTCAATATGATAATCTTTTAATTCATAATTTGTATGTTTTGAACATTTCCATTAATTGTCATTATCGATGTTTAGATAAAAATCTGCCATCTTGCATGCTGTTTTCTTTTTGTTCTATGTGCTCTTTCTTCCTTTTATATTTCTGCTTGCTTTTGGATTAAGGATTTATGATCAAGTTTATCTCCATTACTGGCTTACTATTTAACCCTATTTAAAAAAAGTTGTTTAAAATTTACAATGTTTGGCTTAAATTAATATACAAATAATATTATACCTTTTCTTATATAAGAATCTTGTAACAGTTTACTCCCAACATATCCCCCTCATCATTTGTGTTATTGTTGTAATATATTTTACTTTTATATATGCTATAAATCCACAATACATTGTTGTTATCATATATTTAGACACTTGTCTTTTAGGATTATGAAGAATAAGACAACAAGTACTTTTTATGTTTATCTTTATTTTAACCATTTTCAGACATCTTCAGTTCTTTGTATAAATCAAAGTTCCCATCTGGTGTTTTGGTATCACTGCCTGAAGAATTTCCTACAGCTTCTACTGTACTATAGTCTGCTGTTAAGGAATTCCCTCAGCTTTTGTCCAAGAACAACACAGGTTTTCCTCTTTGAATGTTTTTTTTTTCAGTGGCATAGGATTCTGGATTGACAATTTTAAAAATTTCACCACTTTAAAAATGTCCCTCTGTTGTATGTCTTGCATAGAGGAAGTCTGCTGTAATTCTTATTTTTGTTGTCTGTATATAATGTGAATTTTTCCATTTACTGCCTTTAAGATTTTCTTTTTATCTTTGTTTTTCTAGCAGTTTCAATTTGTTATTTCTGTTTTAAAAATCCCACTTGAGGTTTTCTGAGCTCTGTGAATTTCCCAGTTTGATACCTTTCATTTTACCAAGAGAATTCTTAGCAGTTATCTCTTTAAATATTTTGTCTGTCTCAGTGTTCCTTTCTTCTTACAAGATGCCAATTTACCCCCAGCTCTTGCTCATGTGCACACATGCACACATGTGTGCTTAACTCTTTATTTTCTTTGTCCTGTTTAACTATATTCAAGTTCATTGATTCTTCATCTGTCCAGTTTCACTGATGAGCCCAAAGGCATTCTCAATTTGTTAAATATATATTTTTTTCCTTCTAGCATTTCTATTTTACTTGTTCTTATGGTTTCCATCTATCTGTCAAATTCCCTATTTGCTCAGGTAAATCATCCACCTTTTCCACTAAACACTTTAACATATTAATCATAGCCATTCCTTACTTGATAGTACAAACATCTGAGTCATCTCTGTGTCTGGTTCTGTTGAGTGTTTTGTCTGTTGATAAGGGGTTGGTTTTTGTCTTTTATGTCTTATAATTTTAAAAATAATATTTTAAAATTATTGAAGTATAGCTGACAATGTTATATTAGCTTCAAGGGTACAACATAGTGATCCAATAATTCTATATATTACTGAGTGCTTACCATAAGTGTAGTCACCATGCAAAATTATTACAATATTATTGACTATATTCTCTATGCTGTACTTTTCATCTCTGTGATTTATTTATTAATTGGAAGTTTGTACCTTTTACTTTTACCTATTTTGCCCATCCCCACACCCCACTTTCCTCTGGAAATCACTAATGTGTTCTTTGTATGTATGACTCTGTTTCTGTTTGTTTGTTCATTTGTTTTTCAGATTCCACAGAAAGTAAAATTACATGGTATTTGTCTTTCTCTGACTATTTCACTTAGCGTAACACCTTCTAGTTATATCCATGTTGTCACAAATGACGAAAGTCTCACTTTTTAAATTATATATATATATATATAGGCATTTGTGCTCTTTCCATAATTTGGCTACTGTTGATAATGCTGTTATGAACATTGGTGTGCCTCTGTTTCCTCATCATCACCAACATCTATTGTTTCCAGGGTTGTTAATTTTAGTCATTCTGACAGGTGTGTGGTGATAGCTCACTGTAGTTTTGACTTGTATTTCCCTGATATTGAGCATCTTTTCATGTGTCTGTTAGCCATCTGGATGTCTTCTTTGGATAACTGTCTATTCATGTCTTCTGCTCATTTCTTAACTGGATTATTTGAATTTTTGGGGGGTGTTGAGTTTGAGAAGTTCTGTATAGGTTTTGGATACTAACCCTTTATCAGATATGTCATTCGCAAATACCTTCTCTCATTCTGTAGGTTGCCTTTTAGTTTGGTTGGTTGTTTCCTTCACTGTGCAGAAGCTTTCTATCTTGATGAAGTCCCAATAGGTCATTTTTGCTTTTGTTTCCCTTGCTTCTGGCAACGTTGTCTAGTAAGAAGTTGCTATGGCTGAGGTCAAAGAGGTTGCTGCCTAGGTTCTCCTCCAGGATTATGATGGTTTCCTGTCTCAAATTTAGATCTTTCATCCATTTTGAGTTTGTTGTCGTGTATGGTGTAAGAAAGTAGTCTAGTTTCATTCTTCTGCATGTTGCTGTCCAGTTTTCCCAACACATTGTTGAAGAGATGGTCTTTTTTCCACTGAATGTTCTTTCCTGCTTTGTCAAAGATTAGTTGACTGAAGGAAATCTTGTTTTTGCCATTTATATTCTTTCCTCTTTTATCATAGATTAATTGACCATGTAAGTATGGATTTATTTCTGAGCTCTTTATCCTGTTCCATTGACCTATGTGTCTATTTTTGTGCCAGTATCAAACTGTTTTGATTACTATAGCTTTGTTGTATGTCTTGAAATCTGGAAATGTGATACCTCCAGCTTTGTTCTTCTTTCTCAAGATTGCTTTGGCTATTTACGGTCTTTTGTAGTTCCATATGAATTTTAGGATTATTGGGGCACCCTGGTGGCTCAGTCAGTTAAGTGACCGACTTCAGCTCAGGTCATGATCTCGTGGCTTGTGGGTTCGATACCCGCATCAGGCTCTATGCTGACAGCTCAGAGCCTGGAGCCTGCTTTGGATTCTATGTCTCCCTCTCTCTCTGCCCTTTCCCCGCTCATGCTGTCTCAAAAATAAACATTTAAAAATTTTTTTAAAATTAGGATTATTTGTTCTAGTTCTGTTGTCTTATAATTTTTTACACTTAATACTGAACATCATGTGTAGAACAACAGAAATGGAGGTAAATAGTTATTTATGGCTGAAAATGCACAGGACTCTAATTTCACTAGAAATTTAATGAACAGATCTGAGTTAATTTAGTAAACAGTTCATCTTATTTAGGTTTTATTGTTGTCATGGTTACCTTCAGTACACCATTGGCTTCAAACCTCTTTGGTATTACCTTGTGCTTAAGTTGAAAGATGGATTGCTCTACTCTTAGTTTTTGACCTCTCTATTCACATTCTTTCCCCCTCCTCCACCAGTGGACACTGCTAATGTTTCATATTTAATGCTTGCTAGCTTGCTGTGGACCAGAGGATTCTCTGTTGTCCTAATCTAATCTTAGCTCTAAGTAAGTGCTACATCCCCAAGTCTTGGTGAATGGGCTTTCTCAGTGATCCTATCCCTCCCTGAGTGATAGGATGCCTTTAATGGCTAGGGTAGGGATGGCTTCCTGTTCTCCATCATGATTAGGGGTTTTCTATGTCCTCTCCTGCAGTCAGAATGGGTCTTCATCTGAGGACAGGTTTGCTACCCTCCCCTAGTGACTTAAATGTGTTTGTTCCACAGGGAAGGAGAATCAGGTAAGGTTTTGTGTTTTTCTCCAAGCAGCAGTTACTCTCCTTCTCCAGCCCTGTACTACTCAAGAAAGTTTTCTCTAATCCCCTTCCCAATGCTCAATTCTTCTCTTAGGCACACAGTCAGGTCCATAGAGAAAAGCCTAGGAGTGGGTACACACTCTCCTCAATGAACAGCTTGTAGGGGTTCTAGATTCTCCTGTTATCCCCCACTCAGCTTTTAGCAATTTGTTAGAGTTTTTCACTGGATTATTCTTACCTGTCTGTAGGGAGCTTAACATCTCCTCTGTGTTTTGCCAAAGGTATGCTTGCATCCTGTGTCTCCTTGGAGAGGTCTGTCTTTTCATATATCTCATACTACTTGGTTGCACTGTAACTTAGGATCTCTAGTGGGTTTAAGAAAAGTTATGATTTTGTATATCATACAGTTTTTTCTTGTTCTAAGTCAGATATGATGCTTTTGCCAGTCTTCTCCATCCTAAGCAAAACGGAAACTCTCCAATTTTTTGTTGCTGTGAACTTTACACACTGGCCCTAAAATTTATATGAAAATGAAAAAAAAATCAAGATTTGCCAAGATATTCTTGAAGAACAAGGTGATAAGAAACAAAACAGTGAGTTATTGGTGTAAAGGCAGACAAACTAACCAATGGGACAGAACAGAAAGCCCTGAAACAGATCCATAGAAACATAGACATTAATTTATAACAAAGGTGGTACTGCAGAAAAGCAAAGGAAAAAGACAGTCCCAGTGGACAATTAGAATAACTACAAGGAAAAAAATGAAACCTAATGCCTACCTCACCTAATAACAAAAAAACAATTCCAAATGAATTATAGAATGTAAAAGCAAGACAATGCTAGAACATCTAGAAATTAATACCGGATATCTTCATGACCTTGAGGCATTGCACAAAAATCAATAATCATACAGGAAAATAATGAATTTGAATATGCTAAAATTAAGATCATTTGGTTAATCAAAACACACCATTAAAAGACTGAAAGACCAATCAGAGTGGGAAAGCTATCTGCAACACAGAACTGACAGAAATTCATAAAACACTCTAATACAATAGAAAAATAGGCAAGAGATTTGACTGGGCAGTATACAAAACAGGAAATCTAATCAGCCAATGGGTAAAGGTGCTCAATTTCATTTGTAATCAAGGAAATGCAAGTTAAAACCATAATGAGGTACCACTAAACAACTACAATCCCACTTCCAGAAATAATACAACAGAAATTTAAGTACAGAACACCAAGAAAATATGTACACGAATGCTCATAACGGTACAATCTGTCAAACAGTGGGATCAACCCAAATATCCATCTACAGTGGAATGGGAGAGATGTGTATATTCAATGTAATATTCTACAGCAAATAATATGAATAGCAGCTATATGCAATAGCAGATATGGAACTCAGAAACAATACACAGCAAAAGCATTTAATATAGAGCAAAAAACTGTATAATCCCATTTAATATACATTTCAAAAACAGGTAAAACTATAATATTTAAGGGTATAAGCTTAGGTATATCAGTAGATGGTTAACTTTGTAAGGGACAGAGAGGGTAGTAATTATGAGAGAAAATACTGAGGTTTCTGTGATGCTAGTGGTGATTTACCTCTTCATTTGGTTGGTAGTCACATAGGTGTCCATTTTGTAGACAATTAGCCTATATACTTTGTCTTCCATGCTTTACTATATATTTAGTATACTTCATTATAACCTCCCCATATATCTTCCAGAAAGTTTTTGGCCATTAGTGAACTTGTTGGGTTTTTTGTTTTTTTTTTTTAATTAGAGGTGTTTCATTTTTTTTTAAATCAGATTACTATTTTTTTAATTATTTTATTACTTTTTAAATTTTTTAAATGTTTACATATTTTTGAGACACAGAGAGACAAAGCATGAGTGGGGAAGGGGCAGAGAGAGGGAGACATAGAATCCAAAGCAGGCTCCAGGCTCTGAGCTGTCAGCACAGAGCCTGACGTGGGACTCGAACTCACGAGCCGTGAGATCATGACCTGAGCCACAGTTAGACGCTTAAATGACTGAGCCATGTAGGCGCCCCGTTTACTAGAGGTGTTTCAAATGCAGTGATGCAACTTTCTGATCCCTAGTATGCTCTTTGGTTCTAATTTTCTAGGATTCAAGAAAATTTGTATGTTTTTTGGAGCATGGTTGGGGGGATTCTTCCCCTGTTTGGAACTGAGAGACACAAAATGCAGGTAAAAATAAAAAAATATATATATTAGCTATACTAATGACAAAAAGCTGTACTAGTGGATATGTGACCATAGTGGGCTACCAAATACCCAACACCTAAATTAAATGGATCCAAGTCCAAGGCAGAGATGGACAGGTTTCCCTGCAGCCTGCCTCACAAAGCTCAGGATTTTGTTGAAATCAAAGAAATGCAGACAGGAAGAAATTTACCCATAAGATGTGTCACTCCTCCTTCCCTGGCATGGACTGAGAGGGGCACCCTGCCTTCGCCTCCTGGAGAGTGGAATGGAAATTCTCTCTGCTCTATGGAAATGTGAAGAACAGGAATAAATATCACCCCTAACAACAGGCAGACTAGCTTCGCTTGACAGTCTATCTTTAAAGTCAGCTCTGAAGCTTAGCAGAGGCTGCCATAGGCTAAATTTTAGAACAAGCTTCATTCTTGCTCTTACAGCTCCTTTCTCTTCTTCCACTTATGAACCTGCATATATACTCCAACCACCATCTTTTTAGTGGCTTCCCTGGAAATATCTGCAGAGACTTGTAAGCAAGGGTAAAGGAGAAGAGAGCAGGTGATTATATGTGTAGCTCTTTTTTTTTTTTTTTTAATTTTTTTTAATTTTTTTTTATTTTTTAATATATGAAATTTACTGTCAAATTGGTTTCCATACAACACCCAGTGCTCATCCCAAAAGGTGCCCTCCTCAATACCCATCACCCACCCTGCCCTCCCTCCCACCCCCCATCAACCCTCAGTTTGTTCTCAGTTTTTAACAGTCTCTTATTGTGTAGCTCTTTTCTAAGTAATGTATTTATGAATAAAATGATCTTTCCCATTTCTCTATGAGATGTATTAAATTGGCATACAACTTTAAGTGCCTCTGGGGCTTATTTAGATCATTCTTTCTCTAGGTAAAGTTAAGCCTGGTTCAGGTCTGCTTTTTGGTATTTAGAAGTATTCAATGATTATTTGTATCAGCCTTCTCTTAAAAGTCAATAAAAACACAGATATATATCTACAGCTTAAAGTCATTACCTCCTTTTCACAGTGATGAAGAATGATTACTGTGTGTTCATAAATACTTTTATTCATGATTTTAATTAGCATGGATAATTTGGCCCAAGACATTTCAGTTCAGACACAGCAACACGTGTTTATTTAATTAAAATTTTATTTTTACTTTGAGGTAATTGTAGATTCACGTGCAGAGATTCCATTGTGTCCTGTTACCCAATTTCCTCTAACAGTAACATCTTGCAAAACTATAGTACAATATCCCCCAAGATATTGGTATTGACACAGTCATAACAAAGAACATTTCCATCCTCATGATGATTCCTTATGTTGCCCATTGAGAGGCACACATAATTTTCTCCCTTGCAACCCTTTCCCCTTAAATTCCAGAAACCACTAATTTGTTCTCCATTTCTATCATTTTGTCATTTCAAGAATGCTCCATAAATGGAACCATATGGTATAAAACCTTTTGGGATTGGCTCTCTCATTCAGCATAATGGTCTAGAATTCATCCAGGTTGTTGCAGGTATCCATAGTTTGTTCTTTTTCATTGGCGAGTAGTATTCCGTGGTTGGATAGATCACATTTTGTTTAACCATCTGCCCACTGAAAAGCTCTGTGTTGTTTTTGGCGACTACAAATAAAATTGCCATGAACAGTTTTTTATGTGAATACAAGTGTGTGAAAACATGTTTATAACAACATGTGACTCTCTAATTTTCTACCCGTTTAACTACAAAGCAGATGTCAAGGTATCTGCCAAAAGTCATAGACCACTTCTTTGTAACTGAGGGTCAACTAATGATTCTTATCAGTACTTGCAGCTTTATAACTATTTTGCTTCCTGACCTTGGAAAGCTCCCCCAAATATCTTTGAGCCTCAACTAGATAAGATATATGCTTTTCAAAGTGTATCATTTGAAACACAAACTCCATGAAATGCTCCTAAAAGGGATAGGATAAGGCCTTCATGGTCAAGTAAGTTGGAGGAAATGCTGAATACCGTATTTCTCTTTTGAAATAAACAAATGTTCTTTGGTATAAAAAAGGGAGGATCCAGTATCCCACTGTCCAAGTTCAAATTCCAGCTCTATCACTTGCTAGAACAGAAACCTTCGGCAAAACACTTAACACTCCCATATCTCAGTTTTCTCATCTATAGAATGAAGGTAACAACAGTACCCCACTCATACGAATGCAAGATTAACTCTATGGACACAAGGAAACACCTGATAGATGTTGCCTATTATTATAACTATTGCCATCATAACCAGAATCATCAAAATCATTGTGATCTTGTAAAAATATACATGTCCAGGCCCCACCCCTGCAGATTATATTCAGTAAGTTTAGGGTAGAGCCTGGTCCAGATGAAGCAGAAGTTATTTTACATTAAGAACGTGTCCAAGACTGTCCAAGACAAGATTGAAACTCAGACCAAACTGACTGATGGAGTTATCACACTTAGTACGCAGTTAATAAGTCCTTTAAATGACTAACTCCATAGTCCCACAAAAAGAATACAGTTTTAACTCTCCTGAATTGAAGGTTGAGCTTATAATATAAACTCATGATTCCCCAAGGGGTAGTTCATTTAAAAAAATGCAGTTCTGTGCAGTTGGTACACATCAGCACTCAAAAAAAAAAAAATTCCTAAATGTAGCAGTTACCATTGATATATAAAAATTTTACTTGTGAGTCATTGCTTAGCAAATCAAATCTGAAAATAAGACATTATTTCCTTAGAAATAAAAGAAAATAACCATGATTCTATTATTCCTGTAGGTTGCATCTCCACACTGCTGATTTCCAAAGGTCTTCTTATTGTTAAACACCAGGCAAATTTCCAGAACACTTGGGGAATTCACTTTAGAGGTGGTGGCAATCTTTTTACCACTTCTGCGGCAATCCTCAGGTAAGCTTTGGCCTGGAAAAGAACAGACTCATTTGTTCTACATTTCTCCCCAGCAGACATCAAATGACTCATGAACTGTTGGCCATAGCTGCCTGCTGAATTTAATAGTCAAAAGGCTGAGTGAGCTGAGGAAGTTCAGCAGTGAGAAGATGGTGTCATGTACACTGCAGGTGGGGGCAGGGAAGAGAGGGTTTTAGCATTTTTAGGGGGCAGCTACTTAGAAGGTGACTTTCTGAAAACAATATTTAATACCAGCAGTTACTGTCTTCAAACTCTAATTCCCATGTCATCAAACTAGCAACCCAGTCCAGTTGTAGAAAAATTGTATCTTCTTCTTGTGACAAATTGATATCGTGAGTTAGATGCTGCCCAAACTTCTTTGGCATAAGAGCTGTTAGTCATTTCAAATAGGACTGTTTATTACCACCCTATGGAGCATTTTCTATTCTCTCTGAGAATGGCATCCAATACCAGCAATGAGCACCTTAGGCTCCTTCACCTGGTGAAATTTGGGTACCAGGCAAGAATTCCTGGGTTAGGTTGTTACACTCTTCATCTTTGGGATCCCCAGAGCAGCCAAATACTAAGAGCAACTCCTAAGCCACTGTGGGTCACTGTGTTAGTCACAAACTATCCCAATGCCTACATGGTCCCGTCAGAACAATGGTCATGACATGTGCATTTTAAAAGTTTTGAATAATTAGGGGTACCTGGGTGGATCAGGTCATGATCTCACCTAGAGTTTGAGCCCCACATCCAGCTCTGTGCTGACAGTTCAGAGCCTGGAGCCTGTTTCAGATTCTGTGTGTGTGTGTCTCTCTCTGCCCCTCCCCGGCTCGTGCTCTGTCTCTCTCAAAAATAAACCTTACAAAAATGTTTTTAAGCTCTGAATAATTGCAACGCAAATGTTATTTATTTCTCCTATCTTATCCATAAAAAGTAACTGTAAGACACAATAGTAAGGTCTTCTAAAACCATTAATTTATATGTTTATATACTTAGATTTATGAATATACCACCACTACAATACTATGGTTGATAATAGCTAAAATTTACTTGAGTACTTAGTATTTACCAAGTAATGTTTCATTTAAGCTGGCAGCTACTTTAAGGGATAAATTCTGTCACTAATCCTACTTTATAGATAAGGAAACCTAGACCCAGAAAGGTGAACAGTCTTTCTCGCCTGAAGCATTATAGCTAATACCAGATGAGCTGGTCTTTGAACCTAACCTGACTGCTCTCTGACTCTGCATGGTAAAAGAACTGTTTGAGGTCTGTTTACCCTGACTTACAGAAGTGTTTTAAGTGTGACACATTTTCATTTTTGAAAACTATGCTTGAGCCCTAACAGCTGACTTATGCTTTATTTTATCAGAAAAGTATTAAAATCTCACTTAAGAGTCCATTTTTTTAAAAAGAGAAGTTCTTGGGGCGCCTGAGTGGCTGAGTCAGTTAAGCATGCAACTTCAAATAAGGTCATGGTCTTATAGTTCATGAGTTCAAGCCTTGCATTGGGCTGTGCTGTCAGCCCAGGGCCTGCTTTGGATTCTTTGTCTCCATCTCTCTCTGCCCCTTCCCTGCTCGCTCTTTCTCTCTCTCTCAAAAATAATATACATTAAATTAAAAAAAAAAAAAAAAAAGAGGGACACCTGGGTGGCTCAGTCACTTAGGCGTCTGACTTCAGCTCAGGTTATGATCTCACAGTTCCTGAGTTTGAGCCCCGCGTCAGGCTCTCTGCTATCAGCATGGACCATGTTTTGGATCCTCTGTCCCCCTCTCTCTCAGCCCCACCTCTCTCTCTATCAAAAATAAATGTTAAAAAAAAATAGTTCTCAAAATATGAATAAAGGCTTAAATTTTTTTATCAAGTACCTACTACACCAAGTACTTTGCATAAGTAATCACACTTATGTAAAATAAGCATCATCAACTCAACTTGGATAAAGAAACAGTCACAAAGTCACTAAGCTGGAAAGTGTCAAACCTGGGTCCACCTAACTCCAAAGCCTAGATCCTTCTACTACATTACATATTAAATATTTCTTTTTTTTAACGTTTATTCACTTTTTGAGAGACAGAGACAGAGTGTGAACAGGGCAGGGGCAGAGAGAGAGGGAGACACAGAATCAGAAGCAGGCTGTCAGCAAAGAGCCCAACACGGGGCTCAAACCCATGAACTGTGAGATCATGACCTGAGCTGAAGTCGGATGCTCAACCGACTGAGCCACCGAGGCTCCCCTACTACATTACATATTAAACAGTAAATCCAAAGTACAAGTAATTTTAGTCATAATGCTTTATCTAAAAATGGTTTCACTCTCTGCTATAGTTAAGAGAAACAAAAGTTTTGTTTAAAAATGGAAATGCCAGGGGGCTCCTTGGTGGCTCAGTTGGTTAAGCGGCCGACTTCAGCTCAGGTCATGATCTCACAGTCTGTGAGTTTAAGCCCTGCATCGGGATCTGTGCTGACAGCTCAGAGCCTGGAGCTGCTTCCAATTCTGTGTCTCCCTCTCTCTCTGCCCCTCCCCTGCTTGCTCTCTCTCTCTCTCTCTCTCAAAACTAATAAACATTAAAAAAAAAAAAAAGTTAAAAAAAATAAAAATGGAAATGCCATGTACTTTGTAAAGAAATATTTTTCTTAAATCTAGTATGCTGATTTTCACCCATGGATCTCTGTAAATACCTTTTATCTCCTAGTAGCTTTTCTGAATATTTAGGCCTAATATTTCTGTGACGACAATTTAGAGTTCACTAAGGCAAGCTGAGAGAAAGCCATCATTCTATCATCTTTAAACTCTTACTTATGTTAAATTAGAGACATAAACCTATCAGACTACACAAAACACTGAACAATTCCAGAATAATCAAATTTGCTACATTTAACCTTTGCTTTTTAATGGACTATCTCCAAGCTTAAACTTTCAATATATCACACTCAAAGTAATGGTTAGGTTGTCATTTGCTGAGAAATCTCTAAAAGTGCTTAGGTGAACAGTTTCAACTTCTACAAAACTGTTGAATTTGAATTTTTTCAGCCAGTGCTGTATCATTTCAACAAATAATTTCTGGTTCTTATCATGTGCGAGTCACTGTTTTGGGAAATCTGTGGGATGTAATGATACAAAAGGAAGGCAGAATAGCTCACTTGTGAAGACCTGGAGCCTCTGCAGTTAGGCCTGAGTTAAAATCTTAGCTCCATCACTTATTAGCTATGAGGCCTTGGGCAAGTTACTTAACTCTTCTAAGGCTCAGTTTCCACATCTCCAAAATATCTAAAACAACAGCAACTAGGGCGCCTGGGTGGCTCAGTGAGTTAAGCATCCGATTTCGGCTCAGGTCATGATCTCACCGTTTGTGGGTCTGAGCCCCGCATCGGGCTCTGTGCTGTCAGCTCAGAGCCTGCTTTGGATCCTCGGTCCCCATCTCTCTGTGCCCCTCCCCCACTTGTACTCAGCTCTCTTTCTCTCTCTCTCAAAAATAAATAAACATTTAAAAAAATTAAAAAAAAATAACAACAGCAGCTATCTCAAAGGGTTTGGGGAATATTAAGTAAGAATAAGGTATGTGAAGTGCTGGCACAAAAGAATGAAATAAATATTAGTGGCTGCAATTATTACTATTATGTCCTCAAGTAATTTACAATCTCATTGAAGAGCTCATATGAACATGTACTTGTGGGTACTTTTCCTAACTGAGGAACAAGCAAACTAAATCCCTGCCTTTTGTTTAACCATAACTAGCAAAAAGGCAATATACACATATCATATATTAAAAAATATGATTCTGATTTCTCAAACTATTAATATTCTCTTTTCTTATCACCTCAGTTATACATAAAATAACACTTCTATTCGAGATCTTTTATTGAGGCATCTACAAACACAGATAATATAGCTAGATGCTGTTTGCTCTATCATTAACAAGTTAAAGGAAATGGATGGCAAACAAAGTGCAATAAGTTTTACAGGGAACTTTTTTCCTTTGTTTTTGTTTTTAAGGATCTGAAGTCCTAATTTATCATACATAATCCTATTAAAATTATAAGGTTATAGTAAATTAGAAATTATAAGATAATAGTTTCCACTTTGAAAGACTTTATCAGGAATACCTTACAGCACACCTTTCTGTATGTCAATATTAAGATTTTTACTTGATAAAAAGGATGAAAGCACAAAATATCAGTCCTTTATGCGTCCATTACTTGTTTCCTGGACGCAAGGAAAGGCAAAAAGTAGATAGAGTTGAATTAATCAATATAATCACACAAACAAGAGGCAATGCTATTGAACGTAAGAGTTCTGAATCCTAAGTGTCCACTTCCTCTCCCATCCTCTATGGCTTTCTCTGGCTATTTCATGCTACTTATATTTGGAGAGTCAACTATTCTCCTTTCCTCAGTAGTGCTCATTTCAGAAGGTTTTGCCTAATGACTGAGGAGGTAGCAGCTTGTTGCTACTTTTTAGTTGGTACTCTAACTCCTGCCAGCTGTCTGATAGTGCCTTAAATTCAGTACAAATCATATTTTAAGTTGATCAGTATCACTTAGGTATTCACTTCCTGTGAACGTTAGATGTTACTGGGAGAGTGAAGTAGCAAATAAGATAATGTATTTAATGCACATAAGTACTGTACTCTCTTAAAACAAATTAAAGAAATAATAGCTATTAGTATAGGACCCGAAAGGTATATGATAAAATGGAACTATTGAGTTGCAGGGAAAAGACTTGTCTGTTAATCATGTTTTATCACTTACTAGTTCTGAAACCTTGGGAAAACTATTTAAATTCCTTAAATCTCAGTTTCCTTATCTGCAAAATGGGGACTATTTATATATTGTATTAAGTTGTAAGCATAGAAATTATGTAACCAAAATGTCTGACAATGTTTGGTACACTGTAAGGCTACTATTAGGAGGATGCTTCATAATAATGAGTGTAATAATTTCCATGGAAACAGAATAAATAAGGCACTAATTTCTTTTTTTCCTTTTCATGGCCATGTCTAAATCCTAAAATTGCTCAGAAATCTTCAATATTTAAGGTTGAAAGCCTGGTATGTGAAATTCTCACTGCTTTTGCCAAGACCTCACCAAATCAAATCTAGCACAAACCACAAAGGCTTAGGCTGTTCTCATTCTCATAAATGTCAGGCAGTAACAGTAAAACAATAGGTCTAACGTTTATGACAATGTAAATGAGATTTAAAAAAAAAACAACTCCAGAAAACTACATAAACACTGCTGTTTAGAGTTTTAAATCATATTATCTTTTGATGGCTGCTTTATGTTTTCTTTTGCATTACATTCCTTTAACTTGCTTGAAAGGTTCCTCGCTTTTGAGCAATCTCAAAGAAAACAGCAATAATGGATAGGTGGAGAAAATATTAAAAAGTTTAAACTTGTGGGATGCCTGGGTGGCTCAGTCAGTCATGATCTGACTTCGGCTCAGGCCATGATCTCGCAGTTCGTGAGTTTGAGCCCCGTGTCGGGCTCTGTGCTGACAGCTTGGAGCCTGTAGCCTGCTTCAGATTCTGTGTCTCTGTCTCTCTCTGCTCCCCCTCCCACCCCCCCCACCCCCCACTGCTTGTGCTCTCTCTCGCTCTCTCTGTCTCAAAAATAAACATTAAGAAAAATTTTTTTAAATCTAAATTTGTAATTGATATAATGTAGTAAGTAATTATTCTTAGTCATAAGAAATCACCTTAGAATGTCTTTAGTTTGTTCTTGGGAGGCATTTAAAAGTGTATAATTAAACTCAATTTTCATACAACTTTCATTCTGCGTAAAGTACACCTATGATAGTTGGGTTGGCAGACTTTAATTATGAGAGTAATAAAAGGTTATGGTTTTTGCTTATCTGAAAGATTTTTAAGAAAAGACTGAAAAAAATTTTACATTTACCACCTAAAAGGTAGGAAAATAGAAAAACAATGATAAGTGCAATACACTACACTCTATTTCCTCAGAGATCTTATCCCCAGCAACTCAATCACCTATACCATAGATACTGACTCTTAAGAAATGGAAAGGACCTTGGGCCGCTGAGAGAAAGAACTCAAAATCAATGTACTTTACCTATCCAACATTCCTGACTGTCGAATTATTTACAGTTCTTACTTCATTCACGGTTCTAACCAAGCTCATCTCTTTTATTTTCTAGTTCGCATAAGATTGGAGAAAGCCAGGAATAAAAGGAGTAGTAGTTATAGATAGTCAAAAGAACAGTACTATAAAGCTATACCCATTAGCTAAGGGAAAAACAAAAAAAGAATAGCTATTAGAAGACTGACTGGGGCTTTTCAGCAAAGGAATACAAAAACTACATCAAAACTGATGCACCAGGTGATAGGTCAGCTTCTAGCTTACACAACAAGTGCTACTTAGGACAGAAGAGATACATATGATTGATTGTATTTCCATCTAACAAAGAGAATAAAATAAAACATTTTATTCTTAAAGTCATAAAGCTTCAGCAATCTTGAAAACCTATCAACTGTATCTCCAATGATGCTGGCTAATGAAACATAACTAGTTTTCCATCTCATCTCCCCAATCATATTTATTAAAAATAAAGGCAATGAAAATCCCATCTCTAATGCAGTATAACAATTTCCCTATGTCCAACTTAGTATTTCCTTACATTATGTTCCCTTCTCAAAACAATGAGCTGAACTTATACAACTTAATACAAATACAATAATCTTGGGCAGTTAGATACTGCTAGGCAGCAGGATAAGAATTTTACAAATGCTCATTGTTAGTGTTCTTCATAAGAAAACTAGTAGGGTAATGGCTCTTTTTTTTTATTTAATTAAAAAACTTTTTTTAAATGTTTTATTTATTTTTGAGAGAGAGAGAAAGAGAGAGAGAGAGAGAGAGAGAGAGAGAGAGAGAGAGAGAGAAAGAGAGAGAGAGAGAGAGGGAGGGGACAGAGAATGTCAAGCAGGCTCCGTACTGACAGGAGAGAGTCTGATGCAGGGCTCAAACTCAGGAAGCATGAGATCATGACCTGAGCCACAGTCAGATGCTTAACCAACTGAGCCATGCAGGCACCCCAGGTGATGGCTTTGTAAGTGAACCTGTTCAGCTAATAATTCAGAGCCAGCAATGATATGCTTACCATATAATATAGTTATTTAAAGATGCTTTGAATAAGTTAACTAATATTTAATATATGGACTGCAAATAGATAAACTTGATCTTCCCAACTTTCTTCCTAAATATCAAAAAGTATATATCCTGTAAAAAGATACTAAAATACATATTTAAGAACATCACTTACCTCATCACTTTCAGGCTGTGAAAACACAATCGGCTGGCCTGTATCTGAAGTTTCCCTTATATTAAGATGTAAGGGAATGTCCCCTAAAAGAGCCCACCAGACATCCATTAGCACTATAAAAGTTTATACAGGCATTTGGAATTTCACTATGTGAACTTCAGAAAAAAAAACAAAATTTTTATTCAAGTCAACTTGAATTATGACTATCCTCATATTGCTAAATCTCTAAAAAAGGAATTTCAAATGAAAATTAGGGGCAACATATTCCATTTGAGGGTAGTTCAGACATTGTATATGAGTATATGAAAGCTATATGGTAACCAATCAAGGGATAAGGACTCTGATTTATTCTTTGCTGTGGGTCTTCCAGCAAGAAATGGCTTAGAAGACATTTGTAAAATTATTTCTCCCTGTAATTTCTGATATAGACACATCGTACTAAATAACAAGAGGAAAATGAAGAGGGAAAGATGGGGAGACAAAGCCCCAAAAAAGAATAAATTATCTTCCTGAGGTTGGCAGATGAGTGAGCTAAGAGAACTGCCTGAAAGTAAGCCAGATCTGTTATCTCCGTGACCTGCCTCTTTATCATATCAAACTACTTTTCTTTATGTATTAATCTATATAGCGTTATATATAACTTGTGAGCTTGATGAGATCTCAGCAAGTATATAAGACCTCTACTACAGAGACTTGTCAGAAAGATTGTGTGTCTCTCCTGAGGATATGTTACTATTAGGTGGTAGAATTTAGGGCGAAAATGCTCTGATCCATAGTCCAGTTGACTCCACCATACCTTCACAAATGAAGCCTTTCAAAAGGCTTAGACTTAAAATGCTGTAAATGGAGTCTTAAGTAGAAGAGTTGACTCATCATGGTACTGAGCATTCTTAGAACAATTCCAAATCCATGCAAAGGTTACTGAAACCTGTGTGTATGTGAGCATGTTTATGCAAAATAAGGCATTCAGCACTATGCCAGGCTACTTAAATAAAGCAGAAGTATATGTTACAAAATTACAAACCTATTATAATTTATATTATGAAGTGCATAGATTAACGGGTAATTCATGCTCCTCTTGTCAGCAAATTTGGGGATTTTAATCAACTCTTTAAATCTTTCCTAAATGTTCAATAGCCAAATGACAAAATACATGAATATTTCAGTAGTCATTTAAATTTGATGTCTATTCTATAGATCAACTTAAGCCTGTAAGAAACTGTCACAGGGGTAGGGGAAAATATGTTATATAAAATTCTTAGAAACCCATAAAGTTTTTTCTCTCGATTTATGCCATTATAGTAAGGAAACCTGAATGTTTTCATTTCTACTGCAATAATGGAAGAAAAAAGGCACAACCTTCTCCTTTATATAGGCACCTATCAATATAGTTTCTGACTTTCAGGGACTCATAATCCTATCTATAAGCACAGAAGAGTTGATCAAGAAAGAGGAAAACCTTTTAAGAAAATAGGTGGCACACCATAGTGAGAGTGGTAATGGGCTAACAGTTGCATAACAAAGGAGGAGAAAAAGGAGTAATGGTATGGAGAGTGGGTAAAATGCAGTCTGGCCTTGAAACGCACCTTTAAGGGGCTAGGTCTGAAAGAAGCAAGGGCATATTTCAGAGACACAACTGTTACAGAGAAAGTTCTGAGAGCCATTTTCCCAAATAATTATTTAGTGCAGCCCAATGGATGAAAATAAATTAAGAGGCAGCCCGGGAGTCAGTAAAGGAGATATTAGGGCCCCCGGGAAGTTCAACCAGCCAGGAGGCCATAGCTGGGAGAGGTCTTTCCCTGACTTCAGTTCCTTTTTCCTGACTACAACCTCTTTGTTATTGAAGCCCCTGCTCCAGATCATGGAAGTCTCATTGGGCCCCATGACTGCATTAAAAGGAAGAGATGTGTCCTGAGTTGGGATTCCAAATTAGTTTTCCCATAACACTGTTAGATACAGCCATCTATAAACACTATCCATTTTTCGTGATCAGTAATCAGTATTTCTGACACATTCTCAGGGTAACTACACATTTGTGAGCTCTTGGTTAAAATGTAACTTAGTGTGATTGCTTCTCTAAGAGATATATTTCAAATTCTAAATAAATGATTTACAATATCGTATATCATACCACCCATTTATAAATCAGGGAATTATAATGTTGTCAGCATAATTCAATAGCGCCATTATAATTACACATTTACTTTATTACATAAGTGTATGTCAATCTGTTGTTATTATGCAGATTTGGGAAATTGAACTTTCTAGGTTAGTCAAATAAAAAACAGTTGCAGAGTATAATTAGTGGCTATAATTAAAGCAACGTATCATAATATAACATTAGTATTCACCTGGTACTGTGGTGGCTGCTACAGTACAAATGCATAATAACAATAACACATTTAACATCAACTTTTAGAAGTTTAATTATAATAAACAATGTTGTGAAATTCCTTGATCTCTAAGGGATCTTAATTGTTAACTTCCTAAAACTAATAATTCACTCTATTCCTTCCTTATTCAGCATCTAACATCTGCCTTTGCCCAGAACAGAAACTCATTCATAACGAAAATTATCAACACATGTTTCATAAAATGTCCATTAAGTTGCTTGTAGATTTTCCAAAAATCATGTTTTATCTAAAATCTGTGTTTTGCTCACTTAACACATGAGTTCACTTCTCATAACACTAATTAATCCTTCAATTCAGTAATGTGAATGGTATGTACAATGTAAATTTCAGGTACTATATTTCACAGACATGGCAAACACATTATAAAAAGATTACAGAAAACAGAAAATATTATCTTTCTAGAGCAAAAGGACTGATAAATTCAGAACTTATCAGAAAGGCATTTTTTCATATGCACCAAGAACTGACACTTTCAAAGGTTGCTACAACACACTGACCAGGTATTTTCATATGCCTATCTGTTTATACTGAGAGATATGTTCTCAGCTTAGCAAACAAAGTGATGACCATTATTTAAAATAAGGACTTCAAATTATAAAACTCAGACCACAAAACTCTTCTCAAACTCAATTATAGGCAGTTCTTGCTTATGGTAAAAGTGATAATTGGCAGAACAAACCTCCTCTTCAAAAAGCCTCCCACTAACGAAATATATAAAGCCAAAGAAAGGTTAACGAACACATACGACTCCTTATACTTAATTTAAAACACAAAACTGAAGACAATTCATCATTTTCTGAGACACTCTTCATCATCATCTTATCCACACCTCCCCTTCTGCCATTTCCTCTGCAAAAGAATATCCTATGGTCTTACCTAGAACATCAAGATCAAGGGTCCGTGCTAGTCTTCTGGCACCATCAGCACCAAAAATATGAGTTTTATGTTTACATTTTGGACACTGGAAAACACTCATATTTTGGACAAGGCCCAGAACCTAGAATAACAAAAACCACTGAAATCAAAACAAAGTTAAACCAAACCTCAATCCATTATTTCAACAAGTTTTTACTGAGTGCCCACTGGGTTCTAGTGATACAATGATGAATAAGTTATTGTTTCTGCTCTAAAGGGAACTCACACGCTAGTGGGAGAGCAAGACACATGTAATTAACTTTAATAATGTGATAAATGTTAAAGAGATAAAAATAACAGGGATCAAAAAATTCTGTCTGGGAAGAATAAGAGGTATCTCTGAGCTGCCCACATTGCTTGGAATTGTTTCTTCAGGTTAAGGATGAGAATAAGGGTTGAGGCCTACAGCAGGAATTCTATGTGGAAAGAAGAACACAAGCCAAGTCAGGGGAATGTAGCCACAAATGGCCTATTTGGGCTACAAGCTAAGGGGGGGCAAAGGCAGAAGCTGGCTTGGTAAAGGGAGGTGAAGGTCAGATGGTTAACATGCTAGATGCCATTCACGTGTTTCAGACTTTCTTCTTGAGACAACAGAAAACCACAAAAGGTTTTTCAAGTTGGAAAGATGGCCCAACAAAGGGTTTTTCAAGTTGAAAGATGATCGAGGTAATGTTACAAAATCAGACCCATTTTTTAGAAATTTAGCCCTGATAGCAATACAGAAAAACTAAGCAGAAACACAGGAAAATAAATAATTAAGAGGTTATTGTGAACAAAGCATCATAGTAAATAACACCTAACAAGTACTGAGTGCTTATTATATACCAGGCACTGGGAGTAAATGGTTTAGATGAACTATCTTATTTACTCATCTCAAAAACTTTATGAGATGAGTATTTTATCATCCTCATTCCATAACTGAAAAAAAGGACACTTCTAGCAAAAAACTCTTGGCTCTTATCAGAATGTTATTATTTGAAATAAAAATTTAAAGTCTTACAGAAAGTGTCCATCTCTTTCTGAATTTCCTAACTTCTGGCATAAAAGAGATACTTTATAAACATTTGTTAAATAGACAGGTTCTGCAAATATAATCCTTATTCATATTTCTTTTAATCCCACTCTTTTTAAAAAATATTTGTTTATTTATTTATTGAGAGAGAGACAGAGATGGGGAGAGACAGAGAAATCCCAAGCAGGCTCCACATTTAGTATTTATTTATTTATTTATTTATTTATTTATTTATTTATTTAGGGGGAGAGACGGAAGGGGGAGAGGGAGGGAGAGAAAGAGATAAATCCCAAGCAGGCTCCCCACTTAGCATGGAGCCCGATGCAGGGCTTGATCCCATGACCACGAGATCATGACCTGAGCCAAAATCAAGAGTTGAATGCTTAAGTGACTGAGCCACCCAGGTGCCCCAATCCCATTTTCTCATTAATGGAAATTAAAGCAGTGCATCGCTTCTAAAATAAAAATAAGGAAACACAATTATCAGAGGCTTAGAGATAACATGTCTATATCATCCTATCAATTCCATCAAAAAGATCATCATTACAGGAGGTATCTCTATTAGAACATGTGCATTTTAAATGAAGGATAGCAGTGATAGTCTACAATGAAACATACAGATAAGGTGATCAAATTTATTCTTCTCTCTGAAAAGAGAAACAGAAAAGACTAAAGTTTTTCAGAACACATGCAAATGAAGACAAATTGTGAGGGACATACATTTGTAGCTAAGCATTTTCTAAGCATCGAATAGATGCCATTTTGCTGATGCAAAGTATTATAAAAAATAAATCACACTGTACTTCGGTAATTCAATACCATCTCCAAAAAGCCAGAAGAAAACACTGCTAATATCACACACCTTATTTCTTTATTCACTATGTCTATATAATATACCCATTGCTTGGGCAGTTTTACTGCCATTTATATTAAATGTGATATAGTCCCCTCACTGTAGAGCTTTCAACTTGAACATAAATATATCACTCAAGAAATGGGAGGGCAGTGCCTGGGTGGCTCAGTTGGTTAAGCATCTGACTCTTGATTTCGGCTCACGTCATGACCTCAGAGTTTGTGACTTGGAGTCCCACAGTGGGCTCCATGCTGACACTGCAGAGCTGGGTCAGGATTCTCTGTCGCCCTCTATGCCCCTTCTCTGCTGTCTCTCAATCTCTCTCAAAATAAATACATAAACGTAAAAAAAAAAAAAAAAAAAAAAAAAAAGAAAAGAAAGAAAAGAAAAGAAAAGAAAAGAAATGGGAAAGGAAAAACAAATAATGTGAACACCTAGGTGAGGGTATACTCTAATTCAGAGAGAATGGAAAAAGCATCCCTACTCCACAATCTCTTAGACTCCCCAAAACAGAAAGGGATGGAGCAAGTATTTTCAATGTATATGATTAACGTATAAGTATCTTGTTACTGTTCTCTATGCCTCAGACATGTTCTCTATAAAGACCACAAAATGTCACAAACATAAAACTATAAGCAAACTCAATATTTAATGGGCTCCTATTATATGCCAGTTACCGGGCTAAGCGAAAGGGGTAGCATTCAGTGGTGAGCAAAACAGACTTGATCCTCACGCTCCTTGGATAGAGAAACAGACTAAACAAATATTGCAAAAATCCACTTAAAAACTGGAAGAGATTCTCTGGAAGCAAGTACAGTGTATTATGAGAGTGTAGAACACAGAGGACAACATACCCTGGGAGTCACAGAGGAGTTTCTTGAGGAAATATGTGACGCAGAAGTTAAAGAATAAAAAGGAGGAAAAACTCTCAAGATACAAGTAGGGAGAAGTCTCCTTCAAGGAATTGAAAAGCCAGCATGGTTGAGGAATGGTGTGAGTAGTGTGAGATTTTTCTAGCAGGACACAAAGCACTAAACATAAATAAAAAGTCATTTTGTTAAAGTGGTCATTAAAATTAATAACTAAATTGGAAGACACAAGAGAGAGTGCAAAGGCAAAGTATAAAGCAGGAGGTGGTATTTATAATACACATCCATGACACAGGGCTTTTATCTGGAATATATAAAGAACTCCACAAATCAATAATAAAAAGTCAGAAATTAAAAAATGGGCAAGGCTTAACCAGCACTCCATAAAAGAGGATATGCAAAGACCAACAAATGTGAGAAAAAAGGGTTCAACTTCACTAATCATCAGAGAAATGCAAATTAGGACCACAATGAGATATCATGCATATAAGCTTTAAGACCTGATTAGAATAGATGAATGTCTATATGACTGTAACAACCACCAACACCAAATCTCCATGAGGACGGAGAGCAAGTAAAACTCATAGTTTCACCTGAGTGTAAACGGGTACGACCATTTTGGAAAACTGGCAGTTAATCTAAATAATTGATATATGTTTAGTTTCCACTATGGCATAGTAATTCTGCTCTCAGTTATACATTAACAGGAATGTGAACTTAACATTCAACAAAACACATGTACAAAAGTATTCACAAATAACACTAATTATTCCCAGATAGAAAATGACCAAATGGCCATCAACAGTAAAATGGACAAATAAATTGTGGCACAGTCACACAATGGAATGCAACATGGTAATGAAGTTTAAGCAAAATAAGCAACATGAAAGTATATACTTATTATTCCATTTACATAAAGTTTGCAAACAGGCAAAACTAATTTATGGTGTTATAATTTGGGTTCCACCTTGGGGAAACTATTATAAATAATGCTTCCATGAATGTTTTTATACATGTCTCCCCCTTTTTTTCTTTTTTTTTGCTAAGTATTTAGGTTACGCATGTTTAACTTCAGCAAAAAATGCCAGGTTTTCCAATAAAGTTCTACCAATTTACACTCCTCCCAGTAATGTATGAGAATTCCAGGTGTGACACAGCTTCACCAACATATGGTATCATCAGTCTTCTTTATTTTAGCAAGTATGGTGAGTCCATTGTGCTGGACTGTTCAAACTGTCAATGTGTTTATAATAGGAACTATATTTCCTAGAATCTTCCTTCATATATATGGCTCCTGGTTAAAGTTCCCTGAAAGTGGAATGAAAACCCAGAGGTGGCAGTGAAGCCTTAGGCATCACACTCTACTTTCCTTTGGTTAGAGCTGGTGAAAGAAAGATGCAGGAGTGTACGTGTATTCCAGTTTGCTCTCTTTCTTACTGATGCTGTGCCCAGCTCTCCTTTGCACTGTGGCTTTAATTTGTGTTGCCATAATTATTAATGAAGTTGAGCATATTTTTTAAGAATTTTCTAATGTTTATTTATTTTTGAGAGAGAGAGAGAGAGAGAGAGAGAGAGAGAGAGAGAGAGAGAGACAGAGCATGAACAGGGGAAGGCAGAGAAAGAGGGAGACACAGAATCCAAAGCAGGCTCCAGGCTCTGAGCTGTCAGCGCAGAGCCTGACACAGGGCACGAACTGCGAGATCATGAACCAAGCCAAAGTCGAACACTTAACCGACTGAGCCATCTAGGCACCCCGAGCACATTTTTACATGTTTAATGGTCATTGTATATTCTCCTCTGTGAAATGTCTGTTCAGGATTCTTGTCTTTTTTTTTCCTATTGATCATGTGTTGTTGTTGTTGTTTTTCATTGAATTGTAAGTATTCCTAGTATTTTAAAATATAATTCCTTTGTTTTTTTTTAATTTTTTTTAAACATTTATTATTGAGAGACAGAGAGAGACAGAGTGTGAGCATGGGAGGGGCCGAGAGACAGGGAGAAACAGAATCTGAAGCAGGTTCCAGGCTCTGAGCTGTCAGCACGGAGCCTGTCGCGGGGCTTGAACTCACAAACCGAGAGATCATGACCTGAACCGAAGTCAGACGCTCAACCGACTGAGCCACACAGGCGCCCCGAAAATATAATTCCTTTGTTGATTGATTCTCAACTTTGATACTGATTTCATGCAGAAATTATAATATTTTTAATATACTGAGTTAAGTATGTTATTAAAATTAAGGTCAGCTGTTTTGTTTTGGTTTGTTTTCCTAATTTTAAAATATGGCTACTAAAGGGGCATGTGGGTGGCTTAGGCGGTAAAGCATCCAACTTTGGCTCGGATCAAAAATCTCATGGTTCGTGGTTTGAGCCCTGTGCTGGGATTTATGCTGGCAGCTTGGAGCCTGCTTCAGATTCTCTGTCTCCCTTTCTCTTTCTGCCCCTCCTCTGCTCCTGCTTTCTCTCACTCTCAAAAATAAATAAACATTAAAAATATATATACGGCAACTAACCATTTTTAAATCACATTTGTGGCTTGCATTACATTTCTGCTGGAAAGTACTGTTATAGACAATTGAAGCATGACTACAGAATTTATTTTGGTAGTTCTGCTATTTAATGTTGCTTTAAGGTCCTAAAGATGCACAAAAACATTTATGAGGGCCAGTGATTTATGAATATTTTTAAAAATTGAAGAAACATGAAACAGTTGCCTCCAAGACTATATAAGAAAGATAAACTGTCAAGTTTCTTTGCTTTTAGTTGAAATTATATCAACTGATTGTGATAACACACACATACATTTATTTGACTAATTAGAAAGAAAACATATTAAGATATGCAAAGTATGTAACAGACAACTTTTTCAAACCATGGGGTTAGTTGGAAGAAAACTTAAAAGAAAGCCTGGAGTGTTAAAAAGATTAGAAAACACTATGCTAGGTTTTAAAAAAGCAGTCCTCTATAATCAAAGAGTTTTGAACAGGGGCAGCTAATATAATAAGAAAGGACATCAGAACATCCAAATTACAATTTTGTTCATAAAAATTTTTCTTAAAAAGGAAAGATTTCATGTCCATGTGACAACTCTGTACTGCCTGCTTCCCCCCAAAAATGCCTTATATTGTGTGAATATTTCATGTATTGTTAGGCTGTTTATTATAGAGCTATTTTGTATAGCAGAAACATTAGAAAACAGATGCTTTGCCATAGCTTAATTTACATAATACCATTAAAATGCAGCTGCAAGCATGCTCAATCATTTTTTAATGTCTCATCAAAATATAACATGACTTTTTGTGTCAACTATACTCAAATAAAAAAATTTTAAAGAGAAAAAAATGTATAAGATCCCGATCTCTTTTTACCTCAGCTAGTTTTACTGAAAGAAAGTAAATGCCACATGTCTGCTTAACATCAGCCACCACAAACCTTTTACACGTTACTTTTACGTTATTCCAATCCATCATTGGCTCAGAAGGGTACTTCTTTTACCAACTTAAAAAAAATTGACTCTCTTGAAATATCAACATTGCTTTGAAATATTAGATTTTTGTGTCCAACTGAATTGAATTAAGCAAGCTCAAAAGGCCTCAATTTTAATTTCTTCTTGGCATTTTAAATTCAGATTCAGGTAAGTAACAAGCAAGATTTTCAGGCTACTATGTAATCCAATTTCTCAAGGTTACAATCAGGTTAAATTCTTGCTGGTTGGAATTTGTCACAAGGATTACAAAATATGATTTAAGAAAAAAATGAGGAAGAGAAACTGTTAAATAGAAAATAAATAAAAATAACTGAAACAGATTAGATTCAGTTCTCCATTAGCCTTGAACCAGGTTTTAGTATATTCCTTGAAACAAGTGTACAAATATTATAATTTTTAAAAATGACATGGATGTTTTTGTTTTCTTTTTCAGAAGTAGTCTGGCATGGAAAGAACAATGAATGGGGAAATTCATGTTCTTCTCAGGACCAACTAAATAGCTGTGTGCCCATGAGGTGCAAACTCAACTTCTCTACATCTTGAATTCCAAAATGAGGGTTTATATTAAATGATGGTCTCTATAATAATGATCCCTAAAATCTACTACTAAAACAATAACATTCAGAGCCTCCCTTTATAGTGCCATGTATTAAGGTCTATGCTAAGTACTACATATATAATCTCATTTAACTGCCATTATAACCTATGAGATGGGTCACAAAACACTGAAGCTAAATTACTTGCTCAAGGTCAAACAGTTAGTAAATAACACAGCTGAAATTCAAACCAGCTGGGTCACTGCTTTGTATATGGAAGTCAATAAACAAGATGACAAGTAAATGGACTTGAGGATTTTGTTCATGGAACTAGGCGGTCTGAAACAATACTGAGCCAATATAGCCTGGGATAGTAATGAAGAGCACAGTTATAATGGAAGGCCTAATTTGAACCATTTTCACACTCACTGCTGCAATCCAACCTTAGATTTCATTTTCTTCTCCTGGTCATGGAATTCCCTTTCCCAAAAAACACCCTCATTATACCTCTCTTGACTCCTCCCCATTATTCAATCCACCCATTTCCTGCCCTTACTTGCCCACCTAGACAGTCAGAAACCCAATGGTAAGCAAATTTAATGGAGACCTCTCTTGCTCCCTGAAATTTCTAAGCTTGTGGTATTCTCCCATGTCCATATTACTACAGTTTGGATTACTCAATTTTGGATAATCCACAGAAAAAGCAGTTAAAAATGTGGGCTCTGGAAAGCATACTGTTTGCGATAGGAGCCCAGATGCCCACTAAACTGACAGGTAACCTTATGTGAGTTATTTAATCTTCTTACCACAGTTTCCACATCTGCAAAATGAGAGAAAAAAATGTTATCTGTATCACAGGGTTGTGAGAGTTATTATTACTTTAATTCATGTAAATCACATAGAACAGCATTCTCAATAAAAGCATTCATGGACTTGTGAGAGATCCTAAGGGAAGACACAAATGAGCATACAACTTTGGTCTCTGAGATGTAATAATGGTCAAGATGCAGACTGCTACCCAGTTTTATAAAGGTTACCAAAAAAGAAAAGTCACTCTTCTAAAAGTGGAAAAATTAACCAATTGTGAAGAAGGAAGCCACATGTGATACATCATGTGCAAACTAGTTAGTGTGATCCTAGAAAGAATTCAAACGACACTTTGTAAAGCCTCTACAGCCAATAATGAAAGATTCTTCAAATACATCAAAGGTATGAAACTTCCCAGAGAACCAAATGAGACTATTTGATAATCACAGAGGAAAACATATTCAAGGAAGAAAGGAGAGAATAAATGTGTCACTTGCCTCTATTTTCACATAAGACTGCCTATTTCTAAATTGTTTTTTTATGGCAGGTCAGCTCGAGGTATTAAATATAATTGGACTTTTGGGGTCTAACAGACAAACAAGATAGATGCTAAAAAAAGCTCTAAGATGTGTTTCATGAATACATGAGTTTTGAAGACATTCATAGGTGAAGGTGTGGAACCCCAGGTCCAAACAATCAACCTACTACCATAACTGGCCACTCTGCCAGAAAAAATAATAAACCACAACTTTGATCCTCATTGTTGAGAACATTGTGTAGGGTCTGTGGTAATGAAAATGGAAAACAGTGGAAAATGGAAAGAAAACATTGATGGGAATCATCTAATTGAGGTTCTAAGATCACCTCATTTTTCTTAGAAGAAAATATAATCATTAACCCTTTCAAATAAATATTTAAAAGTTCCACACCACACTAGTATTTTTGGTTTCTCTGAATTTCTTGTTTTTAATCAGCAAGAAAAGTAAACCACAGGAAAAGCAAAATTCCTATCTCCCTTTTTAAAAATAAATAAATATTCTCAAGGCTGAAATAGTTATAGAATTTTCAGGACTACTTACAAGGGAAAAAAAGGTAAGTTCCATGACCAGCATTAGGCTATAATCTGTATTTTATTTCCAGGTCATCTGTAGCAGAGACAGGTAGCTTTGACCAAACTCCATGGCCTCATCTTCATTGGCACATAACTAATCTAATTTTCTTGGGCTCCTTGAGAAATGTGACATATGATCACATGACTTTTAGTGAAGTGTGAGTAGAAATGTATGTATGTCTGGTCCATAAAAATCTCCATGTACACACCTCTGTTCCATTTCCCCCCCTGGCTGGCTCAAAAGAGGATGGCCCCAAAGGTGGGTTTAGAACTCACATGTGAAAATGGCAGAGGCTACAGCAGCTTAAATGACTTCCTGGAAGAAGACCACCTTGCTCACCTGTTCATCTATGAGTACTGTTACATGAGCAAGAAATAAACTTCTATTGTATTTGCATCATTATATATTTTGAAGTTTATCTGTGACAGCAATTAACATATATTAAATGATGCAAATTTAAATTAACACAGAATTTTAGACTCTATATAACTTTAGCAACTAATCTATATGAAAAGAATGGTTTAGGCTCAACTAAAGTACTCAAGGAATAAGGAAATCTCAAAGACACTATGCATCTAAGGTATAAAAAATTTCTTGTTAAAATTCTTATTAGAAAATAAAGGACTAGTCAAAACACATAGGCCAAATACACAAATATCTATGAAATGTATCTGTTTCATGATAACATTCTGAAAGTAATTATAATAAGCAACATTAATCGACATTTTATATTTACATTATTGGTTGTTTCAGCTTGTGCTGAACACTGTACTAAGCTTTTTACACACATTATCTCATTTATTTCTCTTCTCAATCCTCTGAGGGAAATGGTACTATAATTCTCATATTCTGAATTAAGTAACTTGCAGAGGTCATACAGCAACAAAGTGACAGACCTAGGATTTGAACTCTAGCATTCAGATTCCTGAGCTTACTCTCTTTACCACTATGCAAAAATGCCACTGTAAGTAGCACCCTATTGCCTAAAAAAATTATAATCAAATTTCTAAAGGAATTTAATTTGTAACCATAAAAGAAGTTATATACTTATTAAAGAATATAGCTCTCTCAGGGCTAAAAAATATCAATCTATGTATAAGAGGCTACAAATATACAGATTAATATATCTGTTTCTGTGAGGAGAAGGGATGGTCACATACATCATGTGATGTGAACAGTACTAAAAAGGCCAACACCAAATCATTTGCTCCACCAGTCTCTTCCTTGCCAAACAGTTTTAAATCACAACCCTCATAGAGAATAAGGGCAGGGATTTGTGACTGAGAACCTAATGTCTTATTTCTACCTCACTGTCATCTTGAGCAAAAAACTAGCTCCTGGTAGATTTATTAATATGGCAGCCTAACTCTCAAAATCCCTTAGATTTCTGCCATTTTTTTTTTTCTAACCATCCTACCTCATGTAATCAATTGCCAAGCCTGGCAATTCTTCCTTCAAAACGTCCACCACATTTATTCCCCTTTCCATTTTCAATGCTGTTATACTACATCAGACCCCTACTTCCTATCACCTACAGTGGTATTTTTCCAAATTATTAAAACTATCTTACCATAAGAGAAATATTTTAAGTGTTAATCAATACAAATGTACACTTCTATGTATTGACAACTGAGACCAAATCTTTATGAAATAATACTTTCTCTTTTTAAGAGCAATTAACCCGGATATTGAAACCTTTGGTTTCATTCCTCACAGTACTGGTTTCATGACTCATTGGTGGGTTACAACCTGCAGTTTGAGTAACTCTGACCATTGCAAATGCTTCCTTCATGCCTCCACACTCTCCTGGCTCCTGTCCTTTCTATTCATTTCCACCAAATTAAGTATTTTTAAAGTTCCTTTCAAATCAATTATTTCCTTTCCCACATTCTTTATGGACTCCTCTAAAAATCTCAAGAACAAAGTCTAAATCCTTAGCTCAGCTGTTAAAGCTCTACCAAACCTGGGCCTAGTATAACTGCCAAACATTACCTCAACTATAGAGAAACTGAACAACCCTGAACACAACTTGTGATTTCCTGATTCTTTTCAGACTCACTTCTGTCCTTCCAGTCCCCTGCGATAGCTATGAAAATCCTATTCCATTCATTTAATCTGTATATGTTTAGTAAGCAACAATATGTTCTTGGCACAGAGGGAGGTAAGGAGTCCCTTCACTCAGAGCTTATAGTCTGGCACTACAAATGTGAAAGTACTGACAAATATGAAAACAGTTAAAAAGGAGAAATAGAGTGTTACTAGATCATGCACTAGAAAGAATTCACCTAGTTAACAGGGACAGGGCAGTCTCCCAGAAAAAGAACCATTTAATCTAAGTACCAAAGGATAAAAAGGAGCTACTAAGTTAAAAAAAAAAAATGAGTGTAAGTTAAAAAAAAAAAAAATGGTTCTCATGTGGAGAAACAGCATGCTCAAGGCCATGAAGAAAGAAACTTTGTGGCAATCTAAAATACATGGAAGATGACCAGTTTCACTGTAGCAGAGAGAATGCAAGGCAGAGTGACCTGTGAGCTGGGGAATAAAGACAACAGCAGATTGTGGCTGGCGTTATATCCAAGGTCAAATGTCCATATAAGTATTTACCTTAGGCCTATCATACACTTGGTAATTGAGTATTTAAGAATATTTAAGGCATGTTTTCTTGCCCTCCAGGAACTCACATTCTTCTGTGGAGACTGACAGGTAAACTGTAGTGGGATAAGAGTCAAACTAGGTATATGATACAGTAGTTCAGAGAAAGATTAACCTTTTCTGGGAATTTGGGAAAAGCTTTCCAGAGAAAGTAAATTTCCTGAGCAAGAATTTGAAACATGCATATGAGTTCCCAAGCTAACAATGGCTTATCAGGCAAGGGACTAGGATATGCAAAATAACAGGGGCATAGAAAAAATCATGATTTTCCATGAAAGCCCTACTTAATAGCCAAGAGAAGAAAGTGTTCTCATGCTCCTCAGAATTCAGGGCACCTTCACCATAATGGAGCTAGTCCACAGGACCATAAGGAACTTAACAGAAAAGGCTTCATCCCTTTTTTTTAAGTCACCAAGGGAACTTATCACAGTACTTTGCTTATGGAAGGCATTCAATATGAGTAAATACATATTTGTAGAATAAGCTATCTACTGAATTAAAATTAAGGGTTCATTACCTATAGAAAGAGTAAGAGAAGAAACATACTTTAATATAATTTTCAGGAGCTGGTAAAGAGACTGCCCAAGAAGGAAGGGCTGGAGAGTGAAATCCCTGTAACTCTAAAAGTTCAAATGGTAAGGGAAGGACTCTAAACTGAGGTGCCTGGACCTCCCTTGTACAAGAAGCAACAAAAATGTGTTAGAATGTCACAAGGCAAAAAGTACTCACTGTTAAAAATGTGTAAAGTTAAAAAATATTTTTTTAATTTATTTGTTTTGTGTGTGTATGCATGTGTGTGTGTGAGAGAGGGAGAGGGAGGGGTGGGGAGTGCTCATGCTCAGGGGAAAGGCAGAGAGAGAGGGAGAGATGGAGCGAGAGAATCCCAAGCAGGCTCCACGCTGTTAGTGCAGAGCTGAACCCATGAGATCATGACCTGAGTCGAAATTAAGAGTCAGACAGATGCTTAACCAACTGAGCCACAGAGATGCCCCTGAAAAAAATTTATTGTTTAAAAAAAAAACAGTCTACCTACAAACACTGAAATAATCAAGGATTTGGCAGAGTTGATATGATTTCAGGCAGAGAACGGAGAATTTAATAGTTCATTTCTTCTTCTCCTTCCCTTATCCAAGCCTTGAGTTTTAAGAAAGCATTTAAATTAACTTCAAAATGTTCTTGTAGACATTACTAAACTCTGTCCATACCAATGAATTCCAATGACATCATTGTTTCCATGGTAACTAATGCACTTCAAAAAGGGAAAAAAAAACAGAAAGCAAGACTAAAGACCAGGCAACAATGAAATAAAGTGGTATAAACAAAGCATAACAGTTCTTCTTTGCATTTATGGAACACGTTCTAATTTCAGATGCTTTATGATTAGACTCCAAGGCTCTTAAATGCCAGAAGTATCTCAGAGGTCATCAAATCTACATCCCACACATAACCAGGATCCCCTTTACAATGTAGCTGCACCATGGTTGTCCCAGTGTTTACAGAGCTCATTGCTGCAAAGTTCTCACTCATTCACTTGCAAAGATTACTGAGCACCTTGTTCTGAGATGATTAACATATTTTACCTCCTTTAAAAATTTTTCTTGTTTAGGGGTGCCTGGGTGGCTCAATCAGTTAAGCATCTGACTCCTGATTTTGGCGCAGGTCATTATCTCACAGTTCATGAGTTTCAGTCCCACATTGGGCTCCACACCGCCAATGCAGAACCTGCTTGGGATTCTCTCTCTCCCACTCTCTCTGCCCCCACCCTGCACTCGCTCTCTCTCTCTCTCTCTCTCTCTCCAAAAATAAATAAATTAACATTAAAAATTTTTCCCTCTTGTTTAGAGGGCAAATAATTGAAACATAGGGGTGAAAAAAAGAGGGCTATTATAAAGATACAGGATGATGTCAAAAAAGCTAATTTGGGATTATGCAGTTCCGATGACTTTTACATCTATTCCACTTCAGCCCCACACACCCATGACCAACCACATCTGGGACCTTGTCATTACCCAGAAGTGTTCCAACTCTGCACACATAAACTGCAACATTTACTTTCTGATCACAAACAGCTCTTTCACTCTCTAGCTAATCCTGCACTAGTCCTATGAGCTTTTTGCAGCCCAAGATCCTGCATGTGAAATATTTCCTCACTGTATTTCCTTGCTTCTATTCTTCAGTGGCACCCACCTAGAAATAGCCTAACCTGGACTTAGTGACCATCCCTCTTTCCCGCTGTTATGTTCCATAGGACTCTGCCTCACCCTTTCTTCCAGAGTCTAGAGAAAAATCTGTTGGAACAATTGAGATTGTTTGCCTCTTTACTTATAGGGCAATATATATCAAGTGCTGCAGGTAAGTGAAAATAACATAAAAGACTAAAAGATACATACACTGAATCTGTCATTAGATCCCATCAATTTGGTCATTAGACATCCAACTAGCAAAGTGCATGTAAAACCTGACCCATAGCCGAAGTCCCATCAAGTAACAGCATCAGCTGAAATAGGTGTATGCAATGATAATTTACAGGGTGGGAAATAAAAAGTGCTGGTTTCAGCTTTTTAAAAGACTTTTCCCTCAAGAACTGCATGATGCTTTTGAGTAGACTGTACATAGGTCTCTACCCTTATCTTACAGAATGAGAAGTTAAGCATTCCCTTACATGCTGATAGGATGACTATTATCCTAGTTGAAGTGGCAGTAACAGACCACTGGCCCTGTTACCTAATTTCTGCTAGAAAGATTACGGATAACTCGTTTTCAGTTTTCGGTAGATAGCCCTCTGTCTAACTTTTTGCTGATTTATATTTTTAAAATCCCATATAAGTATTCTTATTTAGTGGGGAGCCTGGGTGGCTCAGTCAGTTAAGCATCTGATTTCGGCTCAGGTCATGATCTCTCAGTTTCGTGGGTTCCAGCCCAGCATCGGGCTCTGTTCTGGCAGCGTGGAAGCTGCTTGGGATTCTCTCTCTCTCTCTCTCTCTCTCTCTCTCTCTCTGCGCCCCCCCCCCCCGCTCTTGCTCTCTCTCTCTCTTAAAAGTAAATAATAAACATATTTTTTAAAGTATTCATATTTAGTTATTTGGGTGGGTGTTACTTATACCTAGTTTATCTTAGAGGGCATAATAGGAAGTCACATTGCTCAAACTATATGCTTTATTGAGACATTTTTCTGAGGTGTGCTGTTGGTTACCATTGCTTTAAAAATATTTCCAAGCTAAAATTCACAATGTAGGACATCATGGGGTGTTTAACACTCATTTATCCACATATAAAGGTGGCCTTAAAACACCTTACGATCACAATTTTATGCCTACTATGGAATACCCTCAGACCTCTTGGAAAGTAAGTATATAAGCATAATCCTTATCAGGCTCCTCAATTTTCATCAAACAATGTGAATCCAGTCCAGAGCTCCATGGCTTATTAATGCATACAGCTCTGTACTAACTGACAAGGGGGAAGAGGTACTTGTCCAAGATGGTCATCTCAACTCCACTACTCTGCCATTTTATACATTTCAGAAGCTCCCCTGAGAAAAAAAAACATTTATGAGAGTCCACTCATGCTACTACACCACTGGATCTTATACCATGTCACTGTTTCACTGAAGAATTCAATGAAAGTTATGAATTCTCTCCATACCAAAACAAACTCAAAGTGAACATACAATTTGGGGATGGGGAGGAGGGAAAGGAGAAAGAATCATGAGATCCCTGAAGCTAACCCATGGGCTGAAGTCTAAAAAAACTCTGTCCTGTAAGATTTATAATCTACTCCTGAATTAATCAAGGCCATCTGATAGCCAAGATGGAGGCATCATGTTGGCTTTGTACACAAATGCTTGCTCTAAACTGTATTCTGGCACAAGTCCACTTGCTTACGCCGATGCACACTTGGAGAAAAAACCTATTTATGTTTTTTGTTTGGTTAAATTTATTTATTTTGAGAGAAAGAGAGCACAAGCAATGGAGGAGTAGAGAGAGAATCCCAAGCAGGCTTCAAGGTGTCAGTGCAGAGCCCAGTTCAGGTCTCGAATTCATGAACTGTGAGATCATGACCTGAACCGACATCAAGAGCTGGATGCTTAACTGAGTGAGCCTCCCAGATGCCCCTATTTATGGTTTTTAAGAAAAGGTACTGAGAGTGTGTTCATTATATAAAGGATTTCTTTTTTCTGAGAACCTGGGAGAGACTTATGCCTCTCTGGTCTCAGCTCTCTTTCCCTTGAACATCAAGCTCTTTCTAACCTCATGGAAATGGACAGTTTTATAAAAACTCTATGTGGCTGCTAGAAAATTCACGGCATACTTCTCATATGAATTTAAGTCCCTCAATGGCATGCAGTTTGTTTACAAATTCACTTCTAACCCTGATTTCAATAGTTCTTTGTCTTAATATTATATTAATTTGTTTTGTCATATTATATAGAAAATCTTCAGATACATTTTAGAAGACAGTGAGCTATGTATGAGTTAAACTGGAAACAAGGAAAAAAAGTCACTTTTTTCAACTGTCTTCCCACCAGAGCTCTATTCAAGTGTATCTACCTAAACACTCAGGTGGGGTTTTTTTGTTGTTGTTGTTGTTGTTTTTTTTTTGTCAATAATAGCTTTCGGTATTTGGAAAGGTAGTATTTATTCACAAAACTCATACATGAAGGATGTTTTAGACTTCTTAAAAATATTTTAGTGCAATTAGAATCTTTCTTGACTAATATAATGTGCATACACATTTGCACCTATATGTGTGTTGTTAAAGTAACCATAAAGATAAAGTAGGGTTTTCGTATAGATTTCTGTAAAGAACTAAATTAAAATTTGGGCTGTATTTCTCAATGACTTGCTTCTTCAGTTAAGAGTGTCTCGTAACAGTGAAGCTATACATGCTTACAGGCACATGGACTTTTCGAAACATCTCAGCACCCTTGTGTGCGTCCATCAGTGCAATGTCCTGGGGCGTGGAGACAATCACAGCACCTAACCATTGAAAAAGCAAAGAGAAAGCAAGATGATGCCATCATTTAATGCTTTATGAAAAGACTGCTTCTAAAATTACGTTGCTTACAGGCTAACGGAGTCTACTACATTAAATAGGTAACCCTGTATAAATTTTACATACTTGAACAGGAAAGATGAAGAAATATCTTCTTCACTCTTGCCTATTTTTCACTACTCAATTTTAAAATAACAGCTGACTGGGGGGTGCCTGGGTGGCTCAGTTGATTGAGCATTCGACACTTGATTTTGGCTCAGGTCATGATCCCAGTATCATGGGATCAAGTCCCATGCTGGGCTCTGTGCTAAGTGTAAAGCCTACTTAAGATTCTCTCTCTCTCTCTCTCTCTCTCTCTCTGTCTCTGTCTCTGTCTCTCTCTCTCTCTCTCTCTCTCCCTCTGCCCCCTCCCATGCTCGCACTTCCTCTAAAATAAACAAAAAACAAACAAACAAAAAACCCCAAATGACCAGTGATTCAAGATCACAGCTATACCATCAGAACTTTCTTTCCATTCAGACAATGTGCTAGTTAGAAGATGCACAAGGTAGGATGTACTTTAAAGAAGCTAATAGTCTACTTGGGAAACCAAAAAAATTAAGGATTATAACACAATGTACTAAGCACTGTAATAGAGATATGCTTCCTCGATATTAAGGAATTATAAAGGAGAAATAAAGGAAAGATAACCAATTCAATCTAGGGGTCAGGATAGCGAAAAAGCAGAAGGTAAGGAGAAGCAGTAGGGGAAAGGTTTCAGAAAGAGGTGACTCCCAAGCTGAGTCCTAAAAGTTTGTATTATAGAAAACTCACTAGTATGGAATGCACTGTGAAGAATAGTTTGGTAGGGGTAAAACTAGGGGCTGTGGTAGAAATTGAGATGCAAAATAGTGGTGGCCTAAATGAAGGTAGCACTGAAAGTAGGTGCAGATAGAGGCTTTCCTGGGTCTCTATTATTACCCTGAGGAAACCGGATAGTTCTATAGTATAGTGTTTTTAGAGAAAGTGCAATGTAATTTTGTCTTTAAGTGGAAACACCAGAGGCCTGGTTATGATTTGCAGTTTGTAATTTCTTAAATTTTATAGGTTCTTCTAGATGATAACCTGAAAAATAATTAACATAAACATATTCTACATTACCTGGATGACCATCATGTTATAACTAAATACATAGTGACATGACCTTTCAGAACCCCAAACCACCAAGTTGGCACCAAGGGGTTAGTAGTTCATCTCAACTAATGAAAACAGAGGTAGAATCAACAATAAATAATGGACTATACCAAATGAAGATCAAATGGTACAACAAAGTATTGGCTGAAGGGACATTTTGAAGAAGTCAAAATAAAGGCAAGTGGCAGGGAACCAAGTTATCACAAAGCACATGGCAATACAGGCATATCAAAGTCAAAAGAACTATGCTAGAGGAGTTAGCTACAAATTCATCTTGCAATCAATATTTTCATTCCAGCAAGAAAGAAAAAAGAAAAACACTTCCTCTTTTAAATTAATGTCTTTAATTTGAATTTTATTGATCTTTAAAGTTTTGCTTATATTTAACCTATAATATTTTTTAGTTTTGCTTATATTTAACCTATAATATTTTTTATTTAAAAAATTATATAAGCACTACAAGCTTAAGGAATTTATATTTATACTATATTTATACTTTGTTAAGTAGTCATATAATAAAAATAAGTCAATATGGGGTATGGGGCAGATTATTTTACCTTTAGAAGGAGGGCTTATTCATTATTCAAGTTTGAAAAACACTAGCTTTGGAATTCAAACAAAATTAGAATTCAAATTTTTATTCAATAGCCAACTTCCTGTGTAACTAGGGTAGTAACAATCTGAGATTTAGTTTCCTCATCTACAAAATGGCACAGTAATACTAGGTCACAGGATGAAATAATTAAACAAACTCATGTACCTAAGATGCCTGACATGATGTCTGGACAGAGGGTAAACATTCAGTAAAAGGAAGCTGCCGTTGTTGTTGCTTATAGTATCACCATTCTTATCTATATTACTGCTGTTAATAAAATGTCTTAGATGTTGCTGGGAAGGTCATTTTTATATGTGCCATAAGGCAGCTCATCCTGCTTTTCAAATTGCTCCATGGATTACTACATCCTTCTATTTTTATTTGCTCTACCCAAGGAACCAAAAACTAGTCGACCATTCTGTTTCTTGTCTTTCACAGATTGACGGAAATCACACCTCTGTAGAAATTATATTCTAACTCGATAGACCCAATATACGTCCACAATTTGCCACCTGCTAGGTCCTGTTATAAATCTATTTCATTGCTTTTTCATATCCAGGCATTTAGAAGAAATCTGATTCTAGTACTGTCCCTATCTATTGTGTGACTGACCTTTGGCAAGTAACTCAGCATCACTCTAGGTCTCAGTTTCCTTAGCTGTAAAATTAATGCAAGGACTAGATAGTCTCCAAGGTCTCAGCTACCTCTGATTAAATGTTTTAGCATTTCCTCTTAACTAAAGTTTCCAAAACCACTCCTGTTCAATCTGACTGCTCAATAAACCTATTTAAGTAAATGTGAAATGCTATCCTCCTCAAAGAATAATGGCCCCTCAATCTCAGAGCCATTCTCTTCACATGTAAATAAAAACTCCTTGGCTATTTCCTACAAATTCTCTCTTAATTATATACCAGTATATAGGGGGTTTTCTATTGCATTAGCCCTAAAAAGTACTTTTAACTTTCACATAATATAATCATTTTATTATTTTAAATAGCCTTTGTCTACTATTTGTATTACGACTATACAATATAATTTCATGGGTAGCTACAATTTTTTTTCATTTTCTATCAAACAAAACTGGTACAATACCTTGCACAAAACAGTCACTTAATGAAAAATAGGTCATTTAAACAATTTTCCTGTATTTTCAAATCATCTATCCTAGACTAATGCTGCATGAACTCTTAGTTGGTAACTCCTTGAACCAGGAGTCAAGAGCTCTGGATTCCAGTGGTGTTTACTATGTTTTTGTAACTATATATCCTTGAATAGCTCACTAAATCTCAATACATCTCAATAAACTCTTCTGTAAAATACACCTATTTCCATTGTTCTTATTTAACTTAAAGTTATGTTCCACTAAAAAAAAAAAAGAATGTAAAAGTGTTATAAAAATGTTTGGTGGCATTATTTTGACAGCTATAAGATCCTACAGAGAAGGATTAAAGTGCCTTGGTTTTCTCTGTACTTGACCCTAACACAGTATCACAAATAAGCACCCACACCATCTGAGTTCCTTTGTAATCTAAATAGTACCATTCATACATCAATTAAGAACTTTTTGACAAGGATAATGATCATCTTCTATGTCCCATAAAATGCTTACAAAACATAAACATTCCATTGGAACTACCAGCCACATTTATAAAAGAGGGTTTGGTGTAAGAGTTTTTTTGATGATGTACTTGTTCTTAAATAACTAAGTCCTTAATCACAATGCAATCAGTCTTTAGGACACTGCTGACAGAAAAATTTTCTAGCCTTCTTCAAAGAATACAAAAAATAACTGGCTCACACATAAATAGATGTGTGCCATTCTTGGGGTGCCTGGCTGGCTCAGTCGGAGGAGCATGTGACTCTTGATTTCAGGGTTGTGAGTTCCAGCCTTACGCTGGGTGTAGAGATTGCTTACTTACTCACATGCATACATAAAGATCACTATTTCTTTTGCTATACAAAATTTTAATATAGTAAAATTAAACTTAATCATTATTAATCAATCTGTGCATCACAACCTAGATTTTTAAATTTTAAAGGAATTATATTAATTTTTTTCATGTTGTCTCTTTTTTTAAACATGGTCTTCAAACCTGATATTACATTTTATCTTTATGATTCTTGAATGCCTAGCTAATAAATTTTCACTTTTCTCAGGGCTCTTGGAACATGAATCAATATGAACTAGCCCAAATTTTTTTCCCTTTAATACCTTCACTGATGATGTCATTTCACTCTTCTGACGGAGGGTTTATGCTCCCTGTACTGACCACGAGCAAGGTCAGCAGCAACAAAGAGAATGTTCAGTTTGCAATAAATGGAATTACTGGCCAGGAGGAAAATATAGTATAATAAAACCTCTTTCTCAAGAATTCCATGAAGAATTTTCTATCCATTTCCTAGAGTAAATATCCAAGTCCAAACAATTAAATAATATTTTTAAATGCTATTTTCCAAGTTACAATCTTTTTTTTTTTCTTTAACGTTTATTTTTGAGAGGCAGAGAGCAAGCAGGGGAGGGACACAGAGAGAGGGAGACACAGAATCGGAAGCAGGCTCCAAGCTCTGAGCTGTCAGCACAGAGCCCAACATGGGGCTTGAACTCATGAACCGTGAGATCATGACCTGAGCCGAAGTCAGATGCTTAACCAACTGACCCACCCAGGCACCCGTGAGTTACAATCTTTTTAAAAGACTTTTTAACAGCGGAGATTTACTATAAAAGATGGTTTGACAGATTCTGGCAAATATGTAAACATCCTAAACAATAATTATTTAGAGTATTGTTTTAATTGCTAATTCTCTTGACTATCAAGAGGAAAATCTAGAACTGCCTATCTGAATTTGGATCAGAGTTCAGAGTAGTTAAACATTTAAAACGGATTATTCTAGATGTTAGGCTGATCATAATTACACCAGTGTGGAACTAGTCAACTATGCCATTATACGTCTCAGGGCATAAATTATATCTAATTCCCATGCTTTTTTGAGAACTTCAGTGTTGAAATCTAACATGTACAACAAAAAACTGCTCATAATTATATTTAGATAATTCCATACCTTACAACTCTGTTGAGTACATCAATATAAAGTCAACTAAGACTTAAAAGAACAAATTAACTGCTATTATTTTTTTCTTAATTTTTTTAATTAAGTTTATTTTGAGAGAGAGATAGAGTATGTGCATGTGCAAGGGGAACGGGCAGAGAGAGAGAGAGAGGCAGAGGGACAGAATTCCAAGCAGGCTCTATACTGTCAGCACAGAGTCCCATGTGGGGCTCCAACTCACAAACTGCAAGATCATGACCTGAGCCGAAATCAAGAGTCAGACGCTTAACTGACTGAGCCACCTAGGCACCCCCTAACTGCTACTCTTAATGTTCACAGTAATCTAATATTTACTGCTCTGATTCTCCCAGATTTATTTAAAGACACTTGTAGTAAAAGAAAATAATCATTCAAGTTCTGCTAGCTTAACATAAATAATACCAAATATATCACTATTTATTAACTATAACATAGATTCACTTTGGCATTTTTAACCACCCCCCCCTTCTTCTCTGCAACCCCCAAATTTTCTTAATTATAAAAATTATTTGGGGGGTGCCTGGGTGGCTCAGTTCCTTGAAGCTTTGACCCTTGATTTCTGCTCAGGTCATGATCCCAAGGTCATGGGATCAAGCTCTGTGTTGAGCTCTGTGCTGAGCGTGGAGCCTGCTTGGGATTCTCTCTTTCTCCTCCTCTCTCCTCCTCCACTCACACATGCTCGCTCTCTCTGTACAAATATATATATATATATTGCTGTAAGATCAACGAATGTCCACTAATATTAGTATCTGATTAAGCAAAACATGATTAAAAGGCAAATCTACCTCAAATGTACCCTCAGACTGTGTTTCAACAGGAAATAGAAATAATTCTTTCATTAGTCACTGTTTTGGACCCTCTGCTCCATTCCAATAGAGTTGACTACAGTCACAAAGGGATATGTTTTATTAATTTTAAGATCAATCATGATTTTGCTCACTTTAGAAACAAGTTCTGAGAGGTGCTTGGGTGGCTCAGTTAAGCGTCCGACATCAGCTCAGTCATGATCTTGCGGTTCATGGGTTTGAGCCCCACACCAGGCTCTGTGCTGAAAGCTCACAGCCTGGAGCCTGCTTCAGATTCTGTGTCTCCTTCTCTCTCTCTATCCACCCCCCTGTCACTCTCTCTCTCTCTCTCAAAAATAATCATTAAAAAGAAAAGAAATGGATTTTGATACAGGAAATTATGTTAATAGCTGCCAAAAAGAATTATAAAAACACAATAATTAGTGGAAACCACAGTAGTTCAAAATCACTGGTGAGAAAGAGAGTGTGCACTTTGGAACTTTAATAAGAATTCAAGTTCATCAAAGGAATCTGCATGTATGTCTGCTTTTAGGGACAAAGATTGGCTCTTCAATAATGGAATCAACAGGGAATGGGCTTCCAATCATCACATCTTAATGATGTTAATAAAGAATTCACCAGGGCAATCCAGACGGCTGATCACTAAGGAACCACTCGGGACAAGTGAGATTTTCAGATTTTAAAGAGCTCAAGCTGGAAACAAACAACTCACACTCTTCACTCATGCTCGCTTGCTCTCTTACTCTCTTCTTCCCCTCACTTCTGATGTTTCCAGTAAAATTAAGATAAAATCGTTGCTTTTTTCCAGTCTTGACTCTATCTTTAATGCTTGTCAGTAAACACCTTGGGGAGCCTACTTGTACATACACATCTCTACAACTCAGAAAAAAAGCTCTTTTCCTCTTCTGTGAGTCTGTTCATGCTGCACTCTTAGATTTAATATTTTGCATTGCAAATTCTGTTAGATACATGTATAGCTTGGCATGTCCATGCCCACAGTGCACCACCACCTCAGGCTTTTTGTTTAATCATGAAGCATATCCCTTTTTATACATATTCTTTCTCTAATACAAATCTACAGAGAAGAATTATTACTCCCCAATTACCCTAACTTTATTTAACCAGGTATATTCGGGAAATAGAGACTAAGACTGCATATGGAAAAGCTTTGTTCCATCTCCAAATACTATTATATTTAAGATGTGAAGATATTCTTTAGACCTAAACTTCAGATTCTGATCAAATTTCTAAAATCTATGATCACGTGCAAAAATTTTTAAATGATAGACTATGGGGCTTGTAATTTTTCTTACATATAAATGCTTAATGAATTTAAAAGTAGTTTTTAATGTGAATCTGACTACCCATTGGTCATTATACTGTTCATTGACCTTTAAGACATTAAGGAATTTTAGCTGTTAGGCATATATCATGAAGGAAGTGCCCAGAAATTTCCTTTTGAGGGAGAGACAGCATAAGCAGGGTGAGTGGCAGAGAGAGAACTAGATAGAATCCCAAGCAGGCTCCACACTGCCAACGCAGAGCCTGACACGGGACTTGAACTCACAAACCATGAGATCCTGACCTAAGCCAAAACCAAGAGTCAGTTACTTAACCAACTGAACCACCAGGCGCCTGACAAGTGCCCAGGAATTCTTAAACAATGAAACTGAATGAACTGCCTCAGAAGCTTCTCTTCCAAACACAAGCTAAATGATCAAGGAATTCCAGCATTAGATAGGTTGGTCGACACAAAGTGATTCTGAAAGTTAATTACATAAGAATCATTTGAGGAAGGTTTTCTGGGTCTTTCCATGTCATAATTCAGAATTTCTTAATTCTCAAGCTATTTCTTTGAACTGTTAAGTGATACACTGTAACTTCAACTTATATGTTAATGTAAACACAAGAGCCTAAAAAACTGATTTTTTTGAAAATTAGATTGGAAACAATGTAGTTCATAACCAATGATATTATATTTAATTTTATAATTTGATTCCCAATGTAATAGGACTGAGGTTTTGGACTGAGTACTAGGAATGCCCTAAAAAATAAAACCCTGGAACACAGTCAAAACACTTGGCTATAATTTGTATAAAAACAAATTTATTTTGAAAACAATTTTTATAATTTGATAAATAAAACAATAATTCTCTTCTACATCATGCAAGTCTTGACAAATATACATTAATTATAACTCTGCCCAATATTTGCATGGACACAGTACACATGGAAGAAGTCCAAAATTGATGGTCTCCTTCAAACTTCCATTCTGCAAACTGAAAACATAAATGAAGGTATAATATCTCTGACTACTAGAAACAGCCATGATCTCAGTCTTCCACCTTTAAAGTATAAGCATGTTTCTAGCTTTTTGGTTTGAGGTCATCATAAACTGTCAAACTACAGGGGAAGCAAAGCACTAAAATCCAAAATAGCCAAATGTTTTTCCTTGAATTTTCAAGGGTTTTCCAAAGGATTAGTACTGGATATTTAAAGAAGAATTATTTTAAATTTGAAAACAATTAACAAGGGAAAAAACAGTTATTTTAAAAAAATTAAAGATTTTATTTAGGTTACCTATTCCTTTCAGATAGTAAATATCAGATAAACAAGGAAACTATTTCAAGAGATGGCCTAAGGTAAGTCATTTATGTAACAATAGCAACAATAAGTTTCTGATCCTCCAAACCCCAGTAGGTTTTCATATTATCAAAACTACTGTCCAAATTAGCAACCAAAGAGTGTTATCATAAAAGACATCATTGATTAGACCAAATAAACTGCTGGTAGAGGGCAAAACACTAGTGTGGACTTGTCCAGCTTTTTCTCATGTGTCTTTGATAAGTGAATAGGAGTTCAGTTAGTGTAGCAATTGCCCAATGCCTTTCACAAGCAATAAATGACTTTCACTTTAAACAGTGAGTGAAATATTAAAGTGACTTAATTTAAAATTCCGACCTCATCTCATTTAAATGAGTGAGAGGCAGAAAAGCCTCTGGTCTTCCTTCTATCCATACAGTCCAGACAGAAAGGGCCCTAGACAGGAAGAAAGGGCATCACCTTATTTTTGTCATTTTTAGTCTGCCAGTGTAGCTTCTCTTGAGCTCAAACATAGTTAGCATATTATCTAGCTGACTACTCTGCCATATACAGTAACTCCCTCTCTAGGAGGGACCCATACTAGGACTATTTGGCTGCTTTCTGTGCCACTTCTGCCCTTCCCTGAAAGAAAAAGAAAGGGAACAAAGAAAGGACCATGATGGCTCCCCTCTCAACTGCTCAATCTTTGTCCCTTCTATTATAAAAACTGTTTCCAAAAGTTTCACTCCTACATCAATTTTTAATTAATAAAGTGAAGGGCAACTTTTGTTCATAGCTCTATTCTATCAAAATAATTCTTCCATCTATTATTCCCCACTATACAAAATGTACTTCTATCATTGCTTATCTACAAATAAATATTCTGTTCATACACTTGATAACAGTAAAATTTTACCTTGTGATAGTATGGATTTTTACTACTTTGTACTACTAGTATCTGTACTGGCCTGCAGACTTTTAGAGGGCACAAATATTTGCTCTGCATTTCATCTCCTGCAAGCCACTAATGCACAATTATAAGGAGAATGACCAAGAGGAGATGGTGTTCTAGTTATTTTGCACTTGCTGCACTTCACTTCCTTCTCCTCACTAAGCTCTGCTTCATTCCCCACCCCTCTCTATCCTGATCAGTGCCTGGATAGCTGGTCTCTGTGGACTGTACCACCTGAGTTCCCTTACCCTCTGGCTTCCAATAGGGATCTGCCAGTAGGAGGTACCAGCAGGATATAAGACTCTGAGAGGAAAAAGAGATTGCAATATTTTTATCTACCTCATGCACTCTCTGCCTTGCAGTAGTTCTGGCCTTGGCTAAGTCCCTCTGTGGCCACAGCAGCCAACAGGCAGCCCCTCTTCCATGGCTCCAGCAGTCCCAAGGTTCTACCGACACAGTTCATTCCCAGGCCCCATTAGGCAGAGGAACAGCAATAACTTCCTACTGTCACTAGGCCCTGGGTACTTCACCTTCTCTTGCTGGTTTCCTTAATGCTGCCCACACCTCATTACCAGTCCCTTCATTAACTTCATTCTGTTAATTCCTTTTGAGGTATGTCATCTGTTTCATGTCAGGACCCTGACTAATACAGCTATCATAATAGAAACAACTTACTAAAACTCTCCAGTCTCTTAGAAAATGTGCTTCACATACTTGATGTGAAGCATCCACTCTTCACTTAATTCTAAGAGCTCAAATCAAATTAAGATAGGCTTCATATAGTCATGCAAAGGACTTCAGTTAAAGCAAAGGAGGGGGAGAAAAAGCAAAGGAAGAAAGAAAAAATTAGGTAATATCCATCAGAATTCAAATACTAGCAAATATATCTGTCAAGTCCATCTGATCCAATGTATCATTCAGGGCCCTTGTTTCTTTATTTACTGTGTGTCTAGATGATCTATCCATTTCTGTAAGTGGGGTGTTAAAGTCCCCTGCAATGACCACATTCTTATCAATAAGGTTGCTTATGTTTATGAGTAATTGTTTTATATATCTGGGGGCTCGGGTATTTGGCGCATAGACATTTATAATAGTTAGCTCTTCCTGGTGGATAGACCCTGTGATTATTATATAATGCCCTTCTTCATCTCTTGTTACAGCCTCTAATTTAAAGTCTAGTTTGTCTGATATAAGTATGGCTACTCCAGCTTTCTTTTGGCTTCCAGGAGCATGATAAATAGTTCTCCATCCCCTCACTCTCAATCTAAAGGTGTCCTCAGATCTAAAATGAGTCTCTTGTAGACAGCAAATAGATGGGTCTTGTTTTTTTATCCATTCTGATACCCTATGTCTTTTAGTTGGCGCATTTATTTATTTTTTTTTTTTCTTTTTAGTTGGCGCATTTAATCCATTTACATTCAGTGTTATTATAGAAAGATATGGGTTTAGAGTCATTGTGATGTCTGTATGTTTTATGCTTGTAGTGATGTCTCTGGTACTTTGTCTCACAGGATCCCCCTTAGGATCTCTTGTAGGGCTGGTTTCGTGGTGACAAATTCCTTCAGTTTTTGTTTGTTTGGGAAGACCTTTATCTCTCCTTCTATTCTAAATGACACACTTGCTGGATAAAGGATTCTCGGCTGCATATTTTTTCTGTTTAGCACACTGTAGATATCGTGCCAAGCCTTTCTGGCCTGCCAAGTTTCAAAGGAGAGATCAGTCACGAGTCTTATAGGTCTCCCTTTATATGTGAGGGCACGTTTATCCCTTGCTGCTTTCAGAATTTTCTCTTTATCCTTGTATTTTGCCAGTTTGACTATGATATGTCGTGCAGAAGATCGATTCAAGTTACGTCTGAAGGGAGTTCTCTGTGCCTCTTGGATTTCAATGCCTTTTTCCTTCCCCAGTTCAGGGAAGTTCTCAGCTATAATTTGTTCAAGTACCCCTTCAGCACCTTTCCCTCTCTCTTCCTCCTCTGGGATACCAATTATGCGTATATTATTTTTTTTTAGTGTATCACTTAGTTCTCTAATTTTCCCCTCATACTCCTGGATTTTTTTATCTCTCTTTCTTTCAGCTTCCTCTTTCTCCATAACTTTATCTTCTAGTTCACCTATTCTCTCCTCTGCCTCTTCAAGCCGAGCCATTGTGGTTTCCATTTTGTTTTGCATTTCGTTTAAAGCGTTTTTCAACTCCTCGTGACTGTTCCTTAGTCCCTCGATCTTTATGGCAAGAGATTCTCTGCTGTCCTGTATACTGTTTTCAAGCCCAGCGATTAATTTTATGACTATTATTGTAAATTCACTTTCTGTTATATTATTTAAATCCTTTTTGACCAGTTCATTAGCTGTTGTTATTTCCTGGAGATTCTTCTGAGGGGAATTCTTCCGTTTGGTCATTTTGGAGAGTCCCTGGCGTGGTGAGGACCTGCAGTGCACTTCCCCTGTGCTGTGGTGTATAACTGGAGTTAGTGGGCGGGGCCGCAGTCCGACCCGATGTCTGCCCCCAGTCCACTGCTGGGGCCACAGTCAGACTGGTGCGTGCCTTCTCTTCCCCTCTCCTAGGGGCGGGATTCACTGTGGGGTGGCGTGTCCCGTCTGGGCTACTTGCACACTGCCAGGCTTGTGTTGCTGGGGATCTGGCGTATAAGCTGGGGTGGGTAGGCAAGGTGCACGGGGGCTGGAGGGGCAGGCTTAGCTCGCTTCTCCTTAGGTGATCCACTTCAGGAGGAGCCCTGTGGCAGCGGGAGGGAGTCAGATCCGCTGCCGGAGGTTTGGCTCCGCAGAAGCACAGAGTTGGGTGTTTGCGCGGAGCGAGCAAGTTCCCTGGCAGGAACTGGTTCCCTTTGGGATTTTGGCTGGGGGATGGGCGGGGGAGATGGCGCTGGCGCCTTTGTTCCCCGCCAAGCTGAGCTCTGCCGTCCGGGGGCTCAGCAGCTCTCCCTCCCTTTGTCCTCCAGCCTTCCCGCTTTCCGAGCAGAGCTGTTAACTTATGACCTCCCAGATGCTAAGTCGCGCTTGCTGTCGGAACACAGTCTGTCCGGCCCCTCCGCTTTTGCCAGCCAGACTCGGGGGCTCTGCTTGGCCGGCGAGCCGCCCCTCCGCCCCGGCTCCCTCCCGCCAGTCCGTGGAGCGCGCACCGCCTCGCCGCCCTTCCTACCCTCTTCCGTGGGCCTCTAGTCTGCGCTTGACTCCTGAGACTCCCTTCTGCTAATCCTCTGGCGGTTTTCTGGGTTCTTTAGGCAGGTGTAGGTGGAATATCAGCCGGACGCGCTGTGAGCCCCGCGTCCTCCTACGCCGCCATCTTCCGGAACCCTCTAATTTGACCCTTTTAAGTCTGTTGTGTAGGCAGATATTCCATAGGTAAGGATAAAGAGAGAGGCAGTTAGCACCTTACTAAGCATCTCTGGAAGTAAATGAGAGAATTTATTATTGTCTTAGAATGGAGCAATGCTAGTATTTCTCACTACTAATTTAATACAGAGTCTGCATGTAACCAAACAGCAAGTGTCCACATGAACACTATTTCCCAGATGCCAAAACAAATACTAAAAGGTATCATCTGACCACAAAGCTATTATATATAAAGAGGAAAAAGGACAGCAGAAATAAATCCTTAAAATGAAAGTATGTTTCTCCCAAAAGGAGAGTAAAATAAAATGCATGTTTTTAATAAATACTTTTTAAAACTTATACAAGAAAACACCTGGATAAGAGCAGTTGGGGTGGAGGAGATCACAGGAGTGAGTCAGCAGGATGGTAAGAACGATAAGGAGGTACAAATCTGTTTACATAAACAGTGACAGCTAGTCAAATAGCTTTGTTATTTATTCAATCACTATTAATTGCATAAGCTACTGCTCAAGGTACTGTAAGTCCTATGATGAATAGGAAGAAGTTCTTGCATTCAGGCAGCTTACATCCTATTTGAGAAGATAATACAGATACACAGATAAAACACTCATTTCCCAATTCAACATTTCCTGAGTGGTTACAGGAAGGAACAGAGTTTGGCACTGTGAAAAATACAAAGAAGAATGAAACAAATCCTTAGCCCCCCAGGGAGTAAATGGTCTGTTACAGAAGATAACACAGTTATGCGGGTTATGAATGGAGAACATGAGAAGTGCTACAGAAGTGGTCTAAATGAAATGCTATGTAAATTCCAAAGAGAGAGAAATGATTCCCAACTATGGATAGGACAAAGATGACAGGGAGTAGACATGTGAAATAAAGGGTATGCAGAATATGGATACCCATTGATTAGAAAGATAGTCTAAATGAGGGTCAAATGTATATAAAGACAGAGCCTTTGTAAGGGAGGAAAGAGGGGGCAGTAACTACATAAGGGTTTTGGGAAGGGATTCCAGATTATGTGAAGGAGTTTGGCAGGAGGAGAGGGAAGTCAAATCACAGAGGGGCTCAAATGGGAGTCTAAAAGGCTTATATGTTTTATAGGATATGGGACATAAGAAATGGTAGAACACAGTATCTTAAAAGAGTTCTAAAGTCAAAGATAAGAGAAAAGGAAAATTTGGTTCATAATTAGAGAAGAGATAATTCAGTTAGGCCTAGAAAGGCAGATATGAATCTGACAGGCTGTTCCAGATAATATAAACTAATGAAAGCCATGATTCAAGCCAGGCCAGCAACTCTCTGGTTGGTACACTTCCTGGGAGACGGCTCAGATTTGTTACCTATGAAATGATGCTGGCCTGAATTAAACCAAACCTCAGGAACTCATAAGCATTTAACACACACAAGTGTGCATGCACACACACACAGACACATACACACAATCACAATCACAATCACATGTATCCTCCCGCCTCCTACCCCAACCCCATTACATCCTTTTGGTAGGATACTTTTACTGCTGGATTTTTTTCGAAGTATAAAATTAAGATACAGTCAGTATAGAAAATCCAGCCTTTTCATTTTTGTTAACTTTAATATTGACATAATAATCCACAGTATCACAGTATAAATGTACTAACAACTGACCGCTACAACTCTGATAGCCAGCATGCCTGGAAACTAGCCAAATGATCTGCCCAAAGATGACAGTGGTCTTTCCAAGAATCATTTGGAGCTCTACTCCTACAGGCCAAAGGAAACTGCTTCTAGACTGTCTCCAGACCTTCCCTGGAATAGACAAGTTAAAGAGGCTCAAAGCAATCTCTCAGGAATTGAAACAGAAACAAAAGTGAACCTAGTAAACACTCATACAAACCGTTGGCTGTATATTTATCATATAGGATTGCACAGGTTTAGGCATATTCATGAACAAATTTATTTTTATCAGAGATCAATGAGAATAGAGTAATTTCTACTTAAATGGGTTTGAATAGACTAGAACTAAACTCAGAAAATCAGTGAGTCAAACAGTGTTGGACTTTGTATTAGAACAGTTTTATGTAGAGGTTGAGAGCCTGGGCTTTACACTTTATCAGAACTGGCATGAGCCTCAGGTAGGATCCATTAACTGTATGATCTTCGGAAAGCTGCCTAACTCTTCAAATATTTAAGCAAATGAGAAAATATAATACCTAGGATAATTAAATATAAAACTTAATATATCAAAGACTGTCCTTAAATGGTAGTTTATTAATAACAGGCAATAATCATGGCACCAATTTATACAGAAATCTGTTCTTAAAGAATTACTGCTTTCTATTTACTTTTTAAAAATTTAGGGGCGCCTGGGTGGCTCAGTCGGTTAAGCGGCCGACTTCGGCTCAGGTCATGATCTCACGGTCCGTGAGTTCAAGCCCTGCGTCGGGCTCTGTGCTGACAGCTCAGAGCCTGGAGCCTGTTTCAGATTCTGTGTCTCCCTCTCTCTGACCCTCCCCCGTTCATGCTTTGTCTCTCTCTGTCTCAAAAATAAATAAACGTTAAAAAAAAAATTAAAAAAAAAATTTAAATATATACATGCTCATTAAAGAAAATTTAGAAAACACTGATAAACAATAATTTTACTTCCAATGTTCAGAAATAACTAAATTTATGAATTTTCAAAAGCAGCGTTAATACCTGGCCCTATTTATTTTTAATGGATCAGACTTGGGAAGTAAAAGGTATGTTACGTTTCTATAATAGAATTATAAACACCCGAAGTTTCATTTTCTGACTTCTTCCCCTTAGGCCAAGAAAAAGCAAAGCAAATAAGGTACGGTGCTATCTTGAATGCTCTACAATGTATTGTATTTATTCTTTAATGCTTATCTCCAGGGATGCCTGGGTGGCTCAGTCCATTAAGCATCCAACTCTTGAATTCTGCTCAGGTCATGATCTCACAGTTTTGAGTTTGTGCCCTGTGTGAGGTTCCACAGTGAGTGTGGAGCGTGCTTGGGATTCTCTCTCTCTCCCTCTTTCTCTGCCCCATCCCTGCACTCTCTCTCTCTCTCATAAAATAAATAAATAAACATTTTAAAAAATCTCATCTCCATTAAGTTTTAAAATTCCCCTCAAATCCATGATCTCTTTGTCTTTTGATCCCCCATAGCACAGAGTTCAGATTTTTCATATAGCACTTTTTACACTCTGCATTGTAGTTCTTTTCAGAGTAGACACTTGTTCCCCCTGCCCTTCCCCTTGCTCTGTCTCCTAGAGCTGGGGCTTCTAACCTGAGAACTGTAAGCCTCCTAAAATGACACATTAAAATAGTGTTTCTGTAGGTACAAATACATCTTCCTGCAGAAAACCCACATATTAATCAAATCTCAAAGGTCTGAGTATCAAAAAAGGTACAGAACTATGCTCTAGGGAAAATGCTTGTGATTTAATAGTCTGTGGATCCTCCACAGGGCTTAGAATCTACCTTTATATGGATAAATATTTGTTGATTTAAAATTTTATTAACAAAGTATAAAGCCAATATTAGATATATCAATATTTATCTATCTTTAAAAATATATTTTCCTCATTCCCTCATCTTAACATAAAGAATACTGTTTCTGAAAGAATGGTGGCTACTAGGGTCTAGGGAGAGGAGGGAATTAATAGCTATTATTTAACAGATACAGAATTTCAGTTTGGGAAGATGAGAAAGTTCAGTAGTTGGATGGTGGTGATGGTTGCACAACAATATGAATATACTCAATACTACTGAACTATTATGTTTTACCACCACCACAACAAAAAAATACTACTTTTTATTATCATATGATATTAATGACCTACTTATTATAGGGCAGACTCTTCATGAAAGGAAGTGAATAAAGAAATATTACTGGTTAAATTTTAGCATATAAGAAAGAAATCTTCAAAGAAGGGAATCTTAACCTTAATCTACACACTGTTGATTTTAGAATATAAGCATAAATTCTAGGAGTGATATTATCATAAATCCTGTCCAAAGAGAGAGGCTGTTATCTGAGTAAACAAAAGTAAATTTCTTAGGGCTATCAGTTTATCTGTGTGAAGTAAATTAAACTTTTTCAAGGTACCAAGTCCCAGTTCAGAGAACACATGATAATTTCGCCCAAGTGTATCAATATATTATCCACGTGAATGATGTAAGCATTTTGGGAGTCTGCAACAGGAATTTCAAGGTGCCAGGAAGCACATTTTATTCAATAAATATTTAGCGAGCATTCTTAAGATTTAGAAATATAAAATTCCCAAAACTACTTAAAAAAAGAAAAAGCAGACTATCTAGTATGCTGATTCTGAAAAAGGCACACTCAACTACTTTCCTCTATGACCTCACTTTACTCCCATCTCTTACTTTCTAGCTTGCCTCACTAAAGAAGAAATCTCAGACTCCAATAAAGTTACATATAAATTTAAATATCAAAAATATTCATTTTATTGTCCTTTGGGGCAGCCTTAAAAAAATTCATCTTAATGATGCTATATTGATATTTCTGACTAATGTGTATATCTTATAAAAAAATCTAGCTTCTAAAACTTTTGATGATTAAGCATCAGTAGTATTTCTTGGTTATTTATTGCCAATAGATAGCTGATTTGTAATGACATTTTAAAATTCCATTACTTTCCCAAAGTGCTTATAAATAAGAGAAATTTACAATTATTTCTCCACTGGAATTTAGGAAAATCCTTAGAAACAGATTCCACATAAAAGCTTACAACTGATATTTAAATTCCATATCATAGAAAAGATATCTATTACCAGAATGAAATATTGTGTAGTTGATGTAAGCTAGTATGTTTATTGCTCTCTTGACTTTAACATCAAATAATTAACTGAATATAAAACTTTCCCATACTCGTATTTACCAAAAAGCCAAATTTTCCTAATGTTCACTTGTATTCAGTATTTATTCAATGAATATTTACTGAGTGTCCACTACGTATCAGGCACTATGCTGTCACTGCATGACAGCTGTGAAGCAAACCGCAATGTTCTACCTAAACAATATTTGTTATTGTTTCTATAACACAGATTTATAACACCACCATGTTTTTGTAAATACATTCATTCTGCTAATATTTTGAAAAACTGAATTTATGAATCTGATCTCTAAAGACAAATTTATAAATGATTGTTTTTGAGACATAAAAATGTTTGCCTGTCATGGAGTCTGTTTCTCTGTATGGCAATAGCAAAATACCAAAGACAGCACAAATTAAAGTTTAAGATTACCTGAAATGGGAATATTCTGTGAGACTGATAACTGCACATCTCCAGTTCCGGGTGGCATGTCAACAACTAAATAGTCCAGATGACCCCAATCTACCTAAAAACCAAGATGACACAAATAACATCATTATATAACAACTGCAGTGAATTAGTGATGTAAACAAAAATAAACATATTAACAACAAATCTAAAACAACAGTTTTCACTTAAGCCATTACTAAGTGTAAGGGACTATGCTGAAGGCTAAGGATAAATGAATAAGTAAGGGGTGGCTCATTCCATTACGTGGACTTTGGCTCAGGTCATGATCTCACAGTTCGTGAGTTAGAGCCCTGCATCCAGCTCTGCACTGACAGCTCAGAGCCTAGAGCCTGCTAAGGATTCTGTGTCTCCCTCTCTCTCTGCCCCTCCCCTTCTTATGTGCTCTCTCTCTCTTTCTCTCTCTCTCTCTCGTTCTCAAAAATAAATAAACATTTTTAAACAATGAATAAATAAGAGATGAGTTCCTGGGTCTAGCAGGCCCTCTACTAATGATACAGTAAAATTTCCAAATGACCCCTTCTCTCTTGCCCCCCACCCCCAACACATACACACATACACTAAAGATGAACCCATTCCACAGTAGACTTCTATTCAGGACCAATAATTTATTTTCATTGGGAAAAGCCAATATTTTACCTAGGAAGGCCTTAGTTTTGTAACCTTGGGTTTTTAGGTACAGCATTTCCTATGACAGATCCTAATATAATTTTTTAAAGTTTACTATTCCTTCATAAAACACACTAATAATGATAACCAAAACTTAATCAAAAGAAAAATTTAGAAACAGAACTAGACTTCCAATACTATTAACATTTTGATTATTTCTTTCCAGGCATCTTTCTAAGTATCTATACCTAGAAAATTCAGCTATATTACCAAGTCCTTAAGGCTCAGCCTCAATTTATATAGGCCTTAAGGATTCCATAGGCTCTTTTCACCTTAGATGGCTTCTCCCTCTAAGTCCACAGTACGATCTTCCCATTTGCCTAAGGTGGAAGCATGGAATCATACTTAACTTTTCCCTTTCCCTCACTGGCACTAGTCACTTATTCTGCCTTTTAAAAACCTCTCAAGTGTATTTACTTTTCTCTTAACCCCTTTCCAAGAACCCAATGGAGACAACAATCATCTTTCACTAAACCGTACCAACCAGTGTCTCTGCTTTGACATTGTCCATCCAGTCTGTTCCTACACCACTGAAAAATGGTCCATATAAAATGCAAATCGGTTAGTGCCACTTTTTGTTTAAAATTCTTCTATTTCAGGGTGTGTGGGTGGCTCAGTTGGTTAAGCATCTTGAGATCGGCTCAGGTCATGATCTTGTGGTCTTGAGATCGAGCCCCGCATTGGTTCCTGGACTGAGTGTGGAGCCTGCTTGGAATTCTTTCTTTCTCTCTGCCCCTCCCCACTCGCATGTGTACACATGCGCACATGTGCTCTCTCTCTCTCTCTCTCTCAAAATAAATAAGTAAATGTTTTGGGTTTTTTTAAATAAAATCCTTCTACTACTTTGAGGATGAAGTCTGAGCTTAAGCTCCAGAACACTCTACCTAGCCTTCTTCACTTGCTAATTCATCCTCATTCTTCAGACCCCAACTTGAAATTCACTTCCCCTAACTTTCATTAGACATGGTGTTCCTACTATGTATATCTCCTAAACATCCATTCATTCATTCATTCACTCCTTCAGCCATAGAAGGTTTCAGTCCCTACTACATATTAGGCATTGAGCTAGGTGTTGACGATTAAATGGTACCATGGTTTCTAGGCTGAAAGAATTTATAATATACGAGACAGATATTAAGCATATAATGAAATAACCTGTGCAAAGGAAAGAGGTTATAGGTTAGTGTGAGCAAGTGAAAGAAGATCAACATAGCTAGAAAGAATGAGTAAGGGGAAGGGTAACATTCATTTACTAGTGTTTCATGATTGGTATCATGAAACTGTAGCTGAGTTAGAATACCTAACACACAGACTAGACACTCAGCAGATGATTAGGGAGTTTTCTTTCAAGGAATGAATGAATGAACGCATGAAAAGACTTGAGATTTTTAAAACCTAAATGGCAATCATACTGTGTATATAATCCCGTACCTTGCTTCTTAAAACTTAATAATATGAAATAAGCCTTTTTCAAATATAAGCCTATATTTTTTAAAATTAAGATTTAGGGGCGCCTGGGTAGCTTGGTCGGTTAAACATCCGACTTCGGCTCAGGTCATGATCTCACGGTCCGTGAGTTCGAGCCCCGCGTCGGGCTCTGTGCTGACAGCTCAGAGCCTGGAGCCTGTTTCAGATTCTGTGTCTCCCTCTCTCTCTGCCCCTCCCCTGTTCATGCTCTGTCTCTCTCTGTCTCTAAAATAAATAAACGTTAAATAAAAATTTTAAATTAAGATTTAGATGACACAGGGTCAAATAGATTCATTCATGTATCAACACATATATTCAACACATATTTATTGAGAATTGATTAGGTGCCAGGCACTGTTCCAGGTGATAGGGATGCAGTAGTGGACAAAATAAAGTCCCAGCCATTCCCAGTCACTGTGGAACTAACAGTTTAGTGAGGAAGTCAGGCAGACAAACACATATAAAGACAAATCAGTGGGTAAAAGTGCTATAAAGAAAATAAGTATCTCTTACTATACGAAATTATTTGGTTCCTAATTAAGATATCTAGATCAAACAAGAGATTGTTTTAAAAAAATCTCTTCAAGGGGTGCCTGGGTGGCTCAGTTGGTTAAGTATCTGACTCTCAATCTAATGGTTGTGAGTTCAAGCCCCACAATGGGCTCTGTGCTGGGCATGAAGCCTACTTAAAAAAAAATTTTTTTTAATAAAATAAAATAAAAATCTCTTCAATTCCTGAGTTTCAGAAAGCAAACAGTAAGAGTTCAGATAGCCAAGGATTTATCAAAGAATTTATTTTAATCTCTTTGGTTCCCAAGCAAATGGTAAAGTATACTTGTAGAGCAGGGAAAAAGAACAGAATGGTGAATGGCACTACTTTAAACTGAGTGAAGTCAGGGGCGCCTGGGTGGCTTGGTTGGTTAAGCGTCCGACTTCGGCTCAGGTCATGATCTCACGGTCCGTGAGTTCGAGCCCCGCGTCGGACTCTGTGCTGACCGCTCAGAGCCTGGAGCCTGTTTCAGATTCTGTGTCTCCCTCTCTCTCTGCCTGTCCCCTGTTCATGCTCTGTCTCTGTCTCAAAAATAAATAAACATTAAAAAAAAATTTTTTTTTTTAAATAATAAAAAAAATAAACTGAGTGAGGCCAGAAAATAACTGAAGCGGTCATCTGAAGAAAACAAAACATTCCAGGCAGAAGCAACAGCAAGTGCAGAAAAGGTTCTAATCAATGGGGATATGCTTGGCAAATTCAAGCAATAGCTAGAAGTCAGTACAGCATTTCTAAAACAGCACCCCCACCCCTAACCATCAATCTCCTTCTCTGACTTTGTCTTCAAAACATTTATCAGTACCTGATATTATATATTATCTTGTCTCTCAGGAATTTTATGATACTTCTCAAACACAAAGTATTTGATACTGATCAAATGACCCATTTTAAAAAGAATGATGAAATGATGAGCATAACAATTCATTTTCAATTTAAGGTTCCTTGGTTTGAAAAATAGTTACCCCAAACTTACCTATGGGCTTCATCTATGAAACTATCTACAGAAAAGATAAAGGATACTTTCCACTGTATATCCTCTTCACTGAAACCCCTAGCACTGGCAGAATGACAAGTCTCTTTGTTTCAGAAAACATCAAATGATTGGTGCCAACAATTTATCATTATTGTTTCCTGGCATTTAAGCATATTTATCACATTGGCTCCAATTTCTTATTTCTTTAAAGAGAACTGCCACGAGGGTTCCAAGGAACTAAAAATACTTCACTGCTAAGACAATTTCAAATGAATCTTAAATTGCATTTAAACTAAAAAATGATTCTGGTCCAGTACCTTGATCACACACAGCAGGCATCCCACAATGGCTGGCTGACTTGAACTGAACTGAACTCAGTTGTCTGAGTTCCATTTTTACAGCATTCACTAATACAAACACTGAAATATACTGGCTACCAACAAGTTCCAGTTCTCTTGTAAAAGAGTCACCAAAGCACTGATTTTAGAGTGATGTGGGGATTCTCTAGATTCTAATTAGTGTTTGTTTACTCTTATAAATTGCATGTTACTAAATGTAGGTGGTTAAGTACTAGCAAAACATCCAGGTACCTCATTTAGTAAAAATCAGTGGCAGATCCTAATGGGATTTTGTGTGGCCTGCAGCATATACAATTTGGGTGATCCTTTCTAAGAATAAGAATACAAAATTATGAAGGCAAATTTAGGTACAAAAAGTCAAAATTTATTTAGAATGTGAAAAGAAATCACCCTAAAATGCTGGAGCTTTAGATATTCAACTTCCTTTCTCTAAGATCTCTTGAATAACATAAATGCTTACACAGAAATGCTTCCCAAATGCAACCTGCTTCCTCTCTCCACCTGGAACATTCTACAGCTCTCAGCATCTCAAGCATGGAATCCAGAGTTTAAACTTCATTAACCTCATGGTAACCTCACCTTTGGCAAAACCCTCTCAGACTCCAAAATAAAGGGATCTCATCAGGAAAGACTAAATCAGTCTAGAAGTAGAATTACCAAGGTAGTTCAGAGATGCCCTGTGGATAAAGAGGCAGCACTACAACAGAGAATTCAGCAAGGTAGTTTGAGAGTCAAACATGTGCATTAATTTCGAAGGAGGACATAAACAGCATAATGGGAGGACCAAAAACAATGCCAGTAGCCGGAAGGATGGGATGAGATGCAGATCAGAGGTAAGACTTCAGACCTGAGTCTGCCAAGAGAGGCTCTGTGAAAGATGTTTCATATAACTTTTATTTCCCTCTAAAGTGTTTGAGATACAGAATTTTGGTATCCAAATATAATGTAGTCACTGAGCTTTTGTTCAAAGCCATTTAAATAACATTAGAACATTGCTTTCTCATCTGTCCTATAAATATATATGTATTTGTAATCGCTATAACGTCACCACTTAAGTTATTGCCTTTCTCGTATTGTTCTTTCACTTTGTTTGTTAAGATATCCAACACTTGAAAGTTATGCCACCAGGAATAATTACTAAATCTGTGTTACTTTTATTTCTTTTTTTATGGGCAACCTTAGGAAAGGAAACTATCCCCAACTAACACCGAATGGGGTGATTTTAAGCTGATATGGCTTCTCCAAACAATAGTTTCTATTTCATGTTCAAAATTATGCCCAATAATCTGAAAGTAATTCAAAACTGATATAAGGGCAATCCCCTCTTTTCTGAGGAGATAAAAGTGTATCTTCTATATGGGCAGATAAAGTAATTTATCTTTTTCAGGGCATTAGTTATGAAGAGGGTGGTGCTATGAACAGGAAAGGAACATGGCCCACTTTCCTCCAGAAGCCGACCAAAGCAGTAGCAATCAGGCCTACTGATTCCCAGGCCCTAGGGAACACTGGGACCACAAGTGCAGACAGGCTGAGCTATAAGTCTGAAAAGAAAGGGCCCATAGTTGCATTCCATTTTGGACTTCTCAGATAGCTCAAGCAGTTTACCACAGTCAGTCTCGAGGGTGGCAGTTTCCCTCACCATCACTAGACAGGCCACATGTAAGCATTATAGGGTCAACATATGCTGCTCCAAAGCAAAGGGAAAGTGTCCCTGAAATCTTAGGTCTTCTAGCAAGGCCAATATGATCCTGATAAAAAAACAGCAGCAGGGGTAGACCTTGGGCCTTGTGGGAACAGGGAGGAAAATCACTGCCAAGAAAGGGAGGCAAAGCTATAAGCCTGCTGGAGGCAAAGTGGAACCCAAGAAGAATTAAACTTCTAAGGGCAAGAAAAAGGTGTAACTAAAGAACGAACAGAGAAATCATAAAACAGGGAAATGGAACAAAATCTAGACTGAATAATTTAAAAGTGGGCTGTGTCCAGGCAGCCCATTTATATGGTGCTTGTTCCGTAAGCAGTAAGGCCAATCCTTAGAGGAACTTGAGCTGGGCCGGACACTACCTCTTTCCTTCTAGTCTGCGCTTGGTTACTGACTGAAGAGTTGGTTTTGACTCTTATGCCTACTTGACTCATAAATACTAGATCTCAAGGTAGTGTCCTGTGTCTAATTCTGGCCTTCTATCTGTTGCAACTTCTTTCCTATGGCTAAGTTCTGCCATCTGTCCCTGATTTCCTGGTTCTCCAACTCTAGTTAGGCATAGTCCTAATGTAGCAAACAGAAAAGTACTTGTGCTTTGCTTGGAAGCCGACATGAAACCATGCCACTACTAGGATACAAGACGCAGCTAACCATGTCTCAGGCCCAGAGACACATTTGTTAGGCCCAAGCTCTTAGGATTTTCGATTCAACTAACTTTCAGGTTTTTAATGGGTCTTCAAGTTCTAAAAATCCTAGAGTATGAATTTTTTTGTACGTAACTATCCCCCCCAACTTCAGTATAAGTTCCTTAAAAAAGAGACCCTTCTTTATTCATCTCTGATGAATAAATAGAAATAAATGATACAACAAAATATAATATAAATAAAATATAATAAGCTTATTCTTGAAGATTGTTTTGATGAGAGTTCACCCAGTTATAAAATGAGAACAAATTATTCAAGCTACAATGATATATTTTCCCTAATATTTTCATTTCTGTCAGATGATAAAGTTCTCTAATTCATTTTCAAACATGTTTCTTTCTATTGTAAGAGGTGTGGGGGGAGTATACTTGAATAAATCCCTCCAAAAGCACTACCAACCCAAGTGATAGCAGTAATGTTTGAGAGCGAAAAGAAGACAAACTTTACTCATTTGCTTTCCCTTTATCATCACCTCCCATTTCCTCAGTTGTTCCAGCAGAGCTATAGGGCAGACTGGCCATGCCAACCTGGAGACAGCATCAATTCACAGAAGACTTCTTCTCTAAAAGTTGATATATGGGTCAACTTTTGGTAACTCTATATCTAGCTTCTGAAATAATACTTAAAAGGTTATCCAATTCCTAGGCCAGCCCGCAGATGATCCCATGTAAACGCATGCGACAGCTGAAACAGTAAAACCTCACAACATGAAAATAATGACACAACCACCAAAGTAACAGCATTTTAGTGAGTTATGGGAACATCTCTCTAAATTCTCTAGAGTACTGCTTTAGGCCAACTGCTTATATATACAGATGTTCATAATCTACGAGCATATGTTAGTAAAGGACAGGACTGATACCAAAAACCCTGAAATATTATAAACCTGACTGAGAATCAAGATATCTTCATTTTTAAAAAATTACTAAAAACATTTACAACTCTTTTTATATACTCAAAGGCTGAAGTTTCAGAATTTCTTTTTTTTTTAAGTAGGAATAACAAATCCTTTTATTAACCTAATTTGGGACAGTTTATAAAATATATTTAGACAGGTAGTACTGTGTTTAATATGGAAAACTATAAAACTATAAATAGTATTTAAAAGAATATCCCTAGAAAAAAATACTGTACTGGGGAGAAGTCAAAGTCCAAGCTGCCACAGAAGCTACACTGAGCTTCACTGAGAGAATCCATACACATTGTCCACGGGTTCTGATGTTCTTAAGGACATTATAGAACTTGAGAAGCACTTGCTCCAGGAGACCAGTCTACCCAGTGCTCTAGCCAGGAATGGTGTAAAGACCTGTCTCAGTCATGTTTATTTAGTTCTAGTTACCTGCCATCTGAAGTCCTACTTTTGAGACTTAGGTCCATTAGGTAGAATTGAACTGTGAAGGAAGAGACAGAGAGTGGGTCTGCAGGTAACAGGTAAAGGAGAGCAGAAGGAAAAGAAGTGTTAGGGAGAGCCTATTATAAGTTAGGCACTAAATACTTTTAACATATCTGAATACCTAACATTGTAAAACAGGCATTATGACCTCTATTTTACAGATAAGAATACTGAGGACTGGAGAAGTTAAGCAAATTGTCCAAGGTCAGACTGCTGGTGAGTGATGAGGCAGTGATATAAATCCTGGTCTGTGGGACTCAAGTCATGTTCCCAGTCTCCCACAGAATGCAGCACAGCATCACTATTCTTCAAGCCCCTGAAGTGTTTTGCTAGCAAACATATGAGCTTTACTGTACTACATTTTCATTGTAAAATAAAATAGACACATAAAAGAGTTTATAGACCCAGAGAAAATTATTTACTCAGATAATATAAGAAATAGAAGAATTCATTCGCTTTATTTTTTTTTTCATTTTCTGGTTAATTATAATGTTTCTTCTACTTTTGAGAATTTTTTTATGGTATGTATAGTTAGTATTCCTTCCTTATATGATCCTTTAAGAGTCTTTTATATCATAGAGCAAGGGTTCTAATAACCATGGAAATGTTAACTGCAAATTTCCTGACTTTGTGCTGTTAAAGAATGTTTTAGCTTTCAATAATTTACCATTTAATTCTGGTTTTGTTTTAAATGAATAATCATAATTCTACCATTTATACAAAAGAATTATGTGAAATAATTGTTTAAATCAAAGTAAATAAACTTTTATAAAGATTAAGAACAGAAAATGAATACTTTAAAGATTTTTTAAAATACCTACAGCTTTTGAACATAATATTTTTGAAACTGGCTCAGATTTTATTCTAAAAATTTAAAGATCTAAATCATATCAAGTAGGAAACCAACTGTGAGAAACTATAGCTCCATATGCCATTATATTTTAAGTGTGAGCTATTATAATGCAGCTTTTGGATTTTAAATTCTAAATCAAAAATTAATTTCTCTCTCTCTCTCTCTATATATATATATATATAGAGAGAGAGAGAGACAGAGACAGAGAGAGACAGAGACAGAGACGGGGGGGGAGAGGAGAGAGACAGCACTGGAAAGGGGGAATTTGGCAAAAAACTAGACAATGAATCTAACAGAATACAGACAAAAATCCAGATACCTACTCATCAAATAGAAGGGTTTTAGTTTGGGAAACTGGCATATCTAACTTCCAATCACTTTTGTCACTAATTGGCTAAATAACCATGGGTCAGAGAATTAATCTCACTGGACCTCAGTTTTCTCAACTGTAAAATGAAGTGTTTGGGATACAATCATCACTTCCAACTATGGAAGTGAAAACTGATATTTTATGGGAAAAAGTGAGTAAAAGCTATTTTGTTAAAAAGCACCAAAATAACAAAATAAGCTCTTTTTTTCCCCAAAAAGGGAGTATTCTACACAAAAACAAAAAAATCTAAAAGCTGCCTGGTATACTGAACAAATTTTATAGAGTGATCATATTTCCTTTGGAAAAGTTAGCTGAATTATTCAAAGAACTCATACTCATATTTAAATTTATACTGAAGTACAATCTACTCTACCATCCTAAAATACTTCATCCTAGCTCAACTAGAAATTAATGTGTTATATCTATACAAAATGTCATAATTTATAAAATAAATGCAATCCTGAAAAGTTGTTGAAGGGATTGCCACTGAGGTAAGAAATGGGAGGGGATTCAATCACAAACCTTTAAAGGTTGTGAGGTCTAATCTAACTTTCCAACTAATAAAAAATGTCTCTCTGTAAACACTCATGCCAAGGATATATATACTCTGCCAACAACAACAAAAAAAGCTCAAATCATGGGGTGCCTGGGTGGCTCCGTCGGTTAAGCGTCTGAGTCTTGATTTCAGCTTGCGTCACCATCTCACCGTTCATGAGTTTGAGCTCCACGTTGGGTTCTGTGCTTAAAGCATAGAGACTGCTTGGGATTTGTCTCTCTCTCTGCCATTCCCCTGCTTGCCCTTGTGTGGGTGCTCTCTCTACTTCTCAAAAATAAATAAACATTCAAAAATAAAAACATAAAAAACAAACTTAAAAAAGAAAAGCTCAAATCATTCTGATGCTTACCACACACTCAAATACAAATTTTGGATCAATAAAAGAATGGAAGAAAATTGTCACTTAAGAATCTTTCCTGTTGCGGTGCCTGGACGGTTCAATCAGTGAAGTGTCAGACTTGGGCTCAGGTCATGATCTCAGGGTTCATGGGTTTGAGTCCTGCATCGGGCTCCGTGCTGACACCTCAGAGCCTGGAGGCTACTTCAGATTGTGTGTCTCCCTCTCTCTGCCCCTGCCCCACGCACACTCTGTCTCTCCCTCTCAAAAATAAATAATTATTTATTTCTTAGACAGAGAAAGAGCATGAGTGGGGAAGGGGCAGAAAGAGAGGAAGACACAGAATCAGAAGCAGGCTCCAGGCTTTTGAGCTGTCAGCAAAGAGCCCGATGCAGGGCTCAAACTCACAAACCGTGAGATCATGACCTGAGCCGAAGTCAGTCGCTCAACCCACTGAGCCAGCCAGGCACCCCAAAAATATTTTTTTAAAAAAGAATCTTTCCTGTCCACTGATAGACAAACAGATAAAGAAGATGTGGTATGGGATGCAGTATTATGCAGCCAGGAAAAAAAATGATATCGTGCCATTTGAGAAAACATGGATGGACCTAGAAAGTATTATGCTAAGTGAAAAAAGTCAGACTAGGGGCGCCTGGGTGGCTCAGTCGGTTAAGTGGCCGACTTCGGCTCAGGTCATGATCTCACGGTCCGTGAGTTCAGCCCCGCGTCAGGCTCTGTGCTGACAGCTCGGAGCCTAGAGCCTGTTTCAGATTCTGTGTCTCCCTCTCTCTGATCCTCCCCTGTTCATGCTCTGTCTCTCCCTGTCTCAAAAATAAATAAAACGTTAAAAAAAAAAATTAAAAAAAAAAAAAGAAAAAAGTCAGACTAAGCATTACTAATACCAAATGGTTTCACTCAGATGTGGAATCCAATAATTAATTAATTAATTAATTAATAATCAAACAAAAAACAGAAACAGACCTATAAACACAAAGAATAAATGGTTGCCAGAGGGGAGGAAGATGGACTGTTGTGCAAAAGAGGTGGAGCGGAGTGGGAGATACAGGCTTCCAATTACTTATTTCACTGAAATAAGTCGTGAAAATAAAAGGCACAGCACAAAGAATATAGTCAATGATACATAACAGTGATGCATTGGGGACAGATGGTAGCTACATTTGTGGTGAACACAGAATAACATATAAACTTGTTGAATCACTATGTTGTACACCTGAAAGTAATGTAACATCGCATGTCAACTATACTAAAAATTTTTTTAAAAGAACCTTTCCTATTTTTTTCTTTTGCTACAGGTGAGATTGGTTTACTTTGGACTTACTGTATTGCTCATACTACATAACTTCAGATATGCTTTCTTTTCTGGTATGTCTTTAGTTGCTATGGGAATTGATATTTATAAGACCTCCCCCTTTTAAAAATATGAATGATTTTTTACATTGGCATGTAAAAATGGTATAAACATTTTTTATGTTTTACATTTTACAATGTATAATTTTTTTTATATTGGTATTTTACAATGGTATAAACAGAGAATTTTAGAGCTTGAAGGGACCTCAGAGATTATCTTGACCAATGTTCTTATTTTACAGATAAAGAAAGTGAATGACACTCAGAAATCAAATGACTTGCCCAAAACTTAATCTGCAAAATAGGGATAATAAAAACCTTTGTCTGCTTTACAGAGGTTTTTATCCAAAGAGGAAATGAAATCATGGATTTAAAAAAAAAAAAAAAGCCACTAGATAATTAAGCAATTGTATTAACACTGGAAAAAAATCACTTTAAACAGAAGCTTGTCATATCATGTAAGTCAAAATTTAAATTTCTCTCAATGAGCATACAATGTTTATTCTTCTAACCAAATGCTAAGAAAATATTTGCCCATTTGTGAGGTCACCACATTCCAAAATGATCGAAACAAGTAACTTAAAAATATCTTCTCCATATGCCTAGATGACATAAGCAGATTTAAATGGCTTTTTGCAAATTAAAGGGAAATTTCTCACGAGTAAAACTAAGCATGAAAATATTCAGTCAAAATACAATTTAAAAATACATAAATCACTAAAAATAAGGGCCGAGGAGTGAAGAAGCCATATCTGTTGTTTGAATATATTAATTAAACTTCTACATTTTAGTGACCTGTACCTTGTTCCGCTTAAGTAGACCTGATATCTACAAAGCTAAAAAGAAAATAATATAAGTGACTTCCTAAGGGGAACTAAATAATGCAGCAGGTTTTAGTTATAACTACTTTTAACACAAAGGATATTGAAAAAGATTAAGGAATACATCTATGAGAATACAAATGGATATGATACAGATAATAGATGGGAAGCAGGATTGAGGATGGGGGGAAAATAAACACATAAAACAATCTAATTCCCACCTCATCAACTTCAGCAATTTCCAACTTCCTAAACTACATAATTACTTCAGAAGTACCCAAAAGACATCTAAGAAACCTGAGATCACTAAATTGTAATGAAATAGGAAAATGGACTGAATTTTATGCATCTCATTAAAAGACCATTAAATGAGCAGCTGTTCCTTCATTCTCACTTAAGCACACTGGTCATTATATCTAGGCTTGTTCACAATAATCTTATACCCTTATGAGCAAGTGAACGTGGCAATGTATCTAGAAGTTGTTCTTGCCTGAATATATAGGTATCTGGTGTGCTCATATTTATCTTAATATTGTAGATTATACATTAATATACATTCTTAAAGTCAGAATACACCTAAGTAGGTACAGAGAATAATCAGTACAAAGTTTAACCCTGAGAAATTAAGAGCAACATTTACATGTGCCGACCACTGTTCTAGACACTGAGAATACAGCAGTGAGCAAGATATCTCAAGTTCCTGCCCTCATGAAACTGAGTACATCACCTATGATCTGGATGAAAGTTACCTTTCTAGACCTCACTTTGCTATCTATACAATGAAAAAACTAATATTACTTAGGTAAGTATCATCATAACCTTCTCAAACAAAAATTATGCCAAAAATTTATAAATCAATAGGACTTGTAATCTAATTTTCCCTGATATATCCCTGCCACCAGTGGCACATACAGAACAAAATACAGGCCAGAGTAGAAAGTATAAGCCATGTCATAAAAGAGAAGAAAAATAATTGGCTCATGGTAAGACTCAACACAAACTTGTATTCTGTATAGAAACCAGCTACTTAGTAAGCTATGTTTTCTCAAATAAAATAATATTGATATACACAGACCATTTGGAACATATTTTCGCAGCCTTAGTTTCAGTACCAATGTCCAGATAAGTTATTTTTATTCCATATTTCATGGCTATCAGTTTAAAAAAATTTTTTTTGCATTTTTTAATGTTTATTTATTTTCGAGACAGAGAGAGAAAGAGCATGAGTGGAAGAGGGGCAGAGAGAAATGGAGACACAGAATCCTTAGCAGGCTCTAGGCTCTCAGCTGTCAGCACAGAGCCTGACACGGGGCTCGAATCCATGAACCATGAGATCATGACTTGAGCTGAAGTTGGACGTGGAACTGACTGAGTCACCCAAGTGCCCCTAAAAATTTTTGGTACCGATCAGATTAATGTTAATCAGATTATGATTTTTAAGTCACATTTTAATTTGATAATCCTCCTCTCTTCCAGTTGAAGAAATAATTTTGATATGATGAATGTGTACTTTTGCAGAATTACATCAAAACAGGCATAGTCTGATGTTTGATTCTTGCATTTAAAATAGCAAATTAGGTATATATGAACAAACAAAACTAAAGGCTAAAGTTCTGACCAAGCTACTTTGGTATAGCAAGCAAGACCATCCGAATGTAAGGAATTAACTCTGTGAATCAAGTACACTCTCAGTAATTCTGAAATTCTCTCAGCATAAACTAAATTAGAGTAAAGAAATACATACACAATGCCAACATAAGATCTTTGGCCTAAATCAATCAATCAATCAATCAATCAATCAATCACTATCTCCCCCCTTTTTCTCAGTTCCCCAATCAACACATGAAAAAACAGACAGGGATTGGGGGATCACAAAAAAAATTTTACAATAGAAAAACTAAGGCTAAAACTTGGACACAAACAAAACAAAACTGAAAGAAATCATTTCTTAGCAATAAGGTCATACTAATATTTTACTATTAAATAGTGAATCTCTCTTTTAAGGGCAGAGGACAAGTCTTACTTTTGTACCTTAAGGCCAACCACAGTGCCAGGTATATATGGACTGAATAAGTGTCTTATTTTGTTGGAAAACACAGAGACAATCAAAAGAGACCCTTCACATCCTTCCACCACCAGAATTACTAACCTCTGGCACCACAGCCCATAGTCCGTCCATACAATATACTGCCTTTCAATGACAGTAACCTCCATCCTCACTGTCCCATTCCTCTTCCATCAACCTTCAAAAGAAGTAGAATGTAGATGTTTCTTACACAGACTCTTCTGGATGAAAGTTCAGAGTATAAATTTCACGGTTTAGTGAAGGAGAGCTACACAACTGATTCATGAAGAAAACTCAAGAATAACCAGTTAAACATTACTCAGCTAGCTAGACTCTTTCAATCAGCCATCATCTTAGGCTTGTGACAGATATTTGGACAAGCATTATATATAAACTAAGCTCAGCAGCATTTATCTATAAATCAAAAAAACCATACGCTCTAAAATCAGATGCTCAAATGCAAAAATGTTTTGTGATAAAAATAAAATCCCAACTTACATTCTTGCCTTGGTGGAGGGCTATCCACACCCATTAGCAGTGTGAACCACAGAGGTTCCTATACACAGGATCAACATGTCTGTAAAAACTGGGTCTGGTTGCATTTAAATTACCAAATAATTGTGGCATCAAAGTTCTGCCCACAAAACTTCCATCAATACCCCAAATTTGTCCTCTTCTTTTCAAAACAACTGAAATCATTAAATTCTGTCATCTGACATATCACTCACATAAATATGAAGTGCCCAAAATCAATACTGACAGTTCTGGATGGTTTGCAGGCCCTGGGTTCCACATGAGGAAGTGCTATAGACATGACTGCCACAGGAAAAGACTTGTTTACTTCTGGCCATCAAACTGAAGGAAAGACCAATTACTCATGAAGCTAGAAGTAAAGTGTCTAGCTCTTTCAAGAACTAATTATTCTAAGTTATTTATACCCAATTTCGTAGGTCTTGTCACATTTTTTTAAAACATTTATTCATTTTTTGAGAGAGAGAGAGAGAGAGAGAGAGAGAGAGAGAGAGAGAGAGACAGAGCACAAGTGCGGGAGGGGCAGAAAGAGAGGGAAACAGAATCAGAAGCAGACTCCAGGCTCTGAGCTGTCAGCACAGAGCCCAACGTGGGGCTTGAACCCACGAGCTGTGAGATCATGACCTGAGCTGAAGTCAGATGCTCCACTGACTGAACCACCCAGGCGCCCCAGTCCTGCAACATCTTAAAGAATAGGAACCCCAGAATTGGACCCACAAATATATGGCCAACTAATCTTTGACAAAGCAGGAAACAGTATCCAATAGAAAAAAGACAGTCTCTTTAACAAATGGTGCTGGGAAAACTGGACGGCAACATGCAGAAGAATGAAACTAGACCACTTTCTTACACCATTCACAAAAATAAACTCAAAATGGATGAAGGACCTAAATGTGAGACAGGAAACCATCAAAACCCTAGAGGAGAAAGCAGGAGACAACCTCTCTAACCTCAGCCGCAGCAATTTCTTACTCGACACATCTCCAAAGGCAAGGGAATTAGAAGCTAAAATGAACTATTGGGACCTCATCAAGATAAAAAGCTTCTGCACTGCAAAGGAAACAATCAACAAAACTAAGTCAGCCGACGGAATGGGAAAAGATATTTGCAAATGACATATCGGATAAAGGGCTAGTATCCAAAACCTATAAAGAACTCACCAAACTCCATCCCGAAAAACAAAGAATCCAGCGAAGAAATGGGCAGAAGACATGAATAGACACTTTTCTAAAGAAGACATCCAGATGGCCAACAGAAACATGAAAAGATACTCAATGTCACTCATCATCAGGTAACTACAAGTCAAAACCACACTGAGATACCACCTCACTCTGGTCAGAGTGGCTAAAATGAACAAATCAGGAGACTATAGATGCTGGCAAGGATGTGGAGAAATGGGAACCTTCTTACACTGTTGGTGGGAATGCAAACTGGTGCAGCCACTCTGGAAAACAGTGTGGAGGTTCCTCAAGAAATTAAAAATAGATCTACCCTATAACCCAGCAATAGCACTGCTAGGAATTTATCCAAAGATACAGGAGTGCTGATTCATAGGGGCACATGTACCCCAGTGTTTATAGCAGCACTTTCAACAATAGCCAAATTACAGAAAGAGCCTAAATGTCCACCAACTGATGAATGGATAAAGAAGATGTGGCTTATATATACAATGGAATACTACTTGGCAATGAGAAAGAATGAAATCTGGCTATTTGTAGCAATGTGGGTGGAACTGGAAGGTATTATGCTAAGTGAAATAAGTCAGGCAGAGAAAGACAGATATCTTATGTTTTCACTCATGCGTGGATCTTGAGAAACTTAACAGAAGACCATGGAAGAAGGGATCAGGGGAAAAAAAAAGTTACAAACAGAGAGGGAGGGAGGCAAACCATAAGAGACTCTTAAATACAGAGAACAAACTGAGGGTTGATGGAGGGGTTGGGGAGAGTGGAAAATGGGTAGGGCACTGAGGAGGGCACTTGTTAGGATGAGCACTGGGTGTTGTATATAAGCGATGAACCACAGGAATCTACCCCAAAAACCAAGAGCACACTTTACACACTGTATGTTAGCCATTTTGACAGTAAATTGTATTTTTCAAAAAGAAAAATAAAATCAAATTTAAAAAAATAAATAAATTAAAATTAAATGAAATTTTAAAAAATGTCTCAAACAGCAATATCCTTTAATAAGTGAATGGTTAAATAAATTATCAACCAACAAATTGGAGTCGTTGGGCACACAAAGATAGAATCGGAGCCCAGCATCCTCTCCTCACTCAGGCTGGGCCCTGCCCCACTCCATTCCTGATTGAGATTGGCTAAGCCAGGAGCATCCCAGCCACTTCAGTGCAGCCTACACTGCACAAGCATCTGGCTAGAATGGCAGATCCTCAATCACTTAGTGCAGGCATCCTGTGCACTCCCATCCAGGTGCAAACCTCAGAGTTCAACCTACCCACAGAGGAGCAGCTGGAAGGTCCTATTCAGGCCCAGGACTCCGATCCCCACTCTCCTACCCATGGCATTGCATGGATACCTGTGAAGACGAGCAGTGGAGACCCCATAAGCCCAATGGTAAAACAGTTGAGTGAAATATGTGAGATGAAAGCCCACAAATCAAATCTTCCCCCAGAGCCTGTTATGACCCCAGAGGCACTTTCATCTGAGTTGGATGTGCCTCTGAGACAACTCACCCACTTATCTCAGATGACACTTTGAAGCCAGACTGAGCTCCCTTTCAAGCAGGTGTTTTCCAAGGAGGAAACAGGACAGTTCACAGAAAACTCTAGGGCCTGCCAGGAGTTAAACATACTCTTGAGGGGTATCTGAGGCTCTCCAGTCTTCAGGTTCTAAGCACAACAGATAGAAACCAAATGCTAAGATACTAGAGAGATCTCACCTCACCATCCTGCAAGATGACAACTCCCTCAGGATCCTGATACAAGATGGTAAGCAGCCTTCTCCCCTAAGTGAAAATGTTACAGAACTAAAGGAAGGGGGCATTGTGGGAATTGGACAACTCCTAAAAACTGGAGACTGAGCAGGTGAGCAAGGCCAGGACCATGACAAGGAAAATACGCATCTTCCCTTGGTAGGGAACTAGGTCCTGTGAGACTCTATCACTGGGTTCATCAGGGGCCTAGTGACATTCTGTGTTTCTCACCCTTTCTTTCCCTGGGAGACTGAGGAAAGGCTCAGTTTCTCTGACTCTTCCTAAACTAAGACAAATATGTAGGCATGTGTGTAACAAAAATTCATTTTAAAGGCAATTCTAAAAGAGAAGTTCCAAAAGTAAAGCTACCAAAAGCAACATCCCTGGAATATTTTATGCTTTGTTCATCTCTATATAATTCCTTACAATCTCAAAGCTAGTGTTTTCCACATGACAAGCCACAATAAACCTGTATTGAATACAGAAATAAATGAAGAAATGAGAAAAAGAACTAACAGGCAAATCCACTTAGAACAAAATATGTTTTGGCAAAGAGCCAAATCTGAAGAAGGTCCCAGATTTGTACCATTTAATAGGAGATGGTGAAGAAGAGAAACAGATGATGGCATGTTTTGGTGGAAAGGCCATGATCTGAGACTCCCATATACCACACATGGAGGATGACGAGAGGAACCATCTCAGCCATGGCCCAAATGAGCCCAATTCTGCAGTCAATATCGTGCTGTGGACGGAAAGCTTCCTAAGGACACAAGAAGGGAATCCACCAGTCTGCACCATATATGTAACTCTAACAAATATTAGGGTAAAAATTATTTTGTCAGTGAAACATATCACTTTATTCAATAACTATTATGAACAACTTTCTTAGCAGTTATTCTGAATGACAATACTTACTTGGAAATATATAGATATAGATATGTAGATATAGATATATTGTTTATATATGTATGTATATATATTATATATTTGTTTTTAACAAATAGATTGTTTTCTATTCTAATAAAGAGAATATCTCATAATTTTACAGTCTCATTTCCTCTACTGCATTTATCTATAAAAGTATTTCCAAGTTTCCTTCTTGATGGAAGATATAGTTGTAAGTATTTCATTATTATTCACAAGATGAGAAATGTCTGCCAAATTTCCATATCACATATAAACACATAGCACAAAATTTAACCTCTACTTACGTAGATATGAAAAACAGCTCTTAGAAAAAATGTGACATTAATTATCCAAAATACAAATATTTTTAAATATATGCTAAGGAAAAATTGGACATTTTGTGAAATTTTTAAAATCTTTCTGAAGGTTTGCTACAAAGCTAATTCTGTTGCATATGAGCCTTTGAAAACATTAATAATGAAAATGCCAACTGAATTTTAAATACTTTCACTAGGCAATAAATGTATGTAATGTTGATATTCTAAAAGTAAAAGATTAATAATGTTCTTAGTGTTCAACAGCTTCATAAACATTTAATTGGTTCACTCAAAAAACATTTATTGAATGCCAATCATATTTGCCTTAGCAAAAATATTTGTCAGAAAAGTGCTGGAAATTTAAAAGTGAACAAGATAGTCAAGATCTTCCCACCATCCACATGTACTTTATACTCTAGTGGGTAGAATCAATAAACAAATAAATATAAAAGAAATACGAATTCAGGATAAGTGCTCTGAGGAAAATAAAACTAGATGAGATGATTGTTACAGCTAGATGTTCTGGAGTGACATTAAAATGAGACCTGATCTCAGGGTCATGAGATCGAGCCCTACATTGGGCTCCATGCTGGGTGTGGAGCCTGCTTAGGAATTCACTCTCTCCCTCTCCCTCACCTTCTCCCCTCTGCTTGCTCTCTCCCTCAAATAAACAAACAAACCTAGAACTGAAAAATAATAAAAATGAAATGAGACCTGAATGCCAACAGAGGACAGACACTGTAGATCTAGGGGAAGAAGGTTCCTGATAGAACAAGTTCAAGGACCCCAAGGCAGGAATGAATTTGGGGTAACTGAGGAAAAGGAAAAAAACAAGTGTAATGTGAGAAAGGGTGAACACGCTTGATATGGGTTAAGTACAGTCAGATTGAGTAGACTCTGCTAAGATAAAAAGTTTGGACTATAGTCTAAGTGCAAAGGCTTTTTGTTTGGATTTACATTTAATTATAGGAAGTTTCAATGTGTATGAATGACGAGAACGGAGCAAAATGGATCCACATATATTTATCCACCAGTATCAATAATTATCATTTCATGACCAGTCTTGCTTAATTTGTATCTTTACTCATTCCACATCTACCCCTCAGAAATCTATCATTTCATTTATACACATATTAATATATGTCACTAAAAGATAAGGACTCTTCTTACAAATATAACTTCTATCAATATTACTATAATTACATCATTATTTTCTTTTTTAACTGATTTTTATTATTTTTTTTAATGTTTTATTTGTTTTTGAGAGAGAGAGAGAGACAGAGCATGAGCAGAGAAGGGGCAGAGAGAGCAGGAGACACAGAATCTGAATTAGGCTCCAGGCTCTGAGCTGTCAACACATAGCTGGACACAGGGATCCAACTTGTGAACTGCAAGATCATGACCTGAGCTGAAGTCAAATGTTTAACTGACTGAGCCACCCAGGTGCCCCTACATCATTATTTTCAATAATAACTTATTAAAATTACTAACTATCTAGGCAGTGTCCAAATTTCCCTGTGTATCAATTTTTTCTAAAGCTCACTGGTTCAAATCAAATCCAAATAAGGTCCAGATATTGCTTTAACAAGTTTCTTGGTCTTTTAATCTATAGATGATGATTCTTTCACTTTTTTTTCCTTACAATTTACTTGATGGGAAAAAAAACTGGGTTACTTATTCTACAGGGTTTTCTACACTCTGGATTTCTGATGGCATCCTCATAGTGTCACTTAACATGTTCCTCTGTCTCCTGTATTTTCTATTAACTGGTAGTTAGATCTGAATGTTTAACCAGATTCAGTTTCAATTTTCTAGCAAAACTACTCTATAGTTTACGTTATTTACTCCAATCAGGAGGCATATAATATGTTCTCTCTACATGCATATATTAACAGTAATAATTATTGCCTTAGATCTATTATATTACTTAATTAGGGCTTATAAAATATTGACACTACAATTGTATCATTCCTTCTTTATTTGTCAACTGAAATTCCTTAGTAAAGGAAAACTTCCTTCATCAACTATGTGCTTAATAGTGTAAGAAAAATAGGACAAGTACTTGATTCTCTTTATTTTCAAGTTTTTTAAATAATAAACTGGCTGCTTAGCATTCTGGTTATTTGTAAGCAAAGATGTTAAAGATCATTTTGAGTACTATCAGGAGAGTAGAGTGGTATATAAGAAAGCAAGAGTGAAAGTAGAAATACAACTTAAGAGTATTCTAAATAAATGAGGACAGGTTATACTAGGATGGTAGAGAAGATGAAGAGAAATAGACAAATTAAAGATATATTTGGAATATAAACTCCAGAGGACTTGCTGATAGGTTACATATACCTGGTAAAGGAAAGAAAAAAAATCAAGAATAAGTCCCAGAGTTTTGGCCTAAGCACCTTGGTTTATGAGAAACACTAAATAAAGAATAGATTTAGGGGGAAAAACTCATCAGGTAATGACAGAAAATTAAATAAATATTAACAAAATCCTTATTACTGTTTTTTTTTTTCTTTCTCCTGACTGAAGATAATTAAAAATTTCAGGAAACAGAAATAAAATACTCGTTACGGTATTTTTCAATAATAATGCTTTTTTTTCCTAGAATAAAAATAACACCAGATAAGATAAATTTCTACTTCTTTTCTTAGACAATTCATTTTCTCACCTTTCCTCCCATATATATTAACAAAGGATATGCTGGGTTAAAATTTTTAAGAAATATTGGGGCGCCTGGGTGGCTCAGTTGGTTAAGCATTTGACTTCGGCTCAGGTCATGGTCTCAAAGTTAGTGAGTTCGAGCCCTGCGTCGAGCTCTGTGCTGACAGCTTGGAGCCTGGAGCCTGCTTTGGATTCTGCATCTCTCTCTCTCTCTCTCTCTCTCTCTCTCTCTCTCTCTCTGCACCTCCCCTGCTCGTGCTCTGTTTCTCTCTCAAAAATAAATAAACATTAAAAAAATTTTAAGAGATATTAATAAATATTATTTTAACCCAGACTGACTAGCAATCTCTCCTATCAGCTAACAGACTACCAGAAATACAAGGGATACACAAACAGCCAGGATATAGAAATATAGAGAAACAGACCTCAAAAACATTAACCAATTAATTAGTATTAACCAATTAATCTTGGGGGAAGATGGGAACTCCAATTCATCTTTTAAAAGCTAATTTTCCATTCTCCCATTTCTAAGTGAGCATCAATAATTCAAATTATCTGGTTGCGTCCCTTGGGAAAATATGGAAGGCTTAAGACAGAAGGAAGAGCCTAACCATAACATAATATTAATGGTAAAAATGGTTAATATTACTTTCTGAATGACAGGATTTCTAAAGATACATTACCTAAATTTTCATGCTCAAAATGAATACCTGACTTGCCACAAATCATTTCTGCATATAAAAACTTTACAGGTACCTATTTTGATATTATACTTACAGAATGTCTGATTAACTGGTAAGATAAATATGACAAATTAATCGCTCCCACATAATGAATCATTCATGTATGTACTATACTTATGGGTAACAGCTAAACAAATGCTACTGATCTTCATTAGGTCTCATAACTATACTTATGTATAAATATAGCTACTTTAATAGTAACTGAGTTCCAGGATAGAATATACTTCTTTTAATATCAAATGATAGCTCTGGGTTACATTTCCCTACATCAACACTGCCCTTGTTAACTGGACTCTACTCAACTATTCAGAGTAAAAGAAACAGTTTTGTCAGGTAAAAAACAAACTACAAAGTAAGAAAATGAGATAAACACAAATATAATTCTAAAAATTACAAACACCTATCAAATACTTCAAAAATTAAATAGAGAGCTATCCTAAACCTATAGGAAACTGTTGAAAAGCAGTCTGAGTTCATTTGCAAATACTCTTATGTCTGAAGAATTAAAAAAAAAAGATTCCATAATATCCCTAACATAATATATACATTAAAATATATAAAATTCTATTATCCTGTGTAGTTATAAAATATTTTGAATTTTGATAGAATTTTCTTTAAATACTACATTTTATCTTATTTTTTAAATGCTTTTCTTGACATTTATTTTAAAAGAAAGACAATTAACTGTTTTGTGCTTCTGTGTATTTTTACTGAGAATCATCATGAATGTTTTAATGCAAATCAGCTCCACCAAACATCTTCATAGATGACAAATTGTATTCTGAATATCAATTATTCAAAAATGCATAGTCAGAAGATTTCCAAACTGCTTGTTTAAACACAGAATGTACAAATATCAAATAAGATATTTATTAACATTCTCTGTAACACAAAATAGGCCCTTTATATTCATGTATATGACATAAGGCGGGCTGACTCTTACTTAGCCTTAAATTCTTCTGCTAATCTACATTTTCTATCTAAAAGAGCACATTTTTTCCCTCATTTCACTTTATTCTCACTGCCTTCCTCTACCCCTCAGTAAAATTTTCTTCCTTCTCGTTCTCCCTATCTAGATGCTACGCAATCCCCAAAATAAAGGACAGTAGTTTGTCTCTCCATCAATCTTCTAATATATTATCCTTAACCTGAATAAGGTGAGAAACAAGGTAATGGCCGAGCCTGACAATAGTAAAGCACATATTTTCATTCCCTTAACCTTTCTCATTGCTCTTTCTTTGACCTCCTCCCAAAAATACTCTGTCTTAAACTCAACTGTAAAATTTAGTGTAATATAGTTTCTAAGGAGTTGGTTAAAACATCACCCTCAATACTTCAAATGAGTTAGAGATATGGAGACCCAGAATTTCAAGGATTATCTGCTTCTGGGGAAAATTGTTCTCACTGTTTTCGGTTGATTAGTACCATGACAACAATGTATTACCAAGAGGTATATACTTTCCAAACAAATCAGACATTTCCATCAACAAATTAGTATATTCACTCATCAGAAGTCCTTCAGAATCTTAAATTGCATAGTAAATTCAAAATTGAAACAAAAGAGCTGATAGAGGATATCACCATAACCTATATTTAGAGTCACATGCTTATAAGAGCCACATAAAACATCTAACATTAGTTAAAAATTAATACCTTTTTTCCCCACTTTATTCAGTATATTTTCACAATAGCTTACAATTTCCAAACACAGACCTTGAATTATGTCAATTATACTTTAAAGTAACACACTCTGGGGTGCCTGGGTGGCTCAGTCTGTTAAGGTCTTACTTTGGCTCAGGTCATGACTTCACAATTCTTGAGTTGGAGCCCCATGTCAAGCTCTGCGCTGACAGCGTGGAACCTGGACCCTGCTTCGGATTCTGTGTCTCCCTCTCTCTCTGCCCCTCCCCCCGTCATGCTCTCTTTCTCAAAAATAAACATAAAAATTTTTTTTAAATAATAAAGTAACAAATTCTATGGGGCACCTGGGTGGCTCCATCAGTTGACTGGCCAGCTTTGGCTCAGGTCACGATCTCGTGGTTGGTGAATTCGAGCCCCACATCAGGCTTGCTTCTGTCAGCCTGTGAGCACAGAGCCCACTTCAGATCCTCTGTCCCCCTCTTTCTACCCCTCCCCAACTTGTACTCTTACAAAAATAAAAAAATAAAGTCACAAATTCTATATGACCCTTATAAATACATTACCATATCAGTAAAATATGTGCAAATTAGATTTTAAGATAAGAAGGCATTCTATTCTGTATGCAGAAATTCTCAAGAATGTAGTCTTATTAAACTTAAGCTAATGGGGGGTGCCTGGGTGGCTCAGTTGATTAAGGTCCAACTCTTGATTTCAGCTCAGATCATGATCTCACAGTTCATGAATAGAGCCCTACATCAGGCTCCATACTGACAGTGCAGAGCCTGCTTGGGATTCTCTCTCTTTCTCTCTCTGTCCCTCCCCCACTTGCACACACACACACACACACACACTTTCTCTCTAAATAAATAAACTTTTAAGAAGTTGAGATAATGACTTTTCTTACTTTTCTTTCTCATACCTTTTCCCCCTTTTAAATGTCAAAGCAATGAAAGGAGGTTATCAAACACTGGAAGGTACTGGAGAAATCATGAAAATATGAAATTATGAAAATAAAAATTGAGCTTTGAATAAGATTAGGAACAAGGAATTGAGAACTGGTGCAGATATGTAGGCAAGTGTTGAAGGGGTAGGGGAAACTAGGAATTTTCGGGCATTCTCACTCTTGATACTCTGGACACCCTAAGGAATAGTATCACAGAGGCACTTGAGGAGTCTGGGTTCTTGCATTTGTTAACTACTGTGACACACCAAACAAGAGTTTCTACGTTCAGGAAATCTCATCCTTATTTCTATATGGACTCACAAAAAAATTCTTTCCAAGTTCCTTGAGGTGTTTTCTCTCTAAAATTTATAGGCCCAAGCAAAACAAAGACTTTGGATTAGAAAAGATTAGAAAAGAGCAGCACTGTGGGTGCCTGGCTGGCTCAGTCAGTGGAGCATGTGACTCTTGATCTCAGGAATGTGGGTGGGCTCGAACCCCACATTGGGCATAGAGATTACTTAAAATCTTAAAAAAAAAAAAAAAAAAAAAAAAAAGAGCAGCATTAAGAGCCCAGATGAGAATGAGTACCATAGATACAAAATGGCAGCAATCTGGACAACATGTTTTTTCCTTCAGGTATATTCAGCAACTTGACCATGGAAGTGGAGAAAGTGAACTGCAATTCTGATGCAGGGATGGACAACTGAAAGACAAGGAGAAAATCATCTAAAGGGCAACAAACTTCAGGTCAGCAAAGAAGGAACTGATGAACTCAGAGAAAGTAAAGATGTCAAAATTTAAAGGTCTTCATGAGATTCAACAGAGAGCAAGGTCCATTAAGTAAGTAAGGGAGTAAGAAAGCTGGAAGGGTAAACTCAAAGTAAAGCACTGAAATATAATATTTAAAGGTAGGAAAGTTCTAATTGTAACAAAAGACTATAGGGAAGGACTGCTGAAAGAGAATGGAGTCAAAATAAAATTTATAGAAGTTGAAATGAAAGAATTAAAAGAGATGACCCAGGATGATGGCATAAGTCAATGTGGAAAGATTATAAGCCAAATTCCAAAGCTCTTGATCAGTATGAGGACTCTGGTCTAAATCTTTGGTGGTAGTTACCATGTGGTCCAATGATATCATCTCGGAACTTGTTAAGAATGCAGAATATAAGGTAACATCCAAGACCTACTGAATCAGTTTTAATAAAAACTCCAGGTGATTTATAGACAGTCAAGTTTGAGATCTTTATAGATCTTAATAAATATATAGCTAACAGATAATAGGAAAGACACAGGTAGGAAGTGGATGATACCATGGCATGATCTTTGAAAGAGAAGTGGGATTTCTTTATTCAATGGTTAAAGAACATTGGTTTCATAATGCCAATAGAGAATTAGGCAAATCCTAACAATATTTCTGGAGTTTGAGAATTCAGAGTAAATAAGGATCCCACGTCTATTCTTTTAACATTTTGATATGGTTTTCTCATCCCCTTTCTCTACATTTCTCCAGACTTATCTTTTGTCTTGTGCTTGGTGTTTGTTGTTTGTTTTCATGATTTTATTTTGGTTGCCTCCAATTTCTTTTGTATAAATATGGCATATTTTAGAAACCAATTCAAAAAAGTATTCACATACACATATACACACACTCTTGTGCATCCCTTTCCCTAAACTAATTTACTAACTTATTATTTTCAAAAACTATGTATGTCTATCCAATCTTGTTAACTTATCAGCTCCATAGAAATATTCTTTGCCTAACCTCCAAATTTTTGAAAATGAACATAAATGACCACATATTATATAAGAGAATAGTCCTCTACTTTCTTCCTGAAATTTTACTTTATGAGACCAAGAATGGATATCTACACAACAAAACACAATTCTGAAGAATATCTATTCATAAATCACTACAAAAAAATCCAAAGAGAGAAACTGGAAAGCTCAATTCAATTTGAGACATTTCTTCACACAGGAAATAAAATACCTTACTCCTAACCAACTAATCAACTAACAAATGGTTTAAGTAGTACCAAAAATATTAAAATTTGAAGGTAATTTCTCTCCTCAGACATTAGGTAACACATTCTTGCCTTGGACTGTCCAGATTATCATTACCTTCTTGGCAGAAAGAAAATACATAGAGAGATATTTAAATCTATTCCTCAAAGTACCTGGGAGCATACCAAATAACATAATATAAAGTAAAAAACAGGACGGGGAATACAAGGAACTGCTGAGGGCCCATCCTAATCATCTGAATCTGAGAATCAAACTCACAAAATTTAGTCTATAAGAAAGCAAAGGTCACATGACAAAATCATTTATCACACCTCTATAAGGTTGTAGCATCTGATGAAAAAAACTGTAACTGGTCATCTCTTAGCTCTCTAAATAATTTGATTTTCAATTTAATTTTTTCCTGAGTAACAGCTCCCAACGCTTTTGTGATATACACAGCCTGTAGGTAAAACAAATCACAGTAATGTATGTGAAACTAACCATATCAAATACCTTGTTCAGAATATGTGAGTTATGACATAAGTAGTGACAGTTACTTTTAAAGTTGGTACTGAAAACATAAAAGCACTCAAAATCTCAAGTGCTGTATTTAAATATAAAGGTAATCATGCAAAATGATAGGCCAGCAGTGAACCCTAACTGTTATTTAAGTAAAAAGTGAGAAAAATGAAAATGAAAAATGAAAAATCAAGACCAATTTCAAAGAAAAAATAAATAAATGAAACAAAAAAGTCAGAAATGGAAGGTTATGGGTTAAAACTGCACATACTCTTTTCTAGAAAGAAAAAAGAAGTAATTTAACTATTAAGTTCAACTAGCATGACCAGAAAATTTTAATTATTATAGTCCTCAACATATCCTAATAAAAAGATATAAAAGTAGGATGCTCATGGAGATTACTGTCAAATATTAGGGTAGTGATAACACATATGGTCACTTGATTTACAACTGAGGTGCCACTATAATTAAGTATTGGAACAACTAGATATTCATATGAAAATATAATTAACCTTTACCCTTATTTCACACCATTTTAAACATTAATTTGAGAGGAATCCTAGGCCTAAATGTGAAAGCTGAAATCAAGCTTCTACAAGAAAATACAGGGGAATATTTTTGTGAGTAGGCTAGGAAAGATTTCTTAAATAATGCACATAAATCTACATGAAAAAAATTGATAAACTAAACTTTATCAAAACATTTTATATCAAAAGTCACCACTAAAAAAGTAAAGATACAAGCCACAGATTGAGAAGATAATTGCAATATATCTGAAAAGGGATCATGCAAAACATATAATGAATTCCTATAAATAAGAAAAAAAAATTTTTAAAGACAGAAAACACGAATAGACACTTCATAAAAAAAGAGATCCAAAGAGCCAATAAGCATTATTCAATGGGAAAATGAGTATTAAAACCACAGTGAGATACCACAACATACCCAGCAGAAGTGCAAAGACAGAGTAGTATTAATACAGCTCCCCTATATTAATGGTTGGAGATTAAGTTGGAACAACCACTCTATAAAACTCCTTGGCAGAAAAAAACTAAAATTTAACATACATTCACTCCAGAATCCAGCAATCTCACTTCTAGAAATATACCAAAACTGAAATAATGCATCTGTATGCCATAAAGCATGCACAAGAATGTTTATAGCAGCATTACTCAAAATAGCCCCAAAGTATAAACATCCCAAACAGCAAAGAGAAAGGACATGTATGGAATACTATATAGCAACAAAAAAGAACAAAGAAACCAAGGGACAGAAATGGCAACAATGGAGGTCCTGGACTTCCCACCTCCCATAGACACACCAAGTGTATAGCAACACACAAAGCAATCTTAAGTGAAATCCAGAAAGCAGCTGGGCGATTCCTGTACATCAGGTGAATGAGAAATACCTACACAGCAAAAGGTAGAAAAGGCTGAGATACACTCTCACCATAAACTCTACCTACACCCCCCACCCAACAACACAGTGCCATGCAACTAAGAAAGAACTCCCAACTCCCAACTTCTCCCTGAAGAGCTAAGTGGACTTCACATCTAGCACCCAAGCTTTTGCAGTTGCTACTTAAGAATTGGGCCCTAGACTGCTTGACTCTGATAACCAGTGGAACTTGAATTCACGTGTCACACAGGGCCATAACAAAGAACCAGTCCAGTTCTTACGGGCAGGCACATGAGCACTTGCAGCAGCTTTCCCCCACTCCTGCCCCCAGGAGCGGTGTGGAGGGAAGAGGCAAAAACACCCATCTCCCGATCTTTCACTGGAAAGGGTCTGGCTGCATACTTTATAAGTTGCTGCCTCGGGTCCAGCTACTAATTAGAACAGATCTAGGGGCTGGCTGAGATCTTACTCAGAAAGAGAGAGAGCCAATGCGTACTTACCCTGACTTTTCCCTCTGCCTCAATTAACAGTAAAATCAAGTTGCCAGCACCTCTCTGGAAGGAGCTTCTAAAGATGCCCCAGCTTTTATGGCTGCCACGTAAGGAAGAGGATCTCAAACTACCTACTTCTGATAGCTAAGAAGGCTTGCATTTCACAACTCTCACAGGGGTGCTCCTTATAGTGAATAAACAGTCTCAACAGGTTCAGAATTACCCCCACCATACTGTACAGCTATATGCACAGATGCAGCAAGGAGGGATGAAGCAGAAATGCCCATCTCTCAGCTTCTCCTTGGAAGGGGTTTAACTACATGCTTTCCCAGCTATTGCCTGAAGGTCTTGCTTCTAATCAGCCTCCATTCAGTACTGAGTGTGATCCTCTCCCCTGGGGGAGGGTCTTGGCACAACCTAAACAATTGGGAACCACTAAAAACAAAAATGGCAGTTTGGACAGTCACAAACATTTTAAATGAAACCAGGAGTTTAGGCCAGGGCTTACTGACAAGGTTCATCACCTACACAAGACCAATCTGTCAAAACTGGGAGATGTGGCCATTTTATCTAATGTGCAAAAACCAACAAAAAGAGTCAAAGAAAATGAAAAATGGGAATAACTTCCAAAGGAAAAAAAAAAAACAAGACAAATCTCCAGAAAATGATCATAAAAAAACAAAGAAGTGATTCACCCAAAGATAATTAAAAAGAATGATCATAAAGATGCTCACAATGGTCAGGAGAGCAATGCATGAAAATACAAAGAATTTTATTTATTTATTTAACATAATTTGTTGTCAAATTGGCTTCCATACAACATGCAGTGCTAATCCCAACAAGTGCCCTCCTCAATGCCCATCACCCATCACCCACTTTCCCCTCTCCCCCACCCCCATCAACCCTCAGTTTGTTCTCTGTATTTAAGAGTCTCTTATGCTTTGCCTCCTTCCCTCTCTGTTTGTAACTTTTTCCACCTTCCCCTCCCCCATGGTATTCTGTTAACATTCTCAAGATCCACATATCAGTGAAAACATAAGATATATGTCTTTCTCTGACTGACTTATTTCACTTAGCGTAATACCCTCCAGTTCCATGCACGTTGCTGCAAATGGCATGATTTCACTGTTTCTCATTGCCAAGTAGAATTCTATTGTATATATAAACCACATCTTCTTTATCCATTCATCAGTTGATGGATATTTAGGCTCTTTCCATAATTTGGCTATTGTTGAAAGTACTGCTATAAACACTGGGGTACATGTGCCCCTATGAATCAGCACTCCTGTATCTTTGGATAAATTCCTAGCAGTGCTATTGCTGGGTCATAGGGTAGATCTATTTTTAATATTTTGAGGAACCTCCACACTGTTTTCCAGAGTGGCTGTACCAGTTTGCATTCCCACCAACAGAGCAAGAGGGTTCCCATTTCTCCACATCCTTGCCAGCATATATAATCTCCTGATTTGTTCATTTTAGCCACTCTGACCAGAGTGAGGTGGTATCTCAGTGTGGTTTTGATTTGTATTTCCCTGATGAGGAGTGACATTGAGTATCTTTTCATGTTTCTGTTGGCCATCTGGATGTCGTCTTTGGAAAAGTGTCTATTCATGTCTTCTGCCCATTTCTTCGCTGGATTCTTTGTTTTTCGGGTGTGGAGTTTGGTGAGTTCTTCATAGATTTTGGATACTAGCCCTTTATCCAGTATGTCATTTGCAAATATCTTTTCCCATTCCGTCGGCTGCCTTTTAGTTTTGTTGATTGTTTCCTTTGCAGTGCAGAAGCTTTTTATCTTGATGAGGTCCCAATAGTTCATTTTTGCTTCTAATTCCCTTGCCTTTGGAGATGTGTCGAGTAAGAAATTGCTGCGGCTGAGGTCAGAGAGGTTGTTTCCTGTTTCTCCCCTAGGGTTTTGATGGTTTCCTGTCTCACATTAAGGTCCTTCATCCATTTTGAGTTTATTTTTGTGAATGGTGTAAGAAAGTGGTCTAATTTCATTCTTCTGCATGTTGCTGTCCAGTTTTCCCAGCACCATTTGTTAAAGAGACTGTCTTTTTTCCATTGGATACTGTTTCCTGCTTTGTCAAAGATTAGTTGGCCCTACATTTGTGGGTCCAATTCTGGAATCTCTATTCTATTCCATTGGTCTCTGTGTCTGTTTTTGTGCCAATACCATACCGTTTTGATGATTACAGCTTTGTAGTAGAGGCTAAAGTCTGGGATTGTGATGCCTCCCACTTTGGTTTTCTTCCTCAGTATCTCTTTGGCTATTCAGGGTCTTTCGTGGTTCCATACAAATTTTAGGATTGTTTGTTCTAGCTTTGCGAAGAAAGCAATTTTGATTGGGATTGCATTGAACGTGTAGATTGCTTTGGGTAGTACTGACATTTTAACAATATTTATTCTTCCAATCCATGAGCATGGAATGTTTTTCCATTTCTTTGTGTCTTCTTCAATTTCCTTCATAAGCTTTCTATAGTTTTCAGCATACAGATCTTTTACATCTTTGGTTAGGTTTATTCCTAGGTATTTTATGGTTCTTGATTTATTCCTTGGCATTTTATGGGATCAATTTCTTGACTTCTCTTTCTGTTGATTCATTATTGGTGTATAGAAATGCAACTGATATCTATACATTAATTTTGTACCCTATGACTTGTTGAATTCATGTATCAGTTCTAGCAGACCTTTGGTGGAGTCTTTTGGGGTTTTCCATGTAGAATATCATGTCATTTGAGAAAAGTGAAAGTTTGACTTCTTCTTTGCCAATTTTGATGCCTTTGATTTCATTTTGTTGTCTGATTGCCAATGCTAGAATTTCCAACACTATGTTAAACAAGAGCAGTGAGAGTGGACATCCCTGTTGTGTTCCTCATATTAGGCGGAAAGCTCTCAGTTTTTCCCCATTGAGGATGGTATCAACTGTGGGCTTTTCAGAAATGGCTTTTATGATGTTTAAGTATGTTTCTTCTCTCCCAACATTCTTGAGGGTTTTTATTAAGAAAGGATGCTGTATTTTATCAAATGCTTTTACTGCACCAATTGACAGGATCATATGGTTCTTTTCTTTTATTAATGTGATGTATCACATTGATTGATATGCAAATATTGAGACAGCCCTGCAGCCAGGAATGAATCCCACTAGATCATGGTGAATAATTCTAGGAATTCGATTTGCTAGGATCTTGTTGAGAACTTTTGCATCCATATTCATCAGGTATATTGGCCTGCAGTTCCCTTTTTTGTTGGATCTCTGGTTTGGGAATCAAAGTAATACTGGCTTCATAGAATGAGTCTGGAAGTTTTCCTTCCATTTCTATTTTTTGGAACAGCTTGAGAAGGATAGATATTAACTCTGCTTTAATAGTCTGGTAGAATTCCCCAGGAAAGCCATCTGGTCCTGGACTCTTCTTTGTTGGGAGATTTTTGATAACCAATTCAATTTCTTCACTAGTTATGGGTCTGTTCAAATTTTCTATTTCTTCCCTTTTGAGTTTTAGTAGTGTGTCGGTGTTTAGGAATTTGTCCATTCTCCAAGTTGTCCAGTGTTGGCATATAATTTTTCACAGTATTCCCTGATAATTGCTTGTATTTCTGAGGGGTTGGTTGTAATAAATCCATTTTCATTCATGATTTTATCTATTTGGGTCCTCTCTCTTTTCTTTTTGAGAAGTCTGGCTAGAGGTTTATCAATTTTGTTTATTTTTTTCAAAAAACAAACTCAGTTTCATTGATCTGTTCTACTGTTTTGTTTTTTTTTGTTTTGTTGGGGTTTTTTGTTTTTTGTTTTGTCTTTGGATCCTATATTGTTTATTTCTTCTCTGATCTTTATTATTTCTCTTCTTCTGCTGGGCTTGGGGTGTCTTTGCCGTTCTGCTTCTAGTTCCTTTAGGTGTGCTGTTAAATTTTGTATTTGGGATTTTTCTTATTTCTTGAGATAGACCTGGACTTTAATGTATTTTCCTCTTAGGACTGCCTTTGCTGCATCCCAAAGGGTTTGGATTGTTGTGTTTTCATTTTCATTTGTTTCCATATATTTTTTAATTTCTTCTCTAAATGCCTGGTTGACCCATTCATTCTTTAGTAGGATATTCTTTAACCTCCATGTTTTTATAGGTTTTCCAGACTTTTTACTGTGGTTGACTTCAATTTTCAGAGCATTGTGATCTGAAAGTGTGCATGGGATGATCTCAATTCTTTTATATTTATTGAGGGTTGTTTTGTGACCCAGCATGTGGTCTATCTTGGAGAATGTTCCATGTGCACTTGAGAAGAAAGTATATTCTGCTGCTTTAGGAGGTAGAGTTCTAAATATATCTGTCAAGTCCATCTGGTCCAGTGTCATTCAGGGCCACTGTTTCTTTATTGATTTTCTGTCTAGATGATCTATCCACTGTTGTAAGTGGAGTATTCAAGTCCCCTGCATTTACCACATTCTTACCAATAAGATTGCTTATGTATGTGATTGTTTTATATATTTGGGGGCTCCCAAATTCGGTGCATAGAAATTTATAATTGTTAGCTCTTCCTGATGCATAGACCCTATAATTATTATATAATGCCCTTCTTCATCTCTTGTTACAGCCTTTAATTTAAAGTCTACGTTGTCTGATAGAAGCATGGCTACTCTAGCTTTCTTTTGACTTCAAACAGCATGATAGATAGTTCTCTATCCCCTCACTTTCAATCTGAAGATGTCCTCAGATCTAAACTGAGTCTCTTGTAGACAGCAAATAGATGGGTCTTGTTTTTTTTTTTTTTTTATCCATTCTGATACCCTATGTCTTTTGGTTGGAACACTTAGTCCATTTACATTCAGTGTTATTGAAAGATATGGGTTTAGAGTCACTGTGATGTCTGTAGGTTTCATGCTTGTAGTGATGTCTCTGGTACTTTGTGGTCCTTGCAACATTTCACTCACAAAGTCCCCCTTAGCATCTCTTGCAGGGCTGATTTAGTGGTGATTAATTCCTTCAGTTTTTGTTTGTTTGGGAAAACCTTAATCTCTCCTTCTATTCTGAATGACAGAGTTGTTGGATAAAGGATTCTGGGCTGCATATTTTTTCTGTTCAGCACATTGAAGATTTCCTGCCATTCCTTTCTGGCCTGCCAAGTTTCAGTAGATGGGTCTGCAACTACCACCATGTGTCTATCTTTGTAAGTTAGGGCCTGTTTATCCCTAGGTGCTTTCAGAACTCTCTCTTTATCCATGTATTTTGCCAGTTTCACTATAATATGTCATGCAGAAGATCGATTCTGATTACATCTGAAGGGAGTTCTCTGTGCCTCTTGGATTTCAATGTCTGTTTCCTTCCCCAGATCGGGGAAGTTCTCAGCTATGATTGGTTCAAGTACATCTTCAGCCCTTTTCTTTCTCTTCTTCTTCTGGAACTCCTATGATATGGATATTGTTCTGTTTCATTGAGTCACTTAGTTCTCTAATTCTCCCCTTGTGATCCTGGATTTTTTTTATCTTTTTCTCAGCTTCCTCTTTTTCCATAATTTTATCTTCTAATTCACCTATTCTCCCCTCTGCCTCTTCAATCCACACTGTGGCCACCTCCATTTTATTTTGCATCTCATTTTTAGCATTTTTTAATTCATCATGACTATTTTTTAGTTCCCTCATCTCTGCAGCAGTAGATTCTCTGCTGTCTTCTACGCTCTTTTCAAGCCCAGCAATTAATCTTATGACTATTATTCTAAATTCTTGTTCAGTTATATTGCCTATATCTGTTTTGATCAATTCTTTTCTGTCACTTCTTCCTGGAATTTCTTTTGAGGAGAATTCTTTCATTTCATCATTTTGGCTAGTTTTCTGTCCCTTATGAGTCTTAAAAGCTCATTATGTGCCCCGCACCTGCAAGCACTGCTATATTAAAGGGGGGTCATACACTGTCTAGGGCCTGGACCTTTAGGAGGTGTTTTTTGGAGAATGTTACTTGCTCTGTTGTTGTGACTCGGGTTATTTTATTTCCTTACTCGTAGGGATGTTTTGGACCCCCCATCAGGTGTGCTTTGACTTGTTCCTTTAAGTATCCCTGGAAAGGAAAACAAACAAACAAACAGGAAACAAAAGCATGCAAATACACAAACAAAAATCAAACAAATATACAAAAAAAACCCAAAAACAATCCAAAAACAAAACCCCAGAAACACCAGCTACAAGTAAAGAATAACGTGGAGGCGGTGCTGATGGAAGAGCTCATACAAAGAGAGAAATGACAGGGGCAGGGAAAAAGAAAAAATAAACATTGACCAGGCAGAGAGATAAATAGCTTAGTCCAAAGAGAGAGAAAGGAAAATAAAGGAGGAGGCAGGGAAAAAGAAACAAAGATAAAGTTACCCAGACAGAGAAGCTATATGCTTTGATTAATCCAGAGAGAGAGAGAAAGGAAAGTAAAGAAGGAGGTGTCGAACATGTATCAAAAGAATGGATTAAATATGTCTGCTTAAACAAACCAACAACCAGAGTAACCAGCCTAGAGGAGGGAAGAGATAAGAAGGATAAAAGGAAGGAAGAATATATCTAAATAATAAGAATTGTCCGAGAATTAATCCAGGCAATGTGGCAGCAATGATCTGGAGGAGGGGGCCGTCTGTTCCTCAGCGTCTATCCTGCTCCAGTACACTGTTACCCAGTTTGGTGTAGGCGGTCCCGCCTCCTCTGTGGACCCCATGGACCAATCCCTGAGGCCCCGCCTTGGTGGTGGTGGGGAGAAAAATGGCAAGCCCCAGTCTCTTCTCCATGACCTGGTGTCCCAAATAACTCCATTCAAGCTGTCCTCACTGTGCCACAGGCACAGACAAGGCAGTCTGTCTCGCTCCAATGACTCCCCAGCCCCTGCGCTTGGCTGGGATTCAAACTCCCACTCAGTGCGGAACTGGGGAAGCACCTCTCCATGCCGCCTGATGTGTGGTCCCAGCGGGTTTTGTCCTATCCCGTAGCACTTCAGGGAGAGGATTGCTTTCTCCTACTGCGGACTGCACCCCTGACCTAGCCACCCAGCTGGAGGGTGGCTAGCTACCCCCCCAGCCTAGGTGCACGAACCAGGAAGCCAGCCCCAGTCCGGAGAAAGCCCCACAGTTAGAGATGGGATCCCTCTCTGTCCTGTTCCGAGGTTTTTCTCTTGTCCAGATTCAGTCCTATGCTTCCCCAGCCTCTCTTTCCCTTCCCTTTGTCTCTATGCAGAAGGGGATCCCTCCACTCGGTGCCTATGTGGCCCACTTTATCTCCCTCAGTTCGCAATCACCCACATATGGCCCATCAGGTTGTCCGGGTGTCTCTCTGGTAGACTCAGTATTTTTTCTCCCAGACTCTTGGGTGCAAAGTCCTTTGGCTTCAACCCTTCTTTATTTGAGAGATGCAGGAAGTACGGATCCCCCTACTTCTCCACCAGGTTGGGCCCTCCTCAAGAATTTTAAAAAAGAGATAGAAAATATCAAAAAGTACTAAACACAAGTCACAGACCTGTACAATACAATAACTGAACTAAAAAACTTAATACATGGTTTCAACAGAAGACTAAATCAAATTTGAAGAAAGGACAGTAGAATTCATTCAATCAGAGGGGCAAAAAGAAAAAAGAATGAAAAAATAAAGACAGGTTAAGTGACTTATAAGATACCATAAAATGGCCGATATATGCATTATAGGGATTCCAGGAAAAGAGAGGGAATGAGGCAGAAAGCTTATTCAAAGAAATAATGGCTGAAACTTCCCTAACCTGGAAAAATAGACATTCAGATCCAGGAACCTCAAAGAGTACCAAATAAGAATCCAAAGAGACCCAGACCAAAGTATTATGATTAATTTGTCAAAAGTTAAAGAGAGAAGCTTAAAGGCATCTAAAGAAAAGTAACTTATTACATACAAGGGAACCCCCAGGAGACTACTAAATATTTCAGACAAAACTTTATTGCCCAGAAAGGAGAGGGATGATATATTCAAAGTAGTAAAGAAATAAAATGCTGAGCAAGAATACACTATCTGGCAAAGTTGTCCTTCAGATATGAAATAGTTTTTCAGACGAACAAAAGCTGAAGGAGTTTATCACTACTAGATCAGCCTTATAATATATTATAAGGGAGCTCTTCAAGCTGAAACAAAAATATGATTAATAACATGAAAAAATATAAAAGTATAAATTTCACTCATAAAAGTAAATATGTAGTTAAATACAGACTACTCTAACATCATGATAGTGGTGGGTAAATCACTTATAGCTCTAGTATAAAAGTTAAGCCATGAAAGAATTGAAAAGTAACTATAACAACAACAACCTGCTAATGGATACACAATAAAAAATGTAAATTGTGACATCAAAAACATAAAAAGTGGGGGAGGATGTAAGAACATACAGCTTTTGGACATATTCAAAGTTAAGTTGTTATCTGCTTAAAATAAAATTATAACATACAGGCACCTGGGTCGCACAGTCAGTTAAGTGCTCAACTCTTGATTTTGGCTCTGTCCATGATCTCATGATTCATAAGTTTGAGCCCCTCATCAGGCTCTGAGCTGACAGTGTGGAGCCTGCTTGCTCTCTCTCTCTCTCTCTCTCTCTCTCTGCCCTTCTCCACTCATGCACATGCACATGCACACGCATTCTCTCTTTCAAGGTAAATAAAAATTAAAATAAAATTATAACATTTTTTTATGTAAACCTCATGGTAGCCACAAAGCAAAACCTAAATACACAAAGGTAAGAAAGGAATCTAAGAATAACATTATAATCATCGAATCACAAAGGAAGAGAGCAAGAGAAGAGATAAAGGAATTACAAAACAGTCAGCAAACAATTAACAAAATGACAATATGTACACATCTATCAATAATTAGTTAAATGTAAATGGGCTAAATTCTCCAATCAAAAGACAAAGAATAATTGAATAGATTAAAAAACAAGACCCAACTATATGTTGCTGACAAGAGACTCACTTTAGCTTTCAGGACATGCAAAGACAGAGACAAGCAATGAGGAAGTGCAAACAGAAACCAGAAGAAAGCAGTGGTAGGTATATTTACATCAGACAAGAGAAACTTTAACCCAAAAAACCATAACAAAAGGTATAATGACAGATGGTCATTATACAATGATAAAGGGGTCAATTCATCAAGGTTGTAACAACTGTAAATATTCACACATCCAACAATGAAACAGCTAAATATATAAATCAAATATTAACAGATCTAAGGAGAGAAATAGCAATACAATACTAAAAAAAAATCAATATCTCACTTTCAACAATGGATAGACAGAAGATGTTAAGGAAACACTGGACTTAACCTACACATTAAACCCAATAAACCCGATATATACAAAATATACTACCTAAGAGCAGTAGAATACACTTTTTACTCTAGACTACATGGAACATTCTCCAGAACAAATCCTATGTTAGAGCACCAAACAAGTCTTCATAAACTTACAAAGACTGACATCATATCAAGTATCTTTTCCAACCCCTATGGAATGAAATTACAAATCAGTTATAAAAGGAAAACTGGAAAATTCACAAATACATGGAAAATAAACAATGTGATACTGAACCAATGGGTCAAAGAAATTAAAAGGGAACATAAAAATGTTTTGAAAAAAAAAATGAAAATGGAAACAAACATACCAAAACTGATGGGGTCAGGAAAAGCAGTTCTAAGAGGGAAATTTATAGTAATAAAAGATTAAATTAAGAAAAAAGAAAGTTTTCAAACAACCTAACTTTACATCTCAAGAAATTATAAAAAGAAGGAAAATCAAAGCCCGAAGATACTAGAAAGAAATAACAAGTATCAGAGCAGAAATAAATGAAATAGAGACTATAAAGACAAGAGAAAAGATTAATGAAACTAGGAGCTAGTTGTTTGAACAGATAAATAGAACTGGCTAAGAAAAAAAGAAAGGACTCAAACAAAATCAGAAATGAAGGAGACATTACAACTGATAACACAAATATAATAAGGATTGTAAGAAACTACCATGAATAATTATATACCAATTAGATAAACTAGAAGAAATGAATAAATTCTTAGAAACATACCAAGATTGAATCATGAAGAAAATAAAAATCTGAGCAGACCAATTATTAATAAGAAGATTGAATCAGTAATCAAACTTCTCCCAACAAAGAAAAGTCCAGGACTAGATGGTTTCACTGGTGATGTCTACCAACATTTAACAAAGTTATTACCAATACTTCTCAAACTCCTCCAAAAAATAAAAGATGAGGAAATAATTCCAAAATTATCTAAACTTATCATGATACCAAAACCAGACAAAGACATGACAAAAAAAGAAAATTAAAAGCAAATATCCCTAATGAATGTAGATGCAAAACAAAATATTAGCAAACTAAATTCAACAGTATATTAAAAGTATCATGCACAATGATCAAGTGAGATTTACTCTTAGGATGCAAGGATGATTCAAGATGCAAACCAATCAATTTGATACACCACATTAATAAAATGAAGGATAAAAATCATGATCATCTTAAGAGATGCAAAAAAAAAAAAGGATTTAACAAATGTCAACATCAATTCATGGTAAAAATTTTCAATGAACAAGATATAGAAGAAACATACCAGAACATAATATAGACCACAGCATATAAGCCCACAGGTAACATTATACTCAACAGCAAAAAGTTGAAACTTTTCCACTAAGATAAGGAATGAGGCAAAAATGCCCATTCCTGTCACTTTTATTCAATATAGTACTGGAAGACCTAGAAAGAGCAATTAGAAAAGAAAAAAAAAAAAAAAAGGCAGCCAATTTGGTAAGGAAGAAGTAAAACTGTCTTTTTGCAGATGACATGATGTCACATATAGAAAACCCTGCAGATTCCACCAAAAACTGTAAGAACCAATATATGAATTAAATAAAGTTACAGAATACAAAATCAATATACAAAAAAATCAGTTGCGTATCTACACATGAACAACAAACTATTAGAAAGAAACATTAAGAAAACAGTTCCCTTTACAACAGCACCAAAAACTAAGAACAATAAAATACTTAGGAATAAATTTAACCAAGTAGGTAAAGAACTGCATAATAAAAACTTTAAAATTTTTTTCGTGTTTTTAATTTTTTTATTATCGAAGTATAATTCACATACAATGTTATATTCGTTTTAGGTGTACAACATATTGATTCAATAATTCTATACCTTACTCAATGCTCACTGCAATTATTTATAGTCACCGTACATTATTACAATACTATTGACTATATTCCCTATGCTATACATTTCATCCTCAAGACTTTTAAATTTATTTTATAACTGGAAGTTTGTACCTATTAATCCCCTTTATTTATTTTGCCTATCCTCCTACCCATCTCTCCTCTGACAACCACCAGTTTGTTCTCTGTATTTATGAGTGTTTGGTTGTTTGTGTGTTGTTTTTTAGATTTTAGATTTAAGTCAAATTATATGGTATCTGTCATTCTCTGCCTGACTTATTTCACTTAGAATAATACCCTCTAAGTACATCCATGTTTGTCATAATTAGCAAGATTTCATGCCATACTGCTCATATTTGCTCAAGATATTGCTTTCATATCCTGGCTATTGTAAATAATGCTACACTAAACATGAATATGCATGTATCTTTCAAATTAATGTTTTACTTTCTTTGGATAAATACCCCATAGTGGAATTACTGAATACTATGGCATTTCTATTTTTCATTTTTGAGGAAATTCATACTGTTTTCTACAGTGGATCACCAATTTATATTCCCACCAACAGTGAAAAAGCATTCCCTTTTCTCCACATCGTTGCCAACACTTGTTATTTCTCATTTGTTTTTTGTTTCTGTGTGTGTGTGGTTTGTTTTGTTTTGTTTTGTTTTTTCTAAGAGAGAAAACACAAGTAGGGGAGAAAGAGAGAGAAGGGGAAGAGAATCTCAAGCAGGTTCCACACCAAGCATGGAGCCCATCTCAGGACTCCCATCTCACAAGCCTGAGATCGTGACCTGAGCTGAAATCAAGAGGTGGACACTTAACCAACTGAGCCACCCAGACACCCCTGTACACTTTAAATATATACAATTCTATTTGTCATTTAATGAAAAATGAACATACATGTATGTATGTAGAAATAAATATCAATCAGTCAATCATATACTAGTTACCTCTGAAGTAAGCACTGACTGGGAAGGCACAAGAGGGAATGCCCTGGATATTAAAAGTGTTCTAGATCTTGATTTGGGTAGCAGTTATGCAGGTGTGTATAATACATAAAGACCAGTGCACCTTACACACTTCACTATTAAATAGTTTTAAAATGATAATTTTAAAGTTAGGCTGGTGGAAAAGGGCAAAAACAAGTGTTAAAAAAATCCGAAGGGAAGCACCTGGGTGCTCAGTTCAGCATCTGACCTCGGCTCAGGTCATGATCTCATAGTTCATGGGTTCGAGCCCCATGTTGGGCTCTGTGCCGAGAGCTTAGAGTCTGGAGCCTGCCAAGGATTCTGTATCTCCTTCTCTCTCTGCTCCTCCCCTACTCACACTCTGCCTCTCTCTCTCAAAAGTAAAATAAATATTAAAAAAATTTTTTTTAATCTGAAGGGAAAAGCAACATCACAAACAGCTGCCACTTTTCAGAAGGAATATAGCTTTGTACATGCATATATATATTTAAAAACCTTCCTGCAATACACAGAAAATATTTTTCATATAAATACTTATAAATGGGGAAGGTAAACAAAAACAATGAATTTCTAACAATGGGGAAAAGCTGGGAAGATTTGAGTTATATATACTCACTCTGAAATATACAGCTATTGTAATGGTGTTACCATTTATTATTGAGAGGAGGTTTTATGTGCCACTACAGTGGTTTGTAGAGCAGGCTTCAGATATTCATCACACAAATGAAATATAAATAAGTGATGTTCTTTGTCTGACTGTCCAAGATTATGAATGTATATCTACCCTGATTTTTAAAATCAGAAAAGCAGTTATGCTTCTCAGTTAAAAGAATTAGTAAGAGACATCTAAATGACAGTCACAGAATAGAGAGGTACTGTTCTCCCAGAGTCTTCTGCTATTTGAACCATATATTCAAATGTTTTTAGTCCCTGGGTCAGATACCAGTTGTGAAAACAAACAAAGTAGAAGTGACAGTACATAATCCATAATATCCCTATGGCTTGAAATAGCGGCCTTTGCCTAATATATATTCATTTGCATGGAAAGCTACTAGCTCTACAAAAATAACAAAATGACACGAAGAAATTGACCTGAGTAGTAGTTCTAAACCAGGTACAATTTTGACCTCATCCCCGCTGCAAGACATTGGTAATGTCTAGAGAAAATTTTAATTATCACAAATGGGGCTGCTATGGACATTTAATGGATGTTAAGTCAGATATTCTACTAAATATCTTCCAGTGCCCAAGATGGCACCCTTCTCCTCCCAACAAAAAATTATCCAGTCTAAAATGTCAATAGTGAAGTTGAGAAACTTGAACCAAGTGTTGGCTGGCAGAGACCATAAAATTTTATGTCATCAGATCATCCCTGACTTGTCTTCTTAACTATAATCTGGAAGTCAATGGCCAGATCTAGAAAGACAAGACAGCATTCACAGAAGATGGGAAGCTACCAGAAACCCTGAGTATGTAGAAAACCATTATCTGGAACCTTATCTGTGACTGAGGTACACAATATTTCCTGCTGCAACATTTCATATCCCTTATTATAAAAAATATGCAATATCTATTTAAAAGTGGTAGCCAAGGCAATAGCCAAAGGAATATTATAGTATATTTATGATTCATAATGAGATTCAACAAAAACTCAACTAAAAATTTAGAAAATAACAATAACCCTTGAGAAAATAGAAGAGGAAAGTAATTTAAAACAAGAAATTTATGGTATACAAAACCAAACACCTGAAGATTTATCCTTCACAATAAATCATTATAAAAATATATTTTAACAGAAAATTATGGACCAATATCCTTTATGAATACTGATAGAAAACCCTTAAAACATTAGAAAAAGAAATCCAGCAAAATATAAAAATGAAAAATATCATGACAAAGAAGGATTTAATCTTAGGAATACAAGGTTGGTTTAATTTATGAAAACCAACATGGTTTATCATATTAGCAGAATAAAGAAGAAAAACTATTTGATCATTTCAACAGATGCAGAAAAAGCATTAGACAAATTTCATATTCATTACTAATAACAACTGTCAGCAAAGTATGAGCAGACCTACCTGAAGCAGATGGATAGTACCTATAAAAAAGTACAGCTAACATTATACTTAATGGTGACATATGAAATGCTTTTTCCCAAAGAACAGGAACAAGTTGAAGAAATCCATTCTCACTACTTTTATTCTACATTGTACTGAAAATCTCATAGCAATATGACAAAAAAAAGGGGGGGGGCACAAATATTGAATTTCTAACAATGGGGAAGTTTGTAGCAGTTTGTGAAGCATGCTTTCAGGTATGTATCACACAAATGAAAGATAAAGAAGTAATATGCTTTTCTGATCAAGATTCTTTATTTCTAGATGACATGATTACACATGCAGAAAACTCAATGAAATCTATAAAAATTACTAGATTAAATAATTTTAGTAATGTAGCAAGATACAAGATCAATATACAAAATTCAATAGTTTCTATAAATAATACACAAAATGAAATTTAAAACAAAGCAAAATAATAATTAAAAATAAGCCTAACAAAAGAAATGCAAGTTTACTAAACTCCAAATTACTAGCGAGAGACATTTTTTAAAACCCCAAATATTTTAAAAACCTAAATAAATGGCAAGATACATAATGTTCACAGGTCAGAAGGCTCAATGTTGTTACTAGAGCAATTATCTCCAAATTGAGGTACAGATTCACACAATCCCTAGAAAAATTCTGGCAAACATCTTGAACAAATTGACAAGCTAATCCTAAAATTTCTATGGAAATGCACCTGATCTAAAATTCCCAAAACAATCTTTAAAAGGAAAACAAATCCAGGGGCACCTGGGGGGCTCAGTCAGTTGAGCATCCCACTCTTGATTTCAGCTAAGGTCATGATCTCACAGATCATGAGTTCGAGCCCCACATTGGGTTCTGTGCTGAGAGTGAAGAACTTGCTTGAGATTCTCTCTCTCTTCGCTATTTCTGTCCCTCTCTCTCACAATAAATAAACTTCTTATTTGCAAATCAATCAATGTGATACATCACATTAATAAAAGAAAAGATAAGAACCATATGATCCTGTCAATCAATGCAGAAAAAGCATTTGACAAAATTCAGCATCCTTTCTTAATAAAAACCCTCAAGAAAGTCAGAATAGAAGGAACATACTTAAACATCATAAAAGCCATTTATGAAAAGCCCGCAGATAATATCATCCTCAATGGGGAAAAACTGAGAGCTTTCCCCCTGAGATCAGGAACACGACAGGGATGTCCACTCTCAGCGCTGTTGTTTAACATAGTGTTGGGAAGTTCTAGCATCAGCAATCAGACAAAAGGAAATCAAAGGCCTCATATGTGGCAAAGAAGAAGTCAACCTTTCATTTTTTGCAGATGACATGGTACAATACATGGAAAACCCGATATTCTCCACCAAAAGTCTGCTAGAACTGATATATGAATTCAGCAAAGTCGCAGGATACAAAATTAACGTACAGAAATCACTTGTATTCTTATAAACTAATAATGAAGCAACAGAAAGACAAATAAACTGATCCCATTCACAACTGCACCAAGAATCATGAAATACCTAGGAATAAACCTAACCAAAGATGTAAAAGATCTGTATGCTGAAAACTATAGGAAGCTTATGAAGGAAACTGAAGAAGATACAAAGAAATGGAAAAACATTCCATGCTCATGGATTGGAAGAATCAATATTGTTAAAATGTCAATACTACCCAAAGCTACCTACACATTCAATGCAATCCCAATCAAAATTGCACCAGCATTCTTCCTGAAGCTAGAACAAGCAATCCTAAACTTTGTATGGAACCAAAAAAGGCACCGAATGGCCAAAGTAATTTTGAAGAAGACCAAAGCAGGAGGCATCACAATCCCAGACTTTAGCCTCTACTACAAAGCTGTAATCATCAAGACAGCATGGTATTGGCACAAAAACAGACATATAGACCAATGGGATAGAATAGAAACCCCAGAATTAGACCCACAAATGTATGGCCAACTAATCTTTGACAAAGCAGGAAACAGTATCCAATGGAAAAAAGACAGTCTCTTTAACAAATGGTGCTGGGAGAACTGGACAGCAACATGCAGAAGGATGAAACTAGACCACTTTCTTACACCATTCACAAAAACAAACTCAAAATGGATAAAGGATCTGACTGTAAGACAGGAAACCATCAAAACCCTAGAGGAGAAGCAGGAAAAAAATCTCTCTGACCTCAGCCGCAGCAAATTCTTACTTGACACATCCCCAAAGGCAAGGGAATTAGAAGCAAAAATGAACTACTGGGACCTCATCAAGATAAAAAGCTTCTGCACTGCAAAGGAAACAATCAACAAAACTAAAAGGCAGCCGACGGAATGGGAAAAGATATTTGCAAATGACATACTGGATAAAGGGCTAGTATCCAAAATCTATGAAGAACTCACCAAACTTCCACACCCGAAAAACAAAGAATCCAGTGAAGAAATGGGCAGAAGACATGAATAGACACTCTTCCAAAGAAGACATCCAGATGGCCAACAGAAACATGAAAAGATGCTCAATGTCACTCCTCATCAGGGAAATACAAATCAAAACCACACTGAGATACCACCTCACTCTGGTCAGAGTGGCTAAAATGAACAAATCAGGAGACTATATATGCTGGCAAGGATGTGGAGAAATGGGAACCCTCTTGCACTGTTGTTGGGAATGCAAACTGGTACAGCCACTCTGGAAAACAGTGTGGAGGTTCCTCAAAATATTCAAAATAGATCTTCCCTATAACCCAGCAATAGCACTGCTAGGAATTTACTCAAAGGATACAGGAGTGCTGATTCACATGTACCCCAATGTTTATAGCAGCACTTTCAACAATAGCAAAATTATGGAAAGAGCCTAAATGTCCATCAACTGACAAATGGATAAAGAAGACGTGGTTTATATATACAATGGAATGCCATTTGGCAATGAGAAAGAATGAAATCTGGCCATTTGTAGCAACGTGGATGGAACCAGAGAGTGTTATGTTAAGTGAAATAAGTCATACAGAGAAAGAAAGATACCATATGTTTTCACTCTTATGTGGATCCTGAGATATTCAACCGAAGTCCAGTGAGGAGGAGAAGGGGGAAAAAAAAAGTTACAGAGAGGGAAGGAGGCAAACCATAAGAGACTCTTAAATACTGAGAATAAACTGAGGGTTGATGGGGGATGGGGGGGAGGGGAAAGTGGGTGATGGGCATTGAGGAGAGCACCTGTTGGGATGAGCACTGGGTGTTGTACAGAAACCAATTTGACAATAAATTTCATAAGAAAGAAAGAAAGAAAGAAAGAAAGAAAGAAAGAAAGAAAGAAAGAAAGAAAGAAAGAAAGAAAGAAAGAAAGAAAGAAAAAAAGAAAAAGAAAATTAAGAAGAAAAAGAAAATAAATCCAGAAGCTTTACACCACAGTAGTCAAGAACACATACTATTGGTGTGAGGCAGATAAAAAATGAAGAATTCAGGGGCACCTGGGTGGCTCAGTCGGTTAAGCGTCCGACTTCAGCTCAGGTCCCGATCTCACGGTAAGTGAGTTCGATCCCCGCGTCGGGCTCTGGGCTGATGGCTCAGAGCCTGGAGCCTGCTTCTAATTCTGTGTCTCCCTCTCCCTCTGCCCCTCCCCCGTTCATGCTCTGTCTCTCTCTGTCTCAAAAATAAATAAACTTTAAAAAAAAAAAATGAAGAATTCAAAAACAGATCCTAGGGGCGCCTGGGTGGCTCAGTCGGTTGAGTGTCCGACTTCAGCTCAGGTCATGATCTCACAGTCCGTGAGTTCGAGCCTTGCGTCAGGCTCTGTGCTGACAGCTCAGAGCCTGGAGCCTGCTTCGGATTCTGTGTCTCCCTCTCTCTCTGCCCCTCCCCTGCTCGTGCTCTGTCTCTCTGTCTCTCAAAAATAAAGATTAAAAAATTTAAAAACAAAACAAAACAAAATAAAAACAGATCCTACCTACCACACATTCATACAGATATCTATCTATCTATCTATCTATCTATCTATCTATCTATCTACCCATCCTTCCATCCATCCATCCATCCACACACATACACACAGTTGACCCTTGGACAATGTGGAGGTTAAGGGCAATGATCTATTCTCCTGCACAGTCAAATTCCACATATAATTTGTGACTCCCCCCAGATTTAACTAATAGCTTACTATGTTCAGAAGCCTTACCAATAACATAATATATTGTATTATGTATGTATTGTATAATGTATTATATACTGATATACTATGTTCTTATAGTAAAGCTAAAGAAAAATTTTATTAAGAAAATCTTAAGGGAGAGAAAATAAATTCAATACTGTACTGTATTTGCCAAAAAAAATCCACATATAAGTGGACCCACACCATTCAAATCTATGTGGTTCAAGGGCCATTTGTAAATATATTAAATAAAAACTTTTAAATATATCCTATGGGTCTACTTCTCTGGCTGAAACCTGATACAGATTTTAAAAGATCTAAGAGACATACGAGCCAGGTGCATTGCATTTATTTGGGTACAGGCTTGAACAAAATGTTAAAAATCTTCATAAAACTACTGAGGAAATGTAAATACAGACTGGTTGCTTGACAATAGTAAGGAGCTTTTGCTAATTATTTTCAATGTAATAATGGTATTTTGGACATATTTTAAAAGTCTATTAAATGGAAATTTAAAATAAGACACTACTACACTCTTTACAGAATGACTAAAATAAAAAAGAATGACAGCACCAAATATTGACAAGAATGTAAAGCAAATGGAATTCTCACATACTGCTAATGGGGGTATAAAATGATATAACCACTTTGGAGAACTCTTAGGTCATTTTTATGATGTTAAATGTGTACCTATCCTACAATTGAGTCATCCTATCCCTAGGCATTAACCCAAAAGAAATGAAAAAGACTTGTACAGGAATGTTTATAAATAACAGCTTCATTCATAATAACCACATACAAAAAAAGAGGAAGACACAATTCAGCTTTCCATCAACAAGACAGTAAATAAATAAGTTGAGGAACATTCATATGATGAAATATTATTCAGCAATAAAAAAAGCAGATTGCTAATACTTGATAAATCTCACAACTTTTATACTGAGCAAAGACAAAACTAATCTATGATTTTAAAAATTCAGAAAATGATGGTCTCTAAGGATGGGGAGGGGAAAATTACTGAAAAGGAGCACAAGGGAAGTTCCCATTGTAACGGATTTTAAAAATTCAGAAAATGATGGTCTCTAAGGATGGGGAGGGAAAAATGACTGCAAAGGAGCACAAGGGAAGTTCCCATTGTAATGGAGATAAATGCTCTTTATCTAATTTTGGATGTTGAATACTTGGATATACTCAATATCCAAAACTCACCAAAATTTCACTTATCCTTACATCTTATTATGTATAAATTATACTTCAATAAAATAAACACAAATAACCTGTAAATTCAATCAATAAAACCAGAAGTTTTTTTCCCCAAAAAAGACCAGTAAAACAAAATAACACTTTGACAAGTCTCATTAAGAAAAACATTAGAAATAAGAAAAGGGATTTAACAACAGCTATGAAGGAATGTTTTAACATTATAAAAGAATAATAAGTACAACATCATACCAATAAAATTTTCAAACTACACAAAATGGATCATTTCCTAAGAAACTAAAAATTAATAAAATTGACACAAGAAGAAGTAGAAAACCTGAATAAATAAATAACAGAAGAAAATGGAAAACAAAGATGAACTCATAATCCTATAAAAGAAATAAAGAAAACCTTATTTAAAATAGAGCTGGGGGCACCTGGGTAGTTCAGTCAGTTAAACATCTGACTCTTGGTTCAGCTCAGGTCATGATCTCATGGTTTGTGGGATTGAGCTCCATGTCAGGCTGTGTGCTGACAGAGCAGAGTCTGCTTGGGATTCTCTCCCTCTCTCTCTGCCTTTTCCCTGCTCATGCTCTCTCTCTCTCTCAAAATAAATAAACACGTAAAATACAAATAATAAAATAAAACAAAATAAAAGGAGTCGGGAAGCTCTGAAGGAAGAGCTCCTGTGCATGTACCACTACATAACCAGCAGGAAGAAGGAAGTTAGAATTATTTGAACAAGGAAGTATAGTTTTTGAACAACAATTTTATCTCCTGCCTTTAAGGAAGGAGGACCCCTCCCTGCCACAGCAACAACACACTAACCACTGATTGCAGCCAATGAAAAACTGTCACTACCTCAAACTCTTGTTTTCACCAATAAAGCTTTGGTCAAACAACTATCTCCAATTTTCTCTTAAAACCTAATAAAAGCTGACCTTTCCATTGCCTCTTTGGACATGGCTATGGCTCACTATAATTTGCTTGTCCTGGATTGTAATTCCTCTGCTAATCTTGAATAAACTCATTTTTTACTTAAATAAAATTATTCTTTGCTCTGTTTAAAGTTAACTCCCCAAAAAAGGCATTTGTCCAGGGAATTTTGAGAGAGTTCTTCCAATAAGGAAATTAATACACTAAAAAGAAAAATTAGTATAATCCTACATTTAAAAACTGGTACACTTAATCCATCACTGCATTAAAGGAATATGATCCTATAAATGTAAAATTTGTTAACACCAATTAATTAAGTTCATTAAATTAAGCAATTAAAAAAATGTTTAAAAATCCTTACCATTAGTCCCCAAAAAATGAAGTGCTAAAATTCAACTCTCGTTCCTATTTTTTTAGATTTTGGTATATATACTTCACCCTTGAACAATGGGGGAACTAGGGACACCAATCCCCCACACAAAAACCCACAAATAACTTTTGACTTCTTAAAAATTTAACTACAAATAGCCTACTGCTGACTGGAAGTTTTACTGATAATATGAACAGTTGATTAACACATATTTTGTATACTGTATATATTATAGACTGCATGTTTACAATAAAGTAAGCTAGAGAAAAGAAAATGCTAAGAAAATCATTTGGAATCCTAGATTGGTGGAGCCTGAGCCAGCACGGTAGTTAGTGCCTGTGTAACCCAGTTGGTACCACAGAAGGGACAGTGGCCACGGCACAGGCTCCACAGGGTCAGGAGTCACCATGCTGAAGGCAGTGTGGCGGGTGTTGAGGTGGCTTCAGACCCAGACAGTGGCCCAGGCTGCAATCCTTGAGCTGTGAGAGGGGTTAAGAAGATGTTCATGTCTCCCTCTGACCAGTGGTGTCTTCACCTCTAGAGGGGTCATCCTCCTGACCCTTTGCAGACATGCTATCCAGCAACCAGTCTAGCCTAGTCAAGATGATGATTCACCCCCTTCCACACTATTCAAAGACTACCAGAACATTCCTGGAAATGAGAAGGCTAATGATGTCATACAAAGACTTTTGTCTTTGGAAATGGCCTACCAGAAAAAGAAGCTAAAAATCAAGCAAGAGCAGTTGATGAACAAGATCATGGCAAACCATGAGGACACCAGTACCCTGGACACTCTAATGGTTGCCTTGACTGTCAAGATCTGCAGTTATAAAGAATATATGCATAAATATTGAAAGGACAAAGCCCACAAGTGCTATCTGCTGATAAGCAGCAATCATAGGAAAAAGATGCTCAAAAACTTCCGTAAGACCAACTATAATGTCTTTGAAAAGATATGCAAGGAGTTGGGGACTGAGTATACCTTTCTCCTCTGTACTACTGAAAAGCTCACCACTGTGGTGACCAAGAAGGTTCTGTATATTCACGTTTTCCAGGAGGCACAAAAGCAATCAATCAATCAATAAGCAAGCCCTAAAAGCTGCAACAGCAACCTGGAAACAAAGTCAGAAGAATCCACAGAGTCCTTCCAAAGCTGGGGCAGAGGCAATCAAAGGAAACCACTAAATTTTATTAGATTTTCAAAATTTTTAAGGAAACGAAAATACATTTACAGTACTGCCTTTATCGAAAAACAATCCATGTATAATCAGACCCAGGCAGTTCAAACCATGTTGTTCAAGGGTCAAATGTCCTTTAATTCGTTTTTAAACACAGTGAAGCTTTGAGAGTATATAAAGAACGTGCTATCTCTGGTTTTGATAACAGGAATCTGAAACACAGAATAATTAAATGAGTTGTCCAGAACCTAATCCAACCAACTACTTCTGAAACAAAGTGAGTTCAATAAGGAATGAAGTAAAATCAGCTTAAGTAGTAACATAAATACAACTGTGTTCAGCTTCCTTTCAATACAAAGAACTAGAAATCTGGAGTTAGCCTGAATTCCAAGTCCCATCCTTAGGTTATACTATAAATCTGACTGAGCTGTAGATAAGATTCAGATTATCCATCAGTGATGCTCTTTTCTAAGAAAGGCTCAAAAAGGAGGTAGTGATATTCCTGAATGCCATTCACAACAGTGGATAGTTGCCACAGTGCTGAGTATTTGACTCTGAGTTTTCTGAGCACAGGGCATTTCCAGGAATCAGTTTTTCAGCTGTCCAGTTACAAAATGAGACTTGACAGTAGTCTTTGAGCTTCTCATAAGCAAAGTGTTCTTGTATCCACTCCTAGCACCTACCTTAGGATTTGGCAGTTATTACTTAGTAAATGTTTCTATTAAACGATTGAATGCTAGAAAGGAGAATTACAACAACAACAACAAAAATTGAGCACTCTATGGACTAAGCTAGAGAAGTAAATATTGCATTAACATAATAGTACCCATTTTAGAAATGATAAAACCCAGAGTCACAAAAAAAGTAATGTGTCTAAGTCAGATTTATTTTACACACCTAAATATGGAATTTGGAATTCAAGCTGAGTCTCAATTTCTAGTTCTTTCCTCTGAATGTCTATGTCTCTTACTCTTTTTTTCAGATTTTCTACTTTTTCACATTCTACATTTCACTGTGGACTGTTTCTTCTAACCAATCTTCTGGTTCACTAATTCTCTTTTCAGTTGTAACTAAATCGATGTTAAACTTAATGAACAAATTTTAAATAGTATTGTTTAAGTTTTAGAATTATCTAGTTCCTTTTCAAACCTGCTAGATTTAATTTTTTCTAGTTTCCAGGTCCTTGTTAAATCTTCATTCTTGGATTTATTTCTTTGAACATAGCAAACTTAGTTGTTTATAGTCTATCTCTAATAATTCCAATACCTCATCTACACTGAGTCTATTTCTATTTTCTGTTATATCTGCTAGTTCTTATTCATAGTGCCTTTTGTCCTTTTACATATGATTATTTTTGGCTGCATGTTGGACAATGCAATTGAAAAAAAAATTATTTCAAAAAATAAACTGATGCATTGGATAATAGCATCCTCCCCAACAATAACTTTCATTTACTTCTCTTCTCTACAAATCCAAGACTACTGTAACCCAAGTTCTAGACTTAAAATTCCCTGATCTAGCAGATGTTGGCTAAATTAGCATCAGTTCTCTTTGACTCTGAGGGCCCAGTATTCTGTGGTTCCAGCTCAGAGTAAGGGCAGACTACTCCTGGCAGACTCCAGGTTTTATTTATACCCCAGAGTCTTGTGAAGCATCTGAGAGCAAAAATCAGTTTCATAGCTGCTAGGTAGGCTACAATCAACAAATATCCTTAGAACAAAGTAATTTTGAGGAAATGGGGTTATTTCTATCACTTTTATCCTCTCCCAGATTCTTCTAAGAATTTGTGATTCATATTTTACCCAGCTTCTTTAGTTGTCTTTAGCAGGAGAGTTAGTCCAAATTACCTAAATTGCCATTATATAATCAGAATCTTTTACTAAGTCAATTAAATCTATATAAGCTGAGAATAAAAGGAAATGTCTTTGTTAAAAGGAACATACAGCAAACATCATACCTAATAGTGAAAGAGGAGAAATACTGCCATCAATATCATATGTGAGACAAGGTAACTTCTGCCACTATTACTATTTAAAATTCAACTGGTGGGGCACCTGGGTGGCTCAGTTGGTTAAGCGTCCGACTTCAGCTCATGTCCTGATCTCACGGTTAGTGAGTTCGAGCCTGGCATCGTGCTCTGAGATGACAGGTCAGAGACTGGAGCTTGCTTCGGATTCTGTGTCTCCCCCTCTCTTTCCGTCCCTCCCCTGCTTGTGCTCTCCCTCTCTCTCTCAAAAACAAACAAATAAAAAAATTTTTTAAATAAAATTCGACTGGTGATTCTAGACAATGCAATAAGAAACAATTAAGAAATATAAGCATTACAAAAGAAAGGAGCACCTACCTAGAAATTCTACTGAAAAGCTATTAGAATAAATAATACTGTTTACATGGTCAAATACTAGAAAAACAAAAATCCATTTCCTAGACCATAGCAGTTACTAAAATATATAAGCAAAAAGATTTCATTAGTGTAGAAATAATAAGAGTTTAGGAATAACTTAAGTAATATGATGTTTTAATCTTTATGTTCCAGTGAACATAAAAAACTTGTATATTTAAATATAGGTGTCTCTATTATAGGATCATTTATAAAAAGGTAAGACTTTGGAATATAAAATGTGACTGAAATAAATTGGTGCTCTTTTACTTTTATTTCTTTACTTGCTTATTATCTAACTCCCTTACCAGATTATGTAAAAGGGCATGGATTGTGCCTGTTTTGCTCATTATTATATATTCTGCATATACTGTCTAGTACATAGGAGGTAAGATATACATATTTGTTGAAAAATTATAAGTGAATAAACTCATCCAATTTTTGAGAAGCTTTTTAATGTTTTTTATTTTGTATGAAGTTTACATTAACTAAAGTTCACCTTTTATATAGGTGATCAGTTTAAGAGGATACTAAAATCTCAAGTTCAAAATCAGATAATAAGTCATAACTTTGGCTTTCAAGTATTTAAAAGCAATTTGAAAGAATGATATCATAGAAACATATACTCATAGCATGTGACACCTCATTAAAAAAGATGGAGGGGCAGAAATCAACCAGGTTAGTGACTACAAAATAATACCACTTGAGGAGGGACAAGGAGAATAAGAATCCTACCTCTTGATCATTAAAAAGGTATTCACTTTTGGGGCACCTGGTGGCTCAGTCAGTTAAGCATCTGATTCTTAATTTTGGCTCAGGTCACGATCTCACAGTTCATGAGATCAAGCCCCACATAGGGATCTGTGTCGATAGTCCAGAGCCCACTCAGGATTCTCTTTTCGCTCTCTGCTCCTCCCCTACTCATGCTCACTTGTGTGTTCTCTCTCTCTCACTCAAAATAAATAAATAAACATAAAATTTTTTCAAAAAAGTTATTCACTTTTACAATCATAGAGCTATCTCAGAATCTCATTATAGTTGATGCTTTTGCAAGTTTCTCTGTTCCCAGTAAACCTAGATTTGATTTCTTATGCGCTTTACAAAGATACTTTCATGTTGTAAGGTGGTTCTAACAAAAAAACTTAATGTATCTACTCAAGTAAATACTTTTCAAATAAATCTTTCAAATATTTTATAGCACAACACAAGAAAAGAAACAACCCATTTAACTAAGATGTCAGTTTCCATTTCCTCACTTAGGTTAATGAGAAATAAATATCAAGTAAAAACCACCTGAATCCACTAAAAATATGAGTGTTTTAAATGCTGTGATGCAAAATAGTTGAAAACACTACCTTCAATTTTTCCCTTTGTAACAAAACTTGGATTTCAGCTGACAACTTCTATACTAGGTTTTAACCCAAAGCAATTTAGAAACAGACAAGTCAGAAACTCCTTAAAAATAAATTAGGGCTTATAATGAAAATGCTGACAGATGCTTTCTTTATAATAATGTCTAGTGAGACTACTGTATTTTAGCAATGACTACATCACAATACGTATGCAAGTGCTGAACATTAAAATGCAACAATGTCTAGCTTATAATTAAATCAAGACCATGAATAGTTCAGTAAAACATGTTGTAAAGAAAGTGTGATGTGACAAGAAAATACACTAAGTTAAAATATAATGCAACTAAGGATTTATTAGAACTTGCCTTTCAGAAGATTTAAATAAGAAGAAATATAAACATAAATACTAGCAAGAGAAGTAAAAAAGTAAAAATTCAGTAAAGGCTAAAAATAATTTATTTCCAATGTGAATGGTATGTACCATAATTACTTATGAAACTATATCCATCATGAGATGATCATACTTCTAGACTAAGGTCAAAACATAGATTTTTAAATATATATATATAGAACTTTAAAAAATGTTAGTATTCCTGCTTCTAGGATCTTTCATCAGCTGCTCAGCTTTCTGCTGCTGCTACCTTTTCTACTCACTCTTCATGCTGTCCTTGTCTTTGATTGTTACAAGCCACCATTTCCATCAACCACTACTTCTGAACTCTCCACACCTGTATTGCAACATATAATGGTTGTCAAAGCAATCTGGGGATAAAAACACAGCATAAACAATTCTACCACATTCAAATAAATACAGTAAGCCTTTTTTTACTGAGAGACTATAACTAAAGAACCAACTTCATGTTTCAAAGCAAAGCAGAAACTCAGGAGCATTACACAAACAGCTTCTTTATTATAAAGCTATATATAGGCCTCAACATAAATATGATACCAGTGCATCGCTGATCTTAAAACAATTTGCAATGAGCTTTCTTAAATGACAAACACTATTTTCTCTAATTTCCTATAATAAAAATATTGGATTTGTCCTTTTTAACTTTGAAGATCTAACTGGCTTTATTAAACAAACAGGTAGCATCTCATCTAGACATAGAGGGGAGCTCCTTGGATTTGTCTTTTGCACAGGTATGTTCTAGTGGGTTATTCACTAACTCAGTGGTTCTCAACAAGGGACAATCTGCTCCCCAAGGGACATTTGGCAATGTCTGGAGACATTTTTCATTGTCACGAATGAGAGGAAGGGTGCTACTTGCATCTGGTGAGTATTGAGAAGTCAGAGATGCTACTAAAAATCTTACAATATAAACGACAGACCTCCCACCAAATCACCTGACCCAATATATCAATAAAGCCACTGTCACTGTTGAGCAATCTTCTCCTAACTCCTTTGTTTTCTTACCAAGCAGCAATTTCCCATAGTTTCCCTCATCTTTAACCAAAAAAAATATTCAAACCATCAACCAAAATCAGAACCAAACTTAAGAAAAATACAAGTGAAGTACATAAATGACTTCCACGAATAACTGACTCATTCATTCATTCAACAAACACATGAGGCACAGTACTAGGCATTGAAGATACTACGGTGGCCAAGAAAGACAAGATCTCTACTTGCATGCAGCTTATGTTCTAGTAATTCTCAAGTTGAAAAAAATCTTCAAACTAAGTAAAAAACCTTCAGTGACTGACACATTCTGGCAAACTGATGCAGCTACGTGGAAACAGTTCCCACTGATAGAGCATTCTATTTTTGAAACTGTCCTTATTACAATAAGCCAAAATAATTTTCACCCTCTGATGATAGTTCTGTTCTCCCGAGTCATAAAGAACAAATCCTTGTTCCATAGGACGACCCTTTACAGATTTAAAGACAGCTATCCTGCATCTCTGAATTTTGTCTCCTAAAAGCTAAAATAATTCCATTAGCACCTCTAGCAGCCCTTATGTAGGGCTTAATACCCTTAAGACATGAGCCTTAAAATCAGAAGGAAATGAGCAAAAACACTAAAGTTTTATAAGAATTTAGGCTATTAGGAATTGCTAACTTTTTTTAACAATCTTGCCTGAACCCACAAAACTGATTTTAATAAGAATATAAATGTACTAACTCTTATGTACAAAGCAATATAGCTGACACGGCAGATATATTATCACATTTAATTATCACAATACTATCTTCACTTTAGATGGAGAAATAGGCTTAGAAAGATTAAAGAAATTTTTCCAAGATTATATCCTTGCCCTAAGCCCATGCTCTTTTTGCTACAGCATATTACCTAAAAATTGTGTTGGTTTTTGTATTTTAATTCAATTACTGAGTTTTCATTATTTCCATCAATCAGTTTTACACTGATGCTAAATCTTGGAGTAGTTTATGCTTAAATAAAGAAGAAACTTGTTCTAATAAAAAAGCATTCTAACCTTGAGTGCCTTTTATTAAGAATATACACATTCTTATACACTTACCATGATGATCACCAAATACTGTATACAGAATTGTTGACTCACTGTATTGTATACCTGAAACTAATATAATACTGTATGTTACCTATACTGGAATTAAAATAAAAACTTAAAAAATATACATATTCCTGTACTACCTACACAACTATCCATACAGACACACACAGGTAAGAGAGAGCTCTCAGCACTGACAGACAAATGATGGCTATCTGTTCTTCATTCATTCTGCTATGAGTAACAATTAAAGAATGTAATAGATTAGCGAATTCTATGTAACATATGCTTTCACAACTTGTTATATTAAGAAAACAATCTCATTAAGAAAGACAATATTCACTGGAAATCTACATACATATTAGCTATATTGGATTGACATACAATGACAAAAATGCTTAAAACTCATTCAGAGAAGTCAAGCAGTATAATATAATGGCAGAGATTACATAAAACAGACTAGAATTGTAGCACTGAACAGCCTCAAAATCTCTGGACCTCAATGTTCTAAACTAAAACTGCAGGAAATAATGGAACCTATCTCAGAGGGTTGTTAGAGTACTATAACTACTTCCATTCTTATCGCCCTTTTCTTCCCACTCCCCCTACTTCTATTCTCTACACACGCTGCCAAAGGTATCCTTTCAAAACCAAAACTAGATCATATCACTCCATTACCCAAAAATGTCCAAGGGTTTCCATCATATTTGGAATAAAATTCAAAATCCTCACTACAGCCTATAAGATCCTAGATGATCCTAGTCCCTGGCTTCCTTGCTCACTTTTACACTTGTTCTCTCCACTTTGAATGTTCCCCCAAATACTTTGGATGGCTCACTGTTTCCTTCCATTATGAGTCTGCTTTAAATATCACCTTCTCAGATAAGCTTTCCCTAATCAGTATCTATTTTTTTTCAATAGCATTGATCACTAACCAATACTATATTGAGTTTTTTGCTTATGTGCTTATTCCTGTCTCTCCCACCAAAAAGAATGATCCATGGGAGCAAGATCTTTGTTTTAACACTCTATCTCCAGCACCAAGCATGGTACCTAGCACACTGTAGATGTTCAACAGTCAATGAGTGAAGTGAAATAATGCAAGTGAAGAGCTTAGCACAATGCTTGGCAAACAGAAAACATCCAACAATGTTAGGTGCTATTACTACCAATTACTAGTATTTCTGTTATTTGTCACACATTCATTAAATAAACCATCACTGAACACTAACTTTGTATTGTGTAATTTTTTAAATGTTGATGTTGGGCTTTGCGAAGTGTTTTGAAAACTAGCTAGAGAGCCAGTGGCATAAGATGATAATTGCAATTCATAAAGTAATTAAATGCTTCCAAGAGGCTTCTGGAATTCTACTCCTGACAGAATTTATGGTTATTCCTTTAACCTCATCTGGTTAGATCCAATTAGCTCAAGCACAATATTAGGCCACAGAGTCATTCACAAAATGTTAACAGTAGGGCACTATAATTTCCTTCTTTAGTATTGTTTTCAAGCTGTTGGTTTTTCTTAAAACTAGAAACCAAGAGACATACTCTGACCATGAACAATCAGAAAATATATAAATCACCAAAGTCACCCAGAGGCAGTGAATGTATTAACAGTTCAAATGAGAGGCAGCTGAGGTGTAATAAAAAGTCCCTTCACAGCTATATGTGACCTTATGCGAGCACGCAGCTTTTCTCTATGCTTGCTTCCTTATCTGCAAAACAGGAAAAAAAAAAAGAGTGCCTCATAAAAATATTACAAAAATGGAATAACATTAAGGAGGTGAGAATTCCAGACAGAAACTAAATGTCTGCTCTCTCAGCTCATGGAATATAAACCCAAGTAATAGTGCAGAATCTACTGGAAATACTTTACACTTTTATGTAAAGTCCAAAATATCTGGCATAGATTCAGTATATGTTGGCCTCATATTAAACTGCACAGGGGAAAATACCTAATTCCCCAGTGTTTTGATGGCAAAAGAATCAGAGAAACTGAGCATCTGTCTCAGGTTTTGTGAGGCACTAATGAAGTGAAAATGATAACAACGCATTTTACAAAAGGGAATCAGCATTTCTCTAGCTTGAAAGATCCCTAACATTCTCATTATTCATATGACTTCTGAAAATTCATGTCATTTTTTTTTTTTTTTATTATTCATTTGTTCATACAGTCAACACATCTTGAAATTCAATTACAGGCCATGTACTATTCTAGATGCTAGAGATGAAAAGAACAAGGCTTGGTCCCTTCCTACCCATAGAGGAATTTAAGGGCTTTTTAAAATAGTTAATCTTAAAGGTTATAGAAGCTCTGAAGAGAAAATCAATTATTTTAGAAAAGGCTTTATAGCAGTGCTGTCCAATAGAAGTTTCTGCAATGAGGAAAATGTTCTTTAATATGTGCTGCCCAATACAATACCACTAGCTACATGTACCTATTGAACACTTGAAATGCAGCTAGTATAACTGAGTCTGTATATTTATTTTGGGAGAGACAGAGAGAGAGAGAGACAGAGACAGAGACAGAGACAGAGAGAATCCCAAGCAGGCTCTGCACTGTCAGCACAGAACCCGATGCAGGGCTCGAACTCACCAAACGGTGAGATCATGACTTAACCCAAAACCAAGAGTCAGATGTTAACCGACTGAGACACCCAGGCACCCAAATTTTTAACTAATTTTAATAGCCACGTGTAGCTAGTAGTTACTGTATTGGACAGCAGAGCTTTACAGAATAGGTAATGTTTGAGCTTCATTCAGTCTTAAAAGAAGGGAGTTAGGAATTACCAGGGGTGAGGGAAAGTCCACAGGAAATGGAAAGAGCACAAACTACATGAAGACCTGTGAGAACCTTAATGTGTTCAGCTAAGGCTGCCTGCGATATGCAGACTGTGGAAAGGAGAAGAGAGAAATGAGGTTAAAGGGTTAGACAGGGTCAAAATATGAACGCTTTTTAATATCACACGAAGGAATTAAACTTTATTCAGCAGACAGTGGGGAAAACATCAAAGACTTTAAAGCCAGGTAATGTATGACCATACCTATGCTCTAGAAACACAATTTTGATCCTAAGATAGGTGATACATTGAAAGAAGAGACCAGAGGTAGAAAAGATCATATATGCGGCTACTACAATAGTCCAGGTTAGATGCTTAAGACTCAACAACTGCAATCACAGTGAGAATGGAGATGAAAGAATGAATTCAAGAGACATTTTGAAGATAAAATTAGTAAGACTTAAAGAAGTCTGAGATATGGTGGGCAAGAATAAAACAAAGTTAAAACTTCTGAGGTACTAGCCAGGAAAAACAGATAATTTAGGCACTTTCTACATTGAATGAAGGGATACAAAAAGTTTACAGAGTTGTTTATAGGAGAACAATCTAAATATCCATTAATAGTTTAAAAGCTAAATAAATTATAGAATTACTTAAGATAGCATATATTTCTAAGAGTCATTTTTAAAGATTATAAAGATTATACGATACCAGGGTAAAATGTTCACGATGCAGTTAATGAAGTCAGTACACTACAAAGCAGCACATAAAGCATTGTCCCAATTTTGTTTTATATATTGGTAGAATTTTTTTTAAGTGAAAGAATGCGCCAAAAAGTCAGTAGAAGCTAACTTTGATAGCAGGGTAGTGGGCCATTATAATTTCTTTCTTGAACATTTTTTTTATTATCTACAACAATTATAGAATATTTTTACTTAAAAATAAACTTTTGGTTCTAAAGCACTGTACCTTAAACACTGGAGCCTGTGGTAAATTTACTAAATTTTGTAGCCATTTCACAAACAGAGGGAATCTGACATGACCAGATCCCAATTCTATGCAAGTTCATTATGGGAGACTAAATTCACAGCAAACTGAATAAAAGAGGTGTTTTTTTCCCTTTTGAAAAATTTACCACAATTACAGAGTATAAAATGGATTACTTTCCATTTAATTAATTAATAATGTCTTTTCACGTATGGTTTATGTCTGTACACATACAACTACAAGTGGGAATTTGGTATAAACCTGTATTTTATTCTGTGTAGTCATGCAAAAAAAAAAAAAAAAGACTTACCCTGCTCATAGTCAATATCAATTATTCAAGTTCATTTGACATAAAGCAGACACTATATGCTGAAGAAGTGGCTCAGCAATACTAATCTTTTTTATACGTAGATGGCAGTCCCTTTTTGCACTTAACAAAACCTGGCTTTCCAAGTTCTAAATTTAGATTTACAAGGAAATCCTGACCTGGCACAGACAAGCCTACTATAGAGGCATATGGCTGTGGCAAATCCTCCTACATCCTGGATGTGAATAAAATACAAATTAGATAAGTAATGTAATAACTTTCTTCATTAAATAGGAAATGAATAGATTTTTTTCAACTATAAACTTAATCACTTTACTTTGCCATAAGATAGGTTATATGTGTCGTGAGAAATGATATGTGCATTAAAAAGAGAATCTCAAACTAGTATTTCTAGCCGTGTGACAAGCCTTATTCTAACCATTTTACAGAAGTTGAAAATAGAGCTGGAATTAAAAGATTTTTCCATTTTATATGTCTAGAAACCTGGTTTTATTTCCTTAACTAAAATTAGTTGCATATCTTATTTGTATGTTTTCTATTAAAACACACTGGTAGAGAGGCAGTCTTTTCTCTAGGACATTTGTAAATAAGCCCCAGAGCTACATAGTAGAAAGGCTCATTTAACAAATATAACAAAATTGACCAAGGTCAAACAGTGAGACAACAGCAGATCTAGGACCACAGCCAGATCTCCTGGCTTGAAATCTAGTGCTCTACTCTGACAAGATTACAGTTCTTAAATTAAAATATATTTTCTCTGAAAGCTGAAATAAGGAATACATTTGAGGATACTAGTTAGTGACACTTGGGAAACATCATCTGGCTCTCAAATCCAGAAACTGCCTTAGATGTTTTGGCTAACTACCACATACTGCATAGTGGGCAAGAGTCACTGAAATAATCACTTCACAAACAAAGAGAATTCAGAAATCTGCAACAGCAATTAGCCACCAGTATCTTACTATGTTTCTGTGATCTAATGTCCATTTCCATGGAAACAGAAAAAGAAGTAAGAGGCAGCCAAGAGAAGAGATGTCAGAACTTGTCAGGTTCAGTGGCTAGAGCTGAAAGCTGCAAATGCCATTTTTTTTTTTTTTCCAAACAGCATCAGCTGACTTCTGGCACATAATCGATTCTCAAGTTAGGCAATGTCAGCTTGTGTGGAGAAGCATAAAGCTAAAGAACAGACTTAGGTTTCTGTTTTGCTTTTAAGGGCTTAGATTAAGGGGGAAGGAGATACAAATTAAAAGAAAACTATTCAAATTTTTAAATTCCTAGGAATGTAATAGAATTGTTTCAGATTTCCCAAAACCAACAAAAGGATTTCTTAGCTGATGGGGAAAAATACAGGACTACCACAGAGCATTATCTGGAATGAACAACAACAGGGTGGAGACAGGGAAGAGACAGAGGCAGAGGAAGCCAAACTTACAAAGGCCCTGAGACAAGAGAGTGGGTGGCCCTTTCACAACGCACACAGATAAGAGCTCTTGGGGTGGGGGAAGGGTCATCATAGAAGGCTTTCTCAAAGGAGATGACATTTAAGCTAAGACCTGAAGGACAAGATGGAGTTATACAAAAGAGTATTCCAGCAAGAAAGAAGAGCATGAGGGAAGTCCTACAGGCAAGAAAGAACAAAATGAATCCAGGAATAGCAAATAATTAAGGACAGCTGGAGCAGAGAGTGGGCGTAGGGGAGTAAGCTATGATCAGATCAAGAAAGGCCTTATTTCCCAAATTAGATTTTGAACTTTTGTCCAGAAAACAACAAGTTGTCACCAAAGAGTCTAAATCAGGAAAGTTACATGAAGAGATCTGCATTTAAAAAGATTAGTCAGAATATCTCAGATTACACAGGGATATAGACGTTCAGTCTGTTACAGCTCGCCTTGTGGGGAGAGATAAAGTTGACTGCCCTAGAGATGGAAGAACAGGACACAATGAATAAGAGCAGTGGGAGAAAAAGAAGAATGGGTCAAGATGATACCCAGGATTTGGGCCTTAAGAGCTACATGGATGACAGTGCTCATCACTGAGTCTCTGTCACATTAAGGAAGGAGTTTCACATATCTGTGGGACAGTGAAGAATTCTAATGTGGACTTGTAGACTTTGAAGTATCCATAAGACTGTCAAGCAGAGTTAACCAACAGGCAGTTGCACATGTATCTACAACTCAGGAGAAATTTGGGGGATGAACATATGTATTTGGGCTTCAGGAATGGATGACATTACTCAAGCAAAGCACAAAATCAGAAGAGATTCCAAGAGATTTTCAAATGTTGGCTGCACCATTTACTAATTATATGACCTAAGGTCAATCAGTCTCTAAGCCTGCAAAATTCAGACAGTTATACCTGTGCTGAGGGCTAATATTTTGAAAATGAATAGAGGATGAAGAAACTATAAAGTAGATTGAGAAAGAGAAGATAAAAAAGTACACAGCACAGAAGAATGCAGTATGATGGCAACTAATGGAGAAGAGTAATTCAAGATTAAGGTTAACTGATCAAATAATGCAGAGAGATCAATTAAAAGTACAGAACAGAAAAATACACAAAGCATCAAAAACAAAAACAAGAAAACAAAAAAAACAAAAAAAACCTCTGGTGACCCTGGCAGTGACCAGTAAATGTGGCTGATGCGCAGTAAAGATGAATATAGACAGAAGTAGATGGTAGAAAAGAGAATAAGAGAGAGATTTAGAAAATTCTTTCAAGAAGCTTGGCTACAAGGGAGAAGGAAAATTAGACTATAGTGACTAATGGAGTCAAAATAGAGTTTTTTAGGGTTTTTTTTAGGAAGAAACTTATGCATTGTAAGTTAAGATGCTTTCAGCTGCAAGTAACAGAAAATATAATAACAATGCCTAAACCAATGGACGTTTATTGTTTACTTAACAAAATGTCTGAAAGTAGATACCTCTAGGGTTTTGTCTGAATCTCAGTGATGTCATAAGATCAGGCTCTGCCACAAAATGGCTACCACTACCAGGCATCATGTCCATATAACATATTTCCAACAAAAAGAAAGGGGAATTACAAACCTTGGCCTTGTTAGAAAGTAGAATACCAATGGTAATTCTGAATGAAAAAAAAAGAGAGAGAAAGTAAAATACCTTACCCAGAGTCCCATGCCCCAATTAGACTATCCCTCAAATCTCATTGGTTAGAATTAAGTCACATGGCTGGCTACTCTTACCTATAAGAGAAGCTGAGAAACTATCTGACTTTCTAGACTCTATTTCAAGGCAGTAAGGAAGAGGAGGATAAAAATGACTTTTCATAGCCAGCCAATACTATCTACCACACGCATGTTTAAATACTGATGTGAAAGAGTTAATAAAGTGAAAGAAGCCAACGACACAAAATGAAAGAAGGCAAGAATGAGTTTAGATACAGATAAGTTTGTAAGAGGGTGGGATGGGACTTGAAAAAGTTTGTAACACACAATTTAATTTTCTTTGTGAAGCAGAAAATCACATCATCCAATAAAAGTGAAGGGGGAGGTATAAGGAAGGACAGAGGTCTTCAGAAAAACAAAGCAGATTTTTAGATAGTTTCCATGAGGATAACAGGTTTCTAGGCAAGGCAAAGAAAAAAAGAATAAAAGAAAAAACTTCCTAGGGATTACTGTACAACAGAGAATTCAGTATCAGAAGTCATTAATTCAGAGTACGATTTATAAGGACTTCTTGAGCAGCACCCAGCAGCCTGAGAGGAAGAAGAGGGAAAGGAGAATGCTGAATCACTCTAGACTGGAATTGAGGTAGGTGGTACAAGTAAAAGGCAGGGGTACAAAGGAGTTGAAGTTATCACCAAAGCAGTGAAATAATGGGTCATGTATATCAATATTAGGAAAGAAAAGACAGGCAGAGTGGTACAGCCAAGGAACCTGAGGTGTAGTAGCCATTATAAGAGAGAAGAAAGGATAACAAGTTATGGTAAAATGAAGACAATAAATACTACCAGGGGACAAGATTGAAGGTATACAATGAGAACAGATGGCTGAAGTACAACAAAGGCTGGTGGCACCCACACTAAGAAAATGAAGAAACTGAAAGGCTAGGATATTAAGTGGATTGTCTACACACACTCTGAAGTCCGATCCAAGATGGTGACTAGAACTGGAGTAAAAAGGAAGTGTCAATGTCTTTTTTTTTTTTCAAGTTTTTAAATTTATTTTGAGAAAAAGAGAGAATGAACACATTCACGAGTCGGGGAGAGGCAGAGAGAGAGAATCCCAAGCAGGCTCTGTGCTGTCAGAGGTGATGTGGGGCTCAGCCTTGCAAACTGTGAGATCATAACCTGAGCTGAAATCAAGTCGGACGCTTAACCAACTGAGCCACTCAAGCTCAAAAGTGTCAAGGTCTTTAAGAAGTAAAAAACAGTGGCCAAAGAAGAGAAGAAGGTGATAATACTTTTAATAACCAAGATTATCAAAAAGAATATAATTGTGGAGGAGTGTTAGAGCAGAAGCTTCCCTCAGAAACAAGGAACATGCCAAACCTCATCCCAAGCCCGTGGGTAAGTAAAAGAATGAGCTGCATCCACTTAAAAAGACTTCATGAAAAGCAGTGTCTACAAAGAACAGTAGTTTTCACTTAAAGCAAGAGAGGAGTTTTCAGTAAAGGTTGTTAAGGAGAATTCATTTAATACAAATTGGAGCTCAAAAAACACAAAACAAAAAATTTGGGAAGAAGAGGAAGGAAAGTTTAGGTTTAGGAGAAAGAAAGTCATCAATAGCATAAAAAAGAGAATTTTTCTTTTAATGACCAGAGAGGCATATATTTGGGTAATTAACAAGAGTGACAGGAATACAGGGTGTAAGAGAATTAGGAAGCCTTAAGTATCCAGAACAACTAGTCCCAGCAATCTCTCTGGCTAGAAAACTCCTCTGCCAAGACCAATGATACTTTCCAGTAATTCCCATTCTGAGTTACAATACTTAGAAATTCTCAGTACTATTTCCAAAATGCTAGATTAATATTCAAATTTAGCTTCAGGTGTAGATTCATTCTGGAAACCAGTGTTATTCACATTATATCTGTATGGGAATTTAACCTTGCCTAAAAAGGTACCCCAAAAAACTAGTCTCTGACTTCAGCTTCTGGGAAGTAATCTCTAAGGTCTTTGTTTGCCTGGGGCCTTGGGCTAGCTGGATATTAATAATGTGATTTAGGGTGGGGTCTTGGGTCCTGCTCAGAGTGACTAGAGACTGAGATCAGCCACATCAGCCACGTAACCATGTCACTGAGTCCCAAGAAAAATTCTGAATACCAAGGCTCAAAGTGAGCCTCCTTAGCTAGCAATACTCCATGCACAGCATCACACACCAATGCCAGGAGAGTAATGTGTCCTCCCACCACAGAAAGAAGACAACTGACACTCTGCATTTGGTAATTACCCAGATGCTGCCCACTGTGCTTCTTCCCTTGACTAATTTTAATGTTTCCTTTCCCTGTAATAACCATACCTATGAGTGTAGAACTTTCAGTGAGTTCTGTGAATCCTTCTAGCAAATTAGTGAATCTAAGGGTGGTCTTGGGAACCCCTAAATTTGTAACTGGTATCAGAAGTGAGGGCAGTCTTGTGGGAACTATCCCCTCTAGCTTCATACTTGGTCTAAACTCTCTGCAGTATCTTTTCTCTCTAAATGAATTTGTTTGCAAGAGGAAAATATGATTTGAAAAGAACTTAATGCCTGAGTTTTCAATAGCTGAAAATGTCTAACTGAAATTACCAGCATAATAATTAGTCTACTGAACTACTAATGGCCATGTGTTTCCATAAATTCCTCTAAGCAGTGAAGAAGTCTCAACAATAAAACATTGAGAAAAGTATTGGTGACTTTAATTTGGATATAATAGATACATGCTATGTCACTGACAGAGAAAGTCATTTCCCTTTACTGAGTTATACCTTGTTCTAGATAACTCCTTAGGAAATGCCATTAGACCTCAGTGACATACAATCAAGTCCAAATAATGAATACCTGTAAAACAATTTTAATTCAATTTTTTAATTAAAAAAAGCATTTTATAAATACTATAGTTTATAAATAAATTGTTATTATTGCAGTTAATGACATCATAACATAAAAGCATTTGTCAAACTTTTCACTGCCAAACACTACTAAAAAGACTTTATAACTCACCCCCCCACACACATAAAACTGCAGCAGAAGAACATATTACCTAAATTTACAAAAATGCAATGAGGTAGAACGAAAAAGTGGCATTTAAATAATGAGTGTTGGAGTTAAGAGATTTACAAAGACATTCTCTCAGATATGCCCTATAGTGTTCATAGTAAATAAAAAATCTGCAGCCAACAGCAAAAGGAAAACTCTTAATATATTAATATCAATTAACATTTCAATAATATTAAAGATAATATTAAAATGAAAACTTGAACCTTTTAAAACTTCAATTGTACAGTTTAAAACTTCAGCCTATGGAATCAGAGAAATTACTTGTGGGACCCTACCCAAGTTATTTGATCTCTTTATGCCTCAGTTTCTTCATGTGCAAAGTAACAATAGTGCTTATTATACCAGAATTGTATGGATTAAATGAGATAATACTGGTCAATAGTGCTTATACATAGTAAACACCCAATAATAGGTAGCTTTTTTTAAAAGTATGGAATTATCTAAGGATAATAACATTAATTATATGTTTTCTACATTCAAGTAATTAATACACCCGACTTAAGACTCTATCAAGACGGGGCTCCTGGGTGGCTCAGTCAGTTAAGTGTCCGACTTCTGCTCAAGTCATGATCTCACCATTTGTGAGTTTGTGAGTCCCATGTTGGGCTCTGGGGTGACAGCTCAGACAGCCTGGAGCCTGCTACGGTTTCTGTGTCTCCCTCTTTCTGCCCCTCCCCCACTCATGCTCTCTCTCTCTCTCTCTCTCTCTGTCTCTCTCAAGAATAAACATTAAAAATTTTTTGAAAAAAAAAAAAAAGACTATCAAGATAAACTAATCCAGCCTAACATATTTGTGTCTATAAATATTTTATAGGCTTGGCATAAACACAAAAAAGTTTTAAAAATGTTTTAATTCATCACAAATTCTTTTTGTCAACATAAAATTAACTGATATTATGTACAACAAGTATCACACACAACCATCTATGAATGTAAATTAGTACAGCATTATTTTCAAACTATGATCATACAGCATCAGCAAATTAAAAAAAATCAGTAAGTGAAGGTTTACAGGAACAAAAAGAATCTATGATAACAGGTCTCATGCCTTTCTTAATCACAATTTAAAATCTAACCATTGAAAGAATGAATTAAGTTAGAAGTTAAGTGGCTTTAATAAGTAAATAGAGGGGCGCCTGGGTGGGTCAGTCGGTTAAGCGTCAGACTTCGGCTCAGGTCATGATCTCGCAGTCTGTGAGTTCGAGCCCCGCGTCGGGTTCTGTGCTGACAGCTCAGAGCCTGGAGCCTGTTTCAGATTCTGTGTCTCCCTCTCTCTGACCCTCCCCTGTTCATGCTCTGTCTCTCTCTGTCTCAAAAATAAATAAACGTTAAAAAAAAAAATTAAAAAAAAATAAATAAATAAGTAAATAGACACTGATAGTCTTTGAAATGATGGACATCCTGAGAGTTACATGTTAGGAAGAATAATCTGGCAGTCTCTGAGCAAGTAATGAGAGGGAGAATTAAGTTAGTGAAAGAGGAATCAAAGACAGTGAACAAGATTGCCAAAACTCTCACCAGAAGCTTAAAACTGTCTTAGGACAATAAAAGAAACCTGACCAAAATGAATGACATGAAATCACTTTGCAGTGATTGCAGAAAAGGAAAGAATACAATTCAATCAGCACTAAAGCAATCATAACAAAAATAATTACTGCATCTCATCAAATAGAAAATACCACAGATTATAAAACACACCATTATTTTATATACCACCAAAGAGAAAAAATTAATAATTAAACTGATAGGATACCAAGATATTACTGATTATAAAACATAGTCCAATTTCAGAGATATTAAAATTTGAAATATATGTATCATAAAATCAAGTAAATATAGTATCTGCCTAAATAACAAGGAGGGGTCACAATCCTATGAAATCCTCAATGGGTTCCATAATTCTCCCTCATAACCTGCTTGGGATCCGTTCAAACCTTCCTGGAACTTGAACAGTTCTGGCAGGCTTCTAACATCTAACTCTAACCCATGATTCCCCATCTGCCTCTGAGGAGATAGGGTAACCCTTGTCCAACTGTCAGGGGCCAAGAGCTCTAAGAATCTCTCCTAAAGGTCCAGTAAGCAACCTTATGTGACCTTTATTAAGGCCCTTTAATTATGACTATGGAAAACAAGGCCCTCCCTTTAGAATTACCCTTATCCTAGACTCTTCAAATCATTGTAGGTTATTCTTTAAAGTCCGTATCAATTAGACAAAACAGTGAAAAAGTTAGGAGTTCTGAAGTGTTCAAGGTAGAAATGGGATAGGGTTTGTCAAGTGACCTTTTAATTTATTCATTTTCTAAGGCATATTATTCTACTTTACTAGTTTTTGCTAATGAATTCTATCTGACATCATTCTGTTCCTCCTTGATCAATACATTTCACTTGCTTGGCACATTTCTCTATTAGTGCTTCCTTTTGCACTAATTTTGACTGCTGACTTGAATTAAATGAGGCACTCCATTTTATCAGTTCTCTTATAAACAAGTCAGCATTCTGCATGCTTCCCACTTGTGTCAGAGCTACAGTTAGAGCCCACTCTTACATGAAAGGACTATCCCCAGACCTCCATTACTTCCCTCTGGTAGATACTTCTCTCTGGTAGATACACAAAGAAGGAAATGGGAAAAGTTTCTCTGTGTTGTCACACACAAAAGAACACTCAAGTACTTTTGCTTTATCAATAAAGCATTGGCCTAGTTTAAATCACTATAATGACTTCAATTTCCTGGTACCTGTTTATCCTTTCTCTTTCTTGCTGCTTCCTTTTCTGCTCTCTTTTCAGATTCAGGCCTAGAACTAAACCCGATACTCTAGGTTTCTAATTGCCCTTACTTCTTTATTTAGATCCAGAACAATCATAAATGAAATCTGTTGTTATACTCCATTTAAAATCGAAGTCAAGTTGTGCCCCTCCCCCCACTTTATGTGCTGAAAGTAAGAAAGTAAGACTCCTGAATCTCTACTACTTTCAATGCTGAGAATGAAAATTAATACGAAGGGAGAAAATCAGGGCGAAGTTCCACCTCTTTCCTTAGGAAGCACTTGAGCCAGTGCCAGGTAAATAAAACTGGTAATCTGAGCCCATGGCTTCATTCTTAGAGGGAGGGTTAACCTACAAATGAGCTGAGAACTTGTTTTTCATTCTATAAAAAGATCCATCCAAAGTAAACCAAGGCTTTGAGCAAGGGAGAAAGGAAAAGATCAGAGATGAGAAACCCAATACTACATTGAAAAGTTTTGGGTAAGAAGGAGATGTAACTAGATAGGTAAAGAAGCCTAACTTTGCCAAAGTGAGGGCTAGTGTGAAGAAATAGTTAATGATATACCAAATGGGAAAAGAGGAAGTGACATACTAGTTCTTGCACCATTCAGGAAAGAGCAAGATGTAACAGAAAGCCCAAAAACCTAAGGAAAAAATTCAAGGAATTCGTGGCCAAGAACAGTAAAGTACCTTCATCTTCCAAAGACACCAGGACAAGGGCTGATCGAAGGAGACCAATCACTGATGTAAAGCAAAAGATAGTCTGACTCAGCTATATATAATAAAAGGCAGGAGGCTTTCCCTGGGTGTCAGGTTAAAAAAGAAGCTCCAAGAGTCAGGGCCCTCCCAGCCTCACAAATTGCTCCAATCCAAAACTACACAGAGTAAGAGAGAAGAATATCAGTTATTTTTTTTTTTAATGTTTATTTATTTTTCAGAGAGACAGAAAGACAGAGTGCGAGCGGGGGAGGGGCTGAGAGAGAGGGAGACACAGAATCCCAAGCAGGCTCCAGGCTCTGAGCTGTCAGCACAGAGCCTGACGTGGGGCTCGAACTCATGAACTGCGAGACCATGACCTGAGCTGAAGTCAGATGCTCAACAGACTGAGCCACCCAGGCGCCCCAAGAATATCAGTCATTAACAATGGAGAACAACAACTCTTTTTATTTTTTAACACTTTCATTGCTTTGTTTTATTTCTACCATTTTCTTGGTAAAATTACCGATTTAAACGAAATCTTCAGGTCACTAAGTAGTTTTATCAGGTGAAAACTATCTCTGTACCTATAGTAACAGGGACCAGAACAGAAGACTAAATTAGTAATGACACTGACCAGATCCACACTACCTCCTGAGAACTGTGCCACAAATGACATGGGGTCGGGGACTGGGGACAATTGGTGGCAGTCTAAAAAAACTATAATAGCTTTCTGTCTTAGATATGTACAACAGCAAGATGTAAAAAAAGAACACTGCAATATCAAAAGCTGTATGTCTAAGTACTCACTCATAAGAGTGATTTAGAGGTATTTATGTAAGTCATCTTTGATTACTGGAAAGAGAAGAGCATTTTAATAAGAGGAAATAACCAGCAATTAATATTCATAAGCTGTTTCTATTCCTCAGAACTTGTTCTCTTTCAATGCTGACCACATGATTCCTTTGATGGCATGGAACCTAAATGAATTTGAGTTTTGGATCCTCTAACAATACCACCAACTTGAATGGTCAACACTTTATAATACTGAGCCTTAATCTCGAAGTTCCAACTTTGCCTGAAATAAAACGCTTTAAAACAGTATCTAAGAATCATCAAAATTTCTAACATATCTAAACATCTTGCATGTGACTACAAGTCAACAGTAGGTCTGTAACTAAAAGCTTTATTCTACAATTTTGAACTATGTCTTATACATCCTTATGTCTTCAGCATCTAACCAATGCTCCAAACGTAAGTAACTGTTAAATGTCTGCTGCTGAAGATGACAAAAAGTCCAATGACATCTGCAAAGTATAGCAATAATTATCTAATGCCAGCTCAATACATTGTTAAATGAATGAATGAATGAATGAATGGTGATCAAACAAAACTCCTGCTAGATTAATCAAACTGAACTATTTACTAGATAATATGGCCTCAGAAAAATATTTCAAAGAATTGGGCTTTAGTTATATTTCTATTTCCTTCTTCACTTCAATCTACAGTTTAAAGGGTAAAGGAAGAGAGGCTTAACGTACTAGACTCTTGGGGTGCCTGGGTGACTCAGCTGGTTAAGCATACAACTGTAGCTGAGGTCATAATCTCGTGGTCCATGGGTTCAAGCCCCATGTTGGGCTCTGTGCTGATAGCTCAGATCCTGGAGCCTGCTTCAGATTCTGTGTCTCCATCTTTCTCTGCCCCTCCCCCACTCATGGTCTGTCTCTCTCTCTCAAAAATGGATTGGGGCGCCTGGGTGGCGCAGTCGGTTAAGCGTCCGACTTCAGCCAGGTCACGATCTCGCGGTCCGTGAGTTCGAGCCCCGCGTCGGGCTCTGGGCTGATGGCTCAGAGCCTGGAGCCTGTTTCCGATTCTGTGTCTCCCTCTCTCTCTGCCCCTCCCCCGTTCATGCTCTGTCTCTCTCTGTCCCAAAAATAAATAAAAAACGTTGAAAAAAAATTAAAAAAAAAAAAAAATGGATAAATGTTAAAAAAAAATTTTTTTAACATACTTGACTCTTCAGCCTCAGATGAAGGTTTCAAAGAAATGTAAGAGTAATAACTGACTTATATAGAATTTTTACTTCAAGTTTAAAAGGGTTTTAAGAAAAAAAATTTAAGTCTGAGATGCCTAGAAAACTACTGTCCTGTCCAACTGAACTAATTAGTGGTCTTTATTTCTTAATGCTTCATGGAGGCCTAGTACAGTATTTTTATTTTTTTAGGTATTTTAAATATGAGACCTGCTAAGTATCTGATGATACAAAAGTCATAGAGAGGAATGAATAAGAAGGTCAGATGCCCCAAACTGACAATGAAGACATTCATTAACTTCATCTATATAGTTCATAGTCTATGAACTTTCCATGCAAGGCAATAAATTTCTTTGGTATATTTAGATATGGTTAATTTAATTATCTTAAGAACATCATTTAATATTTTATCTCTTTGCCTAAGTGTCTGGGAACCTCTGAAACTTAATATATTATATTATATAATTCTGGATAAGAAAGCTACTTTATATTAGTTATGTAATGTCACAGGAAGAAAAATGGATAATTTCTTTAGAAATTGTTTAAACTATGAATGACTAAAAGAAAGTCATTTGAAGTAATTTTCTCATGCTTCCATTTATCTTAAGAGTCAGAAGATCTTGGGGAACCTGGGTGGCTCAGTCGGTTGAGCATCCGACTTCGGCTCAGGTCATGATCTCACAGTTCTTGGGTTCAAGCCCCATATGGGGCTCTGTGCTGACAGCTCAGAGCCTGGAGTCTGCTTCGGATTCTGTGTCTCCTTCTCTCTCTGCCCCTCCCCCACTTGTGCTCTGTCTCTCAAAGATGAATAAAAACTTAAAAAAAAAAAAAAGTCAGAAGATCTCTGGATCTAGTACCACTGCCAAGTAAGGATTTAAATGGGATTCAGTTAAGTATAGATGCCTTACAGCTACTAATATTTAAACACTGAACTGTTCAACAGCTTACTTTAAAATGAACTATAATGATAACAATTTTTTTATATAGAATACTCTTTGAAGTCAAGTGGGCAACAGATTAGAAAATATGATTTTGTTATAATGACTTTATATTGAAATGGTACTGGTAATAAAATTTCATAAGTACTTTTTCTAGAACACATCGGCCAATACTTAATAAGCCTTTGTTGCTTCAAACATCAAATATAGAAAAAAAAATTGGTTGTTGATTACCCAGTTAAACACTGGGAAAAATACACCTATTATAGCTTCTTGTATAATCACTTGCCATTGAAAAATGATGTATCAAACTCCTTTGGCTCTTCCCATGAGAGGTGCTTAGAGGGCTCAAAAAAAAATTTTTTTTTTCATTTTATACAGGATTAAGCAGAGCTTAGCCTACACTCAAAAGCAAAATTCTTTAGGAAACCAAAGGCTGAGAACATTCCTTATTCAGAAGTGAAATTCCATTGTCAGGGAAATCACTAATGCCAACTATCAAGGGAAAATGTCTCATTCCTACTGCAGGATCAGCTAAAGTGAAACTGCTTCTTTAGTTGCTAGGAAACAACCAACTCATTATATGCCATTATCAGAACCCTAGAGAAGAAAACTGGCATCTGCATCACATTTGGGGATAGTGGAGATTGAACTAAAAGCACTGAAACTGCCGCCAAAATCCCTGGTCTCTGGGGTTTACACCGTGACCACAGCAGGAGCTGACACCAGACTAGCCTTTGAAGTTCTCTTCCTAATAAGTAAAATTATTTTTCCCAATATCTCACATTATCAAACTCGAAGATTCTAAAGCAAGACTTCCTCATTCGAGTTAAACTAATGCTGTATTTATTGAGCACAACTTAGGGGAAAAATATTACTCAGTAACGTGAACATGTAACAAAAAAATTTTAAACGTTATTCACTGAATGAAATGTACTAGATGTCTATGCCTTTAATTATTTAAAGTCAAAATGGAAAATAAGAGGAAATTGTTTCAAAACTCAGAAGAATAAAAAGGAAGACATACTGATAAGTCCAGTACTCAAAATGACATTCTAATGTTTATCAGCCTAGTTATCCTAATTGATCATAAAGTTTAACTTCTATTTTTATAAACTGATATGCATTTTCACAGTGCAATCCAAAAAGCATTCATGCACATATACCATATTTAATCATCAATCTCTTCACTTCCTTTTAGCAAATGAGGTTGAAAGGAGGTGGGGTAAAATTATGCAGATAAATTGGCATAAGACAATGGCAAGTTGAAGCCATGAGACTCTCTACATTACTGATTCTGTATGCAGGGGGGAAAAAAAGTTGTCTTTCAGAAGAAGCTCCAGATGTTGGTAAAAGAAGTTGACAAATCATCTTTCTTCATCAAATTATAAAGAATGAATCCAGTAGGGTTGCTCCAACCTAACATAATTCTTTGCTCCACCTCCTACTCTAATGTGTACCTCTTTGAGTTACTCACACCTGCCACTCTCCACTAACTAATGTTCTCTTGACATCACTTCATACTTTGATTCTCAAACAACTAAGCTCCACTCCACCACCATGCCTACCTTCTCGCAACCTGACCCTTACACACCTTCCCCTGTGTTTTATGAAGATCACTTCCACTTAGGGTTTCCAGATTTAGCAAATAAAAGTAGAGGACCCTCACTCAGTTAAGTTTGAATATCAGATACACAATGAATAACTTTTTAGTGTGAGTATGTCCCAACCAATATTTGGGACATAAACAATACCAAAAAAAGTATTCATTGTGTATCTGATATCCAAATTAATTGGGTATATCCTGCATTTTTATCTAGTAACACCATGAGATAACTTGATCCTTGGACATTTTTCTCACTTTAAAAGAAACCTGCCTTTCCTCAATAATACCTCGTTTCCCAATTCCATCTGAACAATAACAACAACAAAAAAAGCTTAACTTTTCTAATGTCCCTTTTCTGAACAAAATCAATTTATCTGTCACTTTTTACACCTGTTCTTTTCACAGTTACTGAATAACTTCTTCCCATCACAGGTGATTTTTTATTATTTAATTTCCTCCAATTTCACCCGGCCTCCTGATTCCTTCTTACTACTTGTCTGCCTGGAAATCACGCCTTGACTTCAATGTTTCCCTCATTAATGCCCTAGATAATTTTCCCCTTTGGACTTTCTGCCATGTCAATCCAGAATCCAACAAGTTTGCCCATGTCAGCTTTCAGTCTTCAGAGAGTTGGTGAAGTTACAAAAACTTTTCATCTCTCTCTCTCTCTCTCTTTTAAATTCTGAAAGCAGTTAAAAAGCACTACACCTCTGGACTATTGCATGCCTAATCCCAATTTTAGAACCACCAGCATTAGTAAGTCACCTGGGATCATCTATTAAAAATGCAAACTCCTTGGCCCTTCCCTGGACTTACTGAAGGAAAATCTTCAAGTGGGGGAGTGGAACAGGGAAGCTATAAATCTGAATTTTCAACTAGCTCCCTAGATGATTTTTATGAATACTGAAACTTGTGGATCAAATCTGCTCTGTTAAGTAAACTATCTTTGTCCTTCCACTGATAAGATCAAGGAAATACAACTTTTGTCTTTTAGTGCCAGGTTTGACAGGGTTCCCTCATCTACTCTTTTTTCCATTTTACTCACCAAACTTGGAACTAGCCTTACTTTCCAAAAATAACTCATTTATATAAACTATTAATCCCATTCCCTTTGCCTCTTTCATAATATTCCTCTTCCAGTGATCTTATCATGTTCTAAAATCTTCAGTCTCTCTTCACTGTATCCTCTGCCTTGGAAAAGGTATATCTGCCCCTTTCTAAAACAATGAAAAGGGCTTTCATTTGATACCTTTTATTCCTCCTTAAGCCTTCATCCTATTTTCCTTTCCCCACGCCCCCATAATCCCCTGCATGGCCAATTCTATCTAACAAGTAGAATATACCTCTGCCATGGTATTGTTTATATATCCATACTTATGGTTAGTCCTATGACTTGCTTCATTTACTGTTCTACTAAAGGATTATAAATAACCATCTAACACCTATTATCTCCCTGAATGACAATGAAATCACAACATTGGAGAATTTGCAGAATCCTAAGCAATGACTAAGGATAAATTTACAGCCAGAGCACCTGGGTGGCTCAGTCAGTTGAGTATCCAACTTCAGCTCAGGTCACGATCTCTCAATTCATGAGTTCAAGCCCCACATCAGGCTTGTTGCTGTCTACACAGAGCCCACTTCAGATCCTCTGTCCCTCTCTCTCTGCACCTCCCCTGCTTCTCAAAAATAAATAACATATTTTAAATTTATACACACACACACACACACACACACACACACACACACGTATATTTACATTATATACATGTATGTTTATATATACGTATATATATATATAAATCTCCATTATAAATTTCACAATACAGTGTTATCAGTTTATTTAATAGTTATCTTTTAAAGAAACTAAGAAAATAGTCTATCATAATTACCCATATTTGCTATATCTGTGCTTTTCATTTCTTTAGATCTGAGTTTCATCTGTCACTTTTCTTTATCCTGAAGAACTTTGTTTATTCTTTTTTGTTGTGTGGTCTACTGGTGAAAAATATTCTCAACCTTCATTTATTGCAAATGTGTTTTATTTTCTCTTCCTCTTTCACTGCATAGAGAATTCTGTATTGGCATTTTTTTCTTCAGCTCTTTAAGGTGCTGTTCCATTGTCTTCTGCCTTTCATTATTTCCAGTGAGAAATCTGACATCACTTAAAAAAATTTTCCCTGTGATTATTGTCTTTTTTTCTTTCAGCTTGCATAATTTTCTTTATATCTTTGCAGTCTTTTTCTCTGTATACCACTTAAATATTGATGTTCTCCAGAAATATGCCCATAGCTCAGTAGCTAAGGGCATGGACTCCGGATCCACATCTGCCTGGATCCAATCTCAGTGACACATCTAATTAGCTATATGTCCTTGGGCAAAAACCTCTGTGAGCCATAGTTTCCTTATCTATAAAATGGGGCTTATGGTAGTTACATTGTTGTGAAGATTAAATGTGTTTAGTATGTATAAAATGCTTAGAAATCATATCAAGTAACAATAAGTGTGCCCTTTTTCTGTCGTATCTTATCATTCCAAATACAAATTAGTTTTTTTTCCCCTATAATTTAACATTTCTCTAATCAGGATGCATCTTATAAGTGATGGCTTCTTAGAATTGCTTTATGCCTGGCTTTGTCAGATTCTTTCCCAGAGGTTTCGTATTGTTTCTCTAATAACTTGAGGCATTTTCAACCTGAAGAACTTTAAATTGACTTCTCTTTTAGAGGTTTTTGGGACCACTGGTGGTATGAATTCAGGTTGGAAAGCTACATGGGTAACAACTTGTGATTCATCTTCTTACAGAGGTATTTTTCTGCTTTATGTCAGTGCCCAAATTGATAGATGCACATTTCCTTGCAATTTATTTCTAAATTGCATTTCATTTCTAAATTTATTTCATTTGTCTTTCTCCTAAGAGAGAGTAGTCCTTTGGGGTCCCAGCTGTATATAGGATTCTTATATTAGATTCGTCCTCATCTTAGTTGTTTTTCTCCTCTTTTAGTGCTACATAAAATGATATATGGTATAGTTGGTGTGGTATTAGATTTGCTGATATTAGGTATCATCACTATTATTACCATTACTATAATCCTTTCTGAGACTTCTCTTCTACTTTCATGGCTTTAGTTATGCTAATTATAGCTAGAGAAAAGTAATAGGTTGAAGACTTCTCTTTGATTGACATTCCTAGTTTGGGGTGGGTGATTTTGTGGGAGGAAAAGGAATTAGTAAAGAGGAAAAATTATCATGATACAAACCCTTAAAACAAAGTAGGTTTAGAGGGAACATACCTCAACAGTATAAACGCCATATATGAAAAACCCATAGCTAAAATCATACTCAATAGGGAAAACTGAGGGGCGCCTGGGTGGCTCAGTCGGTTGAGCGTCCAACTTCAGCTCAGGTCACGATCTCGCGGTCCGTGAGTTTGAGCTCCGCGTCGGGCTCTGGGCTGATGGCTCAGAGCCTGGAGCCTGCTTCCGATTCTGTGTCTCCCTCTCTCTCTGCCCCTCCCCCGTTCATGCTCTGTCTCTCTCTGTCTCAAAAATAAATAAATGTTAAAAAAAAATTTTTTTTAAAAATAGGGAAAACTGAGAGCTTTTCTCCTAATGACCTTAGGAACAAGATAAAAATGTCCATTCTCATAACTTTCATTCAGCACAGTACTGAAAGTCCTAGCCATAACAATCAGACACACAAAAAAATTAAAAGACATCCAGAATGGTAAGGAAGAAATAAAACTTTCACTACTGGCAGATGACCTGATACTCTATATAGAAAACCCCAAATACTCCACCAAAAAACTAGTAGAATTGATAAATGAATTCATTGAAGTTGCAGAATACAAAATCGATGTATAGAAATCTGTTGCATTTCCATACACTAATAATGAAGCAGGAGAAACAGAAATTAAGAAAGCAATCCCATTTACAACTGCACCAAAAATAATAAAATACCTAGGAATAAACTTAACCAAGGAGATAAGAGAGAGTATCTGACTCTGAAAACTACAAACATTGAAAACTCTGAAACTCTGAAACTCTGAACTCTGAAAACTACAAAAGACTGATGAAAGAAATTGAAGACTACACAAATAAATGAAAAGATATTCCATGCTCACGGACTGGAAGAACAAGTATTGTTACAATGTTCATACTACTCAAAGCAATCTACAGATTTAATGTAATCTCTATCAAAATACCAACAGCATTTTTCACACAACTAGAACAAATAATCCTAAAATTTGTATGGAGTCACAAAAGACCCGAATAGCCAAAGCAATCTTGAAAAACAAAGCTGGAGGTATCACAATTCCAAATTTCAAGTTATACTACAAAGCTGTAGTAATCAAAACAGTATGCCTCTGCCACAAAAACAGTCACATAGATCAACAGAACAGGATAGAAAGCCTAGAAATAAACCCACAATTTTATAGTCAATCTTCAACGAAGGAGGTAAGAATATGCAATGGGAAAAAGACAGTCTCTTCAAATGGTGTTGGGAAAACTGGACAGCTACATGCAGAAGAATGAAACTGGACCACTTCCTTACACCATACACAAAAATAAATTCAAAATAGATTAAGGAACTAAACATGAGACCTGAAACCATAAAAATCTTAGAAGAAAGCACAGGCAGTAATTTCTCTGACATCGGCCATACCATTTTTTTTCTAGATAGGTCCCCTGAGGCAAGGGAAACAAAAGCAAAAACAAACTATTGAGATTACATCAATGTAGAAAGCCTCTACATGGCAATGGAAACAATCAACAAAACTAAACAACATACTGAATGGGAGAAGATATTTGCAAATGACATATCTGATGAAGGGCCAGCATCCAAAATATATAAAGAAATTATACAACTCAACACCAATCATCATCATCATCATCATCATCATCACCACCATCATCCAGTGAAAAAACAGGCACAAACACAGACATTTCTCCAAAGGAGACATGCATTTGGCCAACAGACACATGAAAAGATGATTAACATCACTCATCATCAAGGAAATGCAAATCAGAACCACAATGAGATATCACCTCACAAATGTCGGAATGTCCACAATAAAAAACACAAAAAACAACAAGTGCTGGCAAGGGTATGAGAATAAAAAAGCCTCATGCACTATTGATGTGAATGCAAACTGGTATAGCTACTGTGGAAAACAGTATGGAGGTTCCTCAAAAAATTAAAAATAGAATTACCATTTGATTAGGTAATTGTGCTACTGGATATTTACCCAAAGAATATGAAAACACTGGTGGTTCAGTGGTGGTTCAGTTCGGCTCAGGTCATGATCTCCTAGTTTGTGACTTCAAGCCCCACATTGGTCTCAGAGCCTGCGTCAGATCCTCTGTCCTCCTCTCTCTGCCCTTCCCCCACATGTGCTCTCTCTCTCTCTCTCTCTCAAAAATAAAAATTAAAAAATTAAAAAAAAAGAATATGAAAACACTAATTTCAAAAGGATACATGCACTCCTATTTTTATTGCAGCATTCTTTACAATAGCCAAATTGTGGAAGCAGTCAAATGTCCATCAATAGATGAATGGATAAAGAAATGTGGTGTATATATATATATATACATATATATATACATGTGTATATATATATATATGTATATATATATGTATGTGTACATGTGTATATATATATATATACACAATGGAATATTAATCATAAAAAAGAATGAAATTTTGTCATTTGCAATAACATGGATGGAACTAGAGAATAAAATGCTAAGCAAAATAAGTCAGAGACAGACAAATACTAGGATTTCACTCATGTGGAATTTAAGAAACAAAACAAATGAACAAAGGGGAAACAGAGAAAAACCAAGAAACAGACTCTTAACTATAGAGAGAGAAAGGTGAGGGTTACCAGAGGAGAGGTGGGTGGGAGGATGGGTGAAATGGGTGAAGGAGATTAAGAGTACACTATCCTGATGAGCAATGAGTAGAGAGTTATTGAATCATATTTTATATCTGAAGTTAATATAATGTTGTATGTTAACCACACTGGAATCAAAATTAAAATTAAAATTAACAAAATACCTTCAAAAAATTTTATATGAAGTAGTACAATATAAACCTTAAGAAGAATGTGAAAAGTTAAGAAAGCTTATTATAATCCCTAAAGTAGCCACAAAATAATAATATATGAAGACGTATGCATAAAAAGTCAAGAGAAGAATTCAAATAGAATTTTTTGAGTATTTCATTTACCCAAAAGAAAATAGAAAAAAAAAAAGGAAGAAAAAATAGATGAAAACTGAGAAAAAAGTTAAAACTGTATACTTAAAACCAACCATATCATTAATTACAGTAAGTAATCCTCTCTCAGTAGGTGACAAAGTTACTAGATAAGAAGTCAATAAAGATATTAAAGAGTTGACAATACTATCAACTTACCTCAATGCTATTTACAGAATATTATCACAACAGCTGAAAAATACAATTTCTTTCTAAAAGCATATGGAACAATCAGAAAGATGGACCATATGTTAGTCCATAAAGTCTCAAAAATTTTAAAAGATTGAAATTTTACAGAGTAAATTCTCTAACCCAAACAAAATTACACTAGAAATAAATACCATTAAGTTATTTAAAAGATCCCCAAATGTTAGGAAAATTAAACACATACAAAAATTTTAAAAGGAAATTAAAAATTATTTACTTTAAACTGAATGACAATGAAATCACAACACTGGAGAATTTGCAGAATTCTAAGCAATGACTAAAGATAAATTTACAGCCAGAGCACCTGGGTGGCTCAGTCAGTTGAGTATCCGACTTCAGCTTAGGTCATGATCTCTCAGTTCATGAGTTCAAGCCCCACATCAGGCTTGTTGCCCTCTACACAGAGCCCACTTCAGATCCTCTGTCCCTCTCTCTCTGCCCCTCCCCTGCTTCTCAAAAATAAATAACATATTAAAAAAATATTTTTTAAGATAAATTTATAGTCATAACTACTTATACTAAAAAACGAGAGGGGCTCCTGGGTGGCTCAGTCAGTTAAGTATCTGACTTTGGTTCAAGTCATGATCTCACGGCTCATGAGTTCGAAGCCCACGTCAGGCTCTGTGCTGACAGCTCAGAGCCTGGAGGCTGCTTCAGATTCTGTGTCCTTCTCTCTGACCCTCTCCCACTCATGCTCTGTCTCTCTCTCTCTCTCAAGAATAAATAAATGTTAAAAATTTTAAAAAATGAAATAAAATAGAAAACGAGAAATGTTTAAAATCAATTATCTAACTTTCTAACTTAAGAAGGTTGAAAAAAAAAAAACAAATTAAGCCTGTAATTTAAAAAAGGAAGAGTATAATAACAGCGGAAAACAACAAAATAGGAAATAAACATAAAATAGAGAACATTTAAAAGGCCAAAATTTGATTCTTGGAAAAAATTAACAAAATTGATAAACCCAAGCAAAAAAAATCAAGAATAAAAGAGAGAAAAAACAAATAACCAATATTAGGAATAAAGAGCAAACACCACATCTCATATTCAATTTTAAAAGGTAGTAAGCAATATTATGAACAACCATATATATATATATATATATATATATATATATATTCTATAACTCAGGTGAAATAATAAACTCTTATGAAACACAACAAAACTGAAAGAAGATGAACTTAAAAGGTGTGAACAGAATTAATCCTCAGAAACTTTCTCCCAACCAAGTAGGAAAAACAAAACAAAACATCCCAGCCCCATATTTCCTTGATAAATCCCATAAAATACAAATATTACACCAAAACTAATAATTTTACACCAACACTTTCACAAAATAGAAGAAAAGGAAAGTACTTCCAAACTCCTATTACAAAGCCAAGACAGCTCCCATACAATACCAGAAAAAGACATTACAGGAAAAACAAATTAGGAAATAATATTCGTCGCAAATACTGATCTAAAACTCCTTAATAAAATGTTAACAAATTTAATCCTGCAATATATTAGAAGCAATTATAATATTACTTTTTTTTTTTTTAAGTAGGCTTCACACCCAGCACGAGCCAAATGCAGGGCTTGAACTCATGACCCTGAGATCAAGACCTGAGCTGAGATCAAAAGTCGGATGCTCAACCGACTGAGCCACCCAGGCACCCCCAATATTACTTATTATAATTAAAATATATCCCAAGAATTTATCCCAGGAATGCAAGGCTGGTCTAACACAGAAAATCAATGTAAATCACTACATTAATAAAATAAAAAACACATGATCATTTCCATAAATGGGGAGGAAAAAACATTTGAAAAAATTCAATGCCCTTTCACAATAAAACCTCTTAGCAAACAAAGAAATGGGAAGGACACAGGGCATCAGTGAAAATCTACCACTATCATTCTTAAAGATGAAATACTTATTGTTACCCTATCCTGCAAATCCAGATGAAGACAAGGATGTCTGCTCTCATCTTTTCTGTTTAATATTATACTTGTGGTCCTAGGCAGTGCAATAAGAAAATGAGAAAATAAGATGAAAGAACTAGATTGGAAAGGAAGCAATGAAGCTGTTTTACTTACAGACAACATAATCATGTGCATATAAAATACCAAGAAATCTACATAATGCCTACTTAAAAATAGAAATACAGTAAAATTACAGAACACAAGGTTGGTTAATATACAAAGCTAAATAGTGTATATTTTATGCCCTAATAGCAAACAATTTGAAATTAAATACAAAAGACAATTCCAATTCCAATGTCATCTAAGAACATAAAATATTTGGAATAAATCTAAGAAGTACAAGACCCATACACTAAAAACTATATATCACTCCAAGAAATTAAAGAAAATCTAAACAAATGTAGGAATATACCATGCTCATGGATTAGAAGACTCAATATTGTCAGGATCTTGATTCACACAAAAAAATGATCTGTACATTCAACACCATCCTAATAAAATACTAACATGCTTTTCTGTACAAATTGACAAGGTGATTCTAAAATTTATAAACAAATGGAAAAGAACATACAGTAAGCAAAGCAATCTTGGAAAAAAACAAAGCTGGAAGACTCATACTTTGTGACTTTAAGCTTTCTACACAGCCACAATTAACAAGATAGTATTCTTTTACTGTAAGGATTAAACTAGACAGATGGAACATGAAACAGAGTGCCTAGAGATAAACCCATACACATACACTCAATTGATTTTCATTTACTGTTGTATCAAGTCACTTCAATAGGGAAAGGGAAATCTTTTAAACAAATGGTGCTAGAACAACTAGATAATCGATTATGTGTTTTCTAACTTTACCAAGCAATTAATTTGATTCTGACCCTATCTACACCAGGTACTGTACCTGGTGTAGACAGTGTCACAGCATCAGATCTCACAGGTTAAGGACTCAATCCTACCACACTACTCCCACTTCAGACACCAATCACAGGTCTAGGTTGTTACCTGTGCTTCTGGACTGATGGGCTATAAATCAGAGGTTTTCATAACCCCTTCCCTTCAGGTGTGATTAATTTATAAGAGTGGCTCACAGAACTCAGAGAAACATTTACTTATGTTTACTAGTTTATTATAAAGGGTTTCAGAAAGAATATAGATAAACAGCCCGATGAAGAGATACAAAGAGCAAGGTCCAAAAAGGCCCTCAGCATACGAGCTTCTGTCCCCACAGAACTAGGTATGCAGAACCCACGAGGATGTAAATACATTCACCAACGCAGAAGCTCATTGAAAGTTTTCATAGCTTACTTAATCTAAACCACACCATACTTCCCCTTCCCTTTCCCCTTCCCAGAGGTCAGTGGATGGGGCTGATAAAGTCCCAACCCTCTAAACACTTGGGTCTTTCTGGAGACCAGCCCCATCATGAGTCTATCCAGGGTCCCCACTGTAAGTCACCTTACTAGCATGAACTCAGGTGTGCTCAAAAAGGGATTCCTCATAAATGACAAAAGATACTCCAATTGATAACTCAGGAAATTCCAAGGGTTTTAGAAGATTTGTGCCAGGACCCAAGAGCAAAAACAAATATATTTACTATTATACCACAACTATGAAAAAATATAAACCTTTATCTCACTTCCCACACAAAATTTAAGATGTGCAAACCAGAACTATAAAGCTCTAAGACAATAATATATGAGAATATGTTTGTAACCTTGGATTGACAGGCAAAGATTTCTTAGAGAGGACACAAAAAGCATTCAGCATTAAAAAAATTTTTTTTGATAAAATGGATTTCATGAAAATTTAAAACATCAGTTAATCAAAAGGCAAGCCACATACTGGGAGAAATATTCCCAATACATATATCTGACAATGGACTCACAGCCAGAATATATTAAAACTCTTACAACTCAATTATAAGAAGAAAAATGAGCCAATAAAAAAATGAGTAGAAGACTTCACAGACACTTCATAAAGGAAGACACAGTGATATCTAATACACACATGAAAAGGGGCTAAACATCACTGAACATCAGGGAAGCACAAACTAAAATGATAAGAAGATACCATTTTACATGCACTAGTGAAGAGACTGACAACACCAAATGCTGACAAGATGCGAAGCAACTGAAACTCTTATGAACTCTGGTACAAGTATTTATAGCAGCATTATTCATAATAGCCAAAAACTGGAGTCTACCCAAAAGTCCATCAATAGAAGAACAAACAGTATTTGATTATATTCATGCAATGAATACTACTGAGCAATAAAAAGGGACTCATTTACTGATACAGGCAACAAAAGGAAGATGTTCAAATGCATTAGGCTAAGAGAAAGAAACCAAATACCACTACATTCTGTAGGTTTCCATTTATATGAAGTGTGAGAACAAGCAGAACTCATTTATGATACTGGAAATCACAACTGTGATGGCCTATGAGTGGGAGGGAGATTGAATAAAAGAATGTCCAATGAAACACTATGGGGGATGGAAATGTTCTCTGTCTTGATTGGGGTATGGTTACACAGATATATACACATGTATCAAAAATAACTAAACCATACTTATAAGATCTCTGCATCCCATAGTATGCATAAGTTTAACTCAATAAAATCTCACAACGGAGAGGGAAAAAACTTTAAACCAGGCTTTCAGTTCAAGATGGTAGACTGACCATAAGTATTTATCTTCTTCCTCAAAAGAGTAACTATGAAGAGACATGAAAGGAACTTCTATATTCTATTTATCATGTCCTGAATAATTATATAGGTATTTTCACTTGGGGATAATCCATCTAACTGTGCACTTATGACTTGTACACTCTTCTGTATATATGTTATATGCAATTTTTTTTCTTTCTTTTTTTTTTTTTTAATTTTTTTTTCAACGTTTTTTATTTATTTTTGGGACAGAGAGAGACAGAGCATGAACGGGGGAGGGTCAGAGAGAGAGGGAGACACAGAATCAGAAACAGGCTCCAGGCTCCGAGCCATCAGCCCAGAGCCCGACGCGGGGCTCGAACTCACGGACCGCGAGATCGCGACCTGGCTGAAGTCGGACGCTTAACCGACTGCGCCACCCAGGCGCCCCGCAATTTTTTTTCTATTAGCCAATGAATCAGGTAGCCTCCACAGTTCACTGCTGTACAGAGCAGCTATCGAGCCACTAAATTTTCACAAAAGATGTTAAACTTACCAAGTGTTGGTGTGCTTTCCTAAAGCAAAACAAAAAACAAAAATAAAACACTCCCTAATTAGCAACTCAGATGATAAACACTGGTCACAGTATAGTCCAAAAATATCAACTTTTCACCCCCAATTAAAATGTGCAAATGATAAAAGTAACTTTTAAAAAGACTGTAAGGTGAATATACAGTGTAATGTCCTAGTATCTTACAGAGTATCCCAATAAAATAAGCTATAGATCCATTTTCTCACCTCATCTTTCATCCTGATATTTTGCAGCACGTTTTGCTAAAAACGGACCTTCAGCATTTATGTGAGTAAACAGTAACTTTTTTTCTTAATTTTTTTAACACTTATTTTTGAGAGACAAAGACAGAGCACAAGCAGGGGAGGGGCAGAGAGAGAGGGAGACACAGAACCTGAAGCAGGCTCCAGGCTCTGGGCTGTCAGCACAAAGACAGATGCAGGGCTTAAACCCATGAACCGTGAGATCATGACCTGAGCCAAAGTCAGACGCTTAACTGACTGAGCCACCCAGGCTCCCCTAAACTGTGACTTTTATATGACTTATGTGTCAGGGAGCCAAATCTCCAAATCTCCAATAGGGCCTCTACCAGACTACCAAATTCCATAAATATTTCTTAAGCTTAGTATTTGATAACTGTTGAGAAGAACATGAATAATGTCAGATGACTGACATGATGGGAGTGTGGCTTGAATTCAGAAATCAAAAATGTATAATGCCAGCAATTAACATAATTATTCTATAACTCCAACAGTATTCAGCAGTAGATAAAAGAGGCTGGGTTATGGAAGGACATTGACTGATAATGTGGAATCAGGATCCTGCCCCTCCTCTCTTCCCTAACACCTCAGAATAAAAAAATAATAAATCTGGTTTCTTCTTTGATCTTTTACCTCTGGTTTCATAAGGTTTTCTTCATTTATAAAAGCAGGCACAAATTTTTTGCAGCCTAATTAATGTGTACTGTCAGGTTTACTTTCACTCCTCCATGGGAAACTCCCTTTGCCCCTCTCCTGAGGGTACGTGCATACTGGGTCTCTCTCATCTACCCTCAGGGGCTCTTTTGCCAGAGATGTTTTCATCACCTGTTGCAGTCTGAGGTTTAAATGGGTCTTAGTACTTAAAAAGGACACTTGGAGGCAGGATCCTGCTTCCCTTAGAGGACAGCACCAACACTTGGCTATATCTCTGTGTCTCTTATCACTGACTTGGATCTCCAAGACTCTGATCACTTTGAAAAATACAAGTATTTCCATTTTCTTGTGACCATCCATAAGGCTTAGGAAAAAATTTGATTCATTTCCTGTTGAGAATTATAACAGTAACATAGGAAGGGAAAATTAATATTTAGAATATTCTGATGACAAAATCAGAATTTTCCTCTTGGTGTTTCCAAATTCCCACTGACTCTAACTTTAATTATAACCTGAATAAAGACTGTTGTAGAATTTCCTTAAAAAAAAAAAAGAGGCTGAGTTAATCCACACAAATAAAGGTTAAAGATCAAGGTCACAAAGGAATTGGTAAAGAAGGGGTGTTGTTGGGAATACAACTGAAATAGCCAACTATGGGATCTGAGTATAAAAGGGGAAGAAATGCAGCCACGAGACTTGAACGCACTAGGAAAGTAGCAGGACTCTGGGACCAGAGATCAAAAAGCACATTTATCAGAACTTAAGCAGCAGAAGGAAGACAAGATGTAACATTAAAAAAAAGAGGAGTTTCAGAGTTCAAGACATATTTCATTTACCAACTATTTCAACTAGAAATGAATATAGGAATATCTATGATTAGAATTGTCAACTTATCACGTAATTCCTGACCCAAAGTAAAATCTGAATAAATAAGGGATAATTGCTGTAAATGGATGGAGAAAATCCAAATTACTTATAATATTTATCTAGAACATAATTAACTACAAATTCACAGCTACTAGAAAAAAATTAAAATTATTTCTATAAATAACATATATCCCATCTGATATTTTTAGATTATCCAATCAACTGTTCTCTTCCTTAAGGATAAATTAAAGTTGATTGGGCAGATATTATATACATAAATAAAGAGCCAGATGTACTCAGTGTAAAAAAAAATTTTATTTTGTTCTAAAGCAATTTTAAAACGTGAGCATGATTTATATAACTTTTTTCTACATGCAAGAATGTCTACACTGCCCTTATAACTCAATATTGGCCACAATGAGATTAAACATAAATCTAAAGAAGGTAGATTACTTATAGATTTCATCATCTGACTGCAGACTCTGAACAAAGCAAAAGAACAATATAAAATAAGGCACTAAGATTTTCGGTAATCGTAAGCAATGGGTAAGATTAAATCACAGACCAGTGAAACTGGTCTTGGTGCCACATAATTCATTATACATCCAGTCGATTAGTTGGATTCTTTTGCAAAACATCTCAAGCCTGACTGCAAATATTAACCACTCTCCAATCAGCAAATGCATTAACAATAATGTGCCAATAATAAAATGACACTTAATTCAATTTTCTTACCTGCCTCAATAGTTTCTCAATAGCTGACATTACCATAAGGCCTCTCCAAACAACTGGTGCAGTCTCTTCAACCAGGAAGCCCATAGACATACTGCAAGAGTAAACCAAAAATATAGCTAATTTACATATATTAATCAATATTATTCTGAAAAGTAGCATAAAGTAAAAAAGATATACTTACCAAGCAATACCATAATTCAAAAGAGGCCTCATTAGGTTGTCTGAAGTTAAAAAATAAAAAATAAAAAACTCTCTTTTAGAATATACAAACATACTGACTTATTTTCTTATCAAAAAGTGTCAAATTAAAAATACAAATGGGCTATTCAAACTGCTGCTCTTTAACTTCCAACTTATTCACCTCAATAAACAACAGTTTAAACATTATACCAAGCACACAACCAATACTTACAATAGATACAACATCTAAAAATAGTTGGGATAAAGTTTTAAGAAACATATATAATTTTCAAGTGTTTCTAAAAAATAGCCTCTGTAAGTAATTGTATCCATCAATTTTATTCATATATATAAATATATAAATTACATACGTGTTTAGTATGTGTATACATGACAAGTACACATACAAATACACGTGCATGCATCTAATAAGTTCTCTATTTTGTATCGCAACATTAATAAAAGTCATATATTAAAAACCACAGCAAACATCACAGTCAATGGTAAAAGACTGAAAGTTTTCCCCTAAGATCAGGAACAAGACAGGGATACTCTCACTTCTGTCATTTTTATTCAACATAATACTGAGAGAGCCAGAGCAATGAGGCGAGAAAGAGAAACAAACAGCACCCAAATTAGAAAGGAAAAAGTTTTCTCTGTTCGCAGATGATATGATTTTATTTATAGAAAATCCTTAAGATTCCACAAAAAGACTATTAAAGCTATTAATGAATTCAACTAAGTAGCAGGATACAAGTCAACACACAAATATCCACTGCATTTCTATAAACTAACAACAATCTGAAAAGAAAATTATGAAAACACTTCCATTTGTAACAACATCAAAAACAATCAAAAGAATTAACCTAACCAAGGAGATGAAAGATTTGTACAATGAAAACCTCAAACCATTGCTGAAAAAAATCAAAGACGACATAAATAAAAGGAAACACCTATCATGTTCATTGACTGGAAGACTTAATATTGCGAATACTGCCTAAAGCAATCTACAAATTCAACGGAACCCTATGTCAAATCCCAATGACATTTTTTGCAGAAACAGACAAAAAAACCCATCCTAAAATTCATATGGAATCTCAAGGGATCCCAAATAGACAAATCAATCTAGAAAAGAAGAACAAAGCTGAAGGATTCATAGCTCCTGGTTTCAAAACTTAACTGCAAAGCTGAAGTAAGCAAATCAGTGAGGTACCGGCATAAAGACAGATATAAAGACCAGTGGAATAGAATAGACAGCCTAGAAATAAACCATCACATATATAATCAAATCGTTTTTGACAGGAGGCCAAGATCATTCAATGGGGAAAGGACAGTCTTTTCCACAAATGGTGCTGAGAAAACTGGATATCCACAGGCAGAAGAATGAAGTCAGACCCTTACCTAACACCATATGCAAAAATTAACTCAAAATGGATCAAAGACCTAAATGTAAGAGCTAAAATTATAAAACTCTTAGAAACAAACATAGAGCAAAAGCTTCATGTCATTGGATTAGGCAATGATTTCTTGGATATGACAACAAAGGTACAGGCAACAAAAGAAATAATAAACATGGACTTAATGAGAATTTTTAAATGTTGTGCATCAAAGATAGTATCAACAAGTAAAATAGTAAGCCACAGAATGAGAGAAAACATTTATAAATCATGTATCTTATAAGGGATTCATATCCAGAGTATATTAAATCTTTTTGTTTCATTTTTTTAAATTTACATCCAAGTTAGTTAACAATACAATAATGACTTCAGGAATAGAATCCAGTGATTCATCACCTACATATAACACCCAGTGCTCATCCCAACAAGTGTCTTCCTTAACACCCCTTGTCCAATTAGCCCATCCCCCCACCCATTATCTCTCCAGCAACCCTTTCCTGTATTTAAGAGTCTCTTATGGTTTGTTCCCATTCCTATTTTTATGTTATTTTTGCTCGCCTTCCCTCATGTTCATCTGTTTTGTATCTTAAATTCAACATGAGTGAAGTCATATGATATTTGTCTTTCTCTAATTTCACTTAGCACAATACTGTCTAGTTCCATCCATGTTATTGCAAATGGCAAGACTTCATTCTTTTTGATTGCCGAGTAACACAGGATATGTTAAATCTTAAAACTCAACAACAGCAGCAAAAAATGAAACATAATTCAAAAATGAGCAAAGGAAGTGAAGAAACATTTCCTCAAGGAAGATATACAAATAGCCAAAAAGCACATGGAAAAATATTCAACATCACTGATCATTAGGGAAATGTGAATCAAAATTACCATAAGATACCATCTCATACCTATTAGAATGGCTACCATTAAAAAAAAAAAGAACTGACAAACACAGAAAATAAGAAGTACTGGTAAGAATATGCAGAAGTTTGAAGAATACTTGTACACTACTGGTAGAAATATAAAAAGGTATAGCTGCTATGGAAAATAATACGGTGGCTCCTCAAAAACCTAAAAATAAATTACCATATGAACCAGGAATTCCACTTCTTAGTACATACAGAAAGGGAATGAAATGAGGGTCTCAGGGTCTTGAAGATATAGGTGTACACTCATGTTCATAGGGGAATTATTCACAATAGCTACAATGTGTAAGTAACCCAAGTGTCCACTGACAGATGAATGGATAAGCCAAATGTGGTGTGTGTCTATGTGTGTATATATATGTATATATCCATATATATAGATACAGATATAGATATAGGTACATAATAGAATACTTTAAATTATTAAAGTCTTAAAGAGGAAGGAAATTCTGACATGCTATAACATGGATGAACCCTGAGGACATTATGCTAAGTGAAATAAGCCAGTCACAAAAGAGAAATACTGTATGATTCCCCTTACGTGAAATACGTAAAGTAGTAAAAATCATACAGACAAAAAGGAGAATGGCAGGTGGCAGTGAGGAGTTACTGTCTGAAAGGTATAAAGTTTCAGTTTTACAAGACAAGAAGAACTATGGAGATGGATAATGGTGATGGCTGCAAAACATTATGAATGTATTTAAAAGGCCAGTGAACGGTATACTTAAAAATGGTTAAGATGGTGGGGTGCCCAGGTGGATCAGTTGGTTAAGCGACTGACTCTTCATTTCAGCTCAGGTCATGATCTCACGTGATCTGACAATGCAGAGTCTGCTTGGGATTCTCTCTCTCCCCTTCTCTCTCTGCCCCTCCCCCCACGTGCATGCACTCTCTCTCTAAAATAAACAAATAAACTTTATTTTAAAAAAAGGTTAAGATGGTAAGCTTTATGTTATGTGTATTTTACCACAATAAAAAAATATATTTTAAACTCTCCTTTGTCATTGGAGACAAGAAGTTGCATTAATCTCGAGGGAAAAACAATCTACTGTTTATGACCAAGTACCTACAAAAAACAAAAAAACAAAACAAAACAAAAAAACAAAACAAGAAAAGAAATTACAGTTTACAGTCAACTAAAAAGTATATAAACTATAAAATAACTTATATTACTATAAAATATGGTTTCTTTTATCAAACGATCTGTGTAGCCAGATTCTCATTCATTCTTGCTACTATAGTCTATTTCACCATAATAAGGTATAGAAAAAGCCCTCTAGATACTTTACGCAACTTGGACTAGTGTTGAGCTAAAAGTCTAGGACAGATCATAAAAATCTAGTAGAATTTTGCAGTCAGATTTCATCAGTGTCTTTTAGCCTGTTTCTCCTTCTTAAAGAGACTGAAATTGAGAACTGTAGATAAAACATATAGGCATGGTTTATATGTCAGTTTCTCCCCAAAGCATCCAACTTAAACTTTCAGAGTAACTTTTCACCATTGTGCTCTGTATTTTTTATACTTTGATTTTCTCCAATTACATATGGATACAGATTAAAGAGTCAAGTTGTACTATAAAACTGTTACTGAAAGTCAATAATCTTACAACCCTCTTCCATTTCTTACTCGCCAGAGCCAACAACTCTCAACCCAAATGATTTTTTTAACTTCTCATTTTGAATTAATCCGAGGCTTATAGGAAGTTGCAAAAATAGTACAGTCTTCATATGCCCTTTACCTAGCTTTCCTTAATGTTAACATCTTACATAACCATAATACAATTATCACAACCAGGAAACTAACACTTATACAATATGATTAACTAATCTGTGAACCTTATTCAAATTTTCACAACTTTTAGTTGTCTCATAAAATTTTATAGGATTTAGTAATTTTTTCGTGAACACAGGCACACTTTTCAGGCACTCATCCTCTCTATGTAATTATATCACCATCTTAATTAGATAATCATGTAAATGCTATGAATAGCTGAGCAAGATGACATAAAATATGATTATTTTTCCTTTGTTCCCATGAATTGATGATAGGCAGATCTTGTGGTGCATGTGTTTCCTTCATTTTCTATGTATTTCCTAGTAATTTGCTACTAAACTACCTTCCAGTTTTGTAAATATCAAATACGTTAATCAAATGCACTAGGCATTCATGTCCATTATCCTGAACAAGACTCTGCTTAACTGTTTATAGTGTCTTCTGAATAAAAGGTCTTTTTTATATAGATTTTTTCTTTTTAAGTAATCTCTACACTCATTGTGGGGCTCGAACTTACAACCCCAAAATCAAGAGGCACATGCTCTACCAAATGAGCCAGGCAAGCACCCCCAGAAGTTCTTACTTTTTATATAATCAAATACATTAATTTTTCCCTTTATGGTTTATCCTTTTCCTTTATGGTTTATCCTTTATGGTTTAAGAAATCCTTCCTTAAAATATTGTCAATGAGATATTCTCTTTTTTTAATTTTTTAAAATATTTATTCATTTTTGAGAGAGAGACAGAGTGAGAGCAGGGAGGGGAAGAGAGAGAGGAAGACATAGAATGTGAAGCAGGCTCCAGGCTCTGAGCTGTCAGCAGAGTCCTACAGACTGTGAGATCATGACCCGAGCCGAAATTGGATGCTTAACCAACCAGGCGCCCTGAGATATTCTCTTATAACCCTTTATAGTTCTGCATTTCACATTTAAGTACTTAAACTTATTATTTGGAATTAATTTCTATGTGTGGTGTGAGAATCCATTTTATTTCCATGTGGATAATAACTTGTCCCACCATGAGTAATCTGCAATGACAGCTCTGCCATAAATCAGGTTTCCATATATGTATGAGTCTGTTTCTGGGCTCTCTATTCAGTTGTACTAGTTTGTCCAGCCTTGAGCCAATACTGAACAAGGTATAACTTTACATTAAGTTCTCCTACCTGCTAGAGTAAATCCCCTACCTGGTTCTCTCTCTTCAGGAGTGTCTTACCTATTCATGGCTCTTTGCTCATCTTTATAAATTGTATATTCAACTTGGTCATTTTCCACAAATAGAATTTTGATTGAATTTGTGAGACTATCAGAAACAACTGATATCTTTATAAAATTCTGTACTCCTATCCATGAACATCTGTCTCTCCGTGTATTTACATCTGTAAAATCTTTCAATAAGGATTTAGAATTTTTTTCCCCACATAAGATTCATACATTTGTTGTTAGATTTGTTCCCAGGTGCCCTGTATTTTTTTAAGACATTTGTATCTTTTTTGAAATTGCATTTTCTAACTTATTATTGATATATAAAAATGTAATTTTCTTGTATATTATTATTATATCTAGCCAACCTACTAAATTCCCTTCTTCATTTTAATAATTTGTCGAAAGTTTTTTGTTTTGCTTTGTTTTGTTTTTTGAGAGAAAGAGAGAGTGAGCATGCACTTGAGTGGGTTAGGCGCAAAGGGAGAAAGAGAATCTTAAGCAGGTTCCATGCTCAGTGCAGAGCCCAACATAGGGATCAATTTCACAACCATTAGATCATGACCTGAGATGAAATAAAGTCAGATGCTTAACTGACCGACCCACCCAGGCATCCCGAAAGTTTTTTTAAATTTTCTATGTAAATAGTGATACTTTCTACAGATAATGACAGTTTGCTTCTTTTATTCAATTCCTAATTCATGAGGGTTAGTATGTGTCTGGGTTTATTTGCAGATTAGGAGTGCCTGTTCAATGTTAAATAAAAGGTGTGATACCAGGACTGCTTGTCTCATTCCGAATAGTAAATGAAATGCTTTTGGGGTGCCTAACTGGCTCAGTCAGCTAAGTGTCTGACTCTTGGATCTTGACTCAGGTCATGATTTCAGAGTTTGTGGGTCAAGCCCCACATCGGGCTCTGTGCTGATGGTGTAGAGCCTGCTTGGGATTCTATCTCTCCTTTTCTCTGCCCCTCCCCAACATGTGCTCATATGTGCATGTGCCCATGGTCTCTTACTCTCTCAGTGGGGGAGGACTTAAATGAAATGCTTTTAACAATTCACCAGTAAGTATAATGCTTGCTTTGTATTTTTATAAAAATACAAATACATTATTTAACATTATATCAGGATATCAGGTTAAATAAAATTCTCTTTTAGTTCTAGTTCAAGAAGAGTATTGATAAAAATGGTTTTTTTGGTTTTATAGAATGCCTGTTCAGCATCTTTCTGAATAACATACTTTTTCTCCTTTAACTTACAAAACTGTTAAGTTACGTTAAATTTTTTTCTAATGTCAAACCAACTTGCTCCCCTGGATTAAACGCCATTTAATCACAATATAGCTATTTTATACAATGCTAACAAGTTGCTAATATTTGCTTAAGACTTTTTATATATGTTAATTAGGGAGACTGGCCTATAATTCTCCCATTTCATTCTATCCCACTAAGGCTTTACTAGCCTCATAAACTAAATTGGGAAAATATTATATATTTTTCTACCCTATGAATGAGTTTATATAAGAATGGAATACTGGTTTGCTATTTTCATGGTAAGATTTTTAACTACTGATTCCATTTCTTTAGTAGGTATGGAATAAACTAGATGTTCTATTCCTTCCTCAATTTGGTTTAGTGATATACATTTTTCTAGAGATTGCCCATTTCAACAAAATTTTCAAATGTATCAGCATAAAACTGTCCAAATATCTCAGATTTTAAACCCATGGCTATATCTGTCAAGTCCCTTTTATTATTTCCAATATATTTACAGGTCTTTTTTTTTTTTTTAATTCTACGTTGCCGGGCATTTGTCTAATTTATTAGTCTTCAAAAAATAAATTTTTGGTTCTCTTGGTTCTCTACTATATCTCCATTTTCAAGTTCATTAATTTCTGCTCTTAATCACTTCTTTCCTTCCACCTTCTTTGGGTTTATTGCATTGCTCTCATTTCTTAAGTTAAACAGCTAATTTATTTTCAGCCTTTCTTCTTTTGTAAAGAGAAATACTTATGACTACCTCTGGATATATTTTAGCTTTATCTCACAAGTTTCCATTTTCATTGTTTCTCCTTTCAACCATGCATTATTTAGAAATTGTTTTTAATTTCCAAATGTGTATGTGTTTTTAGTTATCATTTTGTTATAAGCTTCTAAATTAACTGTGTGGTAGTTAGAAAAATGTAGTCCGAATAATACCAATCTTTGAAATTCACTGCAACTATCTTCATGGCCTATTCCATAATCAATTTTTATAAATGTTCCAGGTGTGCTTGAAAAGAATATTCTATTTATGGCCATTAGATCAAGCTTGTTTGAAGGTAGTAATTCTTCACATTCAGTAACACTTTTGCTGTAAAGTCTATCTTGTCTGACATTAACATAACTACACCCAGTTTCATTTCGCTCTATTTATGGTTTTTAATCCTTTAGCTTTTGCCCTATATATTTTTTTTTATTTAAAAAAAAATTTTTTTTAACGTTTATTTATTTTTGAGACAGAGAAAGAGACAGAGCATGAACGGGGGAGGGGCAGAGCAAGGGGGAGACACAGAATCGGAAGCAGGCTCCAGGCTCTGAGCCATCAGCCCAGAGCCGACGCAGGCCTCGAACTCACGGACCTGAGATCGTGACCTGAGCCGAAGTCGGATGCTTAACCGACTGAGCCACCCAGGCGCCCCTGCCCTATATATTTTTATGTTTTAGATAATATCTCTTATAAATAGATTTAACCTATCTGGATTTGGTTTTGTTTTATTTTTTGTTTTCTCCTGTCTTACAGTATTATTGTTTTAACTAGAAAGTTGTGTAATATTTAGATTTATATTGCTGATATATTGGGGCACTGGGGTGGCTCAGTCAGTTGAACATCTGACTCCTGATTTTGACCCAGGTCATGATCACAGAGTTGTGGGATTGAGCCCCATGTCCAGCTCGGCGCTGTGTGTGGAGCCTTCTTGAGATTCTCTTTCTCTTTCTCTCTCTCTCTCTCTCTCTCTCCCACTTGCAATCTCTCTCCCATGTATTGCTGAAATATATGTATTCATACTTACTATTAAATTTTGTACTTTCTCCTGGCCTCCCCCCTTTTTTTTAGTATTTTTACATTTTTGAGATTCTTCCCCCTCATTACATTTTTCCCTTTTTTACAATGGAAATCATACAGTTCATTTCTAGTCTTATAATGACTATCTAGTATTTTTTTAAAACATACTTAAAGTGTGAAGTTAAACAACACTTCTACCTCTCTTTTGAGAGAGAGCAAGAGAGCACACACACATAAATGCAAGGCAGGGGCAGAGAGAGAGAGGGAGAGGGAGAGGAAGAAAGAGAATCTTAACCAGGCTCCATACCCAGCACAGAGCCCAATGTGGGGCTTGATCTCACAACCATGAGATCATCACCTGAGCCAAAATCAAGAGTTGGACACTTAACCAATTGAGGCACCCCTACCTTCTTCCTCTTTGAATGTTTCAAATGAATCACTGTCCCTCCTAAGTCAATTTATATGCCATTGCTGTCCTGAATTTTAGTTTTATCTTGGAGAATTCTCAGCCATTATCTCCTTGAATATTGCCTCTGTTACAGTTTCTCCATTATCTCCTTCTAGAACAATGGTTAGTCCCATGTTGGATCTTCTCATGCTGCTTACCATGGCCCTCAAACTTGCATTTGTTTTCCAATTTTCCTCTATGTACTACATTCTGAGTATTTTCTTTTCACCTATATTCATTAATTAATTTTCTCTTTGGTTGTGCCTAATCTTTAATCTGCCCAGATTTTCCCACTCTACCCAGAGCCAAGAACAAATCCAGCACTTATTCCCAGTAATCACTAATGTATGGAAGGATTTATTTTATGATCACTTATTAAGGATATCACAATTAGTGTGTCCAGCTCTTATAAGGTGCATTGAACCTCCCTCCCTCCTTAGATGCCATATTTTGCCCCTATTCCTTCATAAATAATCCTGTAAAATACAGGCCCTAAGCCACCAAGATCAGCAGGTAATACCTGAGTAAATATCAATTCCAGTGCACAACTACACCAGTTGGCTCACACTTTCCTGTTATTTCTGAGTTCTGAGAAATTCCCTTCCTTTCCCACTATCTCAGACATGTACTGAAAAGTAGTTTTTGTTAATATTCCATGTAATATTTTAAGGTATGCTGTTATAGGAAGAGTTTTTCTGGACATCTAGTTTGCCACATCTAGAAGTAGAAAGCTGCTGATTTTTAGTGATCTTAGATTCCTTATGATATCTTACAGAACTCTATTTTTCAAATAATTTTCTGATTATTTCTTGTGAATTTCTAGATAAACAAACATACCACATGGAATTAATAACAATTCTGCCTTTTCCTTTCCACTATTAATAACCCTTACTTCTTTTTCTTGTTTTAGTGGATCAGTTAAAACCTGCAGTAGCAATGGCACTGCACTTGAAGAGATCATACCAAAAATTAAATAGGGCAATATGGGTGTCATCTATTTACTTAATCCTCCATTTGAAATAGATGATCTAAGTAGTTTGAGCCTGTTCAAAACAGAACTTTAAGTTCAAACTGGAACTGGAAATGTAAACTAGATGTTATGGACTGAATGTTGTGTTCCCACCAAAATTCATATGCTGAAATCCTAACCCCCAATGTGATGGTATTAGGAGGGGGATTAGCTCATGAGGTAGAGCTCTCATGACTGGGCCTAGTAGCCTTATAAAAGATACTCCAGAGGGCTCTCATGCCCTGTCTGCCATGAGAGGAAACAAATGACAAGACAGCTATCTATCAACTAGTAAGCAGGTCTTCACCAAATGTCAAAGCTGCTGGCACCTTGATTTTGGACTTCCCAGCCTCCAAAACTGTGAGAAATAAATGTTTGTGGTTTAAGCCACCCAGTCTATGGTATTTTTGTCACAGCAACCTGAACAAACTAAGACACTGGGACGGTCCAAAGCCTTTTCACAAAATTGGAAACCAAAATCTCTAACACTATATAAGAATAATCTTTAATCTTAATCTACTTCATCAGTATGCTAAATCTCCATCCAGAGAAAATGTGTAGTTTAAATACTTCTTGTAGTTTGGTGAATAATAAATTGTAAACTGAAAGCAGCAATGTAAGCAGATTCATCATCATGTTAAATGCATTTCTTCAGAATTTAACAGGGAAAAATGTACACTGAGAGTCCTAAATATTACAACATATACATTAAAAAGAAAGTTAGAAGCACAGTCTTCTTTATCTTCTCCTGTATATTAGTAAACAAAATTAATACCACTTAGTAAACAAAATTAACACCACCTAAAAGCATTTTACTTTAATTAATAAAATCCTCAGATTTGAATGATGGCATAGGCTGAAACCATACTTTTAAATTAGTGGAGAAAGACTCTGAACAACAACTCATGATTATAGGTACAAATTAGTATATGTGCTAATTTTTAAATGTGCTTTTTATTTTTAAAAATGTGTACAGCAATTCCTACACATAAACTTAACAGAAAACCTAACAAAATACTATTGGTTGAAAGTTTATAGAGAAATTTTGGAATCTACTGTCCTGTAACAGCTTTTTGAAGAGACCACCATTAGCTGAAGCTATCATGACAGAGATCATTATTTCATACTTCCTCATATCTTCATGAAAGCTCATACATTGAAGCATAAAAGATTCTTACTCTAAGTCAAACCATTTCAATTGCCATAATGCCATTCATGACACTACGCCACATCCTCCTTGCTCAATTACAACAAAGTTCTATCATTTCTAACAGGTATGAATTTAATTAATGGACTGTATGTTACCAGTGGATTTCGAACAGAGTTGGGAACTACTTTTATATTATAAATTAATTGTCAAGCTAGAAAAGACACTGTGACCAGGTCAAACTGAAGAGCTAGGTATAAAGGAAATAGGCATAAGAAAGACTGCTTTAAATCTTTCTATTATAGTTGAAATTGTTAAATGTTCCAAGGATAACACTCATCTAGAATCAGATTTTCTTTTTGTAGGGATCCCACCGTTCTTGAATCAGCTAAGTGGTAGACATTCCCATTTACTTGGTATTAGCAATAAAGCTGAAAAATCTCTGTAACTTCTACTCCCTGGCTCCAAAAATTAAGAGTTTTAAATGCATCTGAACACCAAGGTTCAGGAATGTATGCCTAAAAAAATTATAACTTAAAGTCATATAATAGAGACATTAAATCCATTTTTTAAAATGAGGACAGAGAATAACCTTAAAGAATAAACATGCAGTAAATAAACAAAACCGTTTTATAAAAACAAGCTTTTATCCACATATTCATGACAAGACATTCAAAGACAAGAACATTCAGAAAGGAAAAGAAAACCCAGGACAAAGTTTACAAAGTCACTTTCTCATCACCCACTTTCCTATTCCTTCTTTTGTGTCTAAAACCAAGATTCTTTCTTATGAGAAATCAGATGCAACAAAGAGGTTACATCCACTGCTATTCTTTCAAGGAGAACTTCAAGTGGCTACATAAGACAAAGTAGTTCCACCAAGTTAGTACCCAGGAAAAGTTTATAATATCCTACTTGTTTACCTGGAAGAAAGAAGGATTTAGAGAGAAGGTGAGTAAAGATAGGAGAATGGAACCTATCAAAACCCAAATGCCAACTTGGACAACCTAAGGCAATATAATAATACTGTTATCTAGAAGTGAAAAGGAAAGGGATGTAGAACACAAGAAGGGAGCAGAAAGAATATTAAAAAATTCTTCTTTGCTTTTATAATTTTACATTTATCACTCTTTAATATTTAAATTTCAGTTATCTTTAGCATATTTTCCCTTTTTGTACCACCTTGGAAACTCACTCTCTCATCCCAGGTATCCACCCATCTCAAAGTTGAAAGCCATTCAAGTATCTTTCTTAAAAATCCAACCTCTTTCCCAAGTAAAGAAACTGCCCCTTTCTTTTCCAACTCATTCCTCCTTCCTTAATCAAAACTCTCATTTTCTCATGTGGGTGGTTTCCATTAGGAAAGGAACCTGAAACAAGTAAACCACACTGACAGCTTAAGCTTTGTAGAAGATACAAGTGTTTTAAAATGGAATCTGCTCAGTAGGATATAAATGGGAGACTATATATAAGGGATATTTCAGAGCAGGGGTGATACCTCAGATTCTTGTCTACTGTGGGGCTAAAATTTTCTTCACTTAGTTAATCACTCAGCAAATACTTACTAAGCAACTAGAAGTATAGAGATAAACTTGGCATCCTCCCTCTGAAACCTTGATAACTTCTATTGTAGAATTTAACAGGAAAAAATGAAAGGAAGGCTAGAGGAAAAAATAGGTGATAATGAAACTTTGGGTAAGGATAATAAATACTTAATTTATTTACTGTTACTCCCACAACCCATATACCACCATTCCTGGCCTCCAATCACTTGAGAGCTGCCTTGGCATAATTAAGTGATCATTAACTCATAAATGATCACATTCTTTCTTGCTGAAACTACGTACAGACTCAGAATTTCTTCCACATTATGTTCCAGATAACCAGTTGATATTTAAAATGAAAACTATGCATGATCTCTGAGTTAAAGGAGAAGGAAAACTTTAAAAGATGACAGAATGAACCACTTACATTCACTTGAGAATAGTAACACAAGATGAGTTACATTTTATGTCATGCAGTACTGCATAAGATACTTTACAGATACTGTACTTCATTGAATCCTTACAACAATCCTAGGAGGCAAGTACTATCTCCATTTTAGTTGAGAAAAGTAGAAGTCTATCCCCAGCCTCCCCTCAGCTTATCTAAATCCCTTTCTTCTATGGCAGTCTCCAAACCAACTCTCCTTCTTCTGGTCTTCTCTAGGATCTAACACTTAATAAATGTTATCTTGTATGATTATTTACCTTTTTATTGCCTCTAACCTATCTTCCCAACTAAACACCATATTCCCCTTACTTAGTATGACTGATGCTCAAAACGTATGTTTATATAATAGCCAAAACAATTTCCTAAATAGCTAAACAGTCAAAAGTAAATATACCGAAGGAAAACTGCACACCCTGTATTTGGTCATCCAGGCTTTTGTAGTGCAGTAAAACATTATTTATTATAAGAAATTAGCCATTTATTAGCTGTGTCCTTGAATAAGTTGTTTTTATATGACATATACACTCTTCAAATGTCATACTTCATATGAAGTAGTTTAAGACCAGAAAACTAAAGTAATGTGCCCAAGGTTAAATAGCTAGCAGCAACCAAGCAGTAAGGATTTGAGACTGAACTTATTTCATTTTAAGTTCCATATTATTTTCACACACATATTCAAGAAGCAGGAGGCTTAAGATCATAGAAATACATATGAGATCAGAAGATAACACATAGCTGGAACATTAGCAAGTATAGATTTTCCTTCTACTGCTTGATGACAACCAGACAAGTTCCATGAAATGGTTGAACAATGCTCCAATAAATCAAGTTATTCTGTACCTAATGTAAATTGTCCTTTAAGTCAATTACAAGTTCATAGGATTATTAACAAAGTATTACAGTTGACTATTTTTAGTTATCTTGATATAACTTTTAACTACATCTCTATAATCCCTAATCTTTCTGTTTATTAGGTAATGTTTCCAGCTTTCTTATCTAATTTATTTGTCATATAAGACTGGTTTTCTTCTATTAACCCACCTAGCCTCTTAAAATCTCAAATTCATTTTTAAGCAGCAATAGTTCACTGCAAGCACAAAGGGTTTAAGAGCTGGGATTTGAAACATACAAACAATAAATGCCCACAGTGACATAAAAGACAGTGACAAAAGAAGCGGCAAGTTAGCAAAACAGAAGTGACACACTGGGAGTAGAAAATGGTATCTTAGTCATATGACGGGGCTTAACACAAAACTATACTTCTTATAGTAACTAAAACGCCTGTTGATATGTATGTTGTGAAGCAAAAACAGAAGTCTAAACACACACATACACACACACACAAAAAAAAGAAGACAAAATTCTGACTGCCATTATAAAAAGTCCCAGTTAAAAGATAAACAGAATATAACAGAGAAAATAAATAGATATACAACCAAAGACAAAACACTGGCTTCAGTGTGGACTTTATACCAGTGTAGTTAAAAGAATTGCATAAACTTAATTTGTTGTAAGAGGAAAGGAAAAGTTACAAAGCATAGAAGTGAAAAACTATTTTAAGAAGACTACTGAAAAAACTGATCTACTATAACAAAAAAAAAAATCATGTAATAAAAAGATACAACTGTGGAATATAAATAAACAAGTTACAATAAAAACATAAAAACTATAAAAGATAATACTTTTACAAATATGCAGGGAGTAACTCCCATAAATATTTTGTATATACAATAAAAGCCTTACTGCATTACCCATTTAGTTATACTAGAAGTTTGGGGGCTCATATGAATGGCCCATATACCAGAGTGTGTGTGTGTGTGTATGAATGTGTGTGTATGTATATATATATGTGTGTGTATATATATATATATGTATGTATATATATATATATATACACACACATATATATATATACACATATATATATACATATATATATGAATATATATATAAGAATGTATATATATAAGAATGTACATATATATAAGAATGTATATATATAAGAAATCAGAAGAAGGAAGTAATAGCAAGTAGAATCACTGATGTCTGTGACCCCCACAGTAAATTGGACACTATCCAGAAAAGTAATGAAACAACTGAAGTGTCAGACAGTTTTGTGATTTGGATTATAAGGCACCATTAAATTATTTCTAGAATAGTAAGTGCTTTAAAAATTCCATTCTGGGGAGTAATAAAAGGATCTTGGGCTGGGTTTGTCCCTCAAACACAGCTAGATCAATATCAAACCATTCTGAACACCTAGGAAATTGATTTGAGGATTAACAGAACAATCTGCATAATTTGAGGGAGAGAAGAGGGCAGGTAGGTGGTGTGGAGAGGTGAAGTGCAGAGGGGAGGCAGCCTTTTAAGGACAAAAAGCACTCACCCTGAAAGCAGCTAGAGAGAAAGGGTGAAAACACACACAGCAGACTGCACAAGAAAAATGTTCCCCAAAATCATTGATGTGAAAAAAGGAAAGCATTTCAAAATGGCCAGTTTTTTTATGAACGGTGAAGTAGAGAGTCTGAAGTTTCAGAGGTTAGCGCTTGGTGGTGCTCCAACAAGGAAGCAGGGTGGAGCCCCCCAGAATAGGCAGCTCTGTCTGAGGATCCCCTGGATCAAACAGGGCGAAGCAGTTCTCCTGCTTGGAGTGCACTTCATAGAAGTGATTCGGCCTCTCCACCCTCTGGCAAAAGATCCGCCCAGTGGGAGCCATCAAGAGGCCAATTCACCGGTATAGGAACAAAGACCACTGCTGAGGGCAGCAAACACTGACACCAGCTATGTGTTGCAATTTACCATTAACTCTAAGCTGCTGCAGCAGTGCAATCATGCAACCATTTCCTGGGACACGCCAGCACCAGCCACAGCACTGGGAGACCCTCCGCCAGGGGATCACTGAGGGTCCTAACTGCAGGGGTCTCTGAAGTGTAGGGATTTGAAACACAGCGGCACCTGAGATAAAACTCAGGAGACACGCGCTGCCCTAGTAGATGGACAGCGTGGACACAGACGGGGGGAAGGAGTTGACAGAAGCAAGAGACACAAAAGGGGTGACTGATCACACTTCTGTGAGGACAGATGAACTTCCTGGTCCAGGAGACCAGGAAGTGCAGCGAAGACATTTTCACAAGTAGCCTCAAACTGATCAACCCCAGTGAGCTAAAAGGGCTCCACCAAGTAGAGAGGAGAGCCCTTACGCCAAGACATTCTCCCTGAGTCTTCCCAGCACACCTCCACTAGGGCTAGTTGACCTGAAAATGAGAGCAACAGGCCCTTCACCCAGAAGACCACAAATCCCTTCCATGAGCTTAGTTTACTGACCATAAACTGCTGCAAAGTTTCAGCTACAGGGGAAAGTCCATCTAGCTTCATTTGGATTTTCTGTTTGTTTGTTCATTTTTTGTTGTTGCTTCTGTTTCTGTTGTTGTTCATTTTCTTTTCTTTTGTTTCTTGGATACAGATAAAGCAAAAATTTGTTTTTAATTTTTAATTTTGTTTCTCTTCTCTCTTTTCTATCAAGCTTCTCTTAACAAGCAGACCAAAACATACTTAGGATCTAGCTTCCTTTATGTGATTTCTTTTAATTTTTTAATTTTTATTTCATTCTATTATAGTTGTTGTTCTTTTTTCCTCCAAAATGACAAGATGGAGGAAGTCACCCCAAAAGAAAGAAGAGGAAAAATGATGGCTAGGGATTTAATCAATGCAGATACAAGTAAGATGTCTGAACTAGGATTTAAAATGATTATAAGGATACTAGTTGGGCTTGGAAAAGGCATAAGAGAAATCATCAGAGAATCCCTTTGTACAGACATAATAGAACTCAAATCTAGTCAGGCCAAAATTAAAAATGCTGTATCTGAGATGCAAACCCAAAAGGAGGCCATAAAAATGAGGATGGACAGGGCAGAGGAGTGCATTAGCAATACAGAAGACAAAATTATGGAAAATAATGAAGCTGAAGAGAAAAACAAAAGTCAGGGACCACAAAAGCAGACTTAAGAAACTCAGCCATTTGTTAAAACATAGTAACATTCATATCATAGGAGTCCCCGAAGATGAATAGAGAGGAAAAGGGGCAAAAGGTTTATGTGAGCAAATTATACCTGAAAACTTTCCTAATCTGGGGAAGGACACAGACATCAAAATCCAAGAAGCACAGAGAACTCCCATTAGATTCAACAAAAACCAACCAATAGCAAGGCATATCATACTCAAATTCACAAAATGCGCAGAAAAGGAAAGAATCCTGAAAGGAGCAAGGGAAGACAGACCAGTTCACAGCAAATCTGTCCACAGAAACTTGGCAGGCAAGAAAGGAATGGCAAGATAAATTCAATGTGCTGAATGGGAAAAATATGCAGCCAAGAATACTCTATCCAGTAAGGCTGTCATTCAAAATAGAAGAAGAGACAGAGTTTCCCAAACAAAAACTAAGAAGGGAGTTCATGACCATTAAACCAGCCCTGCAAGAAATTTTAAGGGGGACACTTTGAATGTAGGAATGAAAAAAAAAAAAAAAAGCAACGAAGACTAGAAAGAACCAGAGAACATCACCAGAAACACCAACTCTAAAGGTAACACAAGGGCACTAAATTCATACCTTTCAATAATCATTCTTAATGTAAATGGACTAAATGCTCCAATCAAAACACACAGGAAGTCAGAATGGATAAAAAAACAAAATCCATCTATATGACACCTGCAGATTTAAAGTGAGGGGATGTAGAACCATCTGCCATAATGGAAGTCAAAAGAAAGCCAGAACAGCCATACTTATTATCAGACAAACTAGATTTTGAAACAAAGACTGTAACAAAAGATGAAGAAGGGCATTATATCTTAATTAAGGGGGCCTATCCACCAAGAAGATCTAACAATGGTAAATATTTATGCCCCCAAATTGGAAGCGAGCACCCAAATATAAATCAATTAATCACAAACATAGAGAAACTCACTGATACTAATATAATAATAGTAGGGGACTTTACCACCCCACTTACTGCAATGGACAAACCATCTAAGCAGAAAATCAACAAGGAAACAATGGCTTCAAATGACTCACTGGACCAGATGGACTTAACAGATATATTCAAAACATTTCATCCCAAAGCAGCAGAATACATATTCTTTTCAAGTGTACATAGAACATTCTCCAGAAGAGATCACATACTGGGTCACAAATCAGCTCTCAACAAGTAGGAAAAGGTCGAGATCATACCATGCATATTTTCAGGTCACAATGCTATGAAACTTGAAGTCAACAAAGAGAAAAAATTTGGAAAGCCCTCAAATAGGTGGAGGTTAAAGAACATCCTGCTAAAGAATGAATGGGTTAACCAGGAAATTAAAGAAGAAATTTTAAAAAATACATGAAAGCAAATGAAAACAAAAACCCAACAGTCCAAAACCCTTGGGATGCAGCAAAGTCATCCTAAGAGGGAAGTATATTGCAATTCGGGCCTATCTCAAGAAGCAAGAAAGGTCCCAAATATGCAGCCTAACATTATACCTAAAGGAGTTAGAAAAGGAACAGCAAATAAAGCCTAAATCCAGCAGAAGAGAAAAAATAAAGATTAGAGCAGAAATAAATAATATAGAAACAAAAAAAACAGTAGAACAGATTAATAAAACTAAGAGCTGGTACTTTGAAAGAATTAATAAAATTGATAACCCCCTAAAAAAATTGATAACCCCCTAGCAAGACTTATCAAAAAGAAAAGGTAGGGGTGCCTGGGTGGCTTAGTCAGTTAAGTGTCTGAATTTGGCTCAGGTCATGATCTCATGGTCTATGGGTTTGGGCTCTGCGTCAAGCTCTGTGCTGACCGCTTAGAGCCTGGAGCCTGCTTTGGTTCTTGTGTTCTCTTGTGTTCTCTCTTGTGTTCTCTCTTTCTCTCCAGCTTGTGTTCTCTCTTTCTCTCAATAATAAATAAATAAAATTTAAAAAATTATTTTAAAAAAGAGAAAGGACCCACACAGATAAAAATCATGAATGAAAGAGGAGAGCTCACAACCAACACTATAAAAATACAATTATAAGAGAATACTATGAAAAATTATATGCCAACAAACTGGGCAATTTGGAAGAAATGGACAAATTCCTAGAAACTCACAAACGACCAAAACTAAAACAGGAAGAAATAGAACATTTGCACAGACTCATAACCAGCAAAGAAATTAAATCAGCAATCAAAATTCTCCCAAAAAGACCCCTGGGCCAGATGGTTTCCCAAGGGAATTCTACCAGCCGTTTAAAGAAGTGTTAATACCTAGTCTTCTCAAACTATTCCAAAAAATAGAAATGGCAGAAAAACTTCCAAACTCATTCTATGAAGCCAGCAGTAGCTTGATTCTAAAACCAGACAAAGACCCCACTAAAAATGAGAATTACAGACCAATATCCCTGATGAATAAGGACACAAAAATTCTGAACAAGACACTAGCAAACTGAATTCAACTATACATTAAAACAATTATTCACCATGATCAAGTGGGATTTATTCCTGGGCTGCAGTGCTGGTTCAATATTTGTAAATCAATCAACGTGATACACCACATTAATAAAAGAAAGGATAAGAACCATATGATCCTGTCAACAGATGCAGAAACAGCATTTGACAAAATACAGTATCCACTCTTGATAAAAACCCTCAACAAAGTAGGGATAGATGGAACAAACCTCAACATCATAAAGGTCATATACAAAAGACCCACAGCTAATATCATCCGCAGTGGGGAAAAACTGAGAGCATTTCCCCTATGGTCAAGAATAAGACAAGGATGTCTACCCTCACCATTACTATTTAACATAGTACTGGAAGTCTTAGCCTCAGCAGTCAGACAACAAAAGAAAAAAAAGGCATCCAAACTAGCAAAGAAGTCAAACTTTTACTATTTTTAGATGACATGCTACTCTGAAGAAAACCCAAAAGATTCCACCAAAAAAATGCTACAATAAGGGAATTCAGCAAAGTTGCAGGATATAAAATCAAAGTGCAAAAATCTGTTGCATTTCTATACAACAATAATGAAGAAGCAGAAAAAGAAATCAAGGAATCAATCTCATTTGAAATTGCACCAAAAATAGTAAGATACCTAGTAATAAACATAACTAAAGAGGTAAAAGATCTGTACTCTGAAAACTACAGAACACTTATGAAAGAAACTTTAGAGGACACAAAGAAATGTTAAAGCATTCCATGCTCATGGATTGGAAGAGTAAACATTGTGAAAATATCTATACTACTCAAAGCAATCTACACACTTAATGCAATCCCTATCAAAATACCACCAACATTTTTTGCAGAGCTGGAAAAAATAATCCTAAAATTTGTATGGGACCACAAAAAGAAAAACCTGGATATCCAAAGCAATCCTGAAAAAGAAAAACAAAACTGGAGACATCACGATTCAGAATTTCAAGCTAAATTACAAAGCTGTAGGCATCAAGACTGTATGATCCTGGCATAAAAAATAGACACATAGATCGATGAAACAATGGAAAATCCAGAAATGGACCCCCCCCACACACACACACACACACAATCTTCGACAAAGCAAAAAAGAATATCCAATGGAAAAAAGACAGTCTCTTTAACAAATAGTATTGGGGAAACTGGACAGCTACATGCAGAAGAATGAAACTGGACCACCTTCTTACACCATACACAAAAAGAAATTCAAAATGGATGAAAGGCCATAGCAATTTCTTAGTAGACACATCACCAAAGGTAAGGGAATCAAAAACAAACATGAACTATTGGGACTTCAGCAAGACAAAGAGCTTCAGCAGAGTAAAGGAGACAATCAACAAAACTAAGAGTCAGCCTACAGAGTGGGAGAAGATATTTGTGATGACATATCTGATAAAGGGTTACTATCCAAAATCTATGAAGAACTTATTAAACTCAATACCCAAAAAACAAAACCCAGTTAAGAAACAGGCAGAAGACATGAACAGACATTTTTCCAAAGAAGACATCCAGATAGTTAAGAGACATATCACATCATATCATCAGGGGAATACAAATCAAAGCCACAAAGAGATACTACCTCACACCTGTCAGAATAGCTAAAATTAACAATACAAGAAACAATAGATGTTGGTGAGGATGCAGAGAAAAGGAAAAGTTCTTGCACTGTTGGTGGGAATGCAAACTTGTGCAGCCACTCTGGAGAACAGTATAGAGGTTCCTCAAGAAACTAAAAATAGAATCCACCAATTGCACCATTAGGTATTTATCCAAAGGATACAAAAATACAGATTCAGAGGGGTACACACACCCCAGTGTTTATAGCAGCATTATCAATAAGAGCCATACTGCGGAGAGAACCCAAATGCCCATTGACTGATGAATAGATAAAGATGTGGTATACATATATAAGTGCATACACACACACACACACACACACACACACACACACAATGGAATATTACTCAGAGACCAAAAAGAATGAAATCTTGCCATTTGCAATGACGTGGATGGAGCCAGAATGTATTATGCTAAGCAAAATAAGTCAATCAGAGAAAGACAAATATCATATGATATCACTCATATGTCGAATTTAAGAAATAGAATAGATGAACTATGGGAAGTGGGGGAGAGAAGAGAGGGAAACAAAGTACAAGAGACTCTTAATGATAGAGAACAAACTGTTGGTTAATAGAGGGAGCTAGGGGGGAGATGGACGAGATGAGTGATGGATATTAAAGAGGGCACTTGTGATGAGCACTGGGTATTATATGTAAGTGATGAATCACTGAATTCTACTCCTGAAACCAATATTGCACTGTATGTTAACTAAAATTTAAATTAAAAAAATAAATTAAACATATAAATAGTATTTTAATTTCATTCTGTGTCATTTAGGATTAAAGGTAACTTATATAATAGCTGTAACTATAAGAAATTATAATTCTATAAAGATGAATTTTATTTTCAAAGATCAACAAACACTAATCACTTATGAGAAATCTATCCATTCATGCACAAATTCAACTATTTACTGAGCACCTAGTATATACTTAATATACAGTATCCAACATTTCAAATTAAAATTGCAAAGCTAACGTGTCAGATTCTCTAGTATATTTGATTCTCTTAAAAATTTCAAGCACCTTTAAAAACAAATACACACATATATTATTACAATGATTATAAAACTTTTTCCTAAACAATATAAAAATGTTAATAGAACTGTATCATAAGTAAAGGTAGCATGTTTCCCAAGATACGGTTTAGGGATACTGATTTTCAGAGAGTCAAGAAAGGATCACAGGACTTAGGGGCGCCTTCCAGGATAGTTGTATGTCAATTTCTTCTTGTATTACTAGAAATTTTCAAGCTCATAACTCTTCTTACACCCCAATATATCATACATTCCTTCCATTTTTTAAGCAACCTCCTAATACAACATTTAACTGTTTGTTTTATAAAAATAAACTCAAAATGGATAAGGGACCCAAATGTAAGACAGGAAACCATCGAAATCCTAGGGGAGAAAACAGGCAGCAATCTCTTTGATCTCAGCCACAGCAACTTCTTACTCAACATATCTCCAGAGGCAAGGGAAACAAAAGCAAAAATGAACTATTGGGACTTCATCAAGATAAAAAGCTGCTGCACAGCAAAGGAAACAATCAACAAAACTAAAACGCAACTGACAGAATGGGAGAAGATATTTACAAATGGCATATCCAATAACAGGTTAGTATCCAAAATCTATAAAGAACTTAGCAAACTGGGTGGGGGAGAGGGGAAAATGGGTGATGGGCATTGAGGAGGGCACTTGTTGGGATGAACGCTGGGTGTTGGACGTAAGCAAGGAACCATGGGAATCTACTCCAAAAACCAAGAACACATTTTACACACTGTATGTTAGCCAATTTGACAATAAATTATATTTAAAAAATAAATTTAAAAAATATATATAGCTGGAAAGAAAGAAATACCAAATAAAAGCTGTGCTGTCTAGTTAACAACAGATTTACAACCTATTGGAAATATATACAACCCCCTTCCCCCCCCCACCACACACACACACACACACACACACACACACACACAATGGAGTCCCAAACCCTTAGACCCTTCACTTCCTGGTTATTCTTGCCCTCTCCATTTTGCACACTCATAATTCACAAATTTTGCAATGACCATGCACCAAAGAAGTGAAGTCTCTGCATGAGCGCAAGGAAGGTACATTTTTTCCAATCAGACTACTTTTTGCCTTACATAGGCATAGGCGACCTCTGGGTAAGGCTATAACCTCTGTAGTGCTCAGCCAATGAGAAATCAGGGGAGGGGCTTGCATGCTAGGAGATAAATTGTCTGCTGTAACCACCCCGAGTGTGCCTGACACCCACTCTTGCAAGAACGTTGATTAAAGCCTCATTTCACCGTGGGGGGAAAAAAAAAGAACTTAGCAAACTCAACACCCAAAAAACAAATAATTCAGTAAAGAAAAGGACAAAAGACATGAATAGACACTTTTTCAAAGAAGACATCCAGATGGCTAACAGACACATGAACAAATGGTCATCATTAGGGAAATACAAATCAAAACCACAATGAGATACCACCTCACACCTGTCAGAATGGCTAACATTAACAACTCAGAAAACAACAGACATTGGTGAGGATGCGGAGAAAGGGGAACACTTTTGTACTGCTGGTGGGAATGCAAACTGGTGCAGCCACTCTGGGAAACAGTATGGAGGTTCCTCAAAAAATAAAAAATAGAACTACCCTATAACCCAGAAATTGCACTACTAGGTATTTATCCAAAGGATACAAAAATACTGATTCAAAGGGTCACATGCACCCCAATGTTTATAACAGCAGTATCAACAATAGCCAAAATATGGAAAGAGGCCAAATGCCCATCAACTGATGCATGGATAAAGAAGATGTGGTGTATATACTCAATGGAATTACTACTCAGCGATGAAAAAGAATGAAATCTTGCCATTTGCAACGTGGATGGAACTGGAGTGTATTATGCTAAGCAGAGTAAATCAATCTGAGAAAGAGAAATATATGATTTCACTCATATGTGGAATTTAAGAAACAAAACAGATGACCATAGGGGAAAGGAAGGAAAAATAAGATAAAAACAGACAGGGAGGAAAACCACAAGAGTCTCTTAAATACATGAACAAACTGAGGGTTGTTGGAGGGGTGGTGGGTGGGGGAATGGGCTAAATTAGTGATAGGCATTAAGGAGGGCACTTGTTGGAATGAACATTGGGTGTTATATGTAAGTAATGAATCATTAAATTCTACTTGTGAAACCATTACTACACTATATGTTAATTGGCTAGGATTTAGATAAAAAATTTTTAAATATAAATAAATAAATAAATAATTTCCTTGTGTTTGAGCCATAAAAAATAAAAAATTTGAAAATGAAAAATAGTAATTGGCTGCTTTAAGCTGGTCATATTCTGTACATTATACTCAAATGCAACTAATCTCTTTATTGACTGAATGGATTCTGCTTTTTCCTCTTATCTTTCTCATCTGACTCAATGCCACAATGCTGCATTCTTTTTATTGACAGGAAAAGATGCAACAAGAAATTAGTTTGTAATTTACTGCTTTACTTTTACAAAATGATAACCAACCATTAGGTATGATATAAATCATGGCTATAAAACAAAACCTGACATGCCCACCATTATTTATTACTTGACATTCATGGCTAACTACTAATACAGTCTTATTAACCATAAAACCCTAATCTTTTCAAAGGGTGATCAGATATCTTACTAAGGCCAAGAAATAGTCCATCTTTTCTATGGGTAGCAATAAACTAGATAGCAAAAAGGGAACATAAACATCACAATAGTCCAAGTATCAAAACTGTGAGGGCTTTTGAAAATGAGTAAGCCTAAATAAAGTTTCAGTGTGTAAATTCAAGTATCTCACATTGACTGTGGTTTGTCTATTCCATAGAGCTAAGGAACTTAGATGTTGGGGGGGGGGGGTGGGAATCACAGACAAGTAAAAGGGAAATAAGAGATTAAAAGAATCTGATGAACCCAGCTGTTTCCTTACTTACTTCCATAACCATGGGGGTTAAGTAAGCATAACCGCAAAGAAGTAGTGTAAAGAACTAATTCTATCCCTTTTACTCTTTCATTGCATCGCTCACCATTTTGTATTTGGTAATTAAAAATGCATTCAGTACATCACTTCAGAATAGGCCAAGAAATAATATTCAAACTTGGGCAATTTTATATAGCAGCACACTGACAAAGTGAGCCATGGCCAGAAAAATAGCTAGAATGGTCAGCATACTCAAAACTGCATTAATATGAGCAAATGCTGAAGGCTAGAAACTGTATAGCTGAGAAAACACTTAAGGCTGCGATTATGGTGTACAAACATTTCACAGGTAATCAGAAGAAAATAGACTAGGTGGTTCTCATGAGGGCAGAACTAGTAAAAGGATGTCAAAGTTATAAAGAGGCAAATTTTTGTTCAAAATAACAACATCAAATTGACCCATCATGAAACAGCAAAATCTCCCTCACTGGAGGTGTTTGGGCAGAAGCCAGATCACCACTTATCACACATTTGTGGACTCTATAATTTTATAATACTACAAACTGAGATTTACACACACAGCTAAAGATAAAGAGCAGCAGCCATTTTAACTCATGTTTTAAATTTGTTGATAATTAAATTTTCTCAGTCTGTTTATAACAAGAAATGCCTCTTCTCCACCAAGGTTCTTCTTAATGACTTATAGAAAGACTGACTTAAACCTAAATTTACCTATCTATGTCTATAAATAAGTTAAAAATAGAAGAGGCATGTAACATACAACTGACATATAAACACATTTTACATATAAATAATTGCACTATTATGTTTCAGAGTTGAATAAACCACTTTGACAAAGATCAAGATTTTCTTCTCTTTTCCTCTGATAATTTTCTTATGCACAAATACATTGTGGGTTATGGAGTACCCAGATACTAGCCTGTTACTCTGGGCAAACTATATTTTTATATTACCCTCCTTATCTATAACACAAATTTGCTGATGAATTTAATGGAATCTAGATAATGTAACATTATTTCTTCCTCACTGCTTTCATCAATTCTTCAGTGCATATCAGTGCATACACTATATACATACAGAAAGGCAAGCAGATGACAATCTGTAAGATGGATTTTTCTCTCATTTCAAATCCTAGGTTTGTGTCTTGAAATACCTCTGTTGCTGGAGAAAAAAAGGCATGCGGGGGCAGGCAGCTACAATAACCCAGGTCCCACTCTTTGCTAATTATCTGTCATTTGCCCTTCCAGTGTGCCCTGTCCTCTCACCTGGGGATTCCTGTATGGACTGCATCAAAAGCAGATCAGAAAGAGGAAGGATAGGGAGGCCAGGGGTGTATTTCATTTCCTGGTTTTCTCTCTGTGTGGTGATCTTGGGCTGGCTGGGTCCCTCCACTGAGTGTCACTGCTCCTCCCAAGGCAGACTGTCTCCTTCTAGATCTGGATATGCTTCATCCGCTCACTTCTGTAGGCCTAGGGGTAGTAATTGCTCCACTGATATTCAACAGTTATTCTATCTCATGTGCTTTCCTCATACTTCTTACACATCTTTATCAATAGTCCATCTCAAATAATCTTGATCATGCTATATCTTTTGTTGGAAAGTGACCCAGGAAACAGATCCTCAGAATGAGACTGAGGTTATTCTACAAACAAAGGGATAATCTCTATACTGGAAAGAAATGGGACCACTGGAAATGCATTTCACATTATCAAGGTTCATGAATATACAAATTAGATGAAGAGCATGGCTGCGAGGTCCAGTAATGTGGTAGTTAATTTTGTCAATTTGACTGGGCCATGAGGTACCTAGATAACTGATTTAACATTATTCTGGGTATTCTTGTGAGGGTCTTTCTGGATGAGATTAACATTTGAAGCAAGACTGCATAAAGCAGACTATCCTCCCTGAAGTGGGTAGGCCCCATCCAATCCACTGAAGGCCAGAATAGAACAAAAAGGCAGAATAAGGCACAATTTGTTCACTCTGCCAGTCTTCAAGCTGAGACATCAGTCCTCCACTGCCTTCAAACTCAGAATGTAATTTATACCATTGGCTCTCCTGGTTTTCAAAGCCTTTGGATTCAGAGTAGAGCTATACAGATAGCTCTCCTGAGTCTCCAGCTTGCTGAGTGCAGGTCTTGGGACTTCTCAGTCTCCTTAACCATGTAAGCTAATTCCTTACATCTATCTATACCTCCTATTGGTTCTGGTTTTCCGAAGAACCCAGATTAATACAGCTGGCTACGGCTACTTAATTGCTATGAAAACAAAAGTGGTTGTAAAGATGGTAGACCCATCTGAATTTTTAACTACTTTATTTGTAAAGCAATCACTTCTACATCATTTTTTTAAAGGAAAGGGGAAAAAATGAGGCCAATAATTTCATGAAATCCATAATAAGAATTACTAAACCAGAAACTAAGACTTCTAACTTCTGGTTGAAGACCTTCCATTAAATCAGCAGTTCTCCAAGTATGGTCACTGGACCTCTGGGGATCCCCAAGAAAGAACCCTTCAGATGATCCAAGAAGGTAAAACTATTTTCATAATAATACTAAGATATTATTGCCTTTTAACTGAGTTGACTTTTGCACTGGTGGTCCAAAAACAATAGTAGGTAAACTGCCAGCACCTTGGTACAAATCAAGGCAATGACACCAAACTGTATTTTAAAGTCATCATTTTTACCACCAAGCACAGAAATAAAAATAAACGCAAATTTCACTGAAGAATGTCCTGGATGAAGTAACAGCAATTATTTAATGTATTAAATCCTGACCCTAGAGTTCATGGCATTTTTAGAATTCTGTAGGATGAAACAAGAGGTACACAAAACACACCTCTGCTGTACGCTGCATTAGGAAGGCTGTTACAATGGCTGCCTCAAGGGAGTGCACCTGTGCAACTGAGCTGTAAGCTAAACAACATGTATGTTTTCATAGAACACCATTTTTACCTGAAAGACAAACAGACAAATGATGGCGCTTCAGATTTAGATGTTTAGCATACAAAATAAAGTGAGTCTGTCACTTCAAATCACACAACTGACAATATTTTTCTCTATGACTAACTGAAAGTTTTCAAGTAAAATTAGAATTTTTGAAAAACCTGTATATGGTCACCATGAGTTTTACAACTTCCTGATACCTAAAGAACTGTCTATTAAGACCATAATAATACATTATTAGTAAATGGATTTTTTTATATTATATAATGAAATGTGTAAACATTTAGAAGACCAGCATAAATCAATGAACTAACATCTCTAAATGACAACACATGTTATAAAATCCAACTCAAAGCCTAAGATAGACCAAAGATTTAAATATAACAGACTATGAAAAGTTCACTGATAGCCTCAGATTCCATAGTGTAACTAATCTCTAAGAAGAAAACACTTGTCAAAATTGTGGTGTAGTATCAAAGAAGCAAATCCATTACTTTTTGAAATAACTATTAAAATATCCTTCCTTTCTCCACTACATGTCCATATAAGGCTGGATTTTCCTCATTTACTTCAGCCAAAACAACATATCACAACAGAGTGAATGCTAAAGTAGATATGAAAATCTAGCAGTCTTCTATCAGGTCAGACGTTAAAATAATTTACAAAAATGTAAAACAATACCACCAATCTCACTAATTTTTTACTTCAGGAAATAGTTATTTCTGTTAAAATGTTATTTATATTAACAAGTTTACAAGTTTGTAATTTTTAATGAATTAACAAATGTTTTTTTAATTTCTCAGCTTTAATTTCTATCTTGCTAAATACTGATAAATATAACCTACATTTGTGATCCTCAATATTTTTTAAGAGCATAAGAGGCTCCAGAGACCGAAAAAGTTTTGAGCACTACTACACTATATTAAGCTATAATGGAACACTCAGAAGTTGAAGATGAGTAGAATAAGAAAATTTACAATCTAAACTAGGAACCCTGAAAACATACAGATTTGTAAGAAAAAGTCCCACTCCCTACCTCAGGTCAAACATGGAATTAGATGGTAGACAGCTGTGGTTTGTTTTGGAGGAAGGAGATAAATAAGAGTATAATCCAACTCCAGGATAAACCTACAGATTCTCCAGAGAACTTTCAAATGTCCACAGTCCCCAGTTACTGCTACCATTTCTAGTCTCTGTTTGAGATTAAAAAGAAACAGAAGTCAGTAGAGAGGAAGGCGGAAGGTTACAGAGGAGACAAGACAAGCCTCAGGCAGTAAAGGTAAAGGACTATTTTGGGGTGCAAGTAGTAGAAGGTGGTAGATTATACCGTGATTTATAAATAAAACATCACACATACATATTTTGTTCATGACAGATGGAATATATCACCCATAGTTTGAATGTTCATTTTTTGTTTAATATCAAAATCTAAAAGATAAACATCTCTCTTTAAAAACAAATGACCAAGTCTCTTGCTCTTTTTTGTGACCTATGGTTGAAAGCTTTATCAGGGTCCAGGGTTGGCTGGACTGTATCACAGCAAGATCAGAAGTTTTTTTCTGTTTCTACAATCCTCTGTTACTTAGCGTGAGAACATTTTTCATCTCCCGAACTAGACTGTGAGCTCCTCAAGAGGAACAGAGTTTATATCGTATTCATCTTTATTCCCTAGAGCAAACACAGTACCTTTATAGACCTGTTCAATAGCTGATTCCCAAATGATTGATTTGCCAAGGGTCAGAAATACTTACAAAATATGTTTCTTCAAGAAGCACAACACAAGTGTACTGAGATGTCTTCAAAACAGTAGTTGGAACATACTGTTAAATTTAAAATACAATTTTCAGGGCGCCTGGGTGGCTCAGTCTGTTAAGCATCTAGCTCTCGATTTCGGCTCAAGTCATTCGCTTCATGAATTTGAACCTGCATTAGGCTCTGAGCTTGACAGCACAGAACCTGCTTGGGATTCTCTCTCCCCTTCTCTCTGCACCAGCAACCCCCCCCTCCCCACACGTGTATGCTCTCTTTCTCTCAAAATAAATAAATACACTTTAAAAATACATATATAATTTTCAATTCTTACCTTATTTAGCTGCTCTGAAAATGTTTACCATTTTCTCCTAAAACTCCCTCTTGGCTTCTAAGGGGCAGTACTTTCCTTGTCTTCTGAGTCTCTAGTCAGCACTTCTCAGTCTTTCTCTGGCCCCTTTATGTTACTTCCCCCAATTCTATCCTCAGTCCTATACTTGACTCCCTCTAAAATTCTTCAGGGTTATCATATCTCAACCATGGCAGAACTGACATATTTTGGACCAGGTAATAATTTGTTGTAAAGGGATGCCTTGTGCATTGCAGGATATTTAGTAGCATCCCTGGCTTCTACCCACCAGATCCATCAATTGTGACAATCGAAAACCTGAAAATCTCTATTTACTGCCAAATGTCTCCTGAGAGAAAAATCACTCCTGGATGAAAATCAGTGATCTAAACTAACAACTTCAAGTATCATACATACACACACACACACACACATAACACACACACACACACACACACACATAACACACACAGAGAAGGAGGAAGAGAGGCAGGGAGGGAGAGAGACAGAGAGCGTGAGCGAGCTAACTCCCAAATCTGTATCTTTAGTCCAAACCCTTCTCCTAAACTCAATACATTCCAAACACATGTTGATGAATTCTCTTTGGACATCAAATTCAATAAACCTTAACTCATTACTCTTCTCCTTAAATGTATTCCTTTCTCTTTGCTCTATCTTGATGAATGACCTAACTATCTACACAATCACTCAACCCAGAAATCCAGGAGCCATCCTAGAGACCTTTTTCTCATTCATATTCAATGAATTACCAAACCCTATTCATTCAATTTCTTTAATGTCTTTCAATTATTCTCTTCCTCTCCATTTCTACTGCTACAGACTTAAATCGGGCCTTATCACGTCTGACCTGCATCAGTATCATAGCAACCTAACTGCCCCAACCCCCCAAACTGGTCTTATTATCTTTCCTCCATGATGCTGCCAAAATGATCTTCCTAGATCACAGAACTGACAGTGTCACTCCCCTCCTTAAAATCCATGACAATTTTTCATAGCCTGTGAGTTACACTTCATTTCCTCAAATAAACACAAGAAGCCATTTATGATAAGACTGTCAGCTACCTTTCTGGACCCAGTCTTACTCTTGCAACTCACCCACAGAGATTCTTCACTTCTGGCATACCAAACAACTTGCACTCTGTAGGCTTTTAACACAGGACACTCTGCCTAGAATGTCCTCCTCACTTTCAATCCACAACCCCTTCTTCTGTTTGTTTGTTTTGTTTTATTTTTATTTGAGAGACAGAACATAAGTAAGGGAGAGACGGGGGCGGGTAGGGAGAGAATCCCAAACAGGCTCCACACTGCCAGTGCAGAGCCCAATGTGGGGCTCGAACTCATGAACCATGAGATCATGACCTAGGCCAAAGTCAGACACTTAATTGACTGAGCCAACCAGGTGCCGAAATCCCCAACCCCTTCTCACAAGAAACTCCTGGCACATCCGTTTTTCAAAATTTAACTCAAAATTCACTCCTCCAAGACTTCTCTAAATTCCTGGTATGATTTAGAGTCCCCATCTCAGTTTGCAAAGAAGCATGCTTACACTTCTATTAAAGCATTTACTTAAGCTTAATATGCTTATGATCGTTGACTAGTGTATCTAGTATAAGCTCCAACAGAATGGGCATCAAACCTTATTTGATCTGACAGCCAAGGAACCAAATACTTCTTATGCCTACTAATTTCTAACTATAGAATATACCCAATAAATATTTGCTAAACAAATGGAAATAATGTCTTCAACACTTCACTTTTAATACAAAAGCAAATTTTAAAACTAGGTATAAAATAAGCCTAATTTATTTTAAAAAGCAACCACTTTCAAGTCAGTGCTAGTAAGGGTGCAAGTAACAGAATTTTAGAAGATGCTTTACTTAAATATATGTGTGTATGTACGTGTGTGTGTTTTCCCAGCTGCAGAATTTGGGATAAATTTATAAGTAAATTATAAGGGCATTTATAAGTAAGAAGCCCTAAATTGTTTCTCCACTGATTATGGCGACTACTAATATATCCAAACACAGCCATCTAAACTCATATTATCAAGACTGGTGTCTCAATTTTAGTTGCTATTCTTGCCCAAATCTCACAGTCAGAACAATTCTTGCTAACTGTGAGGCTTTGACCAAGTGTACAACATGCAATACCAAATTGTGCAATCATTTGTTTGAAATAAGAAAGTGACTAATGAGATACCACCTCACACCTGTCAGAATGGCTAAAATCAACACAAGAAAAAACAGGTGTTGGTGAGGATGCGAAGAAAGGGAAACTCTCTTACACTGTTGGCGGGAATGCAAACTGGTGCAGCTACTCTAAAAGACAGTATAGAGGTTCCTCAAAAAGTTAAAAATAGAACTACCCTAGCACCCGGCAAGCGAAGGAAAAATAAAATATGATAAAAACAGAGGGAGAAGAAAATCATGAGTCTCTTAACTATAGAGCACAAACTGAGGGTTGTTGGAGGGGTGGTCGGTGGGGGAATGGGGGATGGGTATTAAGGAGAAAGGGCACTTGTAGGAATGAGCACGGGGTGTTACATGTTAAGTGATGAATCACTAAATTCTACTCCTGAAACCAATACAACACTATATGTTAACTAACTTGAATCTAAATAAAATCTTGGAAGGAAAAAAAAAAAAAGAAAAAAGAAAGTGGCTTACTGATGGACTCGTCTTTATCTCAACTTGGCCGGCACACTAGAGTACGAATCCCCACAATATTATTGTACTTAAAACTGATTAGCATTACATGTCCCCCCAAAACCTCAATCATAAAGAAGCCAATTATTTTTAATTTTTTTTAATGTTTTTATTTATTTTTGAGACAGAGAGAGACAGAGCATGAGCAGCGGAGGGGCAGAGAGAGAGGAAGACACAGAATCCAAAGCAGGCTCCAGGCTCCGAGCTGTCAGCACAGAGCCCGATGCGGGGCCTGAACTCATGGACTGTGAGATCATGACCTGAGCCGAAGTCGGAAGCCAAGTTTTCAGATTTGAAGTTTGATACTACCAAATTTTATATTTTAAAAATTAAAAATGTACGTGTCATGTACACATAATATACGACATAGTATGACTATAGAAAAAATACTGCACTGCATTTTTAAAAATCAAATATTATCAAGCTGAAAAAATAAATGAGTAAAAAATTATGTATTTTATTTCCATATAAATCTTACAGAGGACAACTATGAAACTGAATTTCTATTACTCAAATATTCCTTTGAGGAGTGCACTCCCTTGGGAAATAAAACTCTGAAATGTATTAGTTTATTAGATTAGAGGGATCAATTCACATTCTCTTAAGAATTCAGGATATCAAAATTTGGAAAGAATCCTACACTTTCTTGGTTCCCTGTCATTATGTCCTAGCATCAGTCAATAAGGGATTCACTGAAATAGTTGTCTGGGTATAGAAGAGATCAGCTCCCCGCCTCCATCTGCATGCATCGAAGTCCCATGTGACTTCCCCACACTCTTTTAGCCTCATTCATCTCTCATTCCAGCCACAGCTCTGCATAGGCTCTGACCAGTGTCACACACACGGGCTATTTGAAAGTACCTCACTTCAAGCCTTCAAAGGCCTTTCACTTCCCACCCCAAAAATGTCCTACTTGATGCCAAAGCACAGGACGCCACAGGACTCCACTGGGACTCACTCACAGATCTTGGAAATATAGGTGAGTTCCCATGTACAGAGGTAAGTCTTTGGACAATGGGAAAAGGACCATTAAATAAATTCTTCCCCTTTCCAAGGTGCCTGGGTGGCTCAGTTGGTTAAGCATCTGACTCTTGATTTCAGCTCGGGTTATGATCTCACAGTTGTAGGACTGAGCCCTCTGTCAGGCTCTGAGTTCACAGCACAGAGCCTGCTTTGGATTCTCTCTTTCTCTCTCTTTCTCTCTCTCTCTCTCTCTCATTGTCAAAATAATAAACATTTTTTAAAAATTCTTCCCCTGGGGGTGCCTGGGTGGCTCAGTCGGTTAAGAGTCCGACTTCGGCTCAGGTCATGATCTCACGGTCTGTGGGTGTGAGCCCTGCATCGGGCTCTGTGCTGACAGCTCAGAGACTGGAGCCTCTGAGCCTTCAGATTCTGTGGCTCCCTCTCTCTCTCTGCCCCTCCATCACTCGCACTCTCTCTCTCACACACAAAATTAAATAAACATTAAAAAAAATTTTTTTTTAATTCTTCCCCTTGCCTCCCATATACATAACCCCATGCAGTCAAGCAATCTGTCACATAAGTGACAGACAGCTTGACAGAAGTTGCACATTAGCTCTCCATCCTTGCCTCCTTCCTCAGTCTGGATTTCCACTTCCTAATAAATTAGCAGTGCATAGGGCTTTGCTTTCTGGGGAACCCAGTTCAAAAGAAAGTTTGTGGTTTATATCCTACAAAGGAAATCTCAAAGTCCATTAAAATGCAATCTGCTATTTCTGCTTTCTTTTCCTTAATTGGAAGACCACAGAGACAGCAGAATAAAATCAAAACCTTACCGTCACTGCTTCCTCACTCACCACTTCTCCTAACCCGTTACAATACCAATATCCAGAAAAAAAAAAAATCTCAAGTAAGATATTTGTTTTAGTGTTTATGAACTCTTTTAGCTTGGCAATGAGGACGACAGTCAGAGGAAAGAGTGATGGTGTATACTTACTAGTTCCTTCTCTTTTTCCAGGTTGTTCATATTCCCAACACTGGGATTCTGAACACTGCCCTTTCCATCAGAGCTCAAATTCAGGCCTTACAAGACTCTACTGCTTATGAGTAAACACAGCAATATTCAACATTTCAAAGCTACCATATGAGGCAAGACTGGCACTGTCCTTTCATATTGAAACAACTGGAACAATCAACTTACTCCACATAATTCTCCAAAGCCAAGCCATACAGATCCTTTCTTTTCTCCTTTTTCTAAGAATGGGGGAAAATGTAGCATAAGACAACCATTCAGATATATCACAAAGATTAACAAAGATAATGTCTTCAAACTGCTTTTATTATTCATAAAAATGTATGTGTTTGCAAATTAAGTTGCTCATATACCCAAAACAGAAAATAGAGTATACAACTAACGTACAAGAAACCTGGCAGGAGTGATTATGTTCTTTATTCAACTAAGATTAATTGCATATCTACTATATACCAAGCATCAGAGAAACAAACCAGGCAAGAAAGCCTCTGCTCTGTGCACATAGTATCATAGTAAGGGAGATTTAAAAAATTAGATAACACAAAAACTCTATTCTGCAACTGAAATAAGGAGTCTGAGGAGTCAAAGAAGGAAAGCTTCATGCAAGAAAACACATTAAAACTAAGACCTGAGGAGTAGAAACTGGAGGGGGATGGGGAGGGGGGAGAAGACAGTAAAGGTGGAAGGCATTTCAGGCAGAGAGAATGAAAATGGAGATACCTGAGCACAGAGGTTGGCATGTTAGAAATAGAGGTCAATGTGACTGGTGTTCACTGAATAACAAAGCAAGCTTGTTGGAATTGGGACTGTAGAGGTAGACAGAAGGTGGGGATCAGATCATACAGGGCTTTACAATACTGGTAATGTTACAAATGTTAATACTGGGGCACCTGGGTGGCTCAGCTGATTAAGCCTCCGACATCGGCTCAGGTCATTCTCTCAGGGTTCCATGAATTCGAGCCCCACATTGGGCTTTCTGCCATCAGCATGGAGCCTGCTTCAGATCCTTTTTCTCCCTCTCTCTGCCCTTCCCCTGCTCACATGTGTGCGCACTCTCTCAAAAATAAACATAAAAAAAATTTTTAATGGTAATATTGGTAATGATAACATTAAAGATTTTAAATGTATTAAGTTCTCTGCCTTTCCGTGAGATGAAAATAAAATTTTAGATTATAATTTCTAAATTGTAGAGCAGTGAGCAGCTGAAACGTAGAGAAGGCTTAGAACTAAATTACTAAATCTCCCAATGAAACTTCACTATTCTGTTTTCCTCCAGTAATGATAGCTCTTTTAGCAAATAGAATTACTGGGTCGATATTAGAGACACTATTCAAGAAACTATGTATTCAAGACACTATTCAAGAAATAGAGCAAGTCTATTTAATATATTTTTCTAATTTTTTTCATTGTAGTAAAATATACATAACAAAATTTACATCTTAACCATTTTTAAGCCTACAGTTCAGTGGTATTAAATAGATTCCAAATGCTGTCCAACCATCACAACTATCCACCTTCAAAACTTTTTTCATCTCGTAAATACCGAAACTATTAAACAGTATCTATCCATTCTCCCCTCCTCACCAGATCGTGTCAATCATTATTCTACTTCTTATAATTCTGACTATTCCAAGTGCCTCATATAAGGGGAATCATACAGCATTTGTCTTTTTTGTGACTGGCTTACTTAGCAAGTCTTCATGATGCATCCATGTTGCAAAATATGTCAGGCTTTCCTCGTTTTTTTGTGTTTTTTTAACCATAATGAGATAGCATTTTATGCCCTATTTAAAGAGGATGTGGATCCATAATGTCTCTTATATACAATGAACAGAGCATAAGTTGATCCAAACATTTTGGAAAGTAATGCAAACATCACAAACCCATGGCCTGGATATTACAGTCCCAGGTTCATATCGAAAGGAAATTTCTCCTGATGTGCAACAGAAGACAATGCCTAGAATGTTCATAGCAGTCTTGTTCACAGTGGCAAGAACCTTGAGTAGAGGGAGATGGGGGGACAGAAGGGTGGTATGGTATGAAGAATGATGGTCTTCCAAAGATGTCCAAATTCTAGTCCCTGGAACTGTTATTACCAGCTTATTATAAAAGAATATCACTCAGATGATTGGTTGGTTCTCAGTGTTGTGGGCAGAGAAAAGAAGAGATGTGGGCAGTGTAAAATTAAATTAAATTAAAAGGATATAACTCAGAAATAGCAAGATGGATGAGACACATAGGACAAGATATGAGGAAGAGCAGAGAGCTTCCATGACCTCTCCAAGGACATATGCTCCCCAAATCATGTGTTCACCAACCGGGAAGCTCCTTCCTTCCTTTTTAAGACTGAATAACGTCCATTGCACATACATACCACATTTTGCTTATCTATTCATGAACCGATAGAAATTGGGTAGCTTCCACATAATGAAATAATGAACAGTCAATTCATAATAATAGTAGTAGTAGTAGTGTATAATGCTGCTATGAACATGGGTGTACAAAATCTATCTAATTTTGACAAACAAAATCTCATTTCAATCCATTACCCTGTATGGGTACATACATACCATATACACAAAATCTAGAGTTGAGGTCCAGAAGGTAAGTGAAGAAGATGACTTAATTCATTATTTTTTTCCTGTAGCATATCTAATTTCTTCTCTAAGTTAGCCTCACCAAATCTAGACTGTCAAAACTTTTCACGCCTTTTCGTATAGTGTTATTATTTATGGCTTTTTGCCTTTTCCTATAGAGTCTCCAACCCACATATGAATATTTCCTACATCTTCTACCTTCAAAACTCATTTTTCATCCTGCTTTCACCAAACTACTTTCCTAAATACTTTATTTTCTGTTAACATCAAAAGAGAAAGAAAGAGAAACAAAGAGAGAAAGAAATGGTGACATTTATGATATGTGAATTATATCTTAATCAAAAATAAAAATAAAGCGTCATTCTCATGTAAAAAAAGAAAAATAAAAAATAAATAAAAGTAATGTTTTGTTAAAGTGCCCCTCAAAGGTTTCTAAAGTACCCAGTAAATTATTAAAGTAACTATGAATCAGCAATAATGAAGTCTATTTTAAAAAGCAAAAATTTGGGGCGCCTGGGTGGCTCAGTCGGTTGAGCGGCCGACTTCGGCTCAGGTCATGATCTTGCAGTCCGTGGGTTCGAGCCCCGTGTCGGGCTCTGTGCTGACAGCTTGGAGCCTAGAGCCTGCTTCAGATTCTGTGTCTCCCTCTCTCTGACCCTCCCCTGTTCATGCTCTGTGTCTCCCTGTCTCAAAAATAAATCAAACGTAAAGAAAGAAAGAAAGAAAGAAAGAAAGAAAGAAAGAAAGAAAGAAAGAAAGAAAGAAAAAAAGAAAGAAAGAAAAAAAGAAAGAAAGAAAGAAAAAAAGAAAGAAAGAAAGAAAGAAAGAAAGAAAGAAAGAAAGAAAGAAATATAAAAAGCAAAAATTTTACAAGGCCCATAAATAAACAGTATTAAAAATAAAATTGCAAGTTAATCCTTCCACTACCAACAATAGCAAGTTCTTTTAATTTTTTCTCATCTGAGAGAAGATACTGAAAACATGAAAATAATTTTGAGAAACACTGGGAATGATCAGAAGATTAGGAAATAAGAAAAAAAGTTGTGTTTGTTTGTTTGTTTTTTTAACTTGGAATTAGACTAGTACAGACCAATGTGAAGTACAAACAGCCCTAAAAAGATATGGCCACATTACAAATGTTCCACCCTACTAGTCTACATGTAATCATAAGGACAGCTCTCTGATCTAACTCAAAAAGTGAGAGGCATAGAACACCTATTTGTCTTGTGGCAGGTGCTAATCATAAACACAAAGATTTATGGCCTGTTGAGACAATTTCTTTGCTATTAATGAGATAATTTCTTATTGTATTGTGTTTTCTGCAGTAGAGAGTATAAGAGGATAAATTAACATGATAAAATATAGAAATGTCAAAATGATGCCAATTAGTATAATAGTGGCAGGTTTATCTAAGATTCAAAACATAATTTATAAGCTGGGGTTTAAGAATCCACATTCTTTTAAGTGAATGATGCCTTAATCGCTCAATTTATTTTTGGGGTGCCTTAAGATCAGCTTGTCAACACAAAAGAAGTGTTCTTTTAAGGCTTTCCAAGATTTCTAGTATCTCATCTTTACCAGAAAGCCTATTTAATGGCAGCCAATTTGCAAACATCAAATTTAAGATTACAGCTTCAGTAAAACAAGAAGAAAGAAATTAAAGTTCACTTCAAGTATTTATGTTGGCATAGACTGGACAGACTACTTAAGAAAAAACTGACACCAAGGGCTCCATTTCACCATTATTCATGTGCTGCACGCACCAGTTTTCACATTACTTTAATCAAGAGACAGACGTAATAAGTCTATCATTTAAAGTACACAAATTCATTACTCCCTCTTTGTGAAAGAAATTTGACATCTTGGCATATGTCACATATCTGCAAACCAAGTATGCATTCCACTAAAAGGACAAAGAACAAAGAAACTAGAATAACTTAGCTTTGTAAGTTATATAAAATAAAGCATTTTCACGAAACAAGAAAATAACTAAGTGGGTGCTTACAAAATAAGACTGCTGAGGTCAATTTTATCATCACTAGATATTCAAGTTTCCTACAATTCAGAATTTAACATTGTAATTGACTCCAGCAACTAAAGCACAAACAAACACATTCAACAATAGTAGACGATGTCTAATTAACATTTAATAATGAAATACAAAATACTTGTATTATTTACATAGATAATCCAATAAATACCTATGGTAAATATAATCATTGTGTCCTAGATCTATGGAAAATAAAAAAGCCCAATAAGAAATGAAAAGAAATTAGTCAATTATATACTTATTATAATTAGAAATAAATTTTAATAAACCAGTTTCCAATACTTTTTTTTTAAGTAGGCTCCATACCCAACGTGGGGCTTGATGCTCTACAAAATGAGCCAGACAGGCGCCCCTTTCCAAGACTTCATTTTCTCATCACAGCATTTCTTGTTCTTCATGCTTTATATTTGACAGCTTTGGAAGAAAGTGTAATACCAAGCACAGTAAATATTAAAGATTTACTCAAAAAAATTACTCTGTCCTATCGACAGCAGTGAAGGCTGGGAAAAGAAACTAATGTTTTCAGGGGTTTTTTAACTACTTTAAGACAAACATGACAAAAATCTGATTATAAAAAATAATTTTCATGTCTTCCAACACAAATACATACCTTCTATTCAAATACTTCCATACATCCACACATTTAACATAAAGAGATAATGATGATGACTGACCATGTGCCAGGCACTGTTTCAAATGCATTACACTGAACAGCAATTTCTGATTGAGTGATTTCTCACAGCAACTCTGGTAATTGCTCACCTGACTTTACATATGGGGCAGAGGTGAGGTACAAAGAGGTTAAACAATTCACCCAAAGCCACACAGTCAGTGACAGCTAGGATTCAAAGCTGGACAGTCAGGCTTCATGTCTGATTTCAGAATTACTATACTGCACTGTGTATAAGGTGCACATGGTTCATGGCACAATGCTTGACACTCAGGAGGTAATTTAAAAAGTCTAACTATTACCATACTATCTATCTCTTCTTCACTTACCCTGTGATAATTCTGGATTTCCTTTCAGATTCATCATCTTTGGAATTGAAGGGCCATACACATCCACATCTAGTAAACCAATGGCCTTTGACTGTAAGGAAACAGAATCTACTGTAAGATTATTTCCACTCTTCATCAAAGATAACATACATAGCAATAGTAAATCTGACTATAAAAAAAAGAAAATTTACAAAAAAATTCCAAAATCCTAACCTAAATTTTCAAAGCAGCAGTAAGGTAAAAGCTTATCAACTACTTAGACAAATACTTTTTGTTGGTTTACTAATTTCTTCTAGAAAACTGACAAGAGAAACCCCCTACATACACTTTACACATTGTGGTTCAGATCTCCCATATAGTCTCTAGTAGACTAAAACCTTTTTGATCTGAAGACTAACAAATTACACACAATGTTAAAATAAGGACTTACAATGGCAAACAAAACCACAGGAAGATGGAGCATTAACCCTTAGAAAGCCCATCTAACACATCAAAGAATAACAAATGGGAAAAAAAAATCATGAGAACAAGACTATAATAGTGCAAGTGAGAAATTCTGATGCAGATCCAGCATGGAAATGCTAACGAGGGTAGTGGCAGACGTAACGCGGAGACAACTCCTTACACACAAGTCACAGTTAAACATCCAAGCTCTTCTGGAGAATTCATAAACAACTAAAACTGTTTTTCTTTGATGACCCATCTAGCTACCCGAGGGCAGAATATTCTGACTGGTCTCTAGGTGCCAGTTCATCAGCAACACAGCCAAGTAAAGGTAAACAAAATTCACTATTCCCAAGTAGGTCTTTTTTTTTTTCTCCCCCCACCTATTTCTCTTTTGATACATTAAATCAATCTGTTACTGGTTTTTCCATATATAAGCAAACAGAATGCTAATGCTAACTATACGTCCTTAAGTTTCACCAAGACTCAGAACTCTCCTCCCTCTTTCCCTGTATCCTGGCAAGATAAAATTCTTAACTTCTCAAAAAAAAAAAAAAACAAAACAAAAAAAAAAAACCCTCATTTTTAATTAAATAATCCCCCATCTTCCATGTTATCTACCTATTTCCAGACACAAAATTACTTTTTAAACCTCGCTGTCTGGTTCCTATTAATACATAAAATAAGGTACATTCAACATTTATGTCCCTAACTTTATACTGACTCAAACTGCAGTTCTAAGAAAATCATTTAATGTCCCTGTATGACTCACAGAGCCTAGAGGACTAAGGATTAAAACCTGCCTCTACCAAAATCTCAGCTTACTGTAAAATAAATGAGAAAAGTATTAGCTTTAAAAAGGTAGGAACAGTCAATGAGAAATTCTGACCTGTTTTCAACTCCTTTTTAAACCACAAACAAATTAATTTAAACAAAACAGAATTAAATTTACTATAGATAAAAAGATTTTCAAACGAGAGAGACTAAAACCTTAAGAAATGTAGCTAATTGTCAATACTATTATTCAAGGGTCTGCTAATGCTATAACCATTGAGGTGAGGAAGCTGAAGGGATTCCATTTTAGAAAGACTCCATTTTTTGGCAAAAAAAAAACAAAAACAAAAACCAGACACTTAGAAAGACTCCATTTTTCTGATAGGCCCCATTTACTCATGATCCTTATTTGTCTCTGAATAAGCCAAAGAAGCTATGTCGCCACTTTAAGGGAGAAGCAAAAAAGTTAATCATTCTCTGAGTTTTGTCCTAGGCCCCAAACCGGATAACATTCAGAAGAGCTGGATCCCAAATATATTCCAGGACATTAGCTTTGAACAAACCTCAGCTGAAACTGGCATCAGTATTGCTACCTTCAGTAATTTATGAAATAACACCTATTGCTCACCTGACACTTGTCTTTGATTGGACCCTACGCAGGATCCCCAAAGGAACACGTACCCTAGATCCCCTTCCCATATATAAACCCCTAACCCCAAGCAACAATGAGACTCATTCTCCTTTCCTTTCCTAATCTCCCAGACCGTCTGTTACTCTCTGTCACTCATGCCATTCAATAAACTCTGCTTTCACTTTCTCCAGCTCACATTTGATTTCTATCCTGTGCAAAGCCAAGGACCCTCTTAGCTGCTCTTATAGGGAAGTCCCCACTCTGGTCCTTGGACCCAGCCAGGCACCGCCTACATCAATATCATCCTAGAATTTTACCTCTTTTCCATGTCTTTTCTCATGGTACGTACAAAACTAAAAACTACTACAAAATAATAAATGTCAATAAAAACAAAAAATAATCTAAGTGGTATTTTTTCCCTCTCTTATTTAATGTTTAATGTTATTTATAAGTTTTATAAAAACTTGAAAAGGTTAGGTCCCAGGTTTCAAACTGATCTCCTAAAAGTAAAGTCAAGTAAAATAACTTAGTTTTTAAGTTTGGTTTCATTAGCTTGCAAACTAAGACTGCTGGGGTCAATTTTTTCATCACTAGATTTTCAAGTTTCCTTCAAAATGTTAAGGAGAATCAAATATTTGTCCTGTCTCCCAGAAGAAAACCATGCCTGTCTAAAAGTGAATCCTTGGTATCAAGGTTCAAGACAAAACTGAGGATCTGCCGTAATATTTACTATGGTAGAAACAGATTTTACGCATACCTAGATGGCTGTTAATATGGATAATCACATATGAATAAAGTGAGCAGGGGCACCTGGGTGGCTCAGTCAGTTGAGTTTTGGGCTCTGGATTTCAGCTCATGATCTCATGGTTCATGAGTTCAAGAACTACGTCAGACTCTAAGCATGGAGCCTGCCTAGGATTCTCTCCCTTTCTCTCTGCCCCTCCCTCTCCCCCCACCTCACTCTCTCAAAATAAATAAATAAACTTAAGAAAATAATAATAAGGGGCTGGTAGGAAGGGAGATTACAAGATTTTAGAGTTCCTCTGTTTCCGAGAAAATGGAATTAAGGATAACAGAGAATCTTCTAGGGGTGCCTGGGTGGCTCAGTCAGTTAAGCATCTGACTCTTGATTTCAGCCAGGTCATGATCTCCTTCATAGGATTGAACCCCACATCAGACTCTGAGCTGTCAGCCTGCTTGGGATTCTCCCTCTCGCTCTCTCCCTGCCCCACCCCCACTCGCACTCTCTCTCAAAATAAACATAAAAAAAAAAAATCTATGTGTTAGGTTTTCTGCATACTCTCCCTAGGAATAGTTACTCACTGACCTAAATTTAGTACCAAAGTTGACATACATCAAAAAGGAAACAGAGGAGATGAAGGTATGAAGGTCAGAGAAAGAGAGGAAAGATGAAGGATGAGAGGGACAGAGGCAGAGAAGGAGGAAGGGAGAAGAAGATTGAGGGAAATTAATCAGCAATTTTTATTAAGAACCTGGATAAACTAGGCCTCTACAGGCTAGTGGCTGTAGAATTAGAATTTAGAGTTCTATGGACAAATCAGAATTTAGAAATTTTAGAAAAATTTTAGAAGTCAAAAAAATAACAAAAAAAAAAAGAAAATTTTTAGAAAGCATGCCATCCTAAATTACCCAAATAAACACCTAAACTTCCCCTAATTATACCTCCCCAATGCTTGAATTCCTTCTTGAAGCCAGGCACGCTAAACATTTTATTTACATTTCTCACTGACTCCTCACAGCAATCGTGCAAGGTGGTATTTTGCTCACTTAAAGATGAGAAACTATAACCAGAACTTTAACATTATCTGACTACAAAAGACTTAGCAGGGGACAACATACTTTTCCCTAAAGGGCCAAACAGTACTATTTTAGGCATTGTGAATCATATGATCCACAACTACTCAACACTACCACTGTAGCATCAAAGCACAGACAATATGTAATGAATGAGCATGGCTGTGTTCCAATAAAACTTTATTTACAAAAACAGAGAGAATTTAGTCCACAGGTCAGTTTGCCAAAATTGATTTAGAAAATAAGCTTTTTCATGACCAAGTTATTCAATCACCCAACAATCTAATTTGGGTTTTGCCAAGAGCAGGTAGGACATAGTCATCTCTTTTAGTGTCAGAAGAACTATCTCAGTAAAGATTTAGTTCCATATCCTTAATTGGGTAGTTTCTAAAAACAATAAAGAGCACACTTTTCACGCAGTCTCACTGGAACTAAGCATGTCTTGCTTAGACTTTATATATCATGAATGAAATTAGTGTCCATTAAACAAAAATGTCAAGGCTATACTAAGTAAAACATATCATTCTTAGAACTGGCATAGCTTCTGGACCAGTAAAATTACCACAGCTACAGAAATTAGCTTAAATTTTCAACTCTAGAATTCAATAATGTTCAACAGGTGCCAAATAAACTTTATTTGTTTTTCATAACTTACTCCATTATTTTTAAATAGGTTCCTATTATAGATGCATAAATAGTCTTTCAATTTAAATTTTCAAAGACAGTTCTATATTGCAGGAACATAAATGAGCAAGATAGAAGGCTATAAATAGATATATGCTGCTGGGTGTCTAACTAGCTAAGTTTTATGAATCCTTTCCACCTCATTCCTCCTAAAATAATTACATTTAGTCAAGAAAGCTCCAATTAGGACTTCTCTTACATTTAATTTCACCAAGGCTTGAAAGAATAATCACTACAAAAGCCTCACCACATACACAACAGATAAAATGATCATTAACAAAAATAACTATAAAGTTACTACTGTAAAACATGATTACCCAATCTTTAATGTCACCATAAATGTATGCTGGTACCTAATATTATATTCTTTTTCTGATTATCCTGCAGTTCACAAACTCTTAGCAGATGCCGTAAAACAAGACAGATAGATTTTGGGATTTGTTTCTTTATAATTCATAATACCCTGTGAAAGCTAAAAGGTAGCAGACTTGCTAAGTGACTATACTGTTTCATTACTACTGCATGAAAGCCACAATTTGAGAGCCTACAAGTCCTATTTTCTTTTTTTTTTTTTTTAATTTTTTTTTAACGTTTATTTATTTTTGAGACAGAGACAGGGCATGAACGGGGGAGGGTCAGAGAGAGGGAGACACAGAATCCGAAACAGGCTCCAGGCTCCGAGCTGTCAGCACAGACCCCAACGCGGGGCTCGAACTCACGGACCGTGAGATCGTGACCTGAGCCGAAGTCGGCCACTCAACCGACTGAGCCACCCAGGCGCCCCAACAAGTCCTATTTTCTTGTGTTGGGTTTCAAAGGCACCTGAACAACTGTTTTGATACTGCTTTGTTCTTTCAGTGGAGTTTATATTAAAGATCCTAAAACTTCATGACATGTTTCTTCTATCCATGTCATCTGCTAAGAGAACCCACCAAAACAACATTTTAGAAGGATCTCACCCAATTATTTCTAAGTAAACACTCATTTAAGACTACAACTTACCTAAAGTTTATCCTTCCCATTGAAGTATCCAGTTAAGAATCCTATGGTTCCCTGCACATTACATTCTACATAATCTTGGACTGGCATTTGGGATTTAGAGTTGAGTCAAGGTTCTTTCCTCTCTTTCTGCCTTGCTTTAAGTCAAACTGCCATTCATAAAAATTTCAATCTCTTGGTAGAGAAAAATATGTTTCTTAATTCTATTAGCTAAGATTAAATAAGAATTTGATTAACAGGCCAGAAAGGAGTGACAGGATATATTCAATATGCTGAATCAGAAAAATATGCAGCCAAGAATTCTTTTTCCAGGAAGGCTGTCCCTTCAAAATAGAAGAAGAGATAGTTTCTCAGAAAAACAAAAACTAAAGGAGTTCATGACCACTAACCCAGCCCTGTACAAAATGTTAAGGGGGACTCTCTGAGGGGAGAAAAGATGGGAAAAAAAAAAAAACCAAAAACAAAAACAGACCAAAAGCAACAAAGACTAGAAAGGACCAGAGAGCACTACCAGAAACTCCCAACTCTACAGGCAACATAATGGCAATAAATTCATATCTTTCATTATTCACTCTAAATGTCAATGGACCAAACACTACAATCAAAAGGCAAAGGGTGACAGAATGAATAAGAAAACAAGACCCATCTATATGCTGTTTACAAAAGACCCATTTGAGACCTAAAGACACCTTCAGATTGGAAGTAAGGGGATGGAGAACCATCTATCATGCTAATGGTCACCAAAAGAAAGCCGGAGTAGCCATACTTATATGTGACAATCTAGATTTTAAAATAAAGACCGTAACAAGAGATGAAGAAGGGCATAATATCATAATTAAGAAGTCTATCCACCAAGAAGACCTAACAATTGTAAACATTTATGCTCCAAATGTGAAAGCACCCAAATATATAAATCAGTTAATCACAAACATACAGAAAGTCATTGATAATAATCCCATAATAGTAGGGGACTTCAACACTCCACTTACAACAATCGACAGATCATCTAAACAGAAAATCAACAAGGAAACAATGGCTATGAATGACACACTGGACCGGATGGACCTAACAGATATATTCAGAACATTTCATCCTAAAGTAGAATACACACTCTTCTCAAGCACACATGGAACATTCTCCAGAATAGATCACATACTGGGACACAAATCAGCCCTCAACAAGTACAAAAAGATAGAGATCAGACCATGCATATTTTCAGACCACAATGCTATGAAACTCAAAATCAACAAGAAAAAATTTAAAAAGACAACAAATACTTGGAGACTAAAGAACATCCTACTAAAGAATGAATGGGCTAACCAAGAAGTTAAAAAGGAAATTAAAAAGTACACAGAAGCCAAAGAAAATGATAACACCACAGCCCCAAACCTCTGGGATGCAATAAAGGCAATCATAAGAGGGAAGTATATAGCAATCCAGGCCTTCCTAAAGAAGGAAGAAAGGTCTGATACACAACCTAACCTTACATCTTAAATAAAACTCAAAAACAGCAAAAGATGAGAAATAACAAAGATTAGAGCAGAAATAAATGCTATCAAAACAAAAACAAAAACAAAACAAACAAACAAACAAAAAACAGATCAATGAAACCAGGAGCTGGCTCTTTGAAAGAATTAACAAAATTGATAAGCCTCTAGCCAGTTTGATCAAAACGAAAAAGGAAAGGACCCAAATAAATAAAATCAAGAATGAAAGAGGAGAGATCACAACCAACACAGCAGAAATACAAACAATAATAAGAAAATATTATGAGCAATTATACATCAATAAATTGGGCAATCTGTAAGAAATAGACAAATTCCTAGAAACATACAAACTACCAAAACCGAAACAGGAAGAAATAGAAATTTTGAACAGACCATAACCAGTAAAGAAATCAAAATAGTAATCAAAAAGCTCCAAACAAACACGAGTACAGGGCCAAATGGCTTTCCAGTGGAATTCTATCAAACATTTAAAGAAGAGTAAACACCTACTCTTTTGAAGCTGTTCCAAAAAATAGAAATGGAAAGAAAACTTCCAAACTCATTCTATGAAGCCAGCATTACCTTGATTCCAAAACCAGACAAAGATCCCACTAAAAAGGGGAACTAAAGACCAATTTCCCTGAGGGACACAGATGCAAAATCCTCAACAAGATACTAGACAACTAGATCCAACAATACATTAAAAAAAATTATCACCACGACCAAGTGGGATTGATACCTTGGATGCAGGGCTGGTTCAATATCTGCAAAACAATCAATGTGATTCATCACATCAGTAAAAGAAAGGACAAGAAACACATGATCCTCTCAATATGCAGAGAAAGCATTTGACAAAATATAGCTTTCTGTCTTGATAAAAACCCTCAAGAAAGTAGAGAGAGAAGGATCATACCTCAAGATCTTAAAAGACACATGTGACGGACCCACCACTAATATCCTCAATGGGGAAAAGATGCAGACAATGTACTGAGTATGGAAAGAGCCCAAATATCCACTGACTGATGAATGGATAAAGAGGAGGTGGTATATCTATACAATGGAGCATTACTCAGTGATAAAAAAGAATGAAATCTTGCCATTTGCAACTACATAGATGGAACTAGACGGTATACTGCTAAGCAAAATTAGAGAAAGACAAATATTGTATGACTTCACTCATAAGTGGAATTTAAGATACAAAACAGATGAATATAAGGGAAGGGAAGCAAAAATAATATAAAAACAAGGAGGGGGACAAAACTTAAGAGACCCTTAAGCAGAGAACTGAGGGTTGCTGGTGGGGGTGTGGGTGGGGAGATGGGTAAGGGACATTAAGGAAGACACTTGTTGGGATGAGTCCTGGGTATTATAGATAGGGGATGAATCACTGGAATCTACTCCTGAAATCATTTTTGCACTATATGCTAACTTGGATATAAATTTAAAAATAAATAAATAAAATTTTTTAAAACAATTAAAAAAAGAATTTGATTATAAGATCTAATGGTTAGATAAGAAAACAATTGCCTACTATTTACCAAAGGACGATCTAAATCTTCAAGTTCAGTTAAGAAAGAGGAACAAGGACAACATAAAGAAAAAAGTTCATCTGGCTGGATGGAGCATAAAAAGAGGCTCGTGAAAAATACAAAAGAATCTCAAATTATTAACTACTTGCTTGCAAAAGAATTGGGAAAAAAAAATTAGAGAAATAATAGATTTCAAATTAAAGAATTTTAAGGCAGGAAGAAACCTAAGAGATCATCTTAGTCTTCTGTCCACTTTTTAGTGATGAAGAAACACACTGAGGGATAATGCCACAGCTGGGCCTAGGATCCAAATCTCTCTCCAACCACCATAAGCCTAAATGCTAACAATCACCAGCCATTCCCCTTTATCTCTCCCATCTCCTCTTCTACTCCTCCCCCTTTTCACTCCACTCCACATACTTCCCCTTTGCAGTGTCTTAACCACACCAGGTACGCACCTGCCTCTTGCAGCTGTTCCTTCAGCCTAGAATTCTGTTCACCCAAGTACCTCCCTGGTTCTCTCCATCACTTCCTTCAAACCTTAAATCAAACATCACCACACAGTGAGGTGTTCGCTGACCACCCTATCTAAAAATGCAACTCCCTCATCATTATATTGGATACTTCCCATTCCCTTCCTGCTTTTTCTTTCTTCTCAACAGCTATACCAATATTTAATATACTGTATATTTACTTGTCTTGTTTATTATGTCTCCCCAGCAGAATGTTAGTTCCATTAGGGTAAGAATTTTTGTATGTTTTGTTCCTGTACCTAGTACCTAGAACAGTAAACAGTCATGCAGATACCATGCTTCACCCCAAGAAATTCTGATTCAGAAGGTCTAGATTGGGGTCCAACAAACTGCATTTGTAACACTAAGGTATACGATGACTACAAAGTGAAAAACAGTAATATTGATAATACAGGAAAGACCAAGACAAAATTTTGTTGTAAGGGCCCAAGCCTTGGGACCAACAGGATTATGGTAATGGTAATTTACAGTAATCAACAGTAACATTGAAGAGTTTAAAAAAAAAAATACACACACACACACACACACATATACATACATACATACATACATACATACATATAAAACAGTGTTTAACATTATGCCATATGGGTGAATAGTCACATATTGCATGGGACATATGTATATAAAAATCATTCGTTATTTATCTAAAATTCAAATTTAACTGAGTGGGTGTCCTATATTTTTATTTTCTAAATCTAGCAACCCTACCTTGGCATCTCTCCTCAACAGTGCAGTTGTAATGATTCAGATGAAACATACATACATTCATGCAGGCTCAAAACCCTCATTACGCCCCCAATCTCCCCTCATTTCACTCATGTAAAAACCAAAGTCCTTATAACAATTCACCAGACTCCATATAATCTAGCTGGTTCCCCACCCCCTATCTCCCAACCCTGCTAATTTTCATCACACTTTACTCCACTCCACTTCTTACTCCAAGAGCCAAGTATCTTTTTACTATTCTTTGAATAGAAAGCTAGACATGCTCCTACTCCCTAGCCCTTAAACTCGCTGTTCCTTTTGCCCGACATTCTCTTTCCTCATATAGTCATAAGTCCATTCTCTCATCTCCTTCAACTCTCCGCTGAAATATCATATCATCAGGGCTGCCGATCCTATTTTAAATTGAAATCCACCTTCACCCTCAAGCACCACTCCAACCCATATCACATTTATCAATTTCTAACTCTTTAGGTTACTTATGATGCTTATTATCTATTTACAGTAAACTCCATAAGGGTAGGGAAATCCCCAAGCATCTAAACCAGTAGACATTAAATAAATATTTGTTCAGTGAATGGATAGATGGATCAAGGAACTAATAAATGAATAAACAAACCTCCATTTGTTCCTCTGTAGGATATCAGGATGGTTACTATATGATCCCTAAGGTCCCTCTCAAGCTTTAATATTCTATGATTTCATGAAAGTCCCTCTTCTAATACTTCTATACAGACATTTTAAGTTACAAGATTTAAAATTAGATAACATACACGATGTTAAAAGTATTCTGGTGTTGGGGCGCCTGGGTGGCTCAGTCGGTTAAGCGGCCGACTTCGGCTCAGGTCATGATCTCATGGTCTGTGAGTTTGAGCCCCGCTTCGGACTCTGTGCTGACAGCTCAGAGCCTGAAGCCTGTTTCAGATTCTGTGTCTCCCTCTCTCTCTGACCCTCCCCCGTTCATGCTCTGTCTCTCTCTGTCTCAAAAATAAGTAAACGTTAAAAAAAAAAAAAGTATTCTGGTGTTAAAGAAAGTGTCATAAATTTCCTTGCAACCTATTCCTAACCACCACTTTTCCTCATGAAAATCCATGTCATCTCCATTTTTCTATTGATCTCAACTCCAGAAAAACAGGACTTCCAGAAAGAAAATCTAATGCAAAAAATGGCTATGGCAGGCTGCTATAAAAAAATATATGATAAAAGTACACCATGTAAATCTTTGAAAACGAAAGCCACACATGGTATGAAAGGGCTCGTTAAAAAGAGGGCAACTTTTAAACCTACAGACTAGCACGATTAGGTTCAGTAGGGTTTCAAATATAAAAGGGCTGCACTAGAATTTTGTTGTGCTTTTTTTCCTTTCCAGAGCAAGGTAAGTAACATATTCTTTAACAAGAAGCAATTCCCTTAAGTTCCACATTTTCATCTAGTAACAGAGGAAGTAAATCAGGGGTAAAACTAAGAATAAGAAAAGAAAAACCTTAAATCCTTGGCCTGTATGATTCAAGGGGGAAAAAAGTACTGGGGAACCTGGGTGGCTCAGTTCATTAAGCATCCAATTCGTAATTTTGGCTTAGGTCATGATCTCACAGTTGTGAGATCAAGCCCCATTTTGGGCTCCACACTGGGCATGGAATCTGCTTAAGATTCATTCATTCATATTCTCTCTCTCTCTCTCTCTCTCCCTCCCTCCCTCCCTCCCTCTGTCCTCCCCCATGCTTGCAAGTTCTCTCTCTCTCTCTCTCTCTCTCTCTCTCTCAAAAATAAAGTACTGATACCCTTAGTAAAGCCTTCAAATACAGAAAAAAATTAGAAAGCCTTCTATCACCATGGTAATATATAAAATGCAGAAAAAGTTACTTCTAGACACTAACCCCCAAAAATAAGTCCTCTTATTTATGACATCAACCTGTTTTTTTGCCAAAATCCAAGCCTACAAACCTAGAAAACTAACCAAACAAGAACCTTCCCCAAACCAGATAAAGTACTGCAGCAAAAGCACTGAAAATCAACATCAATTCCTTTACAATGTTCCTAGCTAAACTGCAATGCAGGGAAAAGCATTTACAATTCTGAGGGCAACTCTTCCAAAGCAAAGCAAAACAGCAATCACAAGAATTGGATGTGAACAGTGCACGTGACCCACTTTCCAGACTCAAAATTATAGGAGCCAAGTAGCTGGTTTTGAAACTCATTTCTTCATATATACTCTGCTTGCTTCCTCTTAGTGGCTCTTCCAATACTGCCCTGCTGAGGGTTAAGGGCCTTCTTATTCCTCAAGTAGATTGGATGGGGAAAATAATTTACTGAGAAAAAAAAATGAGAGAAGTAAAATGAATCGGTGAAAGCCAAGTTAGGGAGGAGGCAGGAGGATAATTAAGAAAAAAAGATTTTTCTGTGAGCAAAATCTGGATGACTTCTTATCGGACAGAATCAGATCCTGAAATTCAAAGGATGTGCAACAGTTTTGCCACCAATATGTTATACATGAAATCAAACTAAGGAAGAATATACCAAATGTAAAATTAGGGTAAGTGTTCTCTTTCTAACTCATAACCAAATTGAGTAAATTCCATGAACAAAGTGAGAGAATGAATTACTGGCAGCAAGCTGCATTTCCCAAAAGAAATTTAAAAGGTAGGCCAAAGGGTACTGAGGGGGAAACATCCAGCCAATAGCTTCTTTAGAGCTATTCAAAACAAAACTGCTACTGCTTCTAATTGGAAATCTCAAAGCATGGTGTGCATAAAGCTTCCTAAAACCATGCAGAAAATAGAGGAGAAAAGCAGTTTGAGGCTTTTTACCTATCTGAAGATTATTGTATAAAACAGCATTTTTATTTTATCGTTTTGGGTAAGGGTAGTGTGCTATGTCTGTTTGCTTATGGAAGAGGGGGAAGAGCAAGTAAGGAAAATTCCTGTTAGAGGAATGGCTTTAGGATCCAGTTTAACACTTCCACCCCTCTGTTAAAATTACCCTTTCATTTTAATACTTGATGCTAAGTTCCTCACTCAGTACTCTGAATTTTTTTTTTTTTAAATTAAATACAAGTTAGTTAACATATAGTGCAATAATGATTTCAGGAGAATTTAGTGATTCATCACCGACATGTAACACCCAGTGCCCATCCCAACAGCATCCTCCTTAATGCCCCTCACTCATTTAGCCCATCCCCCACCCAACACACCTCCAACAACCCTCAGTTTGTTCTCTGTATTTAAGAGTCTCTTATGGTTTATCTCTCTGTTTTTATATTGTTTTTGTTTGCCTTCCCTTATGTTCATTTGTTTTATATCTTAAATTCCACATATGAGTGAAGCCATAGGATATTTGTCTTTCTCTGACTTATTTCATTTAGCATAATATACTCTAGTTCCACCCACGTTGTTCCATATGGCAAGATTTCATTCTGTGTTATCACCAAGTAATATTCCATTGCACATATATACCACCTCTTCTTTATCTATTCATCAGTCGATGGATATTTGGGCTCTTTCCATACTTTGGCTATCGGCAATAGTGTTGCTATAAACAGTGGGGTGCACGTGCTCCTTCGAAACAACACTCCTGTATCCTTTGCATAAATACCTAGTAGTGCAATTGCTGGGTTGTAGGATAGTTCTATTTTTAATTTTTTGAGGAACCTCCATACTGTTATTCAGAAGTACTCTGAATTATTCTTATAAAAGATGCCACAGAGGTAGATGCACATGTCTCAAGTCAATTAACACTATTAATATTCATTAGTGGTTATCCATCAGCAAACATAACTATTTATATCTTCTATAAGATGTATGAACTTTGAGGATTTAGATATTCAACTTAATCAAAGATAGCATCCAGATCATGAGTGAAAATGACAATTATGAAAAACCCCCAAGGTACCATTATGATCATCACCTATAAGATAATGTTATAAACTATACAGATATGTTATATACTTAAACATATAATATTATATATTTTAATTATATTTATATAGTATAAAATATGTAAAAGTTAAAAATTAATTTGAATTAAATAGCTATTGCAACATACAGTATATTTTTAAATATCTCAGTTACCCCTCGATACACTATTTAAAAAAATTTTTTTAATGTTTATGTATTTTTGAGAGTGAAAGACAGAGTGTGAGAGGAGGAGGGGCAGAGAGAGACACACACACACACAGAATCCAAAGCAGGCTCCAGGCTCTGAGCTATCAGCACAGAGCGCAACACGGGGCTCAAACTCACAGACCGTGAGATTACCACCTGAGCCGAAGTCGGACGCTTAACTGACTGAGCCACCCAGGTGCCCTTGATACACTATTTTAAAGATCGGTAACAGATTTTTTTCAAAATATTACCCTACTCAAAGTTTAAAAATAGTTAATTTGTTAATTCTATTGCCAAGTAGCAAAAATGTTTTTCTGATAAATGAAAATTAACAATACTTAATACCATATGAATCACATAAGTGATTACTATTCTTAGGATTTAAATAACTAATATATTAAAGTCACAGTAGAATGCATGAAGAAGTAATCTAGGATTTCAATCACTAAATAGATGGGTGATTACAGATAAGTTGCTAACCTCATCAAACTTCAGTTTATTACCTATAAAATAAAGATTAAAAAGATACCAACCTTACAGGAGTTTTATGAGATTATAGAACAATATGAATTCATGAAATTTAAAGAACAGCTAACAGTTATACAGTACTACAGGTCAAGCACTTTCTAGAAACTTAATGTATGTTAGCTTATTTAATCCTCACAACAACCTTTGAAGTAGGTGCATAATAATCCTCAATGAAGAAACCAAGGGAGAGAAAGGTTAGTAGTTTGCCGAAAGTCAGGTAGCATTAAGTGCAGAACTGGGACACAAACTCAGGCAGCATGCTTTCAGAGTGGACAGGTAGCACTACAACCTGCTGTTCTGTCCAATGAGACAAAGTAAGTTGTCAATGTTAGTGCCCTTCCTCCCTTCCACCAAGACCCCTTTATGCAATGAAACAGGAAAAATAAGCATTCATTCTCAGCAAGTAGTCATTTCCCACTCAAGACAACCATCCAAAATAGCATTCTAATTATTAACCCAGACAACTACACAAGCTTTGAGAATAACAAAATGATCCTTAATGTGTACTTATTACTTTCATCTGAACTGATACTGTTTTTTGTTTTGTAAGAGCAAGAACTATATTTAGTTTAAGGTTTTATATGAGATCACTGTGAAAAATAGCCTCTAATAATTATTGAGTAACATATTTCACAGAAATTGGACTTAGGTTTTGGGTATATGAACCGAGTTTTAAGTTATACAGTTATATAGATTGTACAGAACAGACATAGCCAAAAATGCAGTTAAGAAAATAAACAAAGACTCATATGCTCAACCCTGGAAGATACCCGGCTGGGCCAAAAGGAAATCAGCTATTGGTAACAATGGATACTAAGCAACAAGAGAAGCAATTTATTATATTTTGCTTCTTAATTGCTTTTTGTTGTAGCTGTACAGAAATCTGTTTCTTTGCTAATTCAAATGTGCAGTACTTATCACAGGCTAAGACACACAAAAAATTGTGAGTTACTGAATCCTTACTATGTGCATTATTATACTAGACACATTACATGCATATCCCTTATTTTACAACAACTCTGTAAAGAAGCTATTAATGTTAGCAAGCCCTGTTGCTCAACTACCGACCCCAACAGTTAAAACCAGAAATAGACAAGACTGCTTTATTCATGCTCTAACTAAAAAACCATTGTGCTCACTTCTAATTGCACTTTCTCGTGGCATTGACAAGACATTTTGCAATAACTAGAACATTCCAACCATGAGACCAGAAGAGCCCTGATAGCAATGGGATGCCTAGACTACATCCCACACATGTTCTTCCCTGCCCATAATTGTGGACTGAACACATAAGGATGCCCACCCATAACCTTGTACTCCCTGCCTGCTCTCCTGCCATATGCCCCTGAATCTCTCCTATAAAACGCTAGATGTCCATCTTGAAGAAGTCAGTTGTTAAGACTGAGCCTGCCACAGCTTCTGGCTGCCAACATCTGAAATAAATTTCTCCAGTCATCTCTTGAATGACTGCCTTCTCTTATGACAAGTTTATCCAAGTTTCTTCAGCAACAGTGTTGGCAAATCTAGCGAGGAGCTATGCTTTCAAGTTGTCTAGCCCCCTCGAAATTACCCAGGATGGAGCAGGTGGCCACAGCAGCACCAGGGCTCACCCATTCATTCCCGGAGTTGGTGACTGTGATACATCATTCAGTAACATTAATATTATTAATATTATCATTATTAATACATATTTCACAGATGAGGGGCCTGAACTCTTAGAAGTCAAGTGCCTTGTCCAAGTTCACACAGTTAACAAGTGTAGAGCTGGGACTCAAATTCAGGTTTGCCTGAAACCGAAGTCCATGCTTTTCCTATCAAATATATCCAAACCCAGCTGTGCATCAGAATTACCTAGGGATCTTGTTAACAAAATTGATGGTCAAATCCCCAAACTAAAAATATCAATTCCCAGAGATTCTGATTTAACAAGCTCCCCAGGTGATTCTTAAGCAGCAAGCTGGCACTGGTCCTAGGAGTAGGACCTAAAAACCCCCATGCTATTTCTACTGCCTCCTCCATGTTCCATTCCATTAGTGATTAGAAAGCAAGATTATAGGGTCCTAGGCATCAAGTTATGATCAATAAATGTTATTAATAGAGTAAGGATTCAATTCCATTTTAAATTGGGAAATACATTTTGGTAAATGACATCATCATCTTTTCATTCACCACCAAATCTAGAGTTGTCTTTAATCCTTCCTTCTTTTCTAATCTGTCTCCTAAATCTGTTTCTTCCTTTGCCTTTTTACTACTAACTAGAGGATATCAGCATCTGTGAACACTACTGGTTGCTACTCCCTGAAAACCCCTGCCCCGACTCTTTCTTGTCAGAGGCAGAGCTTACCTCCCACTATTAAGGTAGAAAATGTCAGATTACCCACTTTCCCTTGGAACTAAATCATAGTCATGAAATACAGTCCTGGTTAATAAAATTTCAGTGCCTGGTGAAAGTTTTCTTCCCTAACAACAACAAACCAGTAAAACAGCACACTCTTGTTCTTCCTCTTTGTGACTGAATGAGACAACCACCTTGAGACCATATGGATTAAGCCGGAAGAAATGCAGAAATGCCGCCTGATATAGTTGGGCTGCCTTTTAATCAACTCTAACTTCCACATTTCCTGTTATGTGAAATAATAAACCCCTATTTTTAAGTCAATTTTAGTTTATAAGTCAATTCTCACTCTGGCTATTGTGACAGCATCCTTTGCTTCCAACCTGTCTCTGTTCAGCATCACCATAAATCTTACCTCTGAAAAGCACAGATTTTATCATGTACTGTATACTAACAGCAAACTTTTTCATGTATCCCACTGCTTATAGGATAAAATCCAAACTCTTTCACATATCATAAGCATCAGTCTATTTTCCAATGGATTCCCCACACGCCCTCTTGTCCAAATATACCATACACTATGGCTATACAGATTACTTCTCACTCCAAACACTTTATAATTACCTCTTACCATGACTTTGCTCACATAATTCCTTCAACCTAGAATTTTCTTCTTTTCTGCTATTTTTCTACCTGCCAACATTCTACTTAATTTTCAAAGTACTGTCTCTGCTTAAAAATGAAATTAAGTTCCCTCCACTTTGGTATTAACATACTCTGTTTATACCTACCAACTGCTGTGCTTGCCACATTCTTCCACATATGTAAATAAATATGTGTATATGTCTTCCCCACAAGGCTGGAAGCTTTGTAAAGGTACTACCCATGAATAAACACAGTGTCTGATACAAGATGGTCCTTGGATTGTTCAACTGAACTGGTCCATAATGACTTAGGCATTCTCAAATATGTTGTTTAGGAGACAAAAGGGATGGAAACTGTATTTTAAAGGGAAAGAAACACTGTAACAAAAATATTTGGGGTATTTAAAAAATTATCTTTGTGGAATCTCAAAACCATTTTGAACTTAGGTACAAAATAAAATGATTTAACTGTTAATTGCTAAATAACCAGAAAAAGAAAGTAAAGCCTTGGAAAATGCTTAAAATACTTACTCGTATATGCCAAGTCATCTCTACCCTCTTATGATTAAAATGACTTCTTAAATTCTGTTAGCCAGTAAACTGCCCGGCTTCAATATCATTACTATTTTGTGTTATCATTCAGTTTTAGAAAAACTACTAGGAAACACAATTCAAAGCCAAAATGGGAAAGCACTTCACACCCACAAGAATAACTATAATCAAAAAGAAAGAAAGTGGGGCACTTGGGTGGCTCAGTTGGTTAAGTGTCTGACTTCCACTCAGGTCATGATCTCACGGTTCATGAGTTTGAGCCCTGCATTGCGCTCTGTGCTAACAACTCAGAGCCTGAAGCTTGGAACCTGCTTCGGTTCTGTGTCTCCCTCTCTCTCTTCCCCTCCCCTGCTCTCTCTCTCTCTCTCTCTCTCTCTCTCAAAAACAAACAAAAAAGACAGAAAGTAAGTATTGGCAAGGATGTTGAAAATTTGGACTCTTCATATACTGCTGGAAGGACTGTAAAGTGGTGAGAACACTTTGGAAACTGGCAATTCTTCAAATGGTTAAACAGAGTTGTAATATGACCCAGAACTCCTCCATCAGGTGTTTACCCAAGAGAACAGAAAGTGTATGTCCATACAAAAACTTATATACAAATATTCACAGCAGCATTTTTCTTAATAGTCAAAAAGTAGAAAAAACCCAAATGAGTATCAACTGATGAAATGGATAAATAAAAAGTGGTATATCCATATAATGGATTATTACTCAGCAATACAAAGAAATGAAGGCCTAAAATATGCTACAACATGGATGAATCTTGAAAACATTATGCTAAGTGAAAGAATCCAGTCACAAAAGACCATTTATTGTGTTATTCCATTTATATGAAATGTCCAAATAGGTAAATCTACAAAGACAGAAAATAAATTATAGGTTACCTAGAACTGAAGTACATAAGGAAACAGGGGCTACAGATACAAGGTTTCTTTTTGGGGTAATGAAACTGTTCTAAAATTGATGGTAATAGATGTACAATTCTATGAATATATTAAGATCCACTAAAGTGTACATTTATAACAGATGGATTATATGGTATATGAATTTTATCTCAATAAAACCGTTTAAAAAAACTTGTAGAAATGAAAACACAACTTCCCTTTTAAGAGGGAAGATAGCGAACATCAAAAAGCAAGAAAAATCTCAAACAATCTAACTTTATATCTAAAGGAGCTAGAAAAAGAAGAACAAACAAAACCCCAAACCAACAGAAGGAAGAAAGTAATAAAGATTAGAGCTGATATAATTGAAAAAGAAACTAAGAAAAAAAACAGGAAGAGAATAGATCCATGAAACCAGAACTTGGTTCTTTAAAAAGATCAACAAAATTGATAAATCTTTAGCCAGACTCATCAAAATATAAAATAAAATAGGACAGAGGACTCAAATAAACAAAATCAGAAATGCAAGAGAAGAAATAACAATGACACCACAGAAATACAATCATAAAAGAATATTATAAAAAAGTATATGCCAACAAACTAAACAACCCAGAAGAAATGAACAAATTCCTAGAAACATATAATCTTCCAAAACCAAATCAAGAAAAAATAGAAAATTTGAACAATTACCAGCAATGAAATTGAATCAGTAATCAAAAAACTCCCAACAAACAAAAGTCCAAGACCAGGTGGCTTCACAGGTGAATTTTATCAAACATCTAAAGAAGAGTTAATACTTATTCTTCTCAAACTATTCCAAAAACCAGAAGAGAAAGGAAAATTTCCAAATTCATTCTGAGGCCAGCATTACCCTAATACCAAAACCAGATAAAGACACTACAAAAAAAGAGAACTACAACCCAATATCTCTGAAGTTACATACAAAAATCTTCAACAAAATATTAGCAAACCAAGTCCAACAATACATTAGAAGAATCATTCACCACGGGGCGCCCGAGTGGCTCAGTATCTTAAGCGTCAGACTCTTGATTTTGGCTCAGGTCATGATCTCATGGATTGTGCTGTCAGCACAGAGCCTGTTCGGGATTCTCTGTCTCCCTCTCTGTCTGCTCCTCCCCTGCTCACACACACTCTCTCTCTCCCTCTCTCAAAATAAATAAACATTAAGAAAAAAAATTGTTCACCACATTCAAGTGGGATTTATTTCTGGAATGAAAGGTGGCTCAATATTGGTTAATCTATCAATGCGATGCATCATATCAATAAGAGAAAGGATAAAAGCTATATGATCATTTCAACAGATGCAGAAAAAGCATTTGACAAAGTACAATATCCATACATGATAAAAACCCTCAAAAAAGTAGTAAAGGGAACATATATAAAAAACCATATATAAAAAACCCATAGTTAACATTATAGTCAAAGGTGAAAAACTGAGAGCTTTTCTCCTAAGATCAGGAACAAGATAAGGATGTCCACTTTCACCACTTTTATTCAGCATAGTACTGGAAGTCCTAGCCTCAGCAATCAGATAAAAAAAAAAAAAAAAAAAAAAGGCATCCAAATTTGTAAGAAACAAGAACTTTCACTATCTGCAGATTACATGATACTCTATATAAAAACCCCAAAAGACTCCACCAAAAAACTACTAGAAATTATAAATGAGTTGAGTAAGATTACAAGATACAAAATTTACTGCATTTCTAAACACTAATAATGACACAATAGAATGAGAAATTATGAAAGCAATCCCACTTACAATTGCACCAAAAATAGTAAAATACCTAGGAAAAAACTTAACCAAGGAGGTAAAAGACTTGTACTCTGAAAAGTATAGAACACTGATGAAAGAAATTGAATACAACACAAAGGGGAAGATACTCCATGCTCATGGATTGGAAGAACTAATATTGTTAAAATGTCCATACTACTGAAAGCAATCTAGAGATTTAATGCAATTTCTATCAAAATACCAACAGCATTTTTCACAGAACTAGAAAAAATAATTCTAAAATTTGTATGGAATCACATAAGACCTTGAATAGCCAAAATAATCTTGAAAAAGAAAAACAAAGCTGGAGGTATCACAATTCCAGATTTCAAGTTATACTACAAAGCTGTAGTAATCAAAACTGTATGATACTGGCACAAAAACAGACACATAGATCAACAGAACAGAAGAGAAAGCCCAGAAACAAACTCATGAATATATGGCCAATTAATCTTTGACAAAAGAGGCAAGAATATGTAATGGGAAAAATACAGTCTCTTCAACAAATGGTGCTGGGAAAACAGGACGGCTACATGCAAAAGAATGAAATTGGACAACTTTCTTATACCATACACAAAAATAAACTCAAAACAGGGTAAGGATCTAAATGTGAGACCTGAAACCATAAAAATCCTAGAAGAAAGCACAGACAGTAATTTGTCTGACATGCACCAAAGCAACTTTTTTCTAGATATGTCTCCTATGGCAAGGGAAATGAAAGCAAAAATAAACTACTAGAACTACATCAAAATAAAAAACTTCTGAATGGCAAAGGAAACAATCAACAAAACTAAAAGACAGCCTACTGAAGGGGAGAAGATAATTATAAATGACATATCCAATAAAAGGTTAGTATCCAAAATATATAAAGAACTTATGAAACTCAAGACCAAAAAATAAATAAGTAAATAAATAACCCAGTGAAAAAATGGGCAGAAGACACAGACATTACTCCAAAGAATTCATGCAGATGGCCAACAGACACATGAAAAAATGCTCAACATCACTCATCATCAGGAAAATCAGATACCATGTCACACCTGTCAGAATGGGTAAAATCAAAAACACAGGAAACAGTAAGTGTTGGTAGGATGTGGAGAATAAGGAACTTTCATGCAGTGTTGGTTCCAGGAATGTGAACTGGTATGGCCACTGTGGAAAACAGTGTGGAGGTTCCTCAAAAAATTAAAAACAGAACTACCCTACAAACCAGTAATCACATTACTGGGTATTTACTCAAAGAATACAAAAACACTAATTTGAAAGACTATATGCAGCCCTATGTTTATCGCAGCATTTATTTACAATAGCCAAATCATGGAAGCAGCTGAAGTTTCCATCAAGAAATAAATCAATAAAGAAAATGTGGCATATGTATGTGTGCATAGATATACATATATGTCTATGTACACACACATACATAAATACACACAATGGAATATTATTCAGCTATAAAAAAGAATGAAACCTTTCGCAACAACCATTTGAAATGAAACCATTTGCAAAAACATGGATGGAGCTAGAGTAAAATGCTAAGCAAAGTCAGTCAGAAAAAGACAAATACTGCATGATTTCACTCATATATGGAATTTAAGAAACAAAACAAAGGGAAAAAAAGAGACACAAAACAAGAAACAGACTCTTAACTATTTAAGAGAACACACTGATGGTTACCAAAGGGGAAAGGAGTAGGGAATGGGTGAAATAGGTAAAGGGGATTTGATGAGCACTGAGTAATGTATAGACTTGCACATCACTATATTGTAGGCCTAAAATTAATATAACACTGTATTTTAACTACACTGGAATTAAAATTAAAAACTTACAAATTTAAAAAAAACTTAAAAAGTGGTAGGACTCCATCCAATTATAACAATTAACAAACCTTAAGCAAGGATATAGATTACTTATTAATAGGTGAAATACTATAGACTAAAAATATTGTGCCCTCTATCTTGAACAAAAGTTGACTAGAAAAGTTCAACACATTTCCTGAGATTTCACAATCAGGGGCAATTCTACTGTATACCAAATCTGAAAGTACGTGTATTTTTCAAATGCATGGGAAAATGTACCTGATATCAATTCAGTTGTACGATCAAGAAACCTGGAGTGTACATCATCCCTGACTCCTTCCTGTCCTCTCCCGCATGCAGTCTTTCATCAAGACCTGATGGGATGCCTGGGTGGCTCAGTTGGCTAAGCATCTGACTTCAGCTCAGGTCATGATCTCAATCTCACAGTTCGTGAGTTCGAGCCCCACGATGGGTTCTCTGCTGTCAGCACGGAGCCCACTTTGGATCCTGTGTGTGTCTCTCTCTCTGCCCCTCCCCTCCTCTCAAAAATAAACAAACATCAGAAAAAGACCTACCAATTTTACCTCCTCTTCCATTTCTACCATCAACACCCTAATCTAAGACATCACAATGCTCTCCTGCTTAGGTTAGCATAATAGCCTAAACTGGTCTCCTGGACCCAGTCTAACATCCCCTCCATTTCTCCATGTGACAGTACTTTTAGACAAATCTGATCATGTCTATCCCCTGTTTAAAATTGTTTCCCATTATCATTAAAATAAATCTAAAATTCTTGACATGGTCGCTAAGGCTACTACTCTCCCTCTTACACTGATTCACAGTGACTACCTCATTGGCCTTCTTTCAGTTCCTCCACATCACTACCACCTCATGCTTCTTTCCACTCAGAGTTTCCTGGCACAAAGGTCCTTGCTCTCCAGGACTTTCATTCTAAGTGGGTGGAAAGGGAGGAGGAGGAGACATGGGAGGAGAAGATGAATAAAAATTACTTTGAAAAAAGTAAAACAGAATAATGTGACAGAGAGTAATGGTAGCCGCAGGAAGGCAGATATGATTAATATTATTCTCTCTGGGAAGTCTTCCCTCAACCCTCAAGTAAGGATCAGTATCCTGTTAAATGCTCCCGACAAGAGGACTTCTCCTTTGCGGGACTTACCACAAATGTATATAAACAATTTGGACTGCTTTATTCACCACTCTATCCAAAATTCCTACCACAGTGTCAAACATACAGCAGATAGTTCATAAACATACTGTAAAGGAATGCCCTGTGTTCCCAGTTTCACAAACTGAGTCATATAACCACAGGCCATGAGATGTAATTAGCTAACCTACCCAACTTTGCCAGAGCCAAAACTAAGAGTCACCAGGATAGGTTCTCTCTCCCACTCCTTCTCCGTGAGCCTCAGCAATACCCTCTCTGCCACCTCTGATCTACTACTGCCTATGTCATGTTCCCTGCAATGTTTCATAAGACAACTTAAACAACAGCTGGCTTCCATCTTCCATACCTATCACGTATAAAAATAAAACATCATTTATATGATCACAATCATTTCCATGGCAAATATGAAAATATCAGAGCCCTAACTCAAAGACTACAAGGAGAAGTAGCAGCTTTACAGGGGATTTTGTCAAAGGCAGATGTTAGCTCAAGTTCCATTTATAGGGCTTGTTTCCAAGCAAATTTGTTCTTTCCTGACTCCAATTTTCTCCTATAAAAATGACATTTGATAGACTCTAGATTCTCAAATTTCCCTTTTTCTTTTGATTACTTATAACATCCTTTAGTAGCATGAAATCAAATCCCTTTTTTCTCCATTATAAAAACAATTTCTACTACCAGACTATTTTTGCAAAGATTTGATGCTCAAAACATGTATTATTGATAATGAGGAAAATTCTTTTAGAAGAATTGATATTCACAAGCTCTGTGGTGTGACCACTGTTGGAACAAAACTGAAAGCTAATTAAGCAGAGCAATTCTCATTAAATGAAGAAAACAAGTAATATTAAGATTTGGCTCTTAAGTACTTGGTCAAATGCCTATGAACCACGGTGCCTAGGGAAAGTTCTACCCCGGTATGTTGCAAACATCCTTCTTATTCCAAATATGTTCTCCACCCTGCCTCACCCCACCAAAGTGGTGTGATCCTTCTTTTGAAACCTAATCCTTTGGAAAAGAAAAGAGACAAGCAGTCTAACTAAAAAGCCTCTTTGCTGTTTAAAAAAAAAAAAAACAAGCACACAAATTTTCCCCAAAACGTCCTTCCCCTGGATGAGTGCCACCCTTAGTCGTGCACAGCTGGTGTTTGTTCACAAAAATGCTCCATTCATAAACAAGCCCCTCTATCCTATTATCACTGGCATCTATTAATTTTCAACTATTCCTACCATGATAAAATTTCTATGCTATATAGTTCTTGAAAATAACCATTCTCATCAGTACCCAAATCATCATGACACAATTTTATTGTTATTCCTTAGAGAACTCCTAAAAAATCAAAGCTTACCACTATTTTAAGACAAAGAAAGGGAAATGGCTAATAAAATAACAAGCAGACAACCCCTTAAAACCAATGTGCTATAGCAATTAGAACATTTTTTAAATGTCAACTTTTTAAACTCTCTTATAGTTGCTTAAACCAAAATCAAGAAACTAAAAGGAAATGAAATTGTGATACATGCTACAACATGGATGCATCTTGATAACAATGCTAAGTAAAACAAGCACACACAAAAGGACAAATACCGTATGATTCCGCTTAGATGAGGTACGTAGAGCAGCCAAGTTCATAGAGTACAAAAGTAGAATGGTGGTTGCCATGGGCTGGGAATGGGAAATTGGGACTTTAATGGATACAGAACTGCAGTTTGGGATGATGAAATCGTTCTGGGGTTGGATAGTGGTGACAATTGTACAATAGCGTGAATGCATTTAATGCCACTGAACCATACATTTAAAAGCAGTCAAAACAGTAAATTATGTAAATTATTTTACTATACAAAAAAAAAAAAATCATTTCCTTAACGATCCACATCCAGTTCATCAGCAAGTCCTCCTGTCTCTATATTCAAAATATTTTTATAAATGTTTTTATTTATTTTTGAGAGAAAGAGAGAACGTGCAAGCAGGGGAGGGGAGGGGAAGAGAGAGAGAGAGAGAGAGAGAGAGAGAGAGAGAGAGAGAGAGAGAGAGAGAGAGAGAATTCGAAGCAGGATGAGCTGTCAGCATAAAGCCCGACACGGGACTGGAACCCACAAATGGTGAGATCATGACTTAAATCGAAGTCAGACACTTAACCTACTGAGCCACCCAGGTGCCCCCAAAATATTTTTAGAAGCTAAATACTTATCACTACACCTCTGCCACCAAGGTAAATACAGTCCAAGCTATCGTCCTTAGCTTAAACTCCTGCATTAGGTACTAGGCAAGCCTCCCTGGTTCTATTCTTATTCCCTTGCATCTATGTCTATAATGCAGCCACATCCTTAATATCAAGGAGTAAGTTAAATCACGTCAGTGCCCTGGTCAAAAATCCCCCAGATCATGCTCAGAAAAAAAAGTCAGAAACGTCCACCATAGCTCATAAGGCTTTAACATGTCCCCTGCCTACCTCTCCAGGGGTCCACTCTAGTCACATCTGCTGTTCTTTAAAATAGGCCAAGTTGAGTCAACCTCAGGGCTTTTGCTTTTCCCTTGGCCCAATTTCTTAATTCATTTAGACCTCTGTTCAAACGTCTTCAGAGAGCAACTTCCTACAACCCTATCTGAAAGAGCATCTTCTGGGGTACCTGGGTCGCTCAGTTGGTTAAGTATCCAACTCTTGATTTCAGCTCAGGTCATGATCTCACAGTCATGAGATTGAGCTCCATATCAGGGTCCACACCCAGTGTGGAGATTCTATCTCTCCCTCTACCCCTCTCCTCTCTCTCTCCCTCCGCACCTGCTCATTTTCTCAACATCTCTCTCTCTGTCTCAAAAACAAATAAAAAAATAAAAAAATAAAATAGCACCTTCCATCACTATCTCCTCACACTGTTTTATGATTTTTCATAAATTATTAATACCTCAGAGTATATGTTTATTATATCTCTTGCACTAGACTATAAACTCCTTAAAAACAGAAACTTAGACATTTTGACCACTCTTTCTCCAGGACCCAGGAAAGTGCTTAGCAAATGGTAAATACTCAGTAAATACTTAAACGAATGAATGAAAATATCTCTATCTGTAGAAGCACCAAGTATTATATCCTTCATTTTCATTTCATACAGAGAAATGTTATTCCACATTAAAGGAAATCATGTTATTTAAAATAACCAAGAGGGGGCGCCTGGGTGGCTCAGTCGGTTGAGCGTCTGACTTCAGCTCAGGTCACGATCACACGGTCTGCGAGTTCGAGCCCCGCGTCGGGCTCTGGGCTGATGGCTCAGAGCCTGGAGCCTGCTTCCGATTCTGTGTCTCCCTCTCTCTCTGCCCCTCCCCCGTTCATGCTGTGTCTCTGTCTCAAAAATAAATAAAACGTTAGAAAAAAAAAAATTTAAAATAACCAAGAGGAACCCACAATCACCCAATTTCCCATTTTGCCTTTTTAATCAGTCAGCCCTTGAACATGGAACAAACCCTTAAAAATGAAACAATGCTCTCAAACTCTTAGTCAATGTGAATTTTACCTCAATTTTTAAAATTAACTAATTAAAGGGATGCCTGGGTGGCTCAGTCAGTTAAGTGACCAACTCTTGATTTCAGCTCAGGTCATGATCTCATGGTTCGTGAGATCGAACCCATGTCTATAATATCTGAACACTTAGTTACTTTAATTGTTCACAGATGCCTTTAACTTTTATGTCTCTGAAGTCATCACTTAAATCACATTTCATTTGGTAATGGTATGATAAAATAATACACCATGCCTTAATTTCTATGACCAGTTCCTCTCCATCACTAAGGAGGTAATGGAAATTTAGCATTTGTTATTCTGTTGCATATATATAAGCACAAAGGCCAACAGACAAAATCACAAACCAAAGGAATTATGCCCATCCAAAATGAAAATTTTCAGTCATGTTTCTTGGCCAGAATACTATTCAACTGCATAGAATGTTTTAAATAGCCTAACAGAAATATGATACAGATATCCTCTTCTCCCTTAAGTAAGCTGTGTTTTTAATCATTTTTAAAGCAAATACATAAGAACAGGATTAGATAATGTTAGGTCATCTTTTATTTAAGGCAGCTCAAATAGCCCAAAGGATAGCTAGCACTATCTATCAAGATAGAGCCTTGATCAGTTTCCATGGTGACTGGCAAAGAGAACCATCACACTCCAGATAACATTCCAGCACAGATCTCAGAGCAAAGCCTATTCCAGAGTTTGTAGAAAACTTGTGTGTCTTATTCTATTCAGGAAAAATCTAAAGAAAGAGCAACCATATCTCCATGCAGGGGATCCAGAATGCCTTTAAAGACTACCTGAATACTTTTCCTACCTTAATGTAAGAATGTTACATTAAGAGCCACAGGTATAAACCAACTTGTCATTTATTGCCCTTAGAAAACCCTAGCTTGTTATCTGTCCTGACAGTAATAAAATCATCTTTTAAAGCAACAGTAAGCTAGAGTTCTTCCAACTCAGGAAAAAAAGGCAGTTGTACTTTATCGGTCACTGAAGTAGAACACGCTGCCTAATTTCTTTAAGTGACCATTTAAGATTTTTACGAAAGTACAAAGGAGACTTATGTTCTTTTGGAAGACAAGAGAGGAGAAAGGGCTTCTGAAGAAGCTTAAGAATAATAGCTAAAGAACAATTTAAAACAGTAATCCATTTTCTGCAAAATTGGTTGATGTGGTTAATTTGGCAAAGCATTTGAGACGCAAAGGAGGAAGCAAGAAAATGGTGAGAGGTTCAAGTTTATAATTATTTTGCCTTATTACACCAACAATAAATAAAGACTCTCTAAAAGTCTTCCCCTTTCATCTGAACACTCAGTGACCCATTTCTGCCCAGCAGTGCTGACCCTAGCCCTTTCACACAGTGCAACTGCCAAAAACGAGCTATCACATGTTCCTGGCTAAAAGGAAATAGGCTGGAACGAAATCTGTAACATGAAATATTTCAAGGCCAAAATTAAAGCTTTAAAATGCCACAACTGAAAACAATACTGTTCTGATTTCAACTTCGTTCTCATGGCCTTCAATCTTATCAAAGCTTGTTTTAAATCTAATATTTGCCCATTTCCCTAAATGTTCTGGCACACAAGAATAATATTTCAAATAGAAGTATTTTGGGGTTTGTTGTCTATGTTTTAAATGAAATAAAATTGTTCAACCACAGAATGTAAACTCCTTTATTGAAAAACTTGAATAGGCATTTAATAAAGCCCAGGAACTCAAACCTTTGGAGAATTCCACCAAAGTGTTACCTGTTTTCAATTACCTAGCAAGCATTTACCAAGTATGTAATGATGGGCCAGGCAATAGTGGCAGATGATTTTAAGACGCAGTCCCTCACATCATGGAAGTTATGATCACTCTAATGGCAGGAGATAAACATATGAACCAATAGAGGAAGAAGTGACATTATTGAAGCCACTAGTAAGAGTTCACGTAGGAAGTGACAGCCAACATGAGACCTGAAGGGTGAAAGCAGCTGGGCAAGGAAGGCAAAGAGGACAGTCAATGCAAAGGCACAGTTAATGCAAAGTCAAGGGCAGAGAGGAAATTTAAGTAGAACAAACCTTTAAGAACTAAGCTAAGCAATCTGGACAAAGACCTATATGTAGGAAGAACTATCCTACAATCAATATGAGGAATTATTTAATTCAAGGTGGGAGAGATTATGTAGATCAAATAAGAGTTTATAAAAAACTCTTCAGTGAAAGGTGAAAGAATTCTTACCAAGGCTAATGATAATGGAGAAAAGGCCAGCACTTAGTGACTGATATACAAAAGCAGAGTGGGATCAGAGAAATGAAAGACAAGGATGATATCAAGGTTTCGAAGTAGGATACCAGGAGACCTGGTATAGGTAGTTTTAAAACATGGACACATATTTTTTGATACCCCTCCCATCATGAAGTTAAGTTTATGTCTCCTCCTCTTGAATCTGGGAAGACACATGAGTACTTCAACCCAGAATCTAGGCTGATTCCTCTCTTTCTTCTCTTAGCCAAAGAGAAGATTGAGGCCTTTCTCTTTAGTCAAAGAAGGCCAGAGAGCTTCCTTCTTATTCACTGGGTCACTAACTCTTAGAGCCCTGAGCCACTATGTAAGAAGTCAACCTACTACACTAAGGTCACGATGCAGTAAAGAAGTTCACATAACATTTGGAAAAGCCATGGAAATGCTTTTGAGATCAATGATCTCAACTGAGATCAGCCCTCAAATAATCGTCATCCAAGTACTAAGCATATGAGTGAAGAGCCTCCAGATAATTCCAGTCCCTAGCCAGGTCTTCCCTGGTGAAGTTTCAGTAGAACAGAGGCAAGCCATCCCTGCTATATTCTGTCTGAACTCCTGTCTCACAGAATCTGTGAACATAATGGCTATCGCTTTATGTCACAAACTTTAGGGTAGTTTGTTACACATCAATAGATAACTGAAATGGGTGATGGTAACATATACGTAAATTATTAAGGAACACAGGAACAGAAGTTTGTAGAGAAAGATAATCATGGAAGTTCCATATCAATTATTTAAATCTGACATATCTGTAGAACACCAAATGGAGATGTCGAGTAAACTAATGAAAATAAGGATTTTAAAAAAGAGACACTGACAAAGCAGTATATGAAAATAAAGGGAGGACATGTATGCATGAGGGAGAAAATAAGAAGGTATAGAAATGGAATGACATGAAAAGTCAGAGAGGAAACTGAAAAGGTCAGAGAAAGAAGAATCAAGACAGAATGATGCTGTAAAAGCCAAACAAATATTCTCTAAGGTGTCAGCACCTGTGGTCAGTAGAACCCAATGGAGTAGAAAATCAAGTAGAATTGAGAGAAAGGGAACAAATATTCATGGAAGATAGCTGGTGACTAGGAGAGGAAATTCAATAGTATGATAATAAGAAGTCAAATTATAGAAGTTGAGAAACAAATGAGAATCGGGTAAACTGACACAGCCAGTGTAGACTACGCTCTCCAGTATGAGTATGGCTGTAATGAGAATGTAACAGAGGGCAGAAGCTTGGGGAAAACAGGTAAAGAAGATATGCTGTTTTATTCACTCACCCAACAAATATACACATTTATATTTTTCAGTGTGTATGAGTAACATGAGTAGATCTATAGACCAAGAGGAAGGAATTAGCAAACAGAAACTAAAGATAACCAAAAGGAATTTATGAATCAAACTGCTAGAAAAGGCAGGAAATGAAGGACAAAGAGTCCAGATAGAGGTATGAGGTCTGATATCTCTTTCTCTGAGGCAGGAAGAGACAAGAGGTCATATGACTGTATAAAGATACACTCGACAGAGGAAGAAAATAGTAAGTACGTTACCAATGGAAAGTCCATTATTCATGTGGATTAGGAGGCAAGACCACATGCTAGGAGTAAAGTAAATAAAATGGGATAGAAGGCTTGAGAGTGGGAAAAGCCATCTGTGGTAAGTGAGAAAGGAAGAAGACTGGAGACAAGAATCAGCAAGTCACACAGTGATCCCTGCTCGGAATGGAAATGACACTCTCCCAGTCACTCGGGCAGCAAATTTACTAAGATGAGGACAGAGGCAGGGCTTTTTCAATTCTGCATCCCCCTGCTAAGCACAGCCCCTAGGAAACGACAGGCCTTCAATAAATGGTTGATAAATGAATAAACAAACCTATATATGAAGGAATAAGAAAAATTCATCAGAAATCTATTCATTCTTTTCAATGATTATAAAGTTATAATCCCCACTCATGTATGTATGAATATGTGTAGCTATAATTATCAAATATTTGCAAGAAAAGTCATCAATTATTATGAATATTTCCATTTCCCATCCTGAAAGAAATTCTTACTCTTAGTAAAGATTTTTGCTCTAATTGCAAATATATTTTCTGAGTCTCTTTCTTTTTGGTAAATGTCAAAATTCATGAATTTAAATGCACTTGTAAAACACATCTATCCACAAGAATTACCATTGAATTGAAGAACAAAAACAAGCAAAAAATAATCATTTTGCAATTGTTCCTTCTGGATCTCTTGCCCCAGTTTCCCTCTACCTTTAAAATAATTATACTTTAAACACTAATAGTGTACCCTTCCTCCAAAATAGCTAACCATAATATTGAGACAAAATATTTTTATAAGAAACTTATCTGTTGCATATACAACAAAATTACCGTTTAAAAAAAAGACATTAATAACAAGTCAACTTAATATAGTGCAACACTAGCATTAAAAAAAAGATGAGCCATGGGGCGCCTGGGTGTCTCAGTCAGTTGAGCGTCTGACTTTGGCTCAGGTCATGATCTCACAGCTCCTGAGTTCAAGCCCTGCATCAGGCTCTGTACTGACAGCTCGGAGCCTGGAGCCTGCTTCAGATTCTGTGCCTCCCTCTCTCTGTGCCACAACCCACTTGCATTCTGTCTCTCTCTCTCAAAAATAAGTAAACATTTAAAAAAATTAAAAAAAAAAAAAAGATGAGCCACAACCTTATGAACTTGAACTAAGCAGTATACATCAGGATTCCACATATGTAATTATAAGAAACACAGTCTCAACCATATTTAATCCAAATTCACATCATAACTAATATTCCAGATTATAATAACATGTTTGGGCTGGCATGTGGAATGTTATAACAGCTAATAAGAATAGCTCACATCAGCATTTATTGTGTGCCAGGCTCTGTGCTTAGTGCTTTACAAACATCATCTCCTTTAATACTCACAACCCTAAGAGGTAGGTATAGGTGGGCACTGGGGTGGCTCAGTCAGTTAAGTGTCCAACTCTTCATTTCAACTCAGGACATGATCTCACAGCTCATGAGATCAAGCCCCACGTTGGGCTCTGTGCTGACAGTGCAGAACCTGCTTGGGATTCTCTCTTTCCCTCTCTCCCTGCCCCTCCCGTGCTTGCACTGCTTCTCTCTCTCTCTCAAAATAAATGAACATTAAAAAAAAAAAAAGAGGTAGGTACAGGCAAAAGTCCCACAGTTTCCAAGAGGCAAAGCCAGAATCAAGCCCTGTTTTGTCTGACATCAACAAGCTAGACTAGTAACTACTATACATATAACTATTAATGAAGAAAATCAGTGCCTTAAGTGGTGGTACATAATATGTTCCAAGATCACTGAAAATTTCAAAATCCGAAACTTCAATCGTGAACAAAAACTTCCTAATTTTTCCTAACATGAGCACAGAACTTCAAAAGCTTAAGAAAATCTTAATTACATTTAAAGAAACACTCATGATAATTTGTGAAAAGGAGAAGGACGTCTGGAAAGAATAAGTGTAGGGGTGCCTGGGTGGCTCAGTCGGTTCAGTGTCCGACTTCAGCTCAGGTCATGATCTCAAAGTCTGTGGGTTCGAGCCCCGCATCAGGCTCTGTGCTGACAGCTTAGAGCCTGGAGCCTGCTTCCAATCCTGTGCTTCCCTCTCTCTCTGCCCCTCCCCCACTCTCACTTTGTCTCACTCTGTCTCTCAAAAATAAATAAATGTAAAAAAAAAATTTAAAAGAAAGAATAAGTGTAAAGACATTATGTGATCATGGGAAAAAAATATTTTGAGATATGAAAAAAAACCACAACTCTTTGAAGATAATACTGCTCCATTTTCCATGTGTAAGTCCAATTAAAATTCTAATGATTCATTCTAGCAATGGAAATTAAGTAAAAAGTTTACAAAAATAGTCAAATAAATAAAATGTGTATTAACTTTTATTTTAAAATATTACTTACATACTTTTATTTAGCTATCCATACTAAAAAGTGACTTAGAACTTACTATGTATCAGCCAGTGTGCTAAGCTCTCCACATATATTAACCCATTTAAGTTTTAATTATTTCATGTGCTCAGGGAAAAAAAGGCATCATTTATGGGAATGCAAGCTGGTGCAGCCACTCTGGAAAACAGTATGGAGGTTCTTCAAAAAACTAAAAATAGAACTACCCTACGACCTAGCAATTGCACTACTAGGTATTTATCCAAAGGACACAGGTGTGCTGTTTCGAAGGGACACATGCACCCCCATGTTTATAGCAGTACTATCAACAATAGCCAAAGTATGGAAAGAGCCCAAATGTCCATCGATGGATGAATGGAAAAAGAAGATGGGGTATATATATATACAATGGAGTATTACTCGGCAATCAAAGAGAATGAAATCTTGCCATCTGCAACTACATGGATGGAACTGAAGGATATTATGCTAAGTGAAATTAGTCAGAGAAAGACAAATATCACATGACTTCACTCATATGAGGACTTTTAAGACAGAGAACAGATGAACACAAGGGAAGGGAAGCAAAAATAATATAAAAACAGGGAGGGGGACAAAACATAAAAGACTTTTTTTTTTTTTAACATTTATTTATTTTTGACATAGAGAGAGAGCATGACAGGGGAGGGTCACAGAAAGAGGGAGACACAGAATCTGAAACAGGCAACAGGCTCTGAGCTGTCAGCACAGAGCCCGACTCAGGACTCGAACCCACGGACCGCGAGATCATGACCTGATCCGAAGTCGCACGCTTAACCGACTGAGCCACCCAGGCGCCCCATAAGAGACTCTTAAATATGGAGAACAGAGGGTTACTGGAGGGGTTGTGGGAGGGGGGATGGGCTAAATGGGTAAGGGGCACTAAGGAATCTACTCCTGAAATCATTGTTGCACTGTATGCTAACTAATTTGGATGTAAACTTTTTAAATAAATAAGTAAATAAAATTAAGTAGAAGAAAAAAAGGCATCATTTAGCCTTTAATGGCCAAATTATAAACAACTTATCCAACGCTTAGAATTTGCCACAGAAATGAAATATACATGTATGTGTGTATATAAATTCACAATCATTCTTCACTTAATGTTCCAATGTTATTACCAACATTTACCAAGAACCTACCATACACCATCACTGAACTAGGCACTGAGGATTTAAAAAAAAAGTAAGACCAAAATCATTGCCCCTAAAAGGTTCACAGACTAGCATAGGAGATAAACAAATAAACAAACTCTTTTAAAATAATATGGAAAGTGTTAATTCTTTCCTCAAAACATCATAGCAGAGAAAATAAAGAGCAGGGATCACCTCACAGAAGATACATAGTAAGAGTCTGAATAAGGCAGTGAATTAAGGACTAAAATGAGAGGACATAGTCTAGAGAACTTTAATGGGTAGAAGAAGCAGGAACGGGTGACTAATGACCCCACAGGACAAAGATGGTTATAGGAAAAGAGTTTGGTTTTATACATGCTGAGCTTGAATGTCTGTCATTCAAGTGGATGTCTTCAGAGACAACTAGAAAGGCAGGTCTGGTACCCAGCAAAGAAATCTGGGCTGGTGATACATTTGGAATCAAAGACACATGGGTAGTAACTGCAGCAGAGGGAGAAATGAGATTAGCAGATAAAGAGTACAAAATGAGAAGAGGGTTAAGCAAAATCATGGAATGCACAAGCTTTTAAGAAGCAGGAACAGAACAGTGTATAGCCTACTAAGCCACAAAAAGTCCTCTCATCCCACACCACTTCTCAAAAAAACAAAGAAAACTAAACAAAACTTTGCACTTAATATACTGTAAAACCATTCTATGTACTCAATTCATCCATGTGGCAAACATTTATTGTGTATTTCCTAAGTCATAAAGCACTGTGCTAGCTGCTAAGGGGTAGCCAAGGATAAAGACAACACAGTCTTCATTCATAAGAATTAGCTAAGATAGGAATTGAGCAAGGAAGTTAAGAGCACAGGATCTAGGTTGGCATTCAAATCTTGGCTCTGCTATTTACTTCCTGAGTGATCCTAGGCAACATAGACTCCAGGTACTTCTGCTTCCTTATCTATAACAGGGATCATAATAGTACCTATTCCCATATGGTTGCTATGAAACATAAGTGACTTAAGAACCATGTCAGGAGGAATAGTGCTTGACATATAATAAGCACTCAATAAATGCTAGTAATATCATTTGTTATTATAAAAATTATCAGAATGGTTGCATGGGCATAATAATAACAATAACAACAACAACAACAACAATAATAATAAATAGTGCTACTGGATTTCCCAATACAGAAAAAGACAGGAATTCAGGGAGCACTTCATTAAGCTGCCCCTGAGGGCAAAGATGGCTCATACAGTGCCTCTGTGTGAATTAGAATGCAGCTTGCAGGGGTGCCTGGCTGGCTAAGTAAGTACATTACATGACTCTTGATACTGGGGATAGTGCGTTCAAGCCCCACATTGGGCCTAGAGCTTACTTAAAAAATAATAAATAAACAAAACAAAAAATACTGCAGCCTCCGGTTACACAAGAAAAGGGTAGTTTGGATTTCTGTAATCACACAACCTCCCTGACAAGCACCCTTATGCAGGATATAACCAGCATAGCCGTAAATGGCAGCCTGAAAGATAGGGCATGTAAAGCTGAAAAAAGGTAAAGAGGACACTCCAGCAGTAAGGTACAAGAAAGGCTGTAAGCGAGCAAGAACATAGTATATCCAAGCCCAAATTGGCAACTTCAAGCAACCCAGATTGGTTAGAGCTACAACACAAGGACCATTTAGGAGAGCTGAAGACAAACCCACAAAGAAAGATGAAAGCCATATCACTGAGGATCTTGAATACCAATAAAGGCATTCAACAGTGATGCTGAGCAGGGGAGTGATGTAATTCCAATAGTGCTTTAGGAAGAGTAATCAGGTATTATGTCTGAATGGATTTGAACATGAGTAGGTAATGTATTTGATCACTGCAGTGGTCTACTAGTGTATGAGCTCCTCAAAGGCATGGACTGTGTGTCTCATTCACTTCTGTATCCTCCAAACAAAGTTCTTGGGATGTAGTAGGCACTCAATAACTGTTTCAAGTATAAATGAATAAATGAGCCAAACAGTAATGTGAGCCTTAGAGTAGAAATGGTGGCAACAGAAAAATACATCTTAAAAAAATACTGCAGAGAGAGAAATAAAGATATTTGCTGGCTGATGAAATGTGGCAAGGATCAGACAGAATCAATAAAGACTGTAAAACTGATAAATACTATGGCACTGCATTACACATTTCTGTGAGAACCAAATACAATTATGTTCATGAAAATGCTCTATGAAAAAAAAAAGTTGCTTTTCTCTGAAATAAAAGCTACTCATCCTGGATGGATACACTACTATATTTGACCTTGAATACAGCTCATGATTTTAAGACATTCATCTTCCTTTTGTCTCCACTAGATTATAAAACCGTTAAGATACACAATGCATCTACTGTTATGACGCACAATAAAACCTTAACTGTTATCTTAATTAACACTCTCTCACTCACAGAAGAAACTATTATTGAACCTAATTCATCTATATACCACCAAAATACACACACACAGATACATAGAAATACGTACACACTTATATAAGTACATACACACACACACACACACACACACACACACACACACACACAACACTGTTTCATGAATGTAGCCTTGGCCGGCTGTGAACTCCCCCAACCCATTTATTTTTCTTTATATTCCCAGGGTGTCTGGCAATGAGTGTTACAGGTACTCAAATGTTATTTGGACTAAAATGAACTGAATTGACTTAGGAATCTCACAGAGCTTATCAATGGCTTCTGGTAGTCTTTATGTTTCCTTCTCCCAGGAGTGCTCTTCTCACTGTTTATTAAGTTATATTGTAGAAAAATGATATCCATAATATGGTTAAGATAGAAAGAGGACAAATAAAAAAATATGATAGTCAATATGTATGATCAGTGGTGTGCCAGTAAATGTTTAACAATTGGTTCAGGGTGGGGTGGGATGCAGTGTCTGATTTTCAATATTTGTTGATTTCCATGGTTTAAATACTCTCACTGTGGCCTACTGCATGGTAACAACAGGATATCAACTAGTTCCCAAATTCCTGAAAATTTAACAATCAGCACTCTCAAACTAGCATGAGCCAGCTCCAAAAAACCACTGGAGGCAATATTTAGACACATGGCACACATGATCCCAAACTCTGCCCTGCAATACTACCTTCTACATTCCCAAAGGTAAGTACCAAAGACTAGGAAAAGGGAAAATCCATACCCTATTCCTGGAAGGCCTTTACTTCAATCTACAAAGCAGTCTTCTTTTAAACTGGGTCTATAACCCAACCCAGAAATTTCTTTTGCCAAAGCTAGTGACATCTGAACTTTTCTGATCATGAACTCCAATAAGTAAAAAAATGTTTGAGCATACATCCCTAATATATGTTAATATATTTGTTTACAAATTACATTAGAGCTACTGTATACACTATATATACTAATATAGTATAAATTCCAAAAAATACCAAAAAAACAAATTTTAAAAGATAAGATAAAATTTGGAGCGCCTGGTGGCTCAGTCAGTTGAGCGTCCAACTTCGGCTCGGGTCATGATCTCACAGCTCGTGAGTTCAAGCCCGGCGTCAGGCTCTGTGCTGACAGCTCAGAGCCTGGAGCCTGCTTCGGATTCTGTGTCTCCCTCTCTCTCTGACCCTAACCCACTCGCATTCTGTCTCTGTCTCTCTCAAAAATAAAATAAATATTAAAAAAAATTTTTTTTAAAAAAAGATAAGATAAAATTTAATACAAATGGAAAAGAAAAATTTCCCTCCCACATCCCAATGGACTATCTTACACACACACCCAGTGTTTACAAAATCCAGTTTAGAGATTAAAGTCAACATGAAAAGTAAAATGAATAGCTTCCTGGCCCTGTCTCCCTTTCCTGGATCTTCCCACTCCAATGCTGAAAAAAGGCAAGCACCAACCCATGGAAAAGAAAGGAAGTAAGAGGGGTGCCTGGGGAGCTCAGTCAGTTAAGATGACTCTTGATTTTGGCTCAGGCCATGATCTCATGGTTCAAGAGTTTGAGCCCTGCACAGGGCTCTGTGCTGACAGCACAGCCTGCTTAGGATTCTCTGTCTCCCTCTCTCTCTGCCCCTCCCCCACTCATACCCTCCCCCACCCCCTCTCAAAATAAACATGAGAAAGAAAGAAAGAAAGAAAGAAAGAAAGAAAGAAAGAAAGAAAGAAAAAAAGAAAGAAAGACCAACCAACCAAGGTCTTGAACAAAGTTGGCCTACAGAAAAGCAAATCAGAGACCCCTTTTAAAAACACTACAATACAATACAACTCTGTGGACAAGCTCCACCGAATTAACACTCCATGAAAATGAATCATTAGAGAGGCTCTAAAAACACCATCCTTAATGGAGTTTTTAACCGCATAAAGTGATATACCCTGACCAACTATATCAACCCAGGCAAACAGAAGAGCTGAGAGGAACCTTGGGTTTCCCCTAAGGACCAAACATGTCCTCCAAACAATATTTTATAGTATTTTAATATTAATAAAATATTAAGTTGGAGGGTACCTAGGTGGCTCAGTCAGTTAAGCATCCAACTTTTGACTTCAGTTCAGGCCATGATATCATGGTTCAAGAGTTTGAGCCCCACGTTGGGCTCTGCACTGACAGTGCAGAGCATGCTTGGGATTCTCTCTCTCCCTCTCTCTCTTTCCCTCTCCTGCTGGTACGTGAGCACACAGCCCAAATGTGCACTCTCTCTCTTTCTCTCTCTCTCAAAGTAAATAAACTTTAAATAAATAAAATAAAGTAAAATAAAATAAAATCTTAAGTTGGGAAATACAGAGTACAAAACTATGCCATTGCCACGTAGTATTCCTAAGAAACTTAACAGAAGACAATGGGGGAGGGGAAGAAAAAAAAAAAGGTTAGAAAGGGAGGGAGCCAAAACATAAAGACTCTTAAAAACTGAGAACAAACTGAGGGTTGATGTGGGGTGGGAGGGAGAGGAGGGTGGGTGAGGGGTATTGAGGAGGGCACCTGTTGGGATGAGCACTGGGTGTTGTATGGAAACCAATTTGACAATAAATTTCGTATAAAAAAAATAATAATAAAATAAAATAAAATAAAAACTATGCCAGATGCATTTACATCATATAGAACAGATACAGCTTTTCTTTTCTATATGCAGGCTGTCCCTCTGGCAGGTCACAAACATGCTAGACTCTAATCAAAAATAGTAACTTTGCTAAAAAAAAAAAAAAAAAAAAAAAAAACAAGAAATGAAAAACAAAAAAACACCTTCATCAGGATCATAGACAACGAAAGGAAGATTTTACAAACATGTTTAAAAACACTTGAGGATACTAAAGACTTCTGAAGAAATGAGCCAGGTAAAGTATTATTGCTTTTCCTTTCTTATTGCCATTTCCCTATCATACATATAAAGCATTAAAGATGGATCTGCCCTCATCCTTGCTCCCTGAAAGAAGAAAAGAAAAACCACAAAAAAACAGAAGGAAAAAAAAAAAAAAAAAAACTTTCTGAGCTACCATCTCATCAAGACTGGCAATATTTAACATGAAGGAACCAACCCTTCTTTAACTATTCTTTTCATCATTTGCTCTCTTATTCCATTATTGCGTCACACTGACTTAAGACTCAAAGCTTTGGCTAAAATGATAACCAAATTAAAAGATCCCCACACCTACAAATTTATCTACCTTCCCAACCACTGAATCTTCCCTGTTTCCTCCCTTCTTTAAGCAAGATGAGGACTCTTCTTCAGGGTAACTCAGTGCCCTAATAAAAATTATTTTTAAAAATTTATTACTGGTTCTTACTTTTTTTTTTTTTAATTTTTTTTTTTAACGTTTATTTATTTTTGAGACAGAGAGAGACAGAGCATGAACGGGGGAGGGTCAGAGAGAGGGAGACACAGAATCTGAAACAGGCTCCAGGCTCTGAGCTGTCAGCACAGAGCCCGACACAGGGCTCGAACTCACGGACCGCGAGATCATGACCTGAGCCGAAGTCGGCCGCTTAACCGACTGAGCCACCCAGGCGCCCCTACTGGTTCTTACTTTAATATGGTTACCTAAACTCTTCAAATTCCCACTGATACAGCAAGAGAAAAAATAGTTTAAAACTAAATAAAAAAACATAACCACACTAGAAAACAAAAAGAACCACCAAGCTAAGTAAATAGAGATCACCTTGGTGGCTCAGTTGGTTGAGCATCTGACTTCAGCTAAGGTCATGATCTCATGGTTGCTGAGTTCAAGTCCCATATCAGGCTTACTGCTGTCAGCGCAGAGCCTGCTTCAAATCTTCTGTCCCCTTTTCTCTCTGCCCCTCCCCCAGCCTGTGCTCTCTCAAAAATAAATAAAACATTTTAAAAAGAAAAAAGAAAACAAAGAGGGTGACATTAGGAGGTAAGAGTTTTCACAAACTCTAGATCCAGGATTCTCAAAGATGAGCATGCCTCAAAATCATATAGATGGCTGGTTAAAACACAGATTCCAGCTAATACAACACTGTGTCAAATATACTTCAATAAAAAATTAAATTTAAAAATACAATGTATGGAAACACACACACACACACACACACACACACACAGATTGTGGGACTCCACCCTCATGGTTTCTAATTCAGATTTCGGTTCGGCTCAAGATTTTGTATGTCTAACAATTTCTCAGGTGGTGCTGATTCTACTGGTCTGAGCACCACATTATAAGAACCACCAAGCTAAGTAAATACAGATCACTAAAAGGAACACTTTTTTATTAGTTCTAATTAGCATCCTCAGAGAGATTCAAATGAATGATACAGCCATTGTTTTTCTGGTATGTGTAAAATATGAAAGAGTTTTGGAAAACTAGAAAAAATACAATTTCTGAATTTAAAAATAAAACTCAGAAGGGCTAAATAACAACTAAAACCCAACAAAGCAGTGTGGAAAATAGTCTAAGATATCTTCCAAAACATATAGCAAACAAAAGACAAAGAAATGGAGAATATGAAAGACAAATTAACAAGCATAAAGAGTTAATACCTATCCAATAGGTACCTGGAGAGAGAACAAAGACACCACTTAGAGTAAACAAGGAAGAGGCACCTGGGTGGCTCAGTTGGTTAAGTGTTCAGCTCAGGTCATGATCTCACAGCTCATGAGTTTGAGCCCAATGTTGGGCTCTGTGAGGACAGCTCAGAACCTGGAGCCTGCTTCGGATTCTGTGTCTCCCTCTCTCTCTGCCCTTCCCCCTGCTCGCATTCTGTCTCTCTCTCTCTAAGATAAATAAACATTTTAAAAAATAATAAAAAATGAAGTGATCAAGGAAGAAATTTCCCTAAGCTGAAAAAGACTCAAACCTTGATACTGCTTGGCTAACTTCCAAGCAGGCAAAAAATTTTAAAGCCAAAAACTGGACACATATTTATGACATTTCTAAACTTAAAATACATAAAGAAAACCCTAAAAGCTTTGAGGGGAAAAACGCAGGTTATTACAAAGCAATATGAATCCTATTAGCATCAGACATTTTATTAGCATGTGAGAAGAAAAAGGAATGTTGTTTACAAGGTTCAGAGATGCAATTATTTTGAACCTGGAAGTCTACATCTGGTCAAACTATCAAATACAAAGGCAAAATAAAGACATCTTTGGAAATTTAAGAACTAAGAAAACTGACTTCCTGTCCATATTTATTTCCTATTTCTACTGTGAGAAATTATCACTTAAGTCCAAAATGGATTTCAATGAGCTAAAATTAAGATGTTGACAGAGTTACATATATGTTTTGGAAGCTCTAAGAAAGAATCCATAAACTTGCCTTTTCTACCTTCTAGAGGCTGCCTGAATTCCTTGACCCCTTTCATTTTCATTATCATTAAATGTTATCAGTACTTATGGCAGACTTTTTAGTTCCTTAAAGAAATACAAGTGACTACAGCTACACTACACAGACTCTGACAGAGTAAATGAAAAATATCAGTATGTTCTTTATCATTTCCCTAAAAAACATTTTAATCAATTAATATTCATAATAATAAACACCTACCGAATCATTCGCTGCTAGTGCAAGTGCAAGGTTCACTGTAAGAAACAAAAAAGTAATTAAATTTAGTTGTGTTCCTTCTACTAAAATTCAGTTTGCCTTTTAATATTTTCAATGTAATAACCAAAACATGAGAAATTTTTAATATATCTCCCACACTGGTATAAAACAAAGACAAAGAAAATACAGAAAGTAAAAAAAGACAAAAGAGTAATATTCCAACAGCAATAGATGCCTGCCCTAAAATTAATATTTTAAATAATTCATTTTTATAATGTGATAATCTAAATAATCTACTTAGTTTTTTAAAAAAAACAGGGGCGCCTGGGTGGCTCAGTCGGTTAAGCGTCCGACTTCAGCTCAGGTCACGATCTTGCGGTCCGTGAGTTCGAGCCCCGCGTCGGGCTCTGGGCTGATGGCTCAGAGCCTGGAGCTTGCTTCCGATTCTGTGTCTCCCTCTCTCTCTGCCCCTCCCCCGTTCATGCTCTGTCTCTCTCTGTCTCAAAAATAAATAAACATTAAAAAAAAATTAAAAAAAAAAAAAAAAACAATCTTGGGGCGCCTGGGTAGCTCAGTTGGTTAAACATCCGACTTCAGCCTAAGTCATGATCTCATGGTTTGTGAGTTCCAGCCCCGCGTCGGACTCTGTGCTGACGGCTCAGAGCCTAAGGCCTGTCTTCCTCTCTCTTTGCCCCTCTCCTGCTCATGCTCTGACTCCCAAAAATAGATAAATGTTATAAAAAAAAAAAATGTTAATGGTACATAAAGTTCAATTATTTTCAAAAACATTGTGCAGAAAAAGTATCTACCTTTTAATAAAAATGTATATGATCTTACTGCCTTTGAAAAATAAATGCTGGTAATGCAGGAATTCCAAATACCTAACTCACAAATACCCCTATATAAAAGGCTAGCTCATTTTGCAGAGGAAAGGGAAGAAGGTCAAAGGTAAGGCAGTAAAACATGTTCCCAAAACTGCCTATTGCTAGTGAATCCCAAAACATAAAGAAGGAAAATAGTCTCAAAGCTACTTTTAGCCCAGCAATAGAGATATGCTACATCTGAGATGAAGAGAGGTCTGAAGGTAAAACAGTTCCAAGACTGATAAATAAACAGAGTCTCATACTGTGAATCACATTTCCTTAACAGAACAATGTTATAAATCATACTGAGATGGTTTCCTTAAAGTAGCTAAGAGCATAAATTTTCAAGGCAGACCTGGTTCAAATCCTAGTTCTACCATCTTCTATTACATAACCTGGAGTAGGATATTTTACCCCTAAATCTATTTCCTCCTGTATAAAATGAGGATAATTCCTATGTCATAACCATTATGAGAATTAAATGAAAAACTGATATGAAATAGTTAGACTAGGCCATAACACTTGACTAATTTTTATAAATTACAAAATAATTCTGAATTTCAAGTACATCATATGTTAAACATAAACTAACTATTAAGCAGAAAGTTTTAGAGAGTGATTCATCTAGTGTTAGGGTCTTCTCACATTCATACAATGGAATCACAAAGAATGTTTGTATTCATCATATGTCATCATTGTAATCAAAAATATCTCGGGCATACATTTTCAAATGGGAAGAATTTTGAGACAGTTTGGGACAAGAATAAATAAATATATATAAGGGAAAGAAATATAATACCAACAGAGTTAAACAGAAACAAACCTTATTTCTAAGGTTTATGTATGTAGATAGAGCTGTTAGGAAAAAGTAAAGGCCAGCTCCCTGGGAGGAATGACATAATGCTAACAAAACAAAAAAAGCAAGGAAGGGGCATTCACTGAAACACTACTATGTGTCACAACTGTATATTTTCTCATTTATTTTCCTATTTAAATGCTGTGACAGGGGTGCCCCAGGTGGCTCAGTTGGTAAAGCGTTCAACTCTTGACCTTAGCTCAGGTCTTGATCTCACAGTTGTGAATTCAAGCCCCATGCTGGGCTCCACGATGGATGTGGAGCCAACTTAACAAACATAAAATGCTGTCACATTCCATGGCAACAGATGATCTGCTAACCAAAAACAAAACCATGTGCTAAGTACTAACCTAAAGACCCAACAAATTATATTGTATAAAACTCAAAAAACTTAGAGATATTATCATGAAAATACTTTCCACCTTTAATCACAGAGATGCAAAAGGATTCACATCACTGAAATCAAATAAATGTACTCTAAATTTTCAAAAAACAAGAAGAGATGGATGCTAGAACCAAAGTCTAAAAGCTTCTGTATTTTAAAAATGAAACATTAAATAGATGGATTATAGGCCCTTAGAAAAGAAGGTAAAAATGTGTAGCTTATAGCATTAATTACGAACATCACTAATCATTTTAATAATACAGTACTATCAAATAGTAATATATTAGAGGCCTATTATTCCTATAATACTTGGTAAATTTTAGTTTCTTCAAAATATCTGAAAAACTCTTCCACAATTAACTTCAGGTAAAAATGAGAAAAAATTGAACTAATAACACTATCTAGTTGGATTTGTACCTGGTTGTAAAACTATAAAACTGCTCTACTGGGAAATTACTAAATATGGTTTCAAGTGAAGACAAGATCTCTAGTGATAGTCACAGAACTCTGTACTAGCCCTTATTTCAAAAATGTCATTGATTTCAGTGGAACTGAAGGATTTTAAGGTACAAATGTCCCCCAACTTTAAGTTCAATAGTCTGAAAAAAAAATGAAACTTAAAGGATCTTGCCAGTCTAGGGCTATACCAAAATCGACAAATAAACTATAATGAGGACAGTCATTTTCTAAATATCATCTGCAACAAATGGGGCTCCTAGATGGCTGAGTCAGTTAAGCATCTGACTCTTGATTTTGGCTCGGGTCAGGATCTCACAGTCATAAGATGGAGCCCAAAGCTGGCTCTGAGCTGGGCCAGGAGCCTGCTTAAGATTCTCTCTCCCTCTGCCCCTCCCCCGCTCTTGCAGGCACATGCACAGGCAGTCTCTCTTCTCTCCTCTAAAAAAAAAAAAGAGAGAGAGAAAAGAAAAAAAAATCGTCTGCAAAAAGATAGTGGGATAAAACCTGAACTAGCAGCCATTCCCACTGAAATGACTGAAAATTAAGTACAAGGAAACAATAAGATAAAGAGTGTTTTATGACTACAAATTAATAATACAAGTCACCTCTGTTGTGCAGGTTTGGAAGGAGGGAAGTCTTTACCCTTTTATATTACACTGGAATAACCTTTTTAGCAATAAAAAATTTCTTTTGAAAAACTTTGGGAATATCTGGCTATTAGTCGTGGATGGTAACTCTTATTTCTGGTGGCATTTCTCCTATGGATTCTGAAAGCAGCACTTCAGTTGTGATGAAATCTACAAATAAAAAGAGCCACCAAAAACAAATTCTCTGCTCCAAGACTATTAATATAAAAGATATAAAGATTAGATGATATTTTAAATAACTGAAACAATGTTAAACCTTTCCAAGCATTTTCAAATATTAGATCAATGGTGATTTTATAATATTATGTTAAATGAAAAATGACACAATAATGTAGAAATTCTCATTGCAACTGTGCAGCTATATGTACATTGATAGACCAGAAAAGAATATCAAAGAGTAGAAATAACTTGTATTAAAGTTACCAAATGTTTAAAAAATAGTAACATCAACCGAATACTGAGCATTTACTACTTAGAAGACACTGGGCCTAAGTGGTTAGCTTATTTAATTTACATAGCTACACTATGAAAAAGATTATCAGCATTGCCATTTGACACTTAACTGAACATCTGGGCAATCTGGTGGGCAACCGGACCAAGTTTTCCTCAATCAAGAAGTCAAACACGTGGCTATATACCTAGTTTTTTCTAAATGCAAATCTAAGGTCCTAATCACTACCAACTTCTGGTACTAGGGAATCAGCTATTAGGAATTTCACAAATAACTCTTTAAAAATCAAAACTGGAATTTTAATGCTGTGCGGTTGCCAGTTGGCATAAATTCCTAATCGAAATCAGAATATCCTACAATACCTGCTGTAGTAGATTTTCCAACTCCACCTTTTCCAGAAGCCACAACTATAACTTGATTTACACCTTGTATTGGTTTCTGCTTTGGAAGTCCTCGGGACAGGATTTGTGATCTTCTTTGTTTTAGGGTCTCACTGTCACTGCCAGATAACTTAAAAAAAAATTAAAATTAAAAAAAGTTTTAAAATGAGCCATCTCCATTACCACGCTGTTAAAGTAAAAATTCGGAGTTTGTAAGAGGGGTTTCTTTTCTAGGCTAATTCTAATTTCCATTAGTTCGGCTTTCTTTCTACCTATTGATATTGATCACAAAGGTACAAATATACTGTTCAAGTTGAAATTTACCTGCCAGGACATGCAGACGTAAAAAACGGAAAGTAAATAAACTGCCTCTGTGCAGAGTTAAGCTTTCTTCTCCTTAAACTATTTTCTAAATAAACCAACACAGAAAACATTGTACAAGCCACACATCCATGTTTTAGGAATCTGTTGCATATCCCGCCTCGCCTCGGCCGGTTCTACTGGGGCCTGCTTATAAAGTGGGGACGTTCAGCCAACTGAGATCTCAGTCTGTCACCGAGTCAGTGGGGGCCCCGTTAAGGTCTGAGGAGGGTCGTCAGCAAGACGCTATGCCAGGGCACCTGCGGCCCTGCCGCCCTAGCATCTCTGTCCCTCCCGCTTCCCCCTGTCCTGCAGCATCACGGACCTGGCGCCGACAAACCAACACTTGGCTTCGCCCAAGCGGGACACTGGTCCCACCGCCACCCCGAAGCGACACCCCACCAAACAAGAGCAAACGCTGCCAAGACCCCATAGCGCAGAACGCTGCTTTAAGCGCAGCCCGGAAACCGTCGCGGCCGGCGTGGAGTGATGACGTCGCGTAGTAACGCTCGGGTTCCTCCCCCTAGCGACTAGCCGCCTTTGAATTTCTTCAGCCCAAGAACGCAGATGTTAATACGAACATTTCGTAGCCAGGTACAAACATTTCACAGCAAATGTTTGTGAATGTCTTCACAGACCTCATCTATTTGGTCCTCACAGAAATTCTCGAGTAGGTAGATAGGAGACTCTTTACTAGCAGTAGCCTCTCTTCAGGGGTAAGAAATCAGACTGAGACCTGATCCGACTGAAAAGAGGTAGGAAATGGTAAAACTTGAAAATGACTCCAGGTTTTCTCACTGCGCAGACTATGGTAACTTAAACATTGCCACTGTTAACTTTACCTTTCTTCCCCCTGCGTGATATACAGTAACAGTCTGTGTTCATGTTTCCTGCTGTGTTGCTGACAATTCCTTTAAACAAAAGTGTGGTGCTTTGCTGGGCTTGGAAAAGTTTAGCTAAATCAGAAAGCAGGTCTAATGAAGTAAGTTTGGCTCAAGAAGGAAGTGAGACAAGGCTTGAGGGAGAAGGTGGGATTTATTTTGGTATGAGGAATGAAGAATTCTTACATCCAAAACTGATGGGAACTAAGGAAATGGCCGTAAGTGAGAAAGCCGATACAAAAACCCAGACCCAGCAAAAGGATCCTTTAGGGTGTAGGTTGGTTTACTCTCATAATATTTTCTAAAGTAAATTTTAATGTCTTTTTTTTTTTTTGCTTCTTATCTGTAGAGAATTTGTTGTATGATCATTCAGTTTATTTTTTTCTGATTTGACCTTTAATTTTTTTCTTTTTTTAAATTTACATCCAAATTAGTTAGCATATAGTGCAACAATGGCTTCAGGAGTAGATTCCTTGGTGCCCCTTACCCATTTAGCCCATCCCCCCTCCCACAACCCCTCCAGCAACCCTCTGTTTGTTCTCCATATTTATGAGTCTTTTCTGTTTTGTTCCCTCCCTGTTTTTATGTTATTTTTGTTTCCCTTCCCTTATATTCATCTGTTTTGGCTCTTAAAGTCCTCATATGAGTGAAGTCATATGATATTTGTCTTTCTCTGACTAATTTCACTTAGCATAATATCCTTCAGTTCCATCCACGTAGTTGCAAATGGCAAGATTTCATTCTTTTTGATTGCCGAGTAATACTCCATTGTATATATATACCCCATCTTCTTTATCCATTCATCCATCGATGGACATTTGGGCTCTTTCCATACTTTGGCTATTGTTCATAGTGCTGCTGTAAACATTTGGGTGCACACGTCCCTTCAAAACCACACACCTGTATCCCATGGATAAATACCTAGTAGTGCAATTGCTGGTTCGTAGGGTAGTTCTATTTTTAGTTTTTTGAGGAACCTCCATACTGTTCTCCAGAGTGGCTGCACCAGCTTGCATTCCCATATTTTTCTTTATCTTTAATACAAGTGTCACACAGCAATCTCAAAGAATTATTGTAAGGATTAGGTAAGATATTACCAACAAAATACATTTAATTAAATAAACTCTGAAAATAAATCAGTTCCTTGCTTCTTCTCCCTCAATCTCACATTTTTGCTCCATTTGGCTTATCACTTTCTTATTTTGTGATATGTTTTCTCAGTTGATATTTATCCATTTTTTTCTGTTCAGCTTTTATAACTTGTAAACAAAGTGACTAATTTCTTCTTTGTGCGCAGAGGAGCAGAAAAAGCCAATGCCAAGAGAGAAGAATAAAGCAGACCATAAGAGATCATGTGTGCACAGAGGGAAGGGAGAATAATTGCACTGATTCATAATAGCTTTCCAGTACCTGGTTCTAGTCCATAATGAGGTTCAGCCACACATCCTATTCATAGATCCATGAGCTATACTTACAGCCATCCAATAAATTCTCTTTCTGCCTTGGCCTACTTTGGGTGTGTTTCTGTGTACTTATAACTATGGTAACATGTATATTTGTAATTTTTATCAAGACCCCCCTGCAATTCCTTGTACCTCATATAGCCCTTCCCCATTTTGATAAACTATGTGCCATCATTTTATGAGACATAAACATGTTAGAGAAAAGAGATTGTTTCTTTGCTTTTTGAATTTTGAAAATTGAGACCTCTAAGGAGAATGGAGACAGCTCTGGCAAAGGCAGTACATTTGGGAGAATTACATGGTATAAACACATGGTTTCTCACCTATATAAATTAGAATTACATTTGGCTGCAAGTAGCAGAAAACTCTACTTGCCTTAAATAAGTAGGGATATATTAGTCTCATATGAAAAGTTCACAGATAGTCTCTTCAGGTCTGATGTAGTGACTCCACTATGTTATAATGTCCCAAATTCATTCTTTTTGTTCCATCATCATGTTACCCTTATTTTGTCCCCTCACAGTCACAAGATGGTAGCTGCACTTCCAGGCATCAAGGATATGTTCCACACAGGAAAAGAGGGAAATGAAAAGATAAAAAGCTTTTTCTAGTGAGTCTTTTGTTTTTTGTTTTGTTTTGTTTTTAATTTGGGAGGAGGTCACATACACACGAGACTGCGTAGAACATGACCACCCGTAAAAGCAAGAGAAGCTGAGAAATCAAGCATTTACATATCTTTAACCTACAGAGTAGAGGGCAGTAATGGAGAAAATGATTGGAAATGGATGTTGAATAAACCAACTCAATATCTGTCTTAGAAAGACTATATAAAAATTTCTGGGATTATGGGGAATCAAGATAGAAAAAAAGTGAGAACTTAAAACATTCACAAGTTCTTAAGCCCGATATTGGTGGTTGGATAACCCAAGAACATCCCCTCAACCCCCAATTCCTTTGCCACATTGAACTATAGAAGTTAGAAATCCAAATACTTTCCTAGTCTCACTTGCTAATTCTAGACATAGTTCCGGGCATGTATGGCATACTTCTGGACAATGTGATGTAAGGGAAATTTTCTGCCTTCTGAGAAAGCTTTTGCTTTTCTGATAAGATAGATCATAATTGGGGGAGCCTGGGTGGCTCAGTCTGTTAAGCATCCAACTCTTGATTTTGACTCAGGTCATGATCTCATGGCTCCTGAGTTCGAGCCTCGTGTCAGGCTCTGTGCTGACAACAAGGAGCCTCGTTGGGATTTTCCGTCTCCCTCTCTCTCTGACACTCCCCTACTCGCATTCTCCCTATCAAAATAAATAAGTAAATATTGAAATTACTTTTTAAAAAATAGAACATAATTGGTGCTACTGCTTTTTCCCAACTTGACATTGACGTGACACCTGGAGTGTGGTAGTCATCTTGTAAACATAAGAAGCATAATGGTGACAGATACAATGACAAAAGCCAACAGCTAAGGTAACTAAGTAGAAATATGTCAGAAGATGAATTCTTAGCTATATAGTTAAGCTGCTATGCCAGTCCTGACATGCATCTCTAGTCATCTTGTTGTGTGAGATAATTGCTTTAACTACTGTTGGTTAGGATTTTTGTTATTTGAAGTTAGAATAATCAGTGGCTATTATAGCTCCTAAGACAGAACCTGATATACTCTGACTACCTCTCTCCTGTTGAATCCCAGTAAGGAAGGGGAGCATAAGAACCTGAAATCAGTTTAAGGGATGTGAGAACAATAGAACCAATGCCCCCATTACCAGTTAGAACTCAATGTAGTATCAGGCCCACAGAATAAGAACAGTTGAGTGTTGTGTGAAGGCAGACAGTCTGAGAGAACTTCATAGGGTTTGCCTCCTACAAGCAGCCACAGGAGTTGCTGAGGGAAAGCTGATCTTTAAGAGACCTTAAGGTCAAGAATAAGGGAAGACTTGGTAACAATCTGCTTGGTTAAGTATGTGGTATCTCAGTTGATGCTGGTATAAATAGATAAAAATCTTGAGGATTAAATTCACGTCACCATGTGGACATCTGGACACTACATGGGCACAATCCTGGTGTCTACCACTCAAAGAGAAATTTATAAATAAATATTGTTCAAAAAAAGAGGATTCTTTTGAATGTGTACTATAAATAGGGTAAGACTTCGTATTATTTTCTAGAAAGCATGTATTTATATCTGCTAGATTTTACACACACACACACCCGCCCAAATAAAAGATCCTCAGGTGACCATGGACTCACTGAACGTTCAGATTCCCACACAGAGGCAGGCAGCTTCATCCCCTGTCCATAAGCCACACTATCAGCTGAGAACATGCTTCATTCCTTTGCTCAACTCACAAAGGAAGAAGAGGGTGTTATGGACAGTTTCCTGTCTCTGTTGACAATACCAACTAAAGCTTAGAAACTAGTGCCTTCTTTTAAGATTATTGTCCCCAGCTGAACCTTTTATCCTGCCCAAAGTGTTCACTGAAAGGAAAACCTCACCCCATCAATGGACATGTAAATGACAACCCTATTAATTGATCCTACTTTGTCCCACAGCGTGATTTGCTTCCAAATCTCTATACTTATGATGAAACATGAAACTGTCTCTTACCTACATCTAACACAAATTTTCACACTGAAATATAAAGTATTTCTGCTTATGTAAATAGGTTCTCAATGAGTTGATCTCTCTGTAGGAAACCTGGCCTAGGAAGTTTTCCCAGATATCAAAGACTTTGCTAGCCTTTCACTACCTTAGCTAACATAAACTAAGGTGTTGTCAAAGAAACTCTCCACTCTTATTTTTTAAAATTACATAAAGCAAATGTATGTATACTCTTAGGCTGGATAGGCTTCTGAGAATAGAGCTCCAAATGCCTAAAAATCCACCTCTAGAATGAGACAGGATGGGTTTCTAAATGCCAATATTCAAAGCTGAAAAAATCATGGGTGATTTGACATTTGAATTTCTGATTTATGAGATTGAACTGAATCCTTGGACAAAGGTCACAGGGCTCAAGTTATAGCTGAATATATTCTCTGTTTACTGTTTAAAGCTTCAAAGAAGATCCTATCCTGAAATAGAAGCTACACAATCAGAATTTAGAAAAAGTATTGTCACACAGGCAAATACTTGCTATACCCAGGGCATTAGTATTCCCATGCGTTTGCTTTTTTATTTCATTTTCTCCAAGTACCAAACCTGTGTTCATTCAGCCAAGTCCTTCCTACCCTTCAAGTCTATCCTAAAGATTAGAAGACTTAAGTCTCTACAAGACTTTGACAAAAACTTGCTTCATTCTGTATTCAGAAGAGAATTTTCCTGTGCACTTTAGAGAACATACCAAGGACAATGACAAAGCAGAGCCCCATCAAGATACCAAACCTTCACGTCAGCTAATGTGAAATTCTATTTTCTTCAGGGAAAAGGAGATAATATAGATTTTTGTCTGTGGTACACTGCTGCCAAAATGTGAGGATGTCCTCTATAATCATGTGGCTTACATAATATCTTAGTCTACTTGATGTTCTGATAACCAAATCTTGTCGATTCATTTATTAACCTTTTCTACTTAGGGTTTATTAACCATATATACAGATATTATACATGATATGTTATAAATATTTCAGGCACAAAATTTGTTCAATCCATTTATAAAAGTGAAGTGCTCCTGCCAAATCACTCTAATTTCTCAAAATACATCTACATTCTCATTTAGAGCAATAACATGGAAATACCATCATCAAGAGTCATAATATCAATTTGATCCAGGACACACTGGCAAACTTCAAAATATGAAGTTTCTCTTTGTCTTCGGCCTTCCACACAGCTCTTAAGCTGCTTGAAATGCTCCAATTCATACCAACCAACCTTACAGGCAGTATTTGGGTCCATTTTCTGCTGCATCTTAAATAAAATAGGATTTTCCTAACCACCCACGATTCAGGCTAATGAACCTACTTTAAATCCTATTAGAGCCCATCTAGGAACCATAATTCAACAATCTAAACACTATTGAAGTGATAATCACTAATCTCCTCCATCTCAGGCTTTTCCAATCTTTGCTAGTCTTTAAAACACAGATACAAATGTTTTTGCATAGAAAACATTCATTTGGGGCATAATTATTCTAAGTAGTTTAAAAACTGGTATTTTGAGTTGATTAGGAATACAAAGAGTTCTTTTGATTATTGAATGAAGTTCTATCAATTACTCCAAGTCAAAGACTTTATTATATTAATGCCACATCGGATCTCTTTTGCGAATTTCTAGTCATGTGCAAGAATTATGGTTTTATTTATCCAAGTCTATTTATGTGGGGGAATATGCTGGCAATGTACTGTTGAGAATGCCATTTTTAATAGATACCAGTTACCACTATAACAAAATCAATACCATTTGCTGATGCAGTACACTGTTTGCTGATGAAATGTATATATAATTATATATTTCTCTAATGTTTTTCTGAAGTACAGAAATTCTATTAAGCCATTCCCACCAATTCCTTCTGGATTATAGAGAAAATTGAGAATGATCTCTTAATAGGCATCTCTCTCTTTGTAACTTATGTCATATGTCACATTAATCTTTTTCTTCCAACAGACTCTAAGATGGTCCAAGATGATCCTTGTCTCTTGGTGTTCACACCCTTTTATAATCTCCTTCCCTTAAGTGTGACCAGGCCCTGTAAATTAGATCTAACCAACAAAATATAACAACAGGGATAGAACATCACTTCTGTGATTACAATACATAAAATTGTAACTTCTGGCTTTCTAGGAGACCTCCTGGCTGGCTCTGGCAAAGCAAGCTGCCATGTTATGAACTGCGTATAGACAAAGCCATGTGGCAAGGAAGAGCTGACAGCCAGTGAAGAACTGATGCCCTCAGTCCAACAGCCTGCAAGGAACTGAATTTTGCCAATAGCCACATGAGATTGGAAGTGGATCCTTCCCAGTTGAATTTTCAAATGAGAACCCAGCCCTGGATGATCTCTCGATTGCAGCTTTGTGAGAGATCATAAAGCAAAGGATTCAGTTAATTTGTACCCAGATTCCTGAGCCATAGAAACTATGAGATAATAAATGTGTGTTGTTTAAGCTGCCAAGTTTATGGTAATTGTTACACAGCAATAGATAACTAATACTCAGTAATCCAGATTTTAGTAATAATATAGTGAAAGTATAATTTCTCATGGGCAATTTTTTTAAATTATTGAGATATAATTGGCATATAATGGCAATTCTTTTTTGCCATATAAAAATATGCATATTTTGTTAAGAAATTAATCCTTTGTGTATTTTGAACCTATGTTGAGAGTTTTATTATTGAGGATTAATAATTACTTGTTATATTAATTATCAAACCTCATAGTCTTTTAATATGAGATACACAGAATAGACACATGGAGGCAGTAAATTGAAGAGTGTCTTGGTCTCACAAATCAAGTTCCGTTTTTCTTAGTAACAATTGAACTAGATTCCTAGTAAAAGAAAAATTAGTGTTACAGTTCTACTCTTTTCCTCTTCTCTAGATGATCAAATAGTCTCTCTTCAGTTAGGTAAGAAATTAGAACTGCAACTTCCTTCTTGATCTACATTAGCATTCTTAAATAATTGCACTAGTCTAGATATAAGCAGAAAGAAATATAAAGAATATAATCTGGATACAAATATAAAGAAAGCAATTTTTTGTGGGAATGCAATCTGGTGTAGTCACTCTGGAGAACAGTATGGAGGTTCCTCAAAAAAGTAAAAATAGAACTACCCTACGACCCAGCAATTGGACTACTAGGTATTTATCCATGGGATACAGGTGTGTGGTTTCGAAGGGACACGTGCACCCAAATGTTTATAGCAGCACTATCAACAATAGCCAAAGTATGGAAAGAGCCCAAATGTCCATCGATGGATGAATGGATAAAGAAGATGTGGTATATATATATATTTATATACAATGGAGTATTACTCGGCAATCAAAAAGAATGAAATCTTGCCATTTGCAACTACGTGGATGGAACTGAAGGGTATTATGCTAAGTGAAATTAGTCAGAGAAAGACAAATATATGACTTCACTCATATGAGGACTTTAAGAGACAAAACAGATGAACATAAGGGAAGGGAAACAAAAATAATATAAAAACAGGGAGGGGGACAAAGCATAAGAGACTCATAAATATGGAGAACAAACAGAGGGTTGCTGGAGGGGTTGTGGGAGAAGGAATGGGCTAAATGGGTAAGGGGCACTAAGGAATCTGTTCCTGAAATCATCGTTGCACCATATGCTAACGAATTTGGATATAAATTTTTAAAAATAATTTTTTTTAAAAAATGAAAAAATAAAATCACCATGTAAAACACACAAATAAATAAATAAATAAATAAACAGCGATTTTTTTTGTGCTTAACACATAAAAAGTAATACAAGCAAGAATTTTCCAGTGATCTCTAAAAAACAGCTCACTGCAAAGTTGTAAATCAGCCCAGTTAATGAAAGTTGACTCAGTACATGTGAACCATTCAGTTAATCATGTTACACATATATCATACAGTTATCTACACCCCAAGAAAAATATAATAATGTCTATTAGAGTCTTTGGATACAAGCCAGGTTAATACTGCAGAGAATTCTGCAGAATTTATCCCTAAAAATATCTTCATAGATCTCCATTGAGCCATATCACTACAATTATTATTATTTACTGACTCTTATATCCAAAAGATTTTCAAAGCATTTTCACCCATATTATCCTGTTCAGGTTTCACGACTGCCTTGAGATTGGCAGAGAAGTTATTATTAGTCCCATTTCTAAGTGAGTGGGTATTGTATTCTAGAAATGTATTCTAGAAATGAGGTATCGGAGATGTTAATTTGTTTTAGGGAAAATTGTTGAAAGCAAAATAGAAATACACGTCTTTTATTACGTTTATAGGAATATTGTTTTTTGTTTAAAAATTCCAATTCATTGGGACCAGCTCTCATAAGAGAAGCACATGGGCAAAATAGCACCACTTCTGCAGGAAGAAATCTAGACACCTACTTGACTCCTAATTCAGTAGGCATTTCCACCTCTAAGCTTCTCGTACAAATTTAGGCTTCACTAGCTTTAGTTAAAAGTAATTTATTTCAGAGACCCATAAACATATTTAATGGCCTTCTCTTGAACTGCATTGAAATCACATTTTAATTTATAAGGTATTCAAATTTTCATTAAAATATCGTTCATGTCCCATTTATAATAGTTTATAATCCCTTTGCCCTTTATAATTTTATCATTCCTGGAAATTCTTTCTCAAACCCTACTTCTTCCATAAAGCTTCCCTGATAATTTCATCAAGTATTAATCTTCACCTTCCTTAACAGTTGTTAACATTCTGTTTAACAGAGCATGAATTTAAGGTGCAATTTGATTGCTTTAATTTTATACATGTAAGTTAGCAAAGCTAGCCTATTTCAGGTCTCTCTTATACAATCTGCACACAATTACAGTTCATTATTGACATAACACAGCCAAGTTTATTTAAAATGAGGCATGATATTACTTGTATGTACATGCATAGAACTTTATCCTAAATTCTATCCAATTTGGAGCATTACTACATACTGCTTTTTACTATTCTAATTATGTCTTCTCTTACACAGGACTCTGTGGTATTTGAACTATATCATAATGGTAACTTATATCAACTATACAGAGCCTAGTGTCATGCATAGAATAAGGGTTTGGGAGTTACTGACTAGTTAGCTATTATGACAGCAATACATCAGTTACATCAGTGGAAACCAGTGGAGAAGAGGTTGGAGGGCATGGAATATTGTCAGAACTCTACTAATAATGAGCTATATAATCTTGGACAAATCATATAACTTTATATTCCTTCATTATACAACATGAAGAGATTAAACTAACAATCTGTAGATTTATTTTCCAAGCTCATACTGAAGAGAACAAGGTTGCGTAACTTCACTTTTCCTAAAATAATTTTGAGAAAAATCAAGGCAAAATAGTTTAGAGATGCTGCAGACCAGAAAAAGCACAAAGTTTATTGCCTTCCCTAAATAGGACATAAATCAAAGAGTTATATAGGGGTTTTTCACATTTAGAATCACTAGTTCATCTTGGAAATGGTTTCTATTCTGTTTCTTGGGACCTAGATTTTTTACTTTTCATGCTCCAGAGAGTCCGCAACTTTAACCCCAGATTCTGCCAAAGAAATTACTGTCCAATGATCCTTTCGAGTAAACAATACAAAATGAAAGAAACAGATTATTATAGGCTCTATTCTGGCCTATATCAAAGAAGACCAATCAGACCCTATTTTCCTTCTTGACAAATTATTAAAATGTATCAAACTATATAAATATCCATTTTCAAAATACCAAAATATCAAATGTTTCCTTCATAATATGTAAGCCATCAAAGTCCCAGTCATAATCCCAACAATTAACAAGCTGACTCTGAAGTGTATACGGAAATTCAAAGGACTAAAATGCTCAAAACAATCTTGAAAAAGGACAAAATCAGAGGACTCACACTCCTGAATTTAAGACTTATAATAAAACTATAGTAATCAAAACAGTGTTGTAATGGCCTGAGGCTCCACAAATAGATTAATGCAAGAGAATAGAGAGGACAGAAATGACCCATACTTACACAGTTGTTTTCTTCTTCAAAAAGGTGCAAAAGCATCCAGTCAGGAAAAGAAAGTCTTTTGAACAGTGTTATTCAAATAACCCTGATTCTCACTCTATACCATCAAGATGGATCATAAACCCACTGACTTAGGAATAATCAAAAGTTTCTTAGATGGGTCATTGAATACAGTAGCCATTAAAGAAAAAATTGAGGGGCACCTGGGTGGTTCAGTTAAGCATATGACTCTTGATTTATCATGGTTCATGAGATCGAGCCCCGCATTGGTCTCTGCACTGACAGCTCAGAGCCTGCTTGGGATTCTCTCTGTCCCTCTGTCTTTGGCCCTCCCCTGCTCATGCTCTCTCTCAAAATAATAGATAAATAAACTTTTTTTTTTTTTTTTTTTTTTTTTTTTTAAGGATAAGAGGGGCTCAGTCAGTTAAGTGTCAGACTTCGGCTCAGGTCATGATTTCACGGTCTGTGAGTTTGAGCCCCATGTCAGGCTCTGTGCTGACATTTCAGAGTTTGGAGCCCTCTTCGGATTCTGTGTTTCCCCCTCTCTCTTTCTCTCTCTGCCCATTCGTACTCTCTCTCTCTCCCTCAAAAATAAATAAACATTAAAAAAAATTTTTAATGATGAGAATAGAACATTTCACAATTTACTTTAAAAAAAAAAAAAAGCAAAGGCCATAATGGAAAGAAAGACAATGACTGAATAAAGTACATTTCTTCAAGAGTTTATTTTTTTCCCTCAAATTTTTACTGAATTGTTTGAAAATGAAGTCTTGGGACCTATAGCAATGTTTACAAACCAAAATTGATTTATAAGATATCCTACCGCTTTTCAAAATTAATAATGGGTAGTAGTAATACTACATTATGTTTGTTTAAACCAACTCAGAAAAATTACAAGACATTTTGAAAATAATTATATATAAATTAAATAAATTTACCTGTTCCTGGATATTTAGAAATTATACCTTTAGCCAACACTGTGCCTAGAAGCTTTGAAACTGAAATCCACACATCATAATTGGAATCTTCAAAGGACTTAAAACATAGTGTGGCCACACTATCCAGGTCTGTATTCCACATAAAGATGACCTCTTTCTGAAGTTCAAGAAGACACTATTTAATTGGAAAAACACATTAATTAAAGACAAAATGTAATTGTCAGGTTCAGATCTATATAAGTTGTAGAAACCATCAAGATCTAACAAAAGTAATATACAAATTCTAAGTATCTAAACAATGATTGGGGCGCTTGGGTGGCTCAGTCTGTTAGAAGTCCGACATCGGCTCAGATCATGATCTCGCAGTTTATGAGTTCAAGCTCCCCGTCGGGCTCTGTGCTGACAGCTCAGAGCCTGGAGCCTGCTTCAGATTCTGTGTCTCCCTCTCTCTCTGCCCCTTCCCTGCTCATGCTCTGTCTCTCTTTCTCTCTCAAAACTAAATAAACATTTTTTAAAAAAGTACCTAAACTGATAACAGGGACAAAAAAAATGAATATTTATTAAAAGTCATAAAAATTATACTATATAAAACAATGTGGGGGCTCAGTCAGTTAAGCATCTGACTCTTGATTTGAGCTCAGGACATGATCATGGTTTGTGGGTTCAAGCCCCACGTAGGGCTCTGTGCTGATAGCTCAGAGGCTGAAGCCTGTTTCAAGTTTTGTGCCTCCCTCTCTCTCTGCCCCCCCTTGCTCTCTGTCTCTATCTCTCTCTCTCTCAAAAATAAATAAACATTTTAAAAAATGTTTTAATTACTTTAATTTAATAAACATTTAAAAAATTTTAAATATACTTCCTCATTTAAAATGTGGCTAGTGAACATTTTACAATAAACATATAGGATTATGCAGAAAATTCCACTGGACAGCACTAACTATGAAGTACTGAATATAAAGAAATACCACAACTCACAATAAATAATCCAATAAAAAATACACAAAAGGTTTTTTAAAAAAAAAGTTTTGAAAAGATGTTTCAGGGCGCCTGGGTGGCTCAGTCAGTTAAGCGTACGACTCTTCATTTGTCTTAGGTCGTGATCTCATGGTTTGTGAGTTCAAGCCCTGCATTGGGCCCTGCGCTGACAGGGCAGAACATTCTTGGGATTCTCTCTCTCTCCCCTTCTGTCTCTGCCCCTCCCCTGTTCATTTGCATGTGCAGGTGTGTTCTCTCACTCTCTCTCTCTCTCAAAATAAATAAACTTTGAAAAAAAAAGGATGTTTCATAGAAGTACAATAAGCCAATAAGTACATGAGCAAAGTGCTGAACATCATTAATCAATAGGAAAGTGTGAATTAAAATCACAATGATATATCTGTCAGTACATATCCACTAGAATGTCTAGAATTTAAAGGAATGACAAAACCAAACATTGACAAGGCTGTGCGGTGACTGGAACTTCCTTATGTTACTGGTAGAGATTTTAAATAGTACAACCACTTTGAAAAAATAGTCTGGCATTATAAAACTTAAATATATACCTACCACATGGCTAGCAATTCTACTCCTGGGCATTTACCCAAGAGAAAGGAAAACATGTCCCACAAAGACTAGAATGCAAGTGTTCACAACAGCTTTATTCATAATAGCCTCAAATTGGAAATAGAAGAATAAAATTAAAATTTTGTGTATTTATAAATAAAAGTCAAAGAAAAGGAACAAATGTGCAACAACATAAATAAATCTCAAAAACATTATGCTAGTGAAAGAAATGTAAAACGGATGGTATTATTTATATGAAATTCTAGAACAGATAAAACTAATCCATGGAGGAGAAAAAAATTAGACCAGTCATGGTCTCTGGAGGAGGTAGGGGCAGGGATTATTTGGAAAGGGGCTTGAGGGAACTTTCTGGAGTGATGGTCATATTCCACATGGTCATGGTGATTTGCATTTATCCATGCATATGTGTCAAAACTCAGCAAATATACACATAAGATTTACATCATTTAGTTATTGATACACACACACTGAAGTATTTAGGGAGAAGTATACTGATGTCTGCAATTTTCTTTAAAATGCATCAAGAACGATGGATTGAAAAAAGGATGAATAGATAGACAGATATGTGGTAGAGCAAGTAGAGGTTAACAGTAAAATCTAGGTAATATGAATAGACTGCACTATAAAATTATTTCACTTTAAAATTCTTTCAACTTTGTTATATGTTTGAATTTTTCCTAAGAAAATGTTGGTGAGAAAAAAGATACCCAGGCCTTCCAGAGATAGAATTCCAGTATTACATTTCCAAAATATAAATTGAGACAAAAAATCATGAAGTCAAAATCAGGTTTTCTCCAGCTCTTTTCCATAGCTTCATCCTACAGTTCCCTGAGCTTCACTTCTCTATCTCATATGAGATAATTCCACCCCTCAGGGATTCTGAGTGTTATCAAAAAGGAAACACTTGGCGCCCTTACAACTGCAATTTTTACCTAAAGCTCTGCTTTTATCTCCTGTGCAAGAGAAAGACCAGGCTCTGATTTAGAGTTTCCAGATCTTTGTAATCTCATACAAATCAAAATGGGAATGAGCACTGGCTAGTAATATTATTTCCAAAAATAAAGTTAAAATACGGACTCTGGAGAAAAGAAAATGGTTTAAAAGTATGTAGGTAACACCATTCCCCAATAAAAAGGAACCAGTAATCCTTGGAGAAGTGGCTGATGCTAGGACTGATGCAGGAAATATACAAGATGAGCTTGGAGCATATTGTCGTGCCAGATTGTAAGGAAGTGCTTCTTAAAGAAAACAAAACCAAAACAAAACAAAACAAAACAAAAAAAAACACACCAAAAATAACATAGTAATGGGGGTATGTCACAGGGATACAGGAACCATCTGAAAGAGCTCCCAATGGCCAGAGCTGAAAAAACTTGAGCACTAAAATAAATAAAGTACTGTTAGATTATAATTGAAAGTATAAAATATGTATAAAGTCAGACCGATGTAAATCATGAATAAATAAATAAATGTGGGGAAAGAGATGAATCTCCCTTGTCAAAGAATTCCAAATAATTTAATGTAGATACTTCCCTCTCAAAGAGGTTGAGCATAACTCCCCATACCTTAAGTGTACATAGTGACTTTCTTCCACAGAGTACACTATGAAAAGAGTAGAGAGAAAGAAGATTTACAGTAAAGAAACCTGACAAACACTACCCCAGCCAGGTGATGAAAGGAAAAATAAATGTAATAAGTCATGTTGATAGTATATAACTATTGTGAAATAAAAAAATTGAATGGCTTTCTTCTTTGGTACCTGAGAGAGAAGCTCTTAAATCCTTGGGATTTCCCAAGTACTAGTATCTTTTTCATCTTTAAACCCTTGGGACCACACCTGAGTTTATGCTCAGGACTTAAGACAGAAGTATTTAGGGAGAGACCAGAGAGAGACCAACCATGTGATTAGAGAGTTGGAGCTTTGGACCAGGTGTTATCAGCCCAGCCCAACCTCCTCCATGGAGGGCAGGTGTACTGGAGATTGAGTTCAATCACATAGCTAATGAGTCAATCAATTGTGCCTAAGTAATGAAACCCCAGTATAAAGTCTGAACACCAAAGCCCAGGCAGGCTTCCTGATTGGTGAACACATGCTGTGCCAGGAGAATGACACACCCTGATTCCATGGGGAAAGGGTATAAAAACTCTGTGTTTTGTGTCCTTTATAATAAAGCTGTAATTGTAAGTATAGCTCTTTCCTGAATTATGTGAGCCATTCTTGCTTGGAATTGTGCCCTTAATCTGGAGTCTATGCTAACTCCAGGTAGTTAGCATCAGAACCGTATTGCAATAATGTAGTACTCTTGATATGATGTGATAAAAATGGCACTCTTTCCACGGTCTTCCTACCAAGAAAGATAATCTAATGGTGAAAAGAACTTCACAGAAATTCCAGTTGAGGGACATTCTATAAAATAGATAATTAGTACTCCTTAAAATTGTCAAGGTCATCAAAAACAAGGAAAGTATGAGAAACTGTCACAGCCAAGAGGAGGCTCAGAAGACATAATGATTAAATGTAATGTGGTATCCTGGATAGGATCCTGGAACAGAAAAAGGATATTAGGTAAAAACTTAGGAATCCTGCCTAAAGTATGGATTTTAAAAATAATATATCAATATTGGTTAATTATTTATGAAAAATAATGCACAAAGGTGAGATATTTGTAATAAGGAAAAGTGGGGGTAAAGAATATGAAAATACTCTGCACAACTTTTCTATAAATCTAAAACTATTCTAAAATTTAAAATTTATTTTAGGGGCACCTGAATGGCTCAGTTAGCTGAGCATCTGACTTCGTCTCAGGTCATGATCTCACTATTGTGGGTTGAAGCCCTGCAGTTGGGCTGTGCACTGACAGCACAGAGCCTGCTTGAGATTCTCTGTCTCCCTCTCTCTCTGCCCTTCCCCTGCTCACTCACTCTCTCTCTCTCCCTCTCTCTCTCTCAAAAATAAACTTTAAAAATAATAATGATAATAAAATTTATTTTTAAAAAATAATGTAGAAGAAAAATCAAAGTGGATATCTTATGGCCTGGAATACAATAATACATTAAATCATCAGTTAGTGAGGTCCTATTAATTGACAAAGTTTAGTTGCTACCACAGAATCTTAAGTCAATTCAGCAAATTTTAAATGTAATACTTATTGAGTTCTCCTTCCAATTAAAACAACCTAGGGGCACTTGGTTGGCTCAGTTGGTTAAGGATCTGACTCTTGGTTTCTGCTCAGGTCATGACTTCACCATTCATGAGATTGAGCCCCATTACTGGGCTCTGCACAGACAGTGCAGAGCCTGTTTGGGATTCTCTCTTTCCCTCTCTCTCTCTACCCCTCCCCACTCTCTCTCTCTGTCTCTCTCTCTCTGTCTCTCTCTCTGTCTGTCTCCTCAAAAATAAACTTAAAAAAAACTAATTGAACACACTTATTTGTCTGCTCCCACAAAAAAAGGGGGAAGTAAATATAAAGTTGTAAACCCACAAGAACAAAGAAAATGGGAGAGAAGATAATAACAAGTTATGTCAACATCTTCTTAGAAGATGGGAAGCAGAAGGAACAGTAGCAACTGACCCAGGAAAGCAGAGCATCTGCTCACAAGCACTAGTAGAGAAGCTCATTTGGCTGGCAAAAGCCAAAGGGAGCTCAGGGCTTTGTGGCACCAGGTATCTCAAAAGGCAAGAGTTATGTATGGTGCTGAATATATTAGGATTCGTTGAAAGCTTATACAGCAAGCTGAAGATCCCTAGGTTAACTTACTCACAACTCATGCAATTAGGCCATCACTCTTTAACCTCCCCCACCCCCTTGCAGGATACCAGAACTATTCGTTCAGCAGAAAAATCAAAACTAGAGAGTTAGAAAAAACAGACACAGTGAAGTGGGCCTAGGACTGGAAACAGCAGTGATGCTCCAGAGCTAGTTTGTATCAGCTCACTAGAACTGATTGCTAAATATTCAGGAATTTTGCAAGCCAATTGTTAAACACAGTCATTTTTAACATTAAGTTATATAAGCTGACAAAAAACTAAATTGTATCAGATGGACATAATAGCTACTCAAAGCTCATAACTTCCTAATTATTTTTTACTATATTTTACTAAAATTTATTCTCTCAACATTATTTACATCTATTATATCTGTACAGTAGAAATACTATATAATGCTGAGCTACTGTGCATATCTTCCCAACTCTTAGTGATATCATGTTAGTAGCTTGAAATTAGATGTAGTAAGAACATTTATACTTCAAACATTGGCAAGTGCTACAAATCACGGCTTTCTTTTTCTTTCTTTCTTTCTTTTTTCTTTCAGAGAGCTGGTTGCTAATATTTACCAGCACATCACTGAGAAGGATTAAGTGAAAGTCTAGGTAGTGAATTGTGGGGCCCACCATCACTTTCACCAGCACCAATACCAGCATCACCACCACCTCCTCTCCTACAATGATTGCCAGTATGCATACCTTTTTGATGATTCTTCTTTGAAGAAATTAAAATCCTAAAAGAAAATATTTACAAATACTTCTATTTTAGGATATCTTCAAAAAAAAAAAAAAACGTATTTGGTGCCCAGTCACCCTACAAAGAAGCCCACTCACATGCATAAAACTTCCAATCACCTTTTCAGGACCTTTTGCAAATATAAAAAGGCAACCTAATATTACCCTATAATTGAGGAAAGCCTCCAACCTAAAAGACAACAAACAGAAAACAGCAACTCAGAAGAAATAGAGACAATGCAGCTAGCAGAAGAAAACTTTTCAAAACAATAATTAACAGTCTCAGATTTACAAGAGAATGCTACATCCATGAAAACCAGACAAGATATATTTCTTCTATCAGAGAAGTCGTGGAAATTAAAAAACTAATAGCTGACGTTCACAATTCAGTAGAGTGGTTGAAAGCTAAAATTGAGGAAATTTCCTGGAAAATTAGAACACTGAAAAAAAGGATGGGGAAAAAGAGAGGGGAGATAAAAGGGTAAAAAAATTAATCCAGGAGCTCCAACTAATAGGAGTTCCAGAATGAGAATAGAGAAATTGAAGGGGGCAAACTTATCAATGACGTATGCGTTAGTTAGAAGTCATTTGGGAACAACTGGGTAGCTCAGTCAGTTAAGCCTTTGACTCTTGATTGTGGCTCAGGTCACGATCTCATGGTTCGTGAGACTGAACCCCATATCGGGCTCTGCATTGACAGTGTGGATTTTCTCTCTCCTCTCTCACTCTGCCCCTCCCCTACTTACATTCTCTCTCTCTCTCTCTCTCTCTCTCTCTCTCTCTCTCTCAAAATAAATAAATAAATAAACAGGAAAAATTTTTAAATTGAAAAGAAAATTAAAAATTCAAATTAAAAAGAAGTCAGCTAACAAAATAACCAAACAAAAAGTGGCTAAGGTGGGGTGCCTGGGTGGTTCAGTTGACTAAGCATCTGACTCTTGATCTTAGCTCAGGTCTTGATCTCAGGGTTGTGAGTTCAAGACCTGCATGGACTCTATGTTGGGCGTGAAGCCTACTTAAAAGAGAAAAAAAAAGTGGCTAAAAAATAAAATTTTTTATCTCATATAACAACAAGTCTGGAGAAAGGCTGTTCTAGGTTTGGTATTTTGACTCAATCAAGTCTCCCATATCTCAGTATTTTGGCATTTGGTCCTTAGGTTTGTTTCCTCTCAATAAAAAATATGGCTATCACAATTTTAAAATGACAACATGCCCTTTCATAATCACATCCAAAGCAGGAAAACAGAGACAATACAATGACCTCTTCCCATGCATCTGATTCATATCAGAAAATAAAACTATTTACTGAGGCTCTCACTCCCTCCAGCAGATTTATTTTATTTCCTCGACCAGAAAAGCATTACATGGCCACCATTAGTTACAAGGTAAAATGGAAAAACAAGTATGTATATGGCAAATAAGAATGGGATTACCATGACTGGCTTTAGCTATTATGGGCACATTGTTGCCTAAATAAAATCAGAACTCTGTTAGCAAGGAATGTGGGAAGAATGTTTATTGACCAGTCAGCTAAGAATGTCTTCTATAATAATGCAAGAAAAATGTTAAGACTGAAGGACACATATCTTCAGACTGAAAGAGTATACCACAGTCAAAACATCAAAAGACCAAAACAAAGACACATCTCCTAAATACTTCTTAAAGTCACATTCAAAAGTTAGGAAATTACAATGACACTACTTCTCAACAGAAACACAAGAAATTAAAAGAATAAAGCAATGCCTTCTAAATTATGAGAGAAAAGCCATTTTTAACCAAGAATTTTATACCCAATCAAATTATCAAAGACTTCTTTAGATATTCAAAGCCTCTTAAAGTTTACCTCCTATGTATCATTTCTTGGGAAGCTACTAGAGGTACATGCTTCAGGAAAGCAAAGAGTAAACCAGGAAAGAGAAATTCATAGGATTTTGGAGATACTGATAGCAGGTCCAGACAATTCCTAAACATGATTGAACAGAAAGATGGTAAGGCCCAGGAGGAAAGTTTCTATGAATAGATAGAATTTATAGAATGTCTGATTCAATGTCTTCCCAGGAGGTATTAGCAAAAATGACATAGAAAATGAGATAATGAGACAATAACCAACTTGTAGAAAAATAAAAGGCTATGCCAGGAAGAAAATATACTTAGAGAATACTAATGTTTGTAATGTCATAATATTATAAACAGTAAGTTCTGACTTAATCAAAAATTTTAATTTAACTGAATTGGGAGGATGGAAGGAGTGTATACCTGTCAGTCAGATCCTAACAGGAAGAAAATCAAATTGGGATAAGTCAGAAGAATATCTTTACAAAGGAATTATTCAGAAAGGTATGGGAAGAATGTAAAGAATTCACAGGGTTAGACTCCCTAGTCCCAAAAGTGGAAGGGAGGGAGCAGTTACTAAAACCCAAAGGAAGAACGTTGTGAGGAGAGACCACTTAGAAAAGAACAATGACCTTTGTTTGAGGGATACTGGGAGGGAGTTGGGTAATAAATACTCTTGCCTTTTTCTTTTCCCTTCTTCAGACCTCCTATCTGTTTCCCACTAACCAAACTCAACAGAAAGCCATAGAGTATGGGAGCCATATATGTGGTTCACACAGGTGAGACTCCTGGGAGAGAGGTGAACGGTGGAACTAGAGGGACAGACAAGAGACACCTGGCACAGAGGTGAAGTTTGATAGTGTAGAAGAGCTAAACCCTCATCTATCACAATAAGTCAATTTTTAAAACTTATGACTCAAAAGATTGTAGTATATGGATATTATTTACCTTTACAAAAGCAAATAACACAAGAAACAGCTGGTAGTGAATATTCCTGAAGTAGGTAATGGCATGAGAAAAGTACAGAGGTAGGAAAGTTCAAAGAGTATTCAAAGAACAAGTAGCCCAGTTTGTACCATAAAGAATCTGTAAAGGAAAAGTAGGAGATAAAACTGAAGCGACAGATTGGGGTCATATTGTGGCAGTTTCAAATGCCGGAATGAGGATTCTGTATTTAAACAGTGTCAAGTCTCAAGTAAGGGAGTGACATAATGAGAGCTGAGCTCCAAGTAAGATTGATCTGGCAGTGATATTTAAGATCAATTAGGGTAACAAAAACCTAGAGAACATGAGACTTAATAAATTTCTATTTCATAGTCCCAGTTACAGTTTTCAAGCATCTAACTTATACTAATGGTGACAAGGAGAATGGAAAATATGACATTAAGCTAAAATAGATTTGTAAACAACATTGAAAGGACTTGTTTACTAAATAGAAATAGGAGGGGCACCTGGGTGGCTCAGTCGGTTAAGCATCTGACTTCAGCTCAGGTCATGATCTTAGGGCTTGTGGGTTCAAGCCCCTCATCAGGCTCTGTGATGACAGCTCAGAGCCTGAAGCCTGCTTCAGATTCTGTGTCTCCCTCTCTCTCTGACCCTCCCCCACTTGTGCTCTCTCTCTCTCAAAAATAAATAAACATTAAATAAATAAATAAACAAATAGATAGATAGATAGATAGATATAGGAGGAGAATAGGGAAGAGTCAAGAATGACTATAAGGATTTGAGGCTGAATAAACTAGAAAACTATAGTGCTATGAACACGAGTAAGGGCATTAGTCCAGGAAAGGAGCAAGTCTGGTATAAAGATTCACTCAACAAATATCCACTTAATATTCACCTCACACCTAACCCTTTTGTAGGTAGTGGGAATACAACAGTTAACAAAACATACAAAAATTTCTGCCTTCATAGAATTTATATTCTGGTGGAGGAAGAGGACAATAGATAAAACAAATAAGTGCTATGAACGCTAGATGTCCTATGAAGAAATCCAAAGCAGGAATGTGGGACTAAGAGTTTGAGATGATTAATTTGCATTTAGAAATTAGTCTGAGATGGATCTGAGATATCCAGATGGAGGTGTCCAGATGACTGGAACTCAAGATAAGTTAGAGCTAGTGGTACAAAATAGAGATTTCAGAGTCAGAAACAAGAGAGCCAGACATGTTGTCTAAGGGGTCAGCTTACTGTTCACAGGGTGCTATGTCCTTGATGTAGTCACTACAATTGCCCAGTATGACCTCCAGTTTTTCAGGTCAAAGTAATTCTATTTTGTCAGTGTATGTAGAAATGATTGGGTTTGAGACAACTAACTCATGCTAAAACTACATGCTGATGTAAAGTCAGAATTTTAATGTTAAAATTAAAAACATAAACTACCAATTTAGTGGGAGAGCTCACCTTATTTAGTTAATACCTGTAGAAAAGTCTATGTAGTTAGGTAGAATATCTGACTCCTTCTTGCTTATCACAGAACCAGAGCTAGGAGAATGAACTGAACAATGTCAATGGTTGTGATTGCTTCATGCATTCCTTAAGCTACAAAGAATTTTGCCAAGGGACAGTAATGCTTCTTCCAGGTCAACTGTCTTTCCAGACAGAGGAAGAAACATGATATCAAAGTTTTACCCATTGATTCCTTTTCTTCTAGGCCCCTTACAGACCCTTCCTTGCATTCCTTTTTACTTACAACAATGTATAGTTCTTTTGGAACTGACCTATAGTTAAATAGTATTGTTATGACTTATGGAATTTTAAGGTTTGATGAAAATTAAGATACCAATAGCTTCATCTCTAAAGTATCTGCAGCCATCTAGGAACTTTTCCAGGGCTCATGACTGGATGCTATATGTCATATCCTGAGAGAACTCAAAAAACCACTCAGAACAAACATCTTCATCCACAATGAAGTTCTTCTCACCCACCCCCCTACTCATTTTGGCACGAAACTTAGTGTGGTATAAGAGAAGCAGAACTGAGAAGTAGCTGAAAATGTGTTGATGTTGAAGATGTGCCAGTCTTTACTTTTTTTTTTAGCACTTAATATGGGACAAGGCACTTTGCTAAATGCTAGGGATACAACAGGCAGTTCCTCATGGGGTTTGCAGTTTATTGAGGTAGGAAGTATAAACCATTGTCAAAGTTAATTCCTGTGAATCTGTCTTAGATATTACATCACATCCCTGACCTCTATAATCCCAGGACTCATCGTGAAAATGAGAGTTTTCTAAGATTTTGCAAGCCAGGTTCTGTCTTTCTTGCTCCCCCATGGTAGCCCATGGACATGAGCCCATGGATCCTGAGGGGGTATGGGTAGCCTAATCATGATAACATCTACTGACTACAGGGAATATATGCAGAAAGAAATCAAGTGAATTCATAAGCATGTATAGGCAAGAAAAGAGAGCTAAGAACACAATAATGAAATATGTCTACACCTTGGGGACAAACAAGAAGAAATGGGGCCAGCAAAGGAAACAGGAATGGTTTGGGAAGTAGAAAAAACAGTTTGATACTTGCCACAGATATGCCAGCAGATATGCCACAGAAAGCAAAGAAGAATGCGGGAAAGGACCAGCAGTAGACACCAGTGAGTTATTGGATCTGGAGATAAGAAGTCACTGGTCATCTCTAAAAGGGCGATTTCAAACCCTAAGTGCTAGGGTTTGAAGCCAGAAGACAGGATAATGATGACTGACTATATGGTACAGACAGAGCAACAAAATCAATACTTTCTTTGTTTTCAAAAAGGAGAAATGAAATAAGCACTCAGATACAATAATGTACACTTCTTAAAATGAGTAAATATATGAAAAAGTAGGGAAAAGAGTATTTTAAGTATTTTTTGTTTTCAAGTCAGATGCCAAATTCTAGAACTTAGATGGATTTCTCCTTTAATTAAAATGCAGTGTAGTAATTATCTTGCTAGGAAAATCATAATGTATGTCCACATTTTGCATGAAATCCTGCTACTGATTACACAACAATTCTACAAAATAAGAAAGTATAATTCTTAATTTTATACAGATGAATAAATATTTCCTTTCAATGTGCAAAAGAGAATGTGTCAAGATTCAAATCTTTAGTCAGGATTCTAACAGTCTTTATAAGCTAAAATGCCATTGATTTCTGTGTAAAATGAGACTGTCTTTTCTATAAATGTATTATTCTCTGTCTCCAAATCAATTAAAGATACCTTGCTATATTCACAGGAGACTCCCTAACAAATCAATGCTAATTCCAAAAAATGTTTTAGAATTTTAAAATTTCATTCACTAATTTTAGTCACTAGATTGATTCATATTGAACAGGACTGGCATTCAAAAAAGAGTATATTACATAAAATTATTACTATATATACCTATTATTAACTGAGTGAAAAAAGACCTTATATAAAAGTGATTTCACAATTAATAATAGTACTGTGATTACAGTCAGTTCCCAATATCCATGAGGAAGAAATATAACTTGGTTTGTTTTCCTACAACTTAACTGAATTTCTATTTCAAACCCTAGTTCTGCCTACATGGATCATGCCATAGTCAGGCTTTGTTCTTGGACACCTCAAATAATCATGGGTACTACTCTCTCCGTAGGGCTTTGTCCAAAAGGAAGGGCAAAAGACCTTCAATATCAGATCCACCAACATCTATTTTTCCATTGCTTCCTTGCTATCTCTCCTCTTTCAAGGCACCCCTGATAAAGGGTATCCACAGTTAATCCACAGGGCATTAACTGTATATAAAACCCACAGTTAACATCATATTTAATAGTGAAAGGCAGAATGCTTTTTCCCTAAGATCAGGAGCAAGACAAAGATGTACACTTTAGCCACTTATATTCAACACTGTCCTGGAATTTCTAGCCAAGGCAAGTAGCCAAGAAAATGAAATAAAAATCATCCAGATTAGAAAGGAGAAAGTCAACCTTTTTCTATTTACAGATGGATGTGATCTCATATATAGAAAACCCTGATTAATCTATTGAAAACAATTAGAGATAATAAAACAGGATACAAAAATCAATTATATTTCTCTACACTAGCAATAAACAACCCAAACTGATATCAAGAAAACAATTCCATTTTCAATAGCATGAAAAGAGTAAAATATTTAGAAATAAATGCAATTAAAGAAGACAAAATGTATACTCTGAAAACTACAAAACACTGTTCAAAGAAATTAAAGATCTAAATAAATGGAAAGACATCCCATGTTCGTACATCATAAGACTAATTATTAAGATGTCTATGTGGATCCTGCTTGGGATTCTCTCTCTCCCCTCTCTCTACCGCCCTCCCCCCAACGAGATGAATAAATAAACATTAAAAAAAAACACAGAATGAGAAGAAAATTTGCAAATTATATACCTGATGAAAAGACAAATCAATTTTTAAATGGACAAAGGGAGGGATACCTGGGTGGCTCAGTCAGTTAAGTGTACTACTCTTAATTTTGGCTCAGGTCATGATCTCATGGTCGTGAGATGGAACACTGTATTGGGCTCTGTGTTGGGCATGGAGGCTACTTGAGATTCTCTCTCTCCCTCTCTCCCTCTCTCCTTCTGCCCCTACCCTGCCTCTAAAATGAAATACAATAAAACAAAAATAAAAATAAAATGGACAAAGGGAGAAACAGGACCTCTCATTCATTACTGATGGGAATGCACAATGGTTCAGCCACTTTAGAAAACATCTTGGTAGTCTCTTAGAAAACCAAACATATTACCATGATCCATCAATTGTACTCCTTGGTATTTATCCAAATGACTTGAAACATATTGTCCATACACAAACTTGAACATGACTGTTTATAACTACTTTACTTATAATGGCCAAAACTTGGAAGAACCAAATATCCTTTAATAAATGAATAGATAAACTGTGGTGCATCCATACACTGAATATTTTCGGTGATAAAAAGAAATGAGTTATTAAGCCATGAATAGACATTAAAGAACCTTAAATGCATATTGCTAACTGAAAGAAGCCTACTTGTAAAGACTACATACAATATGATTCCAACTATATGAAATTTTGGAAAAGGCAAAACTATAGAGACAGTAAAAAGATGAGTGGAAGCCAGAAGAAGGGAGAAGGGGAGACAGGAAGGATGAATAGTGAAATGTGGGATTTTTAAAGCAGTGGAACTATTCTGTATGATACTATAATGGTGAACACATGTCATTATAAATTTGTCAAAACTCATAGAAACTACAATACAAAGAGTGAAACCCAATGTAAACTATGGACTTCAGTTAATAGTGTATCAATAGTGGTGCATCAATTATAACAAGTGTGCCACACTAATACAAGATGTTAATAATAGGGAAACTGGGAGGGGGGAAGAGGGAGCTGTGGGAAAGGGAGTATATGGTAACTCTGTACTTTCTGCTCATTTTTTCTATAAATTACTCTTAAAATTTATTACTTTTTTAAACATGGGCAAAGAATCTAAATAGATAGTTCTCCAAAGAAGATATATCAATGGCCAATAAGTGCACAATAGGTGTTCAATTATCATTAGCCAACAGGAAAATGCAAACTAAAACTGTATTGAGCTACCACTTCACACCTATAGAATGACTACAACCAAGAAGACCAGGCTGGCTCAGGCGGTAGAACATACGACTCTTGCATCTAAGGGTTGTGAGTTCAAGACCCACATTGGGTGTGGAGCTTACATTAAAAAAAAAAAAAAAAAAAAGACAGATGAGGATGTGGAGAAATTGAAATTGGTACCTTTACATACAGCTGGTGGGAATGCGAAACGTATAATTACTTTGGAAAACAGTCTGGCAGTTACTCAAAAGGTTAAATGTAGAGTTACCATGTGACCCAGTAATTCTACTCCTAGGTATATATCCAAGAGAATTAAAAACACGTCCACATAAAATTTGTACACAAATGTTCATAGCAACATTACTCATAATAGCCCAAATTGGAAACAACTCAAATGTCCATCAACTGATGAAATCGATAAATAAAATGCAGTATATCCATACAATGTAATATTATTCATTACAATAAAAAGCAATAAGAAGAAATGGTATACTGATAAATGCCGCGACACAGATGAACCTTGAAAACATAATGCCAAGTGAAAGAAAACCCATCATGAAAGACTGCATATATTCCCACTTATATAAAATATCCAGAACAGGTAAATACATAGAGACAGAAAGTAAATTAGTGGTTGCCTGTGTTTGGGGGTTTGGAGCATAAATGGGAAATGACTGCTAATGGTTATGAGGTTTCTTTCTGGAGTGATAAAAATATTCTAAAATTTATTGTGGTGATGGATGCATTATCCTGTGAATATACTAAAATCCACTGAATTACACAGTTTAAATTGGTGAATTGTATAATAAGGGAATTATGTCTCAGTAAAGCTATCGTCTTTAAAAAATAAGGAATTGATTGAAGATATCTGTGAAAACAAGAATCAGAGGTGATAGATTTAAAGCAACACTTTTTTTTAATTCTAAAAATTGTCAACATATTTGAATGTACAGGACCAAAAGTCTAAAAATCTAGAATATAATAACCAGATAACCACACACTTCATATGAGACGCTGATGGCTTAAGTTTCTTATACTGAAGGCATAATTTTCTTACATCAAGGCTTAAGTTTCTACTATAGGTTGATCTTACTGATTCAAAAGAGAAAAATTATTTACATTTTGACAGCTAGTTTATAAGATGTCTGCCATAATTCCAAACATTCCATCTTGAAATGGAAATGTCTAGCAGAAAAAGAGGGCACTTTGTCCTGTGTGTCTCTTTTTATGAGGAAGGAAATATTTTCCAGAAGCCTCCATTGCAAATTTCCCCTCTTGTCTCATTGGCCAGAACTGTGTCTCATGCCCCTTCCTAATCAGACTTTGTGTGGCTGCTGGGATGGTTGGGAGGAGTTTACCATCATTGACTTAGACTAATCAGGATTTACCTGTGTCGAGTGAGTGTGGGGTGGATACCAGAACAAAATTAGGACTCTACTGGCAAGGACAGGAGCAGGAATATTGGGTGGGCACTAGCTAAACCTGCTACATAAACAAAAAAGAAATATAAAATAAAAATTTTCCTGTACATCTTTCAGCTCAGAATGAAGTATGACCCTTTCTTCTGTGCCAAATCAGAAATGAAGCAAGAGTTTTACAGCCTCCTAGAGCATTTGATTTTTCTGGGGATTTTCTCCCCCTCAAAAAACAACCATTACTTCCTGGAAAAGGTGTACCAGAGCACACATTCTAGGAGGTCATCAGAAACCTACTTCCAGGTCTTTGCTAGCACATCATTAGCATAAGCCATTATTCTCTACCAGTGGTCCTGCACCATACAATTTTGGATGTATGCTTACTTATAGAATGCCACCAATTTCTTACTACTCAAAATCAGTGTCATTCACTCACATAACAAATGTTTAAGCAGAACTAACTCTACTATATGAATGATGAGTAATACCTACTAAATGCTTACTGAATGCCAGGTACTATTTTAAGTGCTTTACATATGCTTGTTTATTTAATCCTGAAAGGAACTTTTATGAAGTAGGTATTACTACAATTTCTATTCTGCAGATGAATGAGTTATGAAAAGGATAAGTATCTTGCCAGAGAACACAAAGGTAAGTAAAGCATGAACCCTTATTTTACAAACAACAAAGGAAACTGAGACTGACAACAAGCCATTTGCCTGAGAATAAGCAACAGAGGATAGAAGCTGACAGGAGAGAACTCAAACCAGGCAGGCTAACTCCAAAATCAGAGCTAAGAAACTACTGCTCCGTACGTTACAGGCTGTAAGTGTAATTCATGCAAGGCCATCTCACCCAGTTAGACAATGACTTTCCAAATAAGATTTTCAAAAACTCATATTGGTTTTTGTAAAATAACTTCAAGAGAATGTCTTGATTATTCTAGACACCATTTAAGATTCAACTTTCCATCTCGGAGTTCTGCTGCGAAGCTTGCTGTTCTCAGCCACTTACTTATAACACAGTTTACCATATTTGTTTCTCTCAATGAGTACAAATCTGTGCACCAGTTAGGGTTATTGGATTTAAACATGAAAACTCTGCCTGATCTGGAACCATTACAATTTAACTCCCTCAAGCAGGTTGTCAAGTTAAAAGGATGGTGAAATCCATTAAGGAAAATCTGAATCAGATGACAATTGTGTGTCAGAAAGATTAACCAGTTTAACTAACCAGATTTCTCAACCCTCACCAAATCGCTCTAGACTCCAATAATAGGAGGCTGCCCTGTCTAATTATCAGTGGTACTCTGAATTCCATTCCACCTGCTGACATCTTGTCACAGCCTCCTTCCTTCAGTTTCCACTCATTAGAGCTCAATGGTATTAAAGCTATTTGTTATTGTTTTCTTCTTTTTGTGGGCTGAATTGTGTCTCTCCAAAATTTATATGTTGAAGCCCTAAAGCCCAGTACCTTAGAATATGACTATATGGAGATAGGACATTTTAACAAAGTGATTAAGTTAAAATGAGGTCTTTAGGGTGGGCCCTAATCCAATCTGACTGGTGTCCTTATAAGAAGAGGAAATTTGTACACACGAAGAGACACCAGCAATGTGCATGCACAGATGAAAAACCACGTGAGGACATAGGGAGAAGGCCACTATTTGCAAGGCAAAGAGAAAGACCTCTGAGGAAACCAACACTGCCAGCACCTTAATAGACTCCTAGTCTTCTGAACTATAAGAAAAGAAATTATTTTGTTTGAGCCACCCAGTCTGTGGTATTTTGTTATGATATCCAACACACTAATAAATGTCCATTGTTTATATGAGCCTCTCCAAAGAACAGTCTTTGACATATTCACCTTTGTATCCTTTACAAATACTTGAACATTAAAGGCACTCTTTCCATGTTTATCTTGTTATTATTACTGTTTCAATATTCACTTCAAATATCTTTAACCAGATATAGGTGATAAGGCCCTACAAGACCAAAAAACAACAACAGCAACATATTCAATTTTTAAAATGTTATGTAATATCTGCCATGTGCTAGGTGTTTAATATACAAAGAGGAAGAAGACTATCCCTACCCTTAAGATATTTATTTCCAGTCATCTAGAAAGGCATATAAATTAATAACTACAATATTGCTGGATTAATTCTGATGATGGGTTTGGGGAGTGGAGAAATCACACCTTATCAGATATTTGAAGGCCACTTTGCTATCATAGAACTGTCTTTGCTCATTTATTTCAGGAGAGCAGCTTGTATCTTACCCTAAGTGTAACATGGGTCAGCAGTAGCACAACAGCCTGTTCTGCTGTAGAACCTGTGATTCCAGGTTGACTTGACAACAACACTCTCACTAAGAACAGTCCCTCTACAACCACCAGGAAACAACTGTTTGGACCATGTTTCATGAGGATGAGAATAATTCTTTTTGGCTACCACACCATTCAAGTGGAGTCACCAAATGTCTCTACATCCACCCTTATAACACAGAGGCAAGCTCAATTAAAAAAAGACAACCGCCTTGCTGGTTAAGATTTTCTTAGCTCAGCATCAGGGGATATTATCAATGACAGAGAACTCTGAGGTTGCTTTCGTTCTTTCTGCGTTGCAGCATGTGCGTGTTGCAGTTTTTGGTGAAGGAATTATTAGGTCAAAGTAGTTGTAGTTCCAGTAGAGAAGCATTGTTGAAAATGTTGGTTTTGCTGCTACCTAAATAGCACATTTTAGTCATCTATAAAATGAGAGGGTTTAACAAAATCATCTCAAAGGTCCCTTTTTGTTCTCAAATTCTATGATTCTGTAATCAATAGCTCAACTTTTTAAAATGTAAACAAGCCTCAAGAAATCTTTAAGCTTCTAGCTTGTTTATGCACATTTACAATTTATTCATTGGGGATTATGTTACATAACAGTAGTAGTTATACATGTTCCTAAAAATGAATTCATTTTATTTCTGTTGCCCTTTGAATACTTTTGATGTTGCATTTTAAAGTTCCTCAGGGTATAGTCTAATATATTATACTACATTAGTCTCAATATCTAAGTACGCCACTGAAAATTTTATTTTTTTATTGATTCCCAAAATGATGCTTCTATAGAAAAATACTCGATTTTAAGAGGAACATTTCCTGGGGTGGGGGGGGGGAGGAAATGTTTTGGTCTCTGCTATAAAATAATTTACTTTGAAAACTAAAAATAGAGGTTCTTTTAAATGTTAAAACTTCCTTCTTTAATGAGAATTACTATGCACTGTTCATTTCATTTATAAAAAAAGATCAGCTGAATTTCTTAATACCAAATGAGCTTCTCCTGGTGTTTCAACTCTCACTGAAACTAAGGCCCTTATATCTGAGTGGAAATCTCACTAATTTCAGGAAAAAAATTATATACAATTCAAATGAACAGTACTAGTTTCAAAATGGAAATCAAGGTATATGGTTTACATTCATGGATCTCCTCTGTGCGATCTGACATTAATGTGTCCCTTAATTCCTTCTTTTATTCTTCTAACCTTCACTGTCCTCTCTCCAGCTATCCTTTTACTTCTCCTTCCTTTCACAGATCCTTACTAAACAAATAAAAAATTTATGTATCTCTTGCCCATATAGTTCTATCCCAGAATGGTGATTTCAAAAGAACACAATCCAAGAACAAAAAGGCCCTTTAAAAAACTCAAATACCAAGAAGAGAATACACAATTCACTTCAACACTTCTTAAAATCCCCTGTATTCTCTCCCATCCACTGTCCTCACACATACCAGGTAGTCTTTTCCTGCTTTTGCACCTGCCCCCGGAAAACTTTTCACCCAACTCTAGCCCTCTGGTTCTTTGCTTCACACCTTTTTTGGTCTCAATTCTTATTTTTAAAAAGTCCAAAAGAACCAGGACAGAAGAAAAGCTGGTAGTTCGTATATTTGTAATTTGTGTTCAATCACCCTTCCCAAGCGGTTTAAAGGTATATGAAGAAACACAGACTCTACCTTTAAAATCCTATAATCAATGGAGGATATTCAACACTTGTTGGACATCTAAATACATCAAATGCTATGTCAAGCACCATGGATATAAAGATGAATAGGCAAGAGTCTCTGCCTTAAGGAAGTTGACAGCACAAGGTACAGGTGGCCATGTGGACAGACAACTAGAATGCATTGTGATAAATGCTAAAGTAAACTTTACACAGAAAATGCTACGGAAACTTGACGGAACTTTAAAAATGACTCACTATCCAGTACTCTTAATGGTATTTCTCTTTGTTACAGGAACTCCAATCTTGAATTGAAAATAATTCATCACTATTTTGTCACTGTCTCTGCCTCTCTGCCTAACTTGTCCCCTGAGTTTTGCAGCTTCATATCTATTTCTAATAATATCCTCCAAATATGTGGTAAACTGGAGTGGTGATGGTGAGGGAGAGGGGGGAAAAAAACAAAAAACAACAATAAAAGAAAGCCTGGCCCTTATCTCCCAAAGGAAAGAAATTTTGAAAATGTCAGAAATGTGACTGAGTTGTCAGAAGGACATGGATTCAGCATTATGAACTTTGAAACATATGATCTGTGTTTTTGTTATTTGGAGTTTATTTTCTACAATAGCAGTATGATCATCACAAAAATTTCATGAAGATTAAAAAACAAAAGCCCACTCTGCCCAAGCAATCTGTGTCTTTCCTAATATTTTTAATCACATTCTTCCAATGCCCTTAGCATCATATTCAACTTCTGGAACGTCTTCCTAAGTGGGCTCTGCCCCAATTTCTCCCAATTAAAGTATATCTAATCTGCTTCCAGATTAATTATCCTAAATAATATTTATGTCACTCCCTTTTAAAAGCTGCAATAGTTCCCAATGTCTATAGGATAAATCTCAAACTCTTTAGCTTCACATAAAGATTCTTGAAATTTTGGTACCCCAGACCATCTTTACAATCTTATTTCTTACTCCTAACTCAACCATATGCTCCAGTGAACTCAAATGCTCAGCCTCTTCAAGAAACACTTGCTGATTGATTTGCCTAGAAATGCTTTTTCTGAAAACTGCTCCTCCTTCCTTCCAACAACATGGTTATAGTTACCTTGCAAAGTAACTCTGATTACCATTGGTGATTGATCCAAGAGTGACACCTGACCCAAACTGATCCAATGAGGAATTTTAAATGGAAACTGGAATAGTCCAGGCTCAGTCTGGTTGTCATTTTCTGCCACGTCATTTTCTGGTTGTCATTTTCTGCCATTTTCTGGGACCGAGAAAGAAGAGCTGATATGAAGTAAGGAATGAAGCAGATATGTAGACGGGAGCAAAGACAAGACACAGAAAGAAAAGGACTGTAGTCTTCATCTATTGTGTTCATCTGACCCAGCTGTATTCTGCCTTTGGGGCCCAACAGACACTGTGTAGTCATAATAATAAATTACCTCCTTTGCTTAGGTTATTTTAAATGAATTCTGTTACTTGCATCCCAAAAGAGTTGTAATTAGTCTAATGATATTTGCCTTTTAGAGAATTCTCTCTGTGCACAATGTGGAAAGAAGATGGGCTAATAAGGGAAGAGAACAGAGGCAATGAGACCAGACAGGAGGCCACTGGAAGCATCCAGGAACAGGACTTAGTGATGATTGGATGTGGGAGGTTAGCAAGGGTGGTGGGGACTATGAATGACCTGAAGGCTGGATGACTGGTTGGAGAGTGGGAAAGAGAATACTAAAGAATTTAAGGTATGATGATGAACTCTGCTCTACATGAGATAACTCATGTTATACATGAGATAGCACAATTCCTAGGCCATAGTAGGTACTCCACACATGTCAGTGTCCACATCCCCCAACTCCATTTACATTTGTCTCCCTTGTTAGGCCATGTGTAAGCTCCTAGAAAGCACAGATTATACACTATTCCATAGCCCTCACAGTGACTACTCAGGTCCTGGTATACCGTAGACATTCAGTAAATATTTGTTGATTTCATTTTATTTTTATGCTAGACAGCTTTGTTTTGATTGCTTATAATAATATATCTTCTCAAAGTGAACACTCAGAATATATTGTATAGACTTGATTTTTTAGACAAAGAATCAAAAGAATGCTTTCCTCACTATAATCTTGTTTGATTTTGCAGTGGTCTTGAAAAAGTCTGAATTCTAATAAAGGGCCATTTTATTTTTGATTGGTAAAAAATAAGTAAGATCCAGACACAAAAAGAATAAATAAATAAGCTTTTCATTTATAAATATGTGTGAATCTAAAAGTTCTCAGTAAACATCAATGCACAATACTTAAAAATAAATCTGAAAGCTGAATACAGAGCCTGACTCCTAATATAAACACAAACTAATCAAACCCAAGAATTTAGAATTTGAAACAGCTCTTGTTGTTGAATCTCAATCTCTATTTCACATATAACTATAAGGCTTTTTGGAAATTAATTCTTTTCTAGTTCTCTATAAAAAAAGATTATTCTTACTATTTAATATATATTATCTATATATAGATCTAATATAATAATTGTATGGAATATATAATTACATAATAAATTTGTATTAAAATTCTAATATGTATTATTTATAGAGAGAAAAAGAGTGCAAATGTGGCAAACATATTTAAATATTTAAAAATTCATCTTGGGGGGCACCTGGGTGGCTCAGTCAGTTGAGCGTCTGACTTTGGCTCAGGTCATGATCTCTCAGTCTGTGATTTCAAGCCCCGCATTGGGCTCTGTGCTGACAGCCCAGAGCCTGGAACCTGCTTTGGATTCTGTGTCTCCCTCTCTCTCTGCCCCTCCCCCGCTCATGCTCTGTCTCTCTCTCTCTCTCTCTCTCTCTCTGTCAAAAATAAACAGATGGCTTCCCAGGGGAGTTCTACCAGACGTTTAAAGCAGAGATAATACTTATCCTTCTCAAGCTATTCCAAGAAATAGAAAGGGAAGGAAAACTTCCAGACTCATTCTATGAAGCCAGTATTACTTTGATTCCTAAACCAGACAGAGACCCAGTAAAAAAAAGAGAACTACAGGCCAATATCTCTGATGGATATGGGTGCAAAAATTCTCAATAAGATACTAGCAAATCGAATTCAACAGCATATAAAAAGAATTATTCACCATGATCAAGTGGGATTCATTCCTGGGATGCAGGGCTGGTTCAACATTCGCAAATCGATCAACGTGATACATCACATTAACAAAAAAAAAGAGAAGAACCATATGATCCTGTCAATCGATGCAGAAAAGGCCTTTGACAAAATCCAGCACCCTTTCTTAATAAAAACCCTTGAGAAAGTCGGGATAGAAGGAACATACTTAAAGATCATAAAGGCCATTTATGAAAAGCCCACAGCTAACATCATCCTCAACGGGGAAAAACTGAGAGCTTTTTCCCTGAGATCAGGAACACGACAGGGATGCCCACTCTCACTGCTGTTGTTTAATATAGTGCTGGAAGTTCTAGCATCAGCAATCAGACAACAAAAGGAAATCAAAGGCATCAAAATTGGCAAAGATGAAGTCAAGCTTTCGCTTTTTGCAGATGACATGATATTATACATGGAAAATCCGATAGACTCCACCAAAAGTCTGCTAGAACTGATACATGCATTCAGCAAAGTTGCAGGATACAAAATCAATGTGCAGAAATCAGTTGCATTCTTATACACTAACAATGAAGCAACAGAAAGACATATAAAGAAACTGATCCCATTCACAATTGCACCAAGAAGCATAAAATACCTAGGAACAAATCTAACCAAAGATGTAAAAGATCTGTATGCTGAAAACTATAGAAAGCTTATGCAGGTAATTGAAGAAGATATAAAGAAATGGAAAGACATTCCCTGCTCATGGATTGGAAGAATAAATATTGTCAAAATGTCAATACTACCCAAAGCTATCTACACATTCAATGCAATCCCAATCAAAATTGCACCAGCATTCTTCTCGAAACTAGAACAAGCAATCCTAAAATTCATATGGAACCACAAAAGGCCCCGAATAGCCAAAGTAATTTTGAAGAAGAAGACCAAAGCAGGAGGCATCACAATCCCAGACTTTAGCCTCTACTACAAAGCTGTCATCATCAAGACAGCATGGTATTGGCATAAAAACAGACACATAGACCAATGGAATAGAATAGAAACCCCAGAACTACACCCACAAACGTATGGCCAACTCATCTTTGACAAAGCAGGAAAGAACATCCAATGGAAAAAAGACAGTCTCTTTAACAAATGGTGCTGGGAGAACTGGACAGCAACATGCAGAAGGTTGAAACTAGACCACTTTCTCACACCATTCACAAAAATAAACTCAAAATGGATAAAGGACCTGAATGTGAGACAGGAAACCATCAAAACCTTAGAGGAGAAAGCAGGAAAAGACCTCTCTGACCTCAGCCGTAGCAATCTCTTACTCGGCACATCCCCAAAGGCAAGGGAATTAAAAGCAAAAGTGAATTACTGGGACCTTATGAAGATAAAAAGCTTCTGCACGGCAAAGGAAACAACCAACAAAACTAAAAGGCAACCAACGGAATGGGAAAAGATATTTGCAAATGACATATCGGACAAAGGGCTAGTATCCAAAATCTATAAAGAGCTCATCAAACTCCACACCAGAAAAACAAATAACCCAGTGAAGAAATGGGCAGAAAACATGAATAGACACTTCTCTAAAGAAGACATCCGGATGGCCAACAGGCACATGAAAAGATGTTCAACGTCGCTCCTTATCAGGGAAATACAAATCAAAACCACACTCAGATACCACCTCACGCCAGTCAGAGTGGCCAAAATGAAGAAATCAGGGGACTATAGATGCTGCAGAGGATGTGGAGAAACAGGAACCCTCTTGCACTGTTGGTGGGAATGCAAATTGGTGCAGCCGCTCTGGAAAGCAGTGTGGAGGTTCCTCAGAAAATTAAAAATAGACCTACCCTATGACCCAGCAATAGCACTGCTAGGAATTTATCCAAGGGATACAGGAGTACTGATGCATAGGGGCACTTGTACCCCAATGTTTATAGCAGCACTCTCAACAATAGCCAAATTATGGAAAGAGCCTAAATGTCCATCAACTGATGAATGGATAAAGAAATTGTGGTTTATATACACAATGGAATACTACGTGGCAATGAGAAAAAATGAAATATGGCCTTTTGTAGCAACATGGATGGAACTGGAGAGTGTGATGCTAAGTGAAATAAGCCATACAGAGAAAGACAGATACCATATGGTTTCACTCTTATGTGGATCCTGAGAAACGTAACAGAAACCCATGGGGGAGGGGAAGGAAAAAAAAAAAAAAAAGAGGTTAGAGTGGGAGAGAGCCAAAGCATAAGAGACTGTTAAAAACTGAGAACAAACTGAGGGTTGATGGGGGGTGGGAGGGAGGGCAGGGTGGGTGATGGGTATTGAGGAGGGCACCTTTTGAGATGAGCACTGGGTGTTGTATGGAAACCAATTTGACAGTAAATTTCATATATTAAAAAATAAAATAAAATAAACATTAATTTTTTTTAATAAAAATAAATAAATAAATAAATAAATAAATAAATAAATAAATAAATAAAAATTCATCTTGGGGCATGTGGATGGCTCAGTCGCTTAAGCATTTGACTCTTGATTTCCACCCGGGTCATGATCTCACAGTTCGTGAGTTTGGGCTCCACATCAGGCCCTGTGCTGACAGCTTGGAGCCTGCTTGGGATTCTCTTTCTCTTTCTCTCTCTACCCCTCCCCTACTCGTGCTGTCTCTCTCTCAAAAAAAAAAAAATGAAAAGAAAAAAACTCATCTTAACAAATTATATTGCCATAGACATTTACAATCAATCCGAGAAAATCATGACTAGGTAGTGAATTTACTAGCCATAACTGAAGAGGAGAGATGAGCCATGATTCATGCATAGCTGCTATACGTGGCCAATATACCTCTGCAGATTCCTGGGCATTGAGGGAAGCAGATACAACCTGAGAAAGAATTCTCTAATGTGGGAAATCTAGGTCACCCAATATAAAATGTGATCTGAGAGGCAGTGAACTGCCCACCAGTGGAGCATTCTTTTGAGTTAAGATTATCTCTAGGAGACTTCTGTTACAATGCATATATTAAGGAAAACTGATAAAGCATTGACCTGCTCATATCTATAAACACATTGTTGGGCTTTGTTCGTTTTAGTAACTCCCTATCACCTAAAAGAGAACCATGGTTTGGCCCTTTGGCCCTACCTACCTTCTTAAGCTCATTTCTTGTCATTCTTTCCTTCCCAGCAGACCCTCTTCTCCCTCTCCATAACTGGTGCCTTCTCAGTGCTTCAGGTTTCAAATTAAATGAGATCTCTCAGGTATTCTAAGTTCCTTGAACAAGACTTTATTGTGCAAGTCCTGATGTAATTAATATTATGTAAAAATTTCCCAGGAGCATCTGAGACAAGTATGTCTCAGATATTTTTACCTATTATTTTTTTATACTCTAAAAGATTTTTTAAAATGCTCTATCTCAGCACAAATGCATACCAGGGTACATGACTGCAGGTGGCAGCTGGTCTGGAGCAGCCAGACATAGCAGCAGATATGAAGGGCACAGAAAAGAATCTTTCATTTGTATCACCAGCCCTTTTTCTGGAAGGAAGAGAGGAATCAGGCTGATTTAATATACTGGGTATATGGTACAATCAATGCAGCACTCATGTTTATGTCATGATCATTCCTCATTTGAAGGGTATTTCAATTCAGTTGGGTGGGGTGGAGGTGGATGGGTGAAACAGTAAAAGGGATTAAGGGTATACTTCGTGATGAGCACTGAGTAATGTATAGAATTGTTGAATCATTATACTGTACATCTGACAATAATATAACACTGCGTTAATTATACTTGAATAAATAAATAATAAATTCAGTTTGGGGGGATTACATGAGCAAAGCTGTACATAGCGGTGACTAAGTTTCTCAGTCCTTTGTCTCATGCAATACCCTAGAGTTACCCTTACATCAAAGCCTGGAAATAAAGAATTAGAGAATCTGCAGCCACTGCCTCTGTTCTCAAGAATCATAAGATCCCATGTGAACCATAACAAAATATGAAATGACTACCATAGACACCAACTGAATGAATATTTAGTAAATTTAAAAAGTAATAAAATATTTATAGTTTACCAAAAGATCGTCTAGACTACTTGAAAGAAAAAAATGTGCTTTACTTTTCGGCCTTAATCTAAAACTTAAATCATGAATGTGCTTTTAACTCTTATTTTGAATAATTCTGAGTTTGGGGGAACAACCCATTATGCCACTATGCCAGTGTAATAGCTAAAGAAGCATTCTTACAAAGTAATATATTAAAATCAATTCAGTTAGCTTCAAAAAGGGAAATCTGCTGTATTTTTTAACTCTCCATACTTAACATATTATATGACTCAAGTATACCTATTGATTAAATAACTGTCTAGAACTATTGCCACTGTTCTCACTATATTTGGTGCCTTTAGAATATGTCTACATAAACATCATAAAAAATATATTGTTCTAACTAAACAAATAATACAACACATTAAGTAAACTAGGAGCTGGTTCTTTGAAAAAATCAACAAAATTGATAAACATTTGGTCAAACTCATCAGAGAGAGAGAGAGAGAAAGAGGAAATTCAAACAAACAAAATCAGAAATGAAACAAGAGAAGTAACAACCAAGACCACAGAAACACACAGGATTATAAGAGAATATTACAGGGGCTCCTGGGTGGCTCAGTCAGTTGAGCAACCAACTTCAGCTTAGGTCATGATCTTACGGTTTGTGAGTTCGAGCCCCGCATCAGGCTCTGTGCTGACAGCTCAGAGCCTGGAGCCTGCTTCTGATTCTGTGTCTCCCTTTCTCTCTGCCCCTCCCCCACTCATGCTCTGTCTCAGAAATAAATAAACATAATTTTTTTTTTTTTAAATAAGAGAATAACATAAAAAAAAAAAAAATTACATGCTGGGGCACCTGGCTGGCTCAGTCAGTTAAGCATCCAACTTCGGCTCAGGTCATGATCTCGCAATTTGTGAGTTTGAGACCCCACATTGGGCTTGCTGCTGTCAACACAGAGCCTGCTTCAGATCTTCTGTCCCTCTTTCTCTCTCTGTCCCATCCCCATTTCCACACGAGCTCTCCTTCTCAAAAATAAATAAAACATTTAAAAAATTACATGCTAACAAATTGGATAACCTAGAAGAAATGGATAATTTCTAGATACATATAACCTCCCAAAACTGAATCAGGAAGGAATCCAAAATTTGAACATACCAATTACCAGTAATGAAATTGAATCGGTAATCAAAAGCTCCCAAAAAACAAAAGTTCAGGACTAGGTGGCTTCACAGGTAAATTTTATCAAGTATCTAAAGAAGAGTTAGTACCTATTCTTCTCAAACTATTCCAAAAAATAGAAGAGGAAGGAAAGTTTCCAGATTCATTCTACGAGGCTAAAATTACCCTAATACAAAAACCAGATGAAGACATTACAATCTCTGATCTATCTCTGATGAAGACAGACGCAGAAACCCTCAACAAAATATTAGCAAACTGAATCCAACAATATATTTTAAAAAATCATTCACCACAGTCAAGTGAGATTTATTCCCAGGATGCAAGGGTGATTAAACATTTGCAAATCAATCAAAGGATATAGCACATCAACAAGAGAAAGGATAAAAACTATATAATCATTTCAATAGATTTAGGAAAAGCACTTGACAAAGTACAGTTTCCATTCATGATAAAAAAAACTTCAACAAAGTAGGTTTAGAGGGAATATACCTCAACATAATGAGGTCCATATACGAAAAAACCACAGCTAACATTATATTCAAAGGTAAAAAAACTGAGAGCTTTTCTCCTAAAATCAGGAACAAGAAAAGAATGCCCACTGTCACCACTTTTATTCAACATAATACTGGAAGTCCTACCAGAGCAATCAGACAAGAAAAGGAAATAAAAGTCATTCAAACTGATAAGGAAGAAATCAAACTTTCACTATTTGCAGATGACATAATACTATATATATAAAACCCTAAAGACTCCACCAAAAACTACTAGAACTGATAAATGAGTTCAGTAAGATGGCAGGATACAAAATCAATATAAAGAAATCCATTGCATTTCTACACAATAATGATGAAGTAGCAGAGAAATTAGAAAACAGTACCATTTATAGTTGCACCAAAAATAAAATAATTAGGAATAAAGTTAATCACAAGGGTGGAAATCCTATCCTCTAAAACCTATAAAACATTGAAGAGGAGAGTTCTTGGAGAAGATGGTAGAGTAGTAGGACCCTAAGCTCACCTCGTCCCAAAGATACAACTAGATAATACCCACATTAGTGTAAATAATCCATAAAACAACCTAAACACTAGCAGAACAAACTCTTTACAAATATATGTAGAGAAGAGGCCATTTTGAAGAGTGTAGGAAGGTAGTTGGGAGCTAAAAGGAACTGCAGGACTGTCTATGGGAGGAAGGGATGCTGAGGGCACAGAGAAGGGAAAGAAACAGATTTTCACACCAAGTAGCTCACATAGAGAATCCCCATAACATTTGGCTTTGAAAATCAGAGGGGCTAAATTTCATGCGTTCTTACAATCAGCAGTGATTAACACCTGGAACTTTAAAAATCAATAGCTCAGGGCGCCTGGGTGCCTCAGTTGGTTAACATCTGACTTCGGCTCAGGTCATGATCTCACAGTTTGTGAGTTTGAGCTTCGTGTCAGGCTCTTTGCTGACAGCTAGGAGCCTGGAGCCTACTTTGGATTCTGTGTCTCCCTCTTTCTCTGCCCCTCCCCAGCTTGTGCTCTCTCAGTCGCTTGGCTCTCTCTCTCTCTCTCTCCCTCAAAAGTAGATAAACATTAACTTTTTTTTTTTTTTAATCAGCAGCTCAGCTCTGGAAGAACCAGAGGGTGAGAGGAAACTGAGCCCCACCCTTAAAGAGACAACACAATAAACAGCCCCAGGATATACAACATAGAAGCAGCAGGGTTTGTTTGTTTGTTTTTTATGTTTTTTAATTTATTTTGAGAAAGGGGTGGGGGAGAGAGAGAACAAGCAGGGGAGGAGCAGAGAAAGAGGGGGACAGAGAATCTGAAGCAGGCTCTGTGCTGACAGCAGAGAGCTCCATGTAGAGCTCAAGCTCATGAGCCGTGAGATCATGACCTGAGCCAAAGTCAGATGCTTAACTGACTGAGCCACCCAGCACCCCCCTTTTTTTAAAGTTTTTAAATTTATTTTGAGAGAAAGAGAGGGAGAAAATGAGCAGGGGAGGGAGGCAGCAGTTTGAAAGACACCTGGGGTATACAGGAGGGAGATTTGTTTAGTAATCTCAGGGCATGTGCTGGAGGGACAGGGATCATCAGGAGAACTCCTCTAGGAACAAAGGACCTGGCAGGAGCCATTTCCCTCCCCCAGCCACCTCAACCTAGACACAAGGACACCTGCAGGAACCAGCCAGAACCAACACTTACCACCTAACTTGCTAACTGTGCCCAGTCCCTATGCAGACACACACCTCCAGCCAGGCCTCTGCTCTAGGCCCCTGAAGTACCCAGGCCTGGTGAATAGAGGACATGGCACTGCAGGGCACTACAGATCCTACTCTTCATAAGGCCACTACTTTCAAGAGTGGGAGACAGAGCTGAATTTTCTAACACATAGAAACAGATACAGGGAGTTAGACAAAATGAGAAGACAGGGGAATATGACCCAAATGAAAGAATGAGACAAAGTCACAGCAAGAGAGCTGAACAAAACAGAGGTAAGTAATAAACCTGATAGAAAATTCTAAGTAATGGTCATAAAAATACTCACTGGATTTGAGAAAGAGTGGACAATCTCAGTGAAACTCTTAACAAAGAAATATAAAACATAAAAAAGAATCAATCAGATAAAGAACTTAATAACTAAAATTAAAATTACACTAGATGGAATAAATTGTGGAGTAGAGAAAGAAAAGGATGGAGTGGAAACCAATTTGACAATAAATTTCATAAAAAATAAATAAATAAATAACTTATATTAAAAAAAAAAAGGATGGAGAAAATTTATGTGAAGAAATAATAGCTGAAAACTTCCTGAATCTGTGGAAGGAAACAAACCCAGATCCAGAAGGTATAGAAAGCCTCCAAGAAAATCAATCCAAGGAGGTCAACACCCAGGCACATGGCAATTAAAATGGCAAAAAGTAGTTACAGAGAGAATTTTAAAAGCATCAAGATAAAAGAAAACAGTTACATAAAAAAGAAACCCCATAGGGCGATCAGCTGATTTTTCAGCAGAAACTGCAGACCAGAAGCGGGTGGCATGATATATTCAAAGTGCTGAAAGAAAAAGACCTGCAGTCAAGAATACTACACCCAGCAAGGCTATCATTCAGAATAGAGAGATAAAGAGTTTCCCAGATAAGCAAAAGTTAAAGAAATTCATCATCACTAAACCAATGCTACAAGGAAAAACCATAAGTAGAAATTAAAAAAAAAAAAAAAAAGGGGGGAAGCACAAAAGCAATAAAAACAAGTGTATCTATAAAAACAAGTCAAAGGATTCACAAAATAAAAGAATGTTGGGGCACCTGGGTGGCTCAGTCAGTTGAGCATCTGAATCTTGATTATGGCCCAGGTCATTACCCCAGGGTCATGGAATTGAGCCCCATGTCAGGCTTCACGAAGTGTGGAGACTGCTTAAGATTCTCTCCCTCTTGCACTCTGCCCCTCTCTCCCCACTTATGCTCTCTCTCTTGAAAATAAAAAAAAAAAAAATTAAGGAGGTAAAGTATGTCACAATATACCTAAAACATGGGGTGGGGGAGAAGAGTAAAGAATGGCTTCAAACTTACATGACCACCAACTTAATATAGACTGCTATATGCAGAAGATGTTATATACAAACCTAAAGGTAACCACAAATCAAAAACCAGTAATAGATATGCAAAAAATAAAGAGAAAGGAATCCAAGTGTACCAAAGAAAGCCAACAAACAATGAGAGAAGAGAGCAAGAGGAAGAAAGGAATAAGAAGAACTACTAAAACAACTATAAAACAAACAACAAAATGGCAATAAGTATATACCTATCAATAATTAGCTTGCATGTAAATGTATTAAATATTCTAATCAAAAGACACAGGGTGATAGAATGGATAAAAAAGCAAGACCCATCTATATGCTGCCTACAAAAGACTCACTTCAGAGCTAAAAACACATGCAGATTGAAAGTGAAGGGATAGAAAAGTACTCAGCATGCAAGTGGAAGTGAAAAGAAAATTGGGGTAGCAATACTTATATCAGACAAAATAGACTTTAAAATAAAGACTATGAGGCTCCTGGATGGTTCAGTCAGTTAAGCATCTGACTTCGGCTCAGGTCATGGTCTCATGGTTCATGAGTTTGAGTCCTGCTTCAGGTGAGCTCAAGCCCCACCTTGGCTGAACACAAGCCCTGCTTCAGGTGAATATGAGCCCTGCTTCAGGTAAAAACAGGATCCCTGCTTCGGGTGAGCCCCACTTCTCTCTCTCTCCCTCTCTCTGCCCCTCACTCACTGTGCCCTCTCTCTAAAAATATAAAAATAAAAATAAAAAAATAATAAAACAAAGACTGTAACAAGAGACAAAGGACACTATATAATCATAAAGGCAATACTCCAACAAGAAGATATAACAATTATAAATATTTATGTGCCCAGCATGGGAGCATCCAAATAAATGAAGCAGCTAATAACAAAAATAAAGGAAGTAATCAATAGTAATATAATAATAGTAGGGGACTTTAACACTCCACTTACATCAATGCGTAGATCATCCAATAACAAAAAATCAACAAGGAAACAGTGACTTTGAATGATACATTGGACCAAATGGATCTCACATATATTCAGAACATTGCATCCTAAAACAGCAGAATACACATTCTTTTCAAGTACATGTGAAACATTCTCCAGAATAGATAACATATTAGGCCATAAAACAAGTCTCAACAAATTCAAAAAGATCGAAGTCATACCATGCATCTTTTCTGACCACAACACTATGTAACTAGGAATTAACCACAAGAAAAAATCTGAAAAGAACACAAATACATGGAGGTTAAGGAATGGGTCATCTAAAAAAATCAAAGAGAAAATAAAAACATACATAGAGACTAATGAAAATAAAAACACAACAGTCCAAGGGCACCTGAGTGGCTCAGTCGGTTGAGTGTCTGACTTCGGCTCAGGTCATGATCACATGGTTTGTGAGTTCAAGCCCCACATTGGGCTCACTGCTTTCAACGCAGAACCTGCTTCAGTTCCTCTGTCCCCCTTTCGCTGCCCCTCCCCCACTTGTGTGCACACTCTTTCTCTCTCTCTTTCAAAAATAAATAAACATCAAAACACACACACACATACACACACACACACACACAAAAGTCCAAAATCTTGGGATGTAGCAAAAGCCATTCTAAGAGAGAAGCTTCTAGCAATGCAGGCCTACCTTAGAAGCAAGAAAATTCCTTTTTTTTTTTAAGTTTGTTTATTTATCTTGAGAAAGAACACACAAGCAGGTGAGGGGCAGAGAGAAGGAGAGACAGAAACCAAGTAGGCTCCATGCCTTTGGCACAGAGCCCAACAAGGGGCTCGAATCCACGAACTGTGAGATCATGACCTGAGTCAAGATGAAGAGTTGGATGCCTAAATGACTGAGCCACTTAGTTGCCCAAGAAGCAAGAAAAGTCTTAAATAAATCACTCAGGAAAGAAATTGAAGATGACACAAATGGAAAGATATACCACACTCATATAATGGGAGGACAAATATTGTTAAAATGTCCATACTGACCAAAGCAATCTACAGATTTAATGCAACCCCTATCAAAATACCAATAGCATTTTTCACAGAACTAGAACAATCCTAAAATTTGTTTGGAACTACAAAAGATTCTGAATAGCCAAAGCATTCTTGAAAAAGAAGAACAAAACTGGAGGTATCACAATTTCCAGTTTCAAAATGTACTACAAAGTTGTAGTAATCCAGACCATATGGTACTGGTACAAAAACAGACACATAGATCAACAGAATAGAATAGAAAGCGCAGAAATAAACCCACGATTATATGGTCAATTAATGGAACCAAGAATATGCAATGGAGCAAAAAGAGTCTCTTCAGCAAATGGTGTTGGGAAAACAGGACAACTACAGGCAAAAGAATGAAACTGGACCACTTTCTTACACCATACACAATAATAAGCTCAAAATGTATTGAAGATCTAAATGTGAGACCTGAAACCATAAAAATCCTAGAAAAGAACACAGGCAATAATCTCTGTAACATCAGCTATAGCAACGTTTTTCTACCTATGTCTTCTGAGGCAAGGGAAACAAAAGCAAAAACTATTGGGACCACATCAAAATAAAAAGCTTCTGCACAGCAATGGAAACAATCAACAACAGTAAAAGACAACCTACTGAATGAGGGAAGATATTTGCAAATGACATATCCAAAAAAATTTTAGTATCCAAAATATATAAATAACTTATACAACTCAACACCAAAAAACCCCACAAATAATTCAATTAAAAATGGCAGAAGATGGGGCGCCTGGGTGGCGCAGTTGGTTAAGCGTCCGACTTCAGCCAGGTCACGATCTCGCGGTCCGTGAGTTCGAGCCCCGCGTCAGGCTCTGGGCTGATGGCTCGGAGCCTGGAGCCTGTTTCCGATTCTGTGTCTCCCTCTCTCTCTGCCCCTCCCCCGTTCATGCTCTGTCTCTCTCTGTCCCAAAAATAAATAAAAAATGTTGAAAAAAAAAATTAAAAAAAAAAAAAAAAAAAGAAATTCTATTTAAAAAAAAAAAAAAAATGGCAGAAGACATGAAAAGATACTTCTCCAAAGACAATATATAGATGGCCAACAGACATGAAAAGATGCTCAACCTCACACATCATCAGGGAAATGTAAATCAGAACCACAATGCGAAATCACTTCATACCTGTCAGAATGGCTACAATCAAAAACACAAAAAATAACAAGTGTTGGTGAGGACGTGGAGAATAAGGAACTGTCATGCACTATTGGTGAGAATGCAAACCAGTTCAGCCATTGTGGAAAATGGTATGGAGATTCCTCAAAAAAACTAAAAATAGAATTACCATATGATCCAGTAATTCCACTAATAGGTATTTGCACAAAAACTAATTCAAAAACATATATGCAGCCCTATGTTTACTGCAGCATTATTTACAATAGCCAAATTATGAAAGCAGCGTAAGTGTCCATTGACAGATAAATGAATAAAGAAGAAAAAATATATATATTTATATTATATATAAGTATATACAATGAAAATTATTCAGCCATAAAAAAGAATGAAATCTTGCCATTTGTAACAATATGGGTGGATCTAGAGGGTTTAATGCTAAGTGAAATAAGTCAGTCAGAGAAAGACAAATGCCATATGATGTCATTCACTTGTGGAATTTAAGAAACAAAACAAATGAACAACAGGAAAAAAGAAACAAATCAAAAAACATACTCTTAACTATAGAGAACAAGTTGATGGTTACCAGAGGGGATGTGTGGGGGCATAGAATGAGTGATAGGTGAAGGGGATTAAGAGTACACTCATCATGATGAGCAGTGAGTAATCTATAAAACTGTTGAATCACTATATGCCTGAAACTAATATAATACACTGTAAGTCAATTATACTGAAATTAAAATTACATATATTATTAATATATATTAATTTGATATAATTAATATAATATACATTATTTCAGAATAATTTACATACAGTGTTTTATATTAGTTTCAGATAAGTTTCAGATATATATATATATACATATATATGTGTATATATATATATCTCCATCCTTTGAGGATGGCATTTCCAGACACAGAGTATTGTATTACAAGCACAAAATGAGCATCATGCTCAAAATAAAAAGAATATTCAACTGCCTCATTTGTCAGGTATAAACTTATTCTGACTGTCAATGAACAATCAATGTCTTAAAAGAGGAATTTTCAAAAAAGAAAATAAAATTAATGAAAAGACAAAATTTTCAACTTCAAAAAAGGTAAATCAGAATAACAATAAAGAACATTTTATTAATAAAAGATAGTTATTGGTGACAGGTTGTTTCAGCCTTTCTGCTATGTTATGTCAACACACAACTTTTTCTTTGAAGAACTGTCCCTTCCCTATTCCAGTGATCTTGGTAAGATTGACAGTCACAGTTGTCCTGTGACCCTCCATCCTTGGATGAGCATGTGATATGGGTTGGATCAGCCAGAGTCCTTCCCTAGCACTGACATTTAAAAAAAGTGAAAATGCTCTCTTCCCATATTTTTCAATGACATTGAAGAAACATAGGCCTGGAGATGCTTACTGGCCAACCTCTCCAGTTGTTTGAAAGAATTCATTTCAGTAGAATAGAAGAGGCCAAGTAGGGCAATGCACAGGAGAGATAGTATAAAGGAGAGAGAAGGAAAAAGGAGAAGGAAGAAAGAGATCTAACCTCAGAATATCATTGATGCTGCTTAGTAAATTCTGAAGCTTAGTTCAACTCCTGTTTTTCCCTTGGTATATGAACCAGTAAATTCCCTTTTATTGTTTAAACTAGTTTAGGTTAGTTTTTGTTATTTGTAATCAAGAGTATTAATACAGTGCCCTCCCCCCAATTTGAGTGACAATACCCATTATTTTGGAGAAATAATTATGCACAAATATTATTAGATTTTCTTTTGGTTTTATGTAACAGAAATATGACTACAGTTTCTTAACTAAATATGGATTAATTTAACCACATAAACAAAAATTCCAGAGGAAGGAGTCCAGAGCTGGTGCAGGAATTCAAGAAAGTCACAAGCTCCTAGCTTCCTGTTCTACAAATTTTAACTTGTAGCTTTCATCCTCAGATTTTCAAGAAGTCTGCTCTAATTTTAGTCAGGAAGAAGAAAGGAAGAATAAAGAAGAAAAGGTGTGTGCCAACTGGTGCCTTTTAATTAGTAAAACAAAAATATTTCTAGCTCAGTGAAGCAATCTTAATACACCAGAACACAGTCATAGGAACATACCTATCTGCAAGGGAGTCTGAAAAGTGAGGTTTTTATAACAGTACAGATTCAGATTCCTACCAAAGAAAGTCTTTTATTAATAAAAATGAGACTCAGTATTGAATAGGTACAAGTATGATTTATATCAGAGGCCTTATAAGTTGATACAACATTTGTGGAAAGCAATTTAGACTAACTGTAAAAATATTCATACCTGCTGATCTATACTACCACTTATGGAAATTTATTCTGAAATAATTCAAAATATTAAAAAGATTTAATTACAAAGATACTTATACTGATGATTTTAAAAATTGGAGAAAAATCTGAATAACAATCTCAATATTCAAAAATAAAGCCATGATTGCAAAAATTACAGTAAGTTTGCAAATTACATATTGAAAAGGCATTAAAAATTATAGTTCTTAAAATTATGAAGTAATATAGGGAAATATTTATGACATAATGTTAAGGAAGAAAATTGACTACATGATTTTAGATGCATTAAAATTTATATATACTATAAAAATTATTGAAAAAATACATCAAAATGCTAACAGTGGTTGTATCAGATGGGCTATTGGGGTTATAATTTAGTTTTCTTACCTCCAAGTTAAAATTTTAATTGTTTCTTTTACTTTAATAAATAAATAAAGTAGAACATTAGTTTCTAAATCTATTAGTTTTATCAGCTATATAACTACCCTTTTTGAAGTGACTCTCAGTTTTATAAGAATTCTCTGCAAATTGATGCTATTCTAGTACTTCTCCCATTGTTCAGGATAATATTAGGATCAAAATGGTACCAAACAGATATTTGTTCGTAGATTATTAGATGTTTGTTCTTAGACAGTATTAACAGTGTATAGGCAGAGGTCTCCAGGGAAAGAGAACCAATAGGATATATCTATAGAAAGAGAAAGAGATTTAGTATAAGGAATTGGCTCATACAGTTATGGAGGCTGGCAAATCCAAAATCTCCAGGGCTGATGCCCCAGTTCTAGTCAAAAGCTATCAGACAGAATGCTCTCTTACTAGAGGGAGGGTCAGCCTTTTGTTCTAGTCACACCTTCAACTGATTGGCTGAGACCCGCCACATTATGGACAGCAATCTGCTTTACTCAGTCTACTGATTTAACTGTTAAATCAGTTAGAATCTCTTTCAGAAACACCTCATAGAAACTTGCAGACTATTTGACTGAATATCTGGGCACCCCCTGACCAAATCAAGTTGATAAATAAAATCAACTATCAGGTATAGTCTAAACCAATCATATTTCACATGTTGGACTAGATTTATGCCTTTTTAGATTATCTGTCCTTTTCTCTGTTTTATGTTTGTGTGTTTATACATTTTGCATTTGTTCAGCAAGACTTTACCTCCATACCTTTGTTCATTCTGCTCTCTGCACCTAGAATGCTTTTCCTGTAATTGCCACATTTCTAAATTCTAAATATCTTCAGGTCCTGCTCGAATGCCACATCTTTCAGAAAGCCTCCACTGATTCCTTCTGTCTGACCACCCCCCACTGACACATCAAACTAGGAGTAACTTTTCTTTCCCAACACCCATAGTGCCCTGATTCTGCTCCTCTAATGGCATGTCCAACACCTACATTATTTTATAGATTTTATGTACAGGTTTTGTAGACTATAAATTTCTTGAGAAAAGAATTCATGTCCAAGTCAGTCTTGAATCTCCTGATTACCATACATGGAGTAGATGTTCAACATTTATTAAATTAATAGATTTTTTATTATTTTCTGTGCAGTAAGAGTCCATAATTTCTTGGACAACAAATAATTCAAAGACATTTTCTAATGAAGTAAGTTGTCTCTTGATAAATCTACATATTGATTAGTTTGAGATAACCACACCTTTAGCTGATTAGATTTTCACTTTATAACAGCTATGTTCTTCTTCATATTTAAGTGTAATTTTAAGTATTAATTGTCAAATTCACTTAATGTAAAGTATAGAGAAATTGCTTTGGTTATAATAGTATTTTTCCTTTACTGCCACTTTTCTCCCCTGTGAAGCCTGAAGCTAATCCTTTTATCATTCATCCTTAAATATGTTTCTTTATTGCACTTACTCTTTCAGTTTAAAGGCACAGATTGAACAAAACTGTAATTTAGCTGATCAACCACAGAATATGTAGTTCATCATGCTTTAAAGAAGCCACATGATCTTTCTGTTACCTTATTTCTATAGGATCCCATAGAATTTGCAGATCTCCAACAACCAACAGTATCTGTTAATGCCTTCCTTGAATCCTTGTTCGCTACAATTAGCACATTTTACTACTGACATCTAACTAATCTCTCAGATTTATCAAAATTTTCAAAGCTTTTCTTGTTTCTCCCTCTAGTGGTCAATAACATTCATTGAAATGGAAACCCAGACTAGGGTGATCTTAAAGATGGGTGAAAGGCGGAAATGAATATTCAATTCTGTTGTAAACAAATGTGAAATGTATTCAAATCTATGTCTCATAATCTGAAAAGAGGTTTATTTGAGATACAATCTCTTTAGATACCACTGATACTCTCTATATTTATTCTTTGAATAATATATATCTATTTCATACTAATAATTTTTAGACATTCTGTATAATTAATTTCTTTTTCATAAAATGTGATTTTCATCTGATTTCTGAAGTCATTTGATTTCACCAAATTATCTGATAAATTTGAGTAAAAAGCACATCATTAATTTTAATTTTTTTCTTTAATAAGATAATCCTTTTCCCTCTTCCCTTGCTTAATTGTCATTGACTCTCTGCTAGTATGTATCTTCTTCCTTTCAAATTCTAATTTCTTGCTTATAACATGTTATGAAAATTTTGATTAGAAATAAATTTTAAAATTCATGATACTTTTCTGAAATAATGAGATGGTAGAATGTGAGATAAAGAGAATATATGTGTTTAATAACCTCTGATTTGAGAGATGGAACTATGGTCAAGTACTTCTAAACAGGAAAGTTTATTTTTTGAAATTTAATTTAATAAGATTAGTAAATAGTAAATCATCTTAAAAGGAACACTGTCAAACATAATGATATAAAAATTGGCCTGTTTTGCCAAGGTTCACAAAACCATACTCTTAAGAATGAGAAAGACCATTTTATTAAAGATAGTGTGACCACACAAGTTATCATTCAAATCAGCATGCTTTTGAGACTGAAAAGAACACTATTAATAACATGAGACAACAGGCATAAACCAGGATCATCCCAGGCAAACTAGAATTAGGTCACTCTAATGATCTCCAATTTATTAAAAACATAAATTACTTGATTTATTAAAAATGTGAAGGAAATTGTAGTAGTCCTTCTACTAAGAAGGTTATGATGAGTGAGTCACACAGTTTTATTTGCTTTAGATTAAGGGTTTTTTTCTTCTAAGACCACTTAAGGACCCAGGATCCCAGTTCTATTCAAATCTTTATAGGGTAGCCAACTCATAGAAGTTTCCCCAGGACTTTCCTAGTTTTAGAAGTGAAAGTACCTCGGGGCACCTGGGTGGTTCAGGCAGTTAGCCGTCTGACTCCGGCTCAGGTCATGATCTCACCATTCGTGGGTTCGAGCCCCACAACAGGTTCTGTACTGACAGCTTGGATCCTGGAGTCTGCTTCAGATTCTGTGTCTCCCTCTCTCTCTCTCTCTGCCCCTCCCCCACTCACACTCTGTCTCTCACTCTCCAAAATAAAGAAACAATTTAAAAAATAATAATAAATAAAGAACTGAATGTTCCTCACCTTGGAAACCTGTCTGACCAAGGCAAACCAGGCAGATTAGTCACCCTAAATCCTTACAGCTGCCTTTTAGCAAGGCTGTATCTCCTCTTTAGCCCTTGAACTAATGTGGGGAAGGGCACTCAAGAAAATCTTCTATTACCAGGACTGACCCAGCTCTTTCCTGATCTCTGACTTAGCTCCAGCCTGCTTCCAGCTGCCCCAAAGTTCAGCCTTCATTTCAAGGATACCACTAACTGTGACCATGTTGCCAAAGCTCACTGCCTCTTGACACTGCCTTTCTGTTCCCCATCTACCACTAACACACCCTTGCTCCCACTGAGGGGCCACCAAGTCCCCACAAAGCTGTACTGCCTGGGACTCTATGTTGCTACTAAAAAGGCTCTCTGTTCTACCATCTACATCAGAGTTTTACAGACTTCATTTTTAGTGCAAGACTTCATCCTTTCCTAAGTTCTGGCATGCAGGAAGGAAATGAAAAGATTTGTTTTATCCTCAAGAAGAGGCTATAAACATTAGGCAATTTCCTTAAGCATGTTAAGTCACAAGTCAAACTAAGAAAAATTGTTAAAAGAAATATTCCACAATATTGACTATAAGAAGCTACCAAACCCTAGTCTAGCAAACTTTGAGAATAAATTTCTAAGGATGTCAAGAGCACATTTTTGAAGAAGGCTACAGACTTTTCCTTAGAAAGTAAATTAAGGGCCAGGTAAGAGCAACTTTGTCTATTATAGACGTTTGTATATATGATAATCAGCTCTGCCCGTTACAAAGGCTGATTCCTTCTCCAGTAAACAATCTACTCATTACCTCCACCTGATGACTGACAGGCACCTCAAATTCAACATGAGAAGAACGAAACCCATCCTCTTCCCCAGAAACCACTGTTCTATTTCTCCACTGTTCTTTATTGAAATAAAGTGAATCACTATCTAGCCAGATGCAAAAACCAGAAACGTAGGAGTCATCTTTGACTCCTCCCTCTCTCTGACCTTCACTCAGATCTCATCAATCCCCCACCAAAATGCTTCTCAGACCTGTTGCCCTTGCTTTATCTTCACAACACACACCCTCATCAGGCCACCATTGTTTTTCTCAATAGACTCCTATGGGTATTCACTATTGCCCTTCACCAATCTATTTTCCACAATACAGGCACATTAATAGTGACACAATAGGGCTGAATTGTGTCCCCCCAAGATTCACATGTTGAAGTCCAAACACCTCAGAATGTAACTGCATTTGGAGATAAGGCTTTTAAAGAGGCAATTCAGTTAAAATGTGGCTATATGGAAGGCCCTAATCCAATCTGGTGGTATTCTTATAAGAAGTGGAAATTTCTATACATAAAGAGACCCTGGGGCATACACACACAAAGGAATATCATATAAAGAGGCAGCAAAAGGGCAAAGACCATCTGCAAGCTAAAGAGGGAGGCCTTAGAGAAACTGATTCTTACAGCACCTTGATCTTGGACTTCCATCCTCAAGGACTGTGAGAAAATAAATTTCTGTTGTTTAAGCCATCCAGTCTGTGGTATTTTGCTATTGTAGCCCTAACAAACTCATACATATGGTATCTTCCCTCTTCCCACTACCCTTAAATAAAATGCAGTGTAATATGCATGGCCTATGTAGCCCTATATGATTTGGCCCTATGCATATCTCCTGCCTCATCTCTCTCCCTAGCTTTTAGCCCTCTAGCATTACTGCACTTTTCTCAGTTCTTTTTTTGTGAGGTTTCTTTATTTATTTTGAGAGAGAGAGATTCACAGAGAAGAGAAGAGGAGAGAGAATCCCAAGCAGGCTTCGTACTATCAGCAGTATGGAGCCCAAAGCAGGGTTCAAAACTACCAACCAGGAGATCATGACACAAGTCAAAACAAGAGTCAGACATTTAACCAACTGAGCCACCCAAAGTGTCTCTTTTCTCGATTCTCAAACACACCTGGGACTTCTCACAAGATGTTTCCTTTGTTGGAAGTGCCAGTCCCTCACCCTCATTACCCATCTAAACTCAAGTCTCAGTTCAAATGTCACTTCCTCAGGGAAATCTCCTTGAATTCTGGTCTAGGTCAAGTTTCCCTAAACACAGTTGCCATTATTTGCTTCATATCACCTGTTTTTTTCCACTCATTCAGAAGGTCCACAAGAACTGAACTATTCCCATTTGTTTACTTCTCTATCTATGGTGTCAGCACAGCACCTGACAAATAGGAGGCCTTCAATAAATATTAGTTAACCATATAACAGGTTCTCTCTTTAAATATTCACAACCACCTCTGTTGAGGAATTGAGACATCAGCTAGCTTAGTTGGAGAAGCCATTGAGACAGCACCATAAGATGTCAATATGCAGCCCATCTTCCCAGCAGTCTCTATTTTCACCAGCAGTCATAGCTCAGAGTATCCTCCTCAAGAGATGCAATATATAGGAGGAACAGCTAGCAATAGACCTCAGAGTTCTTCTCGTAGATCCAGCCCTATGTGACTTAGGAGACATCATGGAGCTCAGCCCATAGGATCTGTGTCAATCCCAGAGCATCTGAGACTACTTCTATAAAATGGTACTCAGAGGAGGACTATGAACTTGTCTGGCGAATGTTACATACAGTGTTATGAATTGCAGCCAAGATCATTTACAAAAATAATTCTTGGAATGTTAAAGAGAGAATTTTAAAACTAGAAATGTAGTAGGAGGAACACACATTTTCAAATAGAAACCTGAAGTGTTCCTCATGTTCTGATAATCTTCCTTAAGGGGAAGGTCATTAACTGAGTTTTGTTCCACAAGGAAGGGAACAAATACTTCCAGGGTGCTGGAAATAAAGGACTTCACAGAAATGAAAATTAACTTTCTGTTCTGAGAAATGATCTCTGAGAAAACCTCTGAGGGTCTCCTGGCCTTGCAGGTCTAGAACCAGTTATAATACATATTTTTGTTCTCCAAAAAGCATCAATATTATTCCATTATCTACCATCAGACATACAAATATTTCTTATGCAGGTCCCTGAACTACCTTCGTTCTGATGCCTATGGTGATGTCTGAAACACATGAATCCTGGTCCTGACATAGGAAGCAATTCTGTGTGGAGGTATTGCTTTAAGGGGGCTGGAGACCACCTGCACTATGGTGGCTGGCTAGCAAATGTCAATCACCAAGCTAATTATATGAAATCTGAATTTCAATAACATTTATATCCTGTAGTTGCTTTTAAACTATTATATGACAGTTATATGCACATATTTTATCACATTTAAACCTCAAAATCATTTGAAATGGAATATTACATGATGATACAGATGTATATTTATTAACATAGTAGTTTATTCATATGGCAAACATTTATAACATATTATTAAATGGGAACACAGCAACAAATCTAGTGAGTTATATACTTGATTTTTATTTTTTATTTATTTATTTATTTATTTATTTATTTTTTTTTTTTTTTTTTTGAGAGAGAGATAGCATGCACAGGAGGGGGGTTGGGGGCAGAGGCAGAGAAAGTATAGGAGAGAAAAGGGAGGGGCAGAGAGAAAGGGGAAAGGGCAGAGAGACTGGGAAGGGCAGAAAGGCTGGGAGGGGCAGGGGATCTTAAGCAGGCTCTGCACTGACAGCAGAGAACCCATTGTGGGCCTCAAACTCATGAACCATGAGATCATGACCTGAGCTGAAGTCAGACACTTAACTGACTGAGCCACCCAGGCACCCCTGAATTATACACTTTTTTAAAAGCTCTTTAAGATAAACAGGGGACATCTCAAACTTAGAGAATCTAAGTAATAATACTGAAGCCATATCTTATAAAAAGTAAAGCCAGGATTTGAATCCAGGTGTATCTGAAGCCAAAGATCCAAAGCTTTTTTTTAATGCTTTCTTAGGTTACTTCCTTGGTCACCCTTTGTTTATTTTATTTTATTTAATTAATTAATTTATTTATTTATTTATTTATTTTATTTTATTTTATTTTATTTTTGAGAGAGACAGAGATGGTGCGAGTGGGGAAGGGGCAGAGAGAGAGGGAGAGAGAGAACCCCAGGCAGGCTATGTGCTACCAGCACAGAGCCCAATGCAGGGCTCAAATCCATGAAGCTATGTGATCAAGACCTGAGCCAAAATCAAGAGTCAGAGACTTAACCAACCCAGGTGCCACCAGCCACCCTTTAAGTGGTGGCCCAGGCTTTTCAGGGGAATCCTTCATTTATAAAACAAGGACGTCTATTCCATACTCCCTAAAGAGTTCATAAAAATGAGATTTTGGTAGTTAGTAAACTTATCATCTCCAAATTGGGTATGGCTTATGTTGATTAAGCTACCATAGGCCTGAGTTGCCTTAGTTTTTATACTGTCTACATGTACAAATTGGGAGAAAAACATAAATGAGCCACATTTGACCTTGGCTTTCATAAAAGTATCTTAAAGGATGCAATTATGTAAGTGTAAGTACATTAAAATATTTAATTCCTTGGGGTGCCTAGGTGGCCCAGTCGGTTGAGCTCAGGTCATGATCTCACGGTTCATGATTTCAAGCTCCAAGGTGGGCTCTGCACAGGCAGCAAGCCATAAACCATGGAGAAAAGTTGAAAAATCATGAGCCAAAGATTCCAATAAATGAAGATACACAATTAGAAGAGCAAGAGCAGATAAGAAATAGAACGGAGCCAATATGGAACTGACAGACATGGGCAAGACATAAAGTAGGTCCAAGGTAATGCTCTTCATCTTTTGTGGGGGGGTGAGGGGGGGCAGAGGGAGTTAGATGGTAATTTTTTTTAATTTTAATTCCAGTTAGTTAAAATACAGTTTCATATTAGTTTTGGGTATACAATACAGTGACTCAACAATTCCATATTATCACCCAGTGCTCATCACAATAAGTGCACTCCTTAATCCCCATCACCTATCTCACCCATCCCCCCACTCTCACCCCTCTGCTAACCACCAGTTTGTTCTCTTTAGTTAAGAGTCTGTTTCTTGGTTTGTTCCCCCCCCCCCACTTCTCTTTTTTCCCCATTGCTCATTTATTTCTTAAATTTCACATATGAGTGAAATCATATGGTAATTGTCTTTCTCTAACTGACTTATTTTGCACAGCATTATACTCTCTAGCTCCATCCATGTTGTTGCAAGATTTCATTCTTTTTATGGCTGAATAATATTCTGTATTCATAGATAGACAGATAGAAAGATAGATGTCACACCTTCTTTATCCATTCATCAATAGATGGACACTTAGGCTGTTTCCATATCTTGATTACTATAAATAATGTTGCTATAAACATGGGAGTGCATGAATCCCTTTGAATTAGTGTTGTTATATTTCTTAGAATGGTAAATTTTTAATGCTTTTTAATGGTTCAACATTTGAAGCCAAGAATCAAATACATTAAGTATTTGACAAATACTAGATAAATGAATTAAGTTTCAGGCATACTCTGCATTTTCTTTAAAGACCTCCAAGTGATTCTGACATCAGCCAGAATGGAAACCACTGGGCTAATACCTACACTGTTGCTCCCCTTTACTGTCCCTTTACTGGGACATAAAGGGTGGTGAGAAATGATCTTGAAAAATGTAAAACCAGGCCAACAAATGAAGATTGTTCTCTTTTGCTAAGCCTTTTACCACACTTGTTCCAAAGCCTAGCGTTTGTTTTCCTCAACATTCCTAAGCTAGTCAGTTCAGGAATAATCTTTTTTAATAACTATAAACACTGAAGACAATTATTTTGATTTATTTACTTTGTGTCCCAGTCTCAAACACTTTGGCATGTATTAGATACTCAATAAATATTCTTTTATTTTTAAAGTTTATATATTTATTTTGAGACAGGAAGAGACACAGTGTGAGAGAAGAAGAGAAGGAGAGAAAGAGAATCCCAAGCAGGCTCCACACTATTTGCCCAGAGCCTGATGCAGGGCTCAAACTCAGGAACCGTGAGATCATGACCTGAGCCAAAATCAAGAATCCGGTGTTTAATCGACTGAGCCACCCAGGCGTCCCCTCAATAAATATTTCTTGAATTGCACTGCTCAGAGATTTTTCTTCAGCCCGATGGGCTTGCTACAACTTACATATTAATACTAGTTATCATTTATTTGATACTTACCATTTGCCAGGAACTGTGCCAAGCCCTTACCTATAATATCTCATTTACTCCTCAAAAGAATACTTCAAAAGAGAGGTGCTTTCTTTCTTTTTTTTTTTTTTTCACATTTACAAATGAGAAAACAGAGACAGAGAGGTTATACATATGTAAGTAGCAGAGTTATATCTAGGAGGGTTTTTTTTTCTATCCTATCCTTTATTGTGTAGTCATATACACATCAGTATTTTTAGTGTACATTATTTCTGCCTCAACTCATTTATTAACTAATAATGAGATCTAGGACAAGCTCTCGAATACCTCTATGGGTCTTAGTCTCTTCACCTATAGGATCAGGAATTAGATGAAATTAACCTCTTGGACTATTCCAGCTCTAAAAATTAGATGCAAACATGAGTTCCTAGACTTTTGAGCATTTGATTTTGCAACACTATCTGCTTCTGCATTTCTATATATTTCATACTGTGATTATATCAAATCCGCATAAAACAGTTTCCATTTCCCTGAGTTTCCCTGGTTTCTTGAAACCACCTCACTTAATTTGAAATATGAAAAGTAAAATGAATGCAGCCACATCAACAAAGCCACAAAAGAGAAAATACTTCCTCAAAAGCAGTGTGCATATTGCCCAAAGGAGTTAACGTCATTGGTTTAATTACCTATTTGAAGAAAATGCTCACTAATGAGAGTATTTCTGAGAACAGTTAAGGAAGAGTCAAATTTTAGGCTATCTAATGGTGATACTAGTCCTTGTGCATTTGGTGAGAGGGGTTTTAAACACTCGTCCTTGATATATTTGTTATTTATGAATTTTACTAATTGTAAAATTTAAAAATACAGAGTGAAGGGAAGAGAAACAAGAACCTAATCCACACACATCCCCCTTTTTTAATTAATGAAATAGCAAAGGACAGTGGAAAGAGCTCTCTCATTCTTTTGTTGCTGAAAACCTCTTCTGAGTCACTTAACTCTGCATCTCAGTTTGCTAATCTTCAAAATTAGCAGGTTTGAACTGAATAGTAGCTCAGGTTGCTTCTAGATGTGTGAATTAACCCAAAGGGCATGAAAACCTAGCAAGAAGTCACTCTTAAAATGCAGTAGCAAGTTTGAAAACTTATCCTGAAGCAAAGATCAGTTCTTAGGTTGAAGGTCACAGTCCCAAAGAATTAAGAACTAAATTTAAGCCTATTTCTAATAAGTTTACAGTAGCGATGAAAGCTTTAAAATTCTAACACAAACTGGATAACTGACTCCCAAGCTTTAGCACTGAAGCCACACACAGGTTTTGATGTATTTTTCTCTACTGGCAGTGCAGAGATCAAGAAGAAACCAAGCAGGAAAGAAATCAGGACACTGAGGTCGGCACAGAAGCTGATCCTAAAAAATGTCAGATATGGACTGGAGAGAGGCAAATAGAAAATGTAAGATTCAGTTTGTAAATACATGATCTGTGTTCAGGATTTTCTTATAATGAGATCGTCTTCCAGGATATGGTACCCAACTCTGTGTTCTTTCCAACCATTCTCAACAATTGTACAGATGTAAATGAAAGATAAAAGTCTTCATCTTCCCAAACTAAATAATATTAATCTTTGGCCTGTACTCATACATTTCATTTTAATGTGAAACTCAGTGTTTGCTTTTCTTCCTGACCATCTTCACTCTAAGGGGATTAGATTGCTAATTTCCAGATTCAGTTTTTTCTAAGCTTGGTATTTACCCAGTCTCTCTATGTACCCAACAGCATGCTCCATATGCTAATGAATGTGCTACACTTGAGGCAGAGTGGGTGCCTAGTGGGATGACCATATACAGAAGATAATTTTTAATCAGCATTTTAACACCTGAAATGAGCTTATCAACCTTAAATAGAATGGCTTTGTTTATGGAATTTTTTAAATCTCCTCTTAAAATGGAGAAATGATTTGAAGAAGTACTTAATTTTCTATCTCCACCTCTTTATCATACATTACACAGAAAAAGGAACTGGAAAAGAGCAAGAAGACCTCACAGAATATTTAAATAGTAGCTTCAAAGTTGGGGAATACCATCGGCCAGAAGAAAGGCAGATGAAATGAAGTCAAAGTGTCACTGATTTTTGCCTGTCCATGGAGAGAAGATTGCTGATTTAGAGTCACTCTGGCCTACCTAAGACTATCTGACATGGGAATATGACTCCAAGGTAAGGATCCCTGAGCCAGCAGGTTTATCCTGGTGCTATTATCTGAATAAACCCTCCAGGCATGCTCCACAGCAGCTTTCCAACCCCAGAAACTACACAGGTGGCATCTCTTAATGATTCACTGAACCACATGAATCACTTGATGATTAAAACTGAATCACTTGCTGTAAGGAAATTTGGGGGAATGAGTGTGCAGCTTTCTAGTCCCCGTAGCGGGCAGTGAGGAGGAGATTGTTGCCTGTGCTATTTGCCAGGGAACAGTGCCCGCCAGAGCAAGTAACTGAACAGAAAATTCAGATGTACGGCCTAGAGACCCTGCGACCTCCAACATGTATCAAAAACCTCCAGAAGTGAGCATCCTAAAGGAAAAGTATCATTTGGGGGAAGGCCAGTGCTTTATGTTTTAGTTAAATGCTGTTACATTATATGGGACAGGCCATTGCTTAATGATGAACAAACTGTTGAGGGAATATCACATGAATCTGTTTAATTCTGGGGAAAGTTTTTAGAGCTTTAGTGGAAAGGTTAGAAAAGAACATACAATTAATGTTACTTCTCTGCTACTACATTACAGTAAAGTATCTAAATTAACACAGATCAGTTTCTGGAGGTTCTCATGCCTACCCCCCCCCCCATAGAAGCACAGTGTTCCTAAGCAAAGGTGGCATCTATCTGAAAGCCACTATGCCAAAGGTGTCACTACAGCAAGGCCTCAAAATAACTCCAAATCTGAGAACTTCTGTCCCAATATATGAACACTTAGATTTTTTTAGACATCACTGGTAGTACTCTAGAATTCAATAGGGAGGCTTTGAGGAGGAAGGAATGTGGACTGCAGTATTAAAAGGGGAAAAGGAAGTACTTGCTAGCCTTAATATAACAAGTTGAGCAAAATAATAGGTAAAAAGTTACTGAGTGCTTAATATGTGCCATGAATGGAGCTAAATTATGTCATTTCATCCTCATAGAAGTTCATTGGGGTTTAGAAGGTGAAAGGGGTTCAGAGTTAAGAGTCCACAGAGCTGGTAAGTGGTACAAATAGAATGGAAATCCAGTTCTGTGGGATGCCAGAGCCCAAGTTCTGCCCCACTAATTTATACTCATGTACTTTAAAACCATGCATGGAAAAAGATCTTTAAGAATGAAGAAATCTAAAAACAAAGGAGAAGAAGAAGAAATCCCCTGGTTATATGCAATACATCAAGGTTCCTAGGAAACTTAATATGCTATTCAGAACCACTACCCATGTTGATTTTGCTCAAGTCCCACATTACTTTCAGATGCCCTTCCAGAGCTCAACCACACAATTGTTTAAAAAACCTCCCTAGGGGCGCCTGAGTGGCTCAGTTGGTTGAGCGTCAGACTTCGGCTCAGGTCATGATCTCGCAGCCAGTGAGCTTGAGCCCCGCATCGGGCTCTGTGCTGACAGCTCAGAGCCTGGAGCCTGTTTCAGATTCTGTGTCTCCCTCTCTCTCTGACCCTCCCCCGTTCGTACTCTGTCTCTCTCTCTGTCTCAAAAATAAATAAACGTTAAAAAAATCTAAAAAAATAAAATAATAAAATAAAAAAATAAAATAAAATAAAAAACCTCCCTATAGGGGCGCCTGGTGGCTCAGTCTGTTAAGCGACCTACTCTTGATTTCGGGACATTACACCACGTCAAAGCATAGCACATGGATTAAAACTGAATATTAGAAATTCCTCATTTTAGACCCTCTCTGTCATTTCTGCTTTTCAAAATATCTCATTGAATTTTTCTCCTCTTCAAGCCTCCTAACCTCCTGCCATGTCTTTCCTGTGCCCTCCTCTCTGAAGACCATCCTCACTCTTCCTTCTTCTCATGGTCCCAGGACCCTCCCACAGCATCTTTCCCAGGTTCCCACTCTGTCATTCGCCATTGCCTCTCCATTCAATGTCCTTAGGCTCCACTTTTTATTCAAAGCAGACTAGTAAGGCATTTTCCTGAAGAGAGCCATTTTTCTACTTTGGAGAAAAAGTTTGCAACTCCCTTAGAAGGCAGAATTAACTTAAGGAAATTGTGGTCTTGATATAGCAATTATTTTATTTATTCTCTCTCTATATTCTTAGAATGTTTTTGCTTAGTGGAAAAAAATCATTAGTAATTTCTACTGCTATCTCCAATTTATCAAAAACCAATTTGTTGATATGACTGTTATATATATTAGCTATTTCCAAAACATTCTCAGGTTCATATTTTCAATACTCTAGGAATCATTATCCAAGAAGTGAGATGTTTTGGATTATCAAATATTCTGATTCATGGAGCATTATCAAAACACTACACATGAATTACCAATTCTCAAAGAAGTAACACAACCACTGGTAGGGTTCCCCACCTGCCACAACGAGGGCATGGTGGGAAATGCTGATAAATAAGAAATTTAACTCTTGCAAGCCTCACTTTCTCTTCTGTTTAAATATTTGTTTTGTGAGAAAAAAAGAAGTTACTTTTACAGAAAGCTATTGGCATATAAAAAGTATTAGATAAATATCAATTCCTTGACTTCTCTGCCTCTTTTCCTTTCCCAGATAAGAAAGAACTACCACTATATTCAACAATTCATGTTCCCCTTTGATGATTGTGAAGGCACCTCACAATCATACAGTGCCTTAGCCTAGGGTTCCCAAATGAATATTGGTTCTTATTACATGCTGACTTTAATACTAGATAACAGCATTTACTGTATATAATTAGCTCATGGGAGAAATCTAATTATAGCTCCAAATTATTATTGATTTGCAGCAGTTGCTATTTTTGTTACTCAATTTCATTAGCAACATTTGCTCTGATCAAGTCTTAGTCAAGCAAAACTGATCCTACAATGCCTTATTCAAGAAGTTATGACCATCAAGGAAGGTCAGACTTATGGCTCATGTCTAAATAGAAGATTTTTAGCTACCTAAATTAATACTTAAAGTCAAAATATTTCAAACTTCATTTCTCTTTCACATTAATTTCATCTGTAGTATTTCCATTTTTGATGCTCAAGTTAATCTGATCTTAATTCTTCATACCAAATAAAAATATGGACCTTAGGAAAATATCTGATTTGCATTTATCGTGGAAATATTATGCTTGCCATTTTACAATTTTCTTTTCTTTAAGTAGGCTCCATGCCCAATGTAGGTCTTGAACTCAAGACCCTGAACTCAAGTGTCGCATGTCCTACTGAATGAGCCAGCCAGGTGGCCCTGATGTTTGCCATTTTTAAAATAGTGTCATTTTGACTTTTACTATGCACAAATTACTGTTCAAATTTCTATATTTAACCTTTTTTTTTTTTTTGCTTCTTTTTTGTGATTATTTTCAGTTTCTCTCTCCACAGGTAATTATGGATCTGATCAACTTCACCAATTCGCTCAATGTCTCCACTCTAGTAAGAAACAGCACTCACTTTCCAGCTCCTGCCTCAAACGTGATCATTGCCCTTCTTCTGTACTTGTCAGTTATAATTGGTACCATCACCAACGGGCTCTACCTATGGGTGCTCTTTTTCAAGATGAAAAAGACTGTCAATACGCTCTTATTTTTTCATCTCATTTTCTCATATTTTATTTCAATATTGATTCTACCATTTATAGCTGCCTCCTACCTTCAGGACAATCACTGGAGCTTTGGAACTGCCATGTGCAAGGTCTTCAATGCCACTTTGTCTACAGGGATGTTCGCCTCTATTTTCTTCCTCTCAGCCATCAGTGTTGACCGTTACCTTCTCACTCTTCACCCAGTGTGGTCACAGCTGCACCGAACCCCACGCTGGGCTTCCAGGATCATCCTGGGAATCTGGATCTCTGCCACAGCCCTCGGCATGCCTTATTTGGTTTTCAGAGAGACACATGATGACCATAAAGGAAGAGTGACCTGCCAAAATAACTATGCTGTGTCTACCAACTGGGAAAGCAAAAAGATGCAAACATTCAGGAAATGGATTCATGTAGCCTGTTTCATTGGTCGCTTTTTGCTAGGCTTCCTTCTGCCTTTCTTTATCATCACCCTTTGCTACACAAGAGTAGCCAACAAGATGAAAGAGAGGGGCCTGTCTAGGTCCAATAAGCCCTTCAAAGTCATGATGACTGCCATTATCTCTTTCTTTGTGTGCTGGATGCCCTACCATGTGCACCAGGGCTTAATCCTCACTAAGAACCAATCAGTACTCTTACAGTTGACTCTGATACTTACAGTGATAACCATTTCTTTCAACGCTATTTTTTCTCCTACACTCTACTTGTTTACTGGGGAGAACTTCAAAAATGTTTTCAAGAAGTCCATTCTTGCTCTGTTTGAGTCAACGTTCAGTGAGGACTCTTTGATAGAAAGGATACAAAACCTAAATTCAGAAGCCTACATTTAAATTTTGGATCCCAGAGCAAACAATGGACTCTTAATCAATTATACCACCAGAGATGTCCCCTCTGCTTTTATATAATATAGTCCCTATATTAGAGAGACATCTAAACTATACTATAGTTAGATCTATGAATATTAAAAGGGTTGTAAGAAACCAAGCAATGGGTGGTGTTCCAAAAGTAATTATTTTTACTTTGTTTTTATTGTGGTAAACTGTATATAACATTAGATTTGCAATTTTCACCATTTTAAAATGTACATTTCAGTAGCATTAACTACATTCACAGGGCTTTGCAACCACCACTATCTATTTCTAAAAGTTTGTACTACCCCAAAGAGAAACTCTGCACTGAGTAAGTAATAACTCCTCATTTCATCCTCCCTGCAACCCCTCATAACTTCCTATCTACTTTCTGTCTCTATGAATTTGTTATCCTAACTATTCCATGTAAGTGGAATCATACAACATTTCTTATTTTATGTCTGGCCTATGTCACTTAGCATAATGTTTTCAAGGTTCCTCCATGTTGTCAAATGTATCCGAACTTTACCCTCTGTGGCTAAAATAATTATTTCATTGTATGTTTATTCCCTTGTGTGTTTTGTTTATCCATTCTTCTGTTAAGGGACATTTGGATTGTTTCTACCTTTGGCTATTGTGAACAATGCTACCATGAACACTGATATACAAGTATCTTTGGAGTCCTTGTTTCCAATTGTTTTTAATTATTTTGAATTGCTGGGTCATATCGCAATTTTGTGTTTAACTTTTTTTTTAAATTTTTTTAATGTTTATTTATTTTTGAGACAGAGAGAGACAGAGCATGAATGGGGGAGGGGCAGAGAGAGAGGAAGACACAGAATCGGAAGCAGGCTCCAGGCTCTGGGCCATTAGCCCAGAGCCTGACGCGGGGCTTGAACTCATGAACCGTGAGATCGTGACCTGAGCTGAAGTCGGACGCTCAACCGACTGAGCCACCCAGGTGCCCCTGTGTTTAACTTTTTCAGGAACCGCCATACTTTCCCACCACAGCTGTACTATGTTACATTCCCACCAGCAAGGTGCAAAATGTCCACTTTCTTCATACCCTTCATACCCGTCCTTATTATTTTCCTTTTTTTTTCAATTATACCCATCCTAATTGGTATGAAATGATGCAAATGTGATTCTTAATCTTTGACTTTTGAGACTTCAGGAATATCAATTTCTAAATACCAATAGTGTCTATTGATCTGAATTTTCTGTCACAGAGTCTTCTGGCAAACAGACATTTAGACCAACATCCCTCTTAATTTACACAGCATCTAAATAATTTAATTGGTATAGACCCAATTTAACATGGGGATGACAAGGCACTAATCTTCTCATATCTATGTTAAAATAATTTATGCTTTAACGTTTTCAGTGTAAAAAAGATATCTTAAATGTCTCTTTTCAATGCCCATAGATTAAACTATCTCGGAAATATGTGACTAAGATAATTATAAATATTTAAGAATCTGACCAGGTAATGTCATAATGTACTTGATTTTAGAATAGCCATAACAATATTAACTTATCTTCCCTGGTTTTCAAGTTTTACTTTAAATTTTTGCAATACCGGGGCGCCTGGGTGGCTCAGTCGGTTGAGCGTCCGACTTCGGCTCAGGTCACGATCTCGCAGTCCGTGACTTCCAGCCCCGCGTCGGGCTCTGTGCTGACAGCTCAGAGCCTGGAGCCTATTTCAGATTCTGTGTCTCCCTCTCTCTCTGACCCTCCCCCGTTCATGCTCTGTCTCTCTCTGTCTCAAAAATAAATAAACGTTAAAAAAAAAAAATTAAAAAAAAATAAATTTTTGCAATACCTTATAGCACCAAAATTATGTAGGACCACATAGTATCGCTGACCTATTACCTTTTATATATTTAATTGATTAGTTCTATCTATCACCCAATAAATATCATTCGGTACATAGTTCTATCTATCTAGTTCAATTGATGCAGAATGCAGACATTTAGGCCACATCACACACAGTCCCTAAATATTCCAGCTAGCTTTGCACAAACTATTCCAAGCCACAGACATATATCCTACTCAGAAATCCCCAGAATGGATGATATTAATTACAAGGGGTTACAGAAATGAAGGGAAATTAACCTTCATTACTAACTTTTTTTTAGAAGGGAAATAATAGTAGTTTGATGCCCTAGAAATGCTGCTAATTGACTTGGCCTCACTGCCTCCCTGGGCATTTAGGGGCTTAGTCTCTCTCTCTGTCTTTGAGTATGAGGAACAAAAAGCTTTGGGTAGATGAAAACTTTCATTGTTGGCCCCTATTACAAGCTTTTGGAGCTGGAACAGTCTTCCCAGAGCAGGAGGAATAGAATCGATGACTAGGCTGTGGCTCCAAGTGTCCCTGCAGCAAGTAAGGGCCAGTGCCTCTTCCCTCCCCACACTCCTCTGTCCTGACAAGCCCGCTGAAGTGTATAAGGCAGGACTTAAGAAAGTTATTAGATGGAACATATGATTCTTTGAAATGAGAAGAGCATTAGGGGCAACTGGGTGACTCAGGAGGTTAAGTGTCCAACTCTTGATTTCAGCTCAGATCATGATCTTATGGTTTGTGAATTCGAGCCCCACATCAGGCTCTGTGCATCAGGCTCAGGAAGCCTGCTTGGGATTCTCCCTCTCCCTTGCTCTCTGCTCCTCCACTTACAGGCATGTGTTCTCTGTTTCACTCTCTCTCTCAAAATAAATAAATACACTTAAAAAAAAAAAAAAAAAAAGAATACCTTCGGATACCTAGAAGCTACAGAGAGAGACTTTCGTCTCCCTCCTCAAACCTGCTACAATAATAAACGAGAATGTGCTTTGCTGGTTTTTCAAAAATATTTTGTTCATCTCTGTATAGATTGTGAACTCCTCAAGAACAGAAAGAAGCCTATCAGTCACACTATTTCTTTTCTCTGCTATTATACACAATTGTTGTTCAATAAAAGATACTCAATGAAAATTGTATATGGGTAATCACAATTGTATGTGATTTGCAAAATGACCTTAGGTATAAAATAATAAGATTGAACCAGAGTTTTATTTAACAAATATTTACATCACACTTATCTTGTGTGCAGGCATGATTCTGTATGCTTTATAAATAGTAACTCCCTGGGGCACCTGGGTGGCTCAGTCGGTTAGGCGTCTGACTCTTGGTTTCATCTCAGGTCATGATCGCACAATTTGTGGGTTCAAACCCCGTGTCAGGATCTGTGCTGGCAGTGCAGAGCCTGCTTGGGATTCTCTCTCTCTCTCTGCCCTCTTTGCCCCTCCCCCGCTCGTACTCTTTCTCTCTCAAAATAAATAAATAAACATTAAAAACAAAAGCAAATAGTAACTCGCTTAATCCTACAACAATTCTATGAATTAGGTCCCATTTATTACCCCTGTGTAACAGACTATGAAACTGAAACACTTGTTCAAGGCCATATAGTAAGCAACTGGAAGAACCAGTACTGTAAGCCCAGGGAGTCTGGTGCCAGAATCCAGGTTCTTTACCATTATGCTTACTGCCTGACATCACTGCTAGGGGGCAGTCAGGCTGGGCTTTAAGCCCAGATCCACCTAGGCTATTTATTTCAACAAAAAGCACCTTCTTGGCTATAAAAATGCTAAGTGAAATTAGTCAGTCAGAGAAAGACAAATATCATATGGCTTCACTCATATGAGGACTTTAAGAAACAAAACAGATGAACATAAGGGAAGGGAAACAAAAATAATATAAAAACAGGGAGGGGGACAAAACATAAGAGATTCATAAATATGGAGAACAAACAGAGGGTTACTGGAGGGCTTGTGGGAGGGGGGATGGGCAAAGTGGGTAAGGGGCATTAAGGAATCTACTCCTGAAATCATTGTTGCACTATGTGCTAACTAATTTGGATGTAAATTTTAAAAAAATAAATTAATTAAGTTAAAAATAAAAAAATCAAATAGAAATGCCTGGACAATGTCAGGATCCACACACAAAGTAAAAACCAAAAAATAGCATTGAACTTATAATCAGATTTGGGTAGTGGTCTGGCTTTGCCTCTAGCTTGGTGTTTTATATGAGGCAGTTATACAAATTTTCTGGGCCTTATCTTCCTCATCTATAATATGGGGACGTCTCTTAATGAGATTGTGGATATGAAGCTACTTCTAAAATGTAAAACACTATATAAATGTACTCTTAAAAGGGTTTTTTTTAATTTGTCACTTTACATTTTAAGAAAATGGGATGTAAACTTAAGAAAATTCTCCCAAACTGTATTTTTTAACTTTCCATAAAAGAATCATTAATTTTTAGAAAACCTATTTGTTATAGTTGTATTGATCTCATCCACGTTCTCACTATTGTGAATTCTCGGGGGCCCCCTTTATAAACAAAGAATTAGTGGCTTCGCTTTTGGAACTGGTGCTTGGAGACAATCTTACAAAACAATGTGCCTATTAGCATCCAATTATATAAACCTGCTTCATTATATCAGGATCAAACTGGCTCAAGAAAAGACTATAGAGATGACTAGAGATATTTTTCAAATGCCAGCTTGAGTTCTTTCCTCAAGAAATGGCTCCTTGCTTTAATGAGATGATTGGGCTGCTCAGCGGATGACATGTGGGAGGCAGGGTGGGGTGTAAGGTAGGACTGTGTGCACACAAGAAGTCAAATCCATAGCCCTGAGACTAGGGCAACAACGATTTACTACCAGAGTTTATGTACCTGGCATGTGAGAATCTGAGCTCTGAGAATACAACAGTGAAAAGACACAATCCCTGTCTTCAAGGAGCTTAAAGTGTCATGTGCAGGATTTGAATGTGGCTTCACATAATAATCATCTCGAACACCTTCTTAAAATGCCAGTGTCCAAGCCTTACTCAAATCGAATAAACCACAATCTCTCAGGGCGACCTCGTGGCTCAGTCCGTTAAGACCCTGACTTTAGCTCAGGTCATGATCTCACAGTTCATGTGTAGCCTCTCCTAGGGCTCTGTGCTGACAGCTCAGAGCCTGGAGTCGGCTTCGGATTCTGTGTCTCCCTCTCTCTCTCTGCCCCTCCCCCGCTCACACTCTGCCTCTGTCTTTCAAAAATAATAAGTATTAAACATTTAAAAAGAATCTCTAGTGACAGGACCCAGGAATCTGTCCTTTTTTAAAATTCTTGGGCTGACTCTAAAGTAGAACCAGAACAGAAAAGCCCTGTTTAGTGGGAAAGAAAAAGAAGTTAAAAGGTCATTATGGTACAAAGAATAAGTGCCATGTTTGGGGAAACAAATGAAAGCCCCAGCCCAGGTTTCACCAGTTTTCCCAGATGAATCCTGGAGAACAGAGTTAAACATATTAAGAAAGGGAAGGGTAGTACAACAGAGGAAGCCAAGGTGTAAAAGCCCAAGGGAAAGAGAGCACAGGGCCACAAAGCGGCACTTTCCAAACGTAAATATGCATGCGAATCCCATAATCATCTTGTTAAAATGCTGATTCTGTTTCACCAGTACAGAGTAGGGCTGAGATTCTGCATTTCTAACAGGATCCCAGGGGATCCATTACTGCTGGTTCAGAGCAAGAGAAGAGTAAAAGTGGAGTATAGATGTGAGAAGCAAGATGAGTGGGAAGGGTCAACCTGAACTTGATCCTGAATGCCCCTGCTAAGGAGTTTGGATTTGATCCTAGACTTTATCCTGAGGGCGTTAGGGAGCTGCTACCAGATCATAAGCCAAACAGCAATAGAATTCTATTTTCATTTTATTTTTGTTTATGTTTTTTAAATGTTTACTTATTTTGAGGGAGAGGGAGGGACAGAGAGAGAGGAGAAGGGGAATCCCAGGCAGGCTCCAAGCTGTCAGCACAGAGCCCGATACGGGGCTCGAACCCACAAAACCATGAGATCATGACCTGAGCTGAGACACTTAACCAACTGAGCCACCCAGGTGCCACTCTATTTTCATTTTAGAAAGATCATTCTGGCTACTCTGATGAGGAGGTCAAAACTGGAGGTGAGGGGCGCCTGAGTGGCTCAGTCAGTTGAGCGTCCGACTTCGGCTCAGGCATGATCTCACAGCTCATGAGTTCGAGCCCCGTGTCAGGCTCTGTGCTGACAGCTCAGAGCCTGGAGCCTGATTCGGATTCTGTGTCTCCCTCTCTCTCTGTCCCTAACCCATTCGCATTCTGTCTCTGTCTCGCTCAAAAATAAATAAACATTAAAAAAAATTTTTTTTTAATAAAAAACTGGGGGTGAGCAGTCAAACTGGACAGTGTTGGAGTAATCCAGGGAACAGATGATTGGCGTGAACTAAGATAGTGGGAGTAGGGACGGAGAAAACCAGAGAGTCTTGTCCGGTAAATTCTGCTGGTTGCAAAGCCAAACCAGAGGGCAAAAGTTGAAGGTGATGCCTGTATCAATTACTTGCAAACAGTAGATTTCATTCTGCTAGTTTGACCACAAACTGATTTATTAAAGGATATTAAGTAGCTCATAAAACTATTGGGGTGGCTGGGGAAACATTCAAGGCTAAGCTCCCAGGAACAGTGCCCAAAACTCGACCACAGAACCACCCAGATCAGGAACCTGTCACTGGTGTTCTCTATTTCACTAAATAGTGCCAGCTTCTGCCACTGCTGCCACTGAGCCCCAAATACCAGCACTTGGTTTTATTACAACTGCTACTGACATCAATGCTGCATCTGCATCAAATCTTGAACTGTCCTGTGCCTAAAAGCTCTGCCAACACCACCATCAGGTACATGGAAGCCCCATGCAGACAGAGCCTGTTTTATTCACATTGCTCATTTCCAAATATAATCTTGCATGAAGGTATCTAATTGGCGTGCCTGCATCCTAGCTGCAAAGGAGGCTGGGAGCTGAGTTCTGCTTTCCACCTGGGAGGGAAAAGGATGCTTGTAATGTAGGAATTTCCCTAAACATAAAAGCTACTCGAAAGACAATGACGTCCATTGAATTTAACCTAAAAAGCTTTTTGAAATGATTAGCTTCAGAAAGAGACAAAATTGCACCATGCTGAGGAGTGTCTGAGAGGTGAGAATCCAGAGCATTCCGAGATGAGCAACTTTTTTAAACTTGGAGAATTAAGGAGTAATTCCACCTCCTGTTTCCCACAAAAAGTAATTCTCACACATTCTACCAATTAGAGATTAATTTGTGCTAAGGGACTGCTATTAAAATGCAAATATACCTTTTAAGAAGGTTAAGTTTCATTCACAAGTTAATGGGAATTACTTTAATCAGCTTCACACCCAGCAGAGTGTACCTAAACACAGTACTTAGAATATTAGACTTTGGATTGTGGCCTAAAGGAAGGAAAACTTTTGAGTTGAAGGTTAAGACTGGAGTGAACTTTGGAGACCCTGAAGACCGCATAATTCATGTATAGGGAAGTGCTATAAAAGAGAAAGAAGACAGAAAGGTATTCCTAAGAGAGAGTCAGTTGGTGACTAAGAAGTTGCCTAGGTATGATAAAGCCCTGGGGTGCCTGGGTAGCTCAGTCAGTAAGGGACCAACCCTTGATTTTGGCTGTGGACATGATCTCATGGTTGTGAGATCAAGCTCCAGGTCAGGCTTCTCGCTGAGCATGTTATCTGCTTGGTAGTATCTCTCTCTGCCCCTCCCCCACTCAGGTTCTTTCTCTCTCCCTCTCTCTCTCTCTCAAAAATAAATAAATAAACATTAAAAAAGTGGTTCACTATTTTTTGTATATAAAATCAAATCTGGTCCTGAGTCCCTTCCCTCACAATCCAAAGGATTCCATGAAAGCTCTAAGGACTTTGGTCTTTTTTCTTTTTAAAAAAATGTTTATTTATTTTTGAGAGAGAGACAGAGTGTGAGTGGGAGAGGGACAGAGACAGAGGGAGACACAGAATCCAAAGCAGGTTCCAGGCTCTGAATTGTCAGCACAGAGCCTGATGTGGGGCTCAAACCCACAAACCGTGAGATCATGACCTGAGCCGAAGTTGGACACTTAACTGACTGAGCCACACAGGTGCCCCAGGACACTGAGGTCTTTCATGGCCCCCTCTAACATGCCTTTTTTTTTTTTTAATTTTTTTTTAAAGTTTATTTATTTTTGAGACAGAGAGAGACAGAGCATGAACGGGGGAGGGTCAGAGAGAGAGGGGACACAGAATCTGAAACAGGCTTCAGGCTCTGAGCTGTCAGCACAAAGCCTGACGTGGCTTGAACTCACAAACGGTGAGATCATGACCTGAGCCGAAGTCGGAAGCTTAACCGACTGAGCCACCCAGGCGCCCCTAACATGCCTTTTATTCAATTCTGCAACACCCCTTGGAGGCAGCAGCTCCATCTCTTCTCTTGGCATTTTCACCAAGGCTAGGATCCCAGCAACCTTTCTTTTCTGATGTCTTAGCCATACCTCCAATGGCAGAAAAAAGAGGGTGGTGGTGCAAGGACCTTGACTCATGTTATGCTGATAACTCACAGAGTCTAACTTCACCTCTCTCAACTCTTAGAGAAATTAAGGATTTCCATTAGAGATGTTAACTGCAGCTATCTCTGTCTCCCCAGCTGTTACCTTCCAACAAAAACATGTTGGCCTTTAAAACCCCTTCAGTCCGTGTGCTTGGTGTCTTACTTGCCTTCCAGATTCACATTCAAGCATTCTCCACCCTGCCTTTGCCCTGGAGCCTGGGAGAGCAGCAGGTCCCTTGCTTGCTAGCTTCCGGTAGGGTTTTGCCAATGAGGACCTCTGGCAGGAAATACAAGGAAGATAGAGTATGGGGCCAGGTATTTATTTCCTTAGCTCCCTCCCTAAACAGTCAACTGGAGTTGGATGTGCTTCTTGACAGAATGTCAACTCCTTCTCTTAAGGGTCTACATAAGTCTCTACCTCTGGATTCCAGACTCCCTCCCTTTTTCCTTTCATCCCAAGGGGCTGGTTACATATCAGCTGCTACTATGCCCTGAGATACTACACTACTCCTATAGTTCTCCTACACCCACAACTTTGTGAATAGTCCCTTTGTAAATAACACTTTCTCAGGTTATTCTATTTAGAACATATTTGATTGCTGATAGGACCCTGACTGATACAGTCCGTATGATAAAATAATTTATGTATTTTTTGACTATAAATAATTTTCAGTATCTTCTTTCCAAAAATAATATATTTGTATATGGCATTTACTCATGGATGTCAAAGAACTGTATAAATGATAATTCCCACAACATTTCTTGGTAGGAGGATATGAGAGGATAATTTTTAAAAGAGTAAAATCACAACTGTCATACAAATATAAAATAGACATGTGTCAAAGATTTTCATTTCATTCATATTTAACTCAGTAAGGAAGAAACCAGTAATATACTACAACCAGTTCAAAAGAGAGCTCAAATGTCCTGTATGCAGAATTCCAAATAATTTATGCAGATACTCCCCACTTAAAAAGGTGGACAGTAACACCACCCCTTGAATTTGGGCTGTGTTTAGTGATTTGCTTCCAAAGAGAACATTGTGGAAGGGAGAAGAACGTGTAACTTAATACTGGAGAAACTTGGCAAACTCCACCTTAGCCAGGAGATCAAGGTTAATATCATCAGCAAAAAGACATGTTGTCAGCATGTATCCTTGATATGATGTAATAAGAATGTCACTTCACTTCTGTGATGCTCATTCAAAAACCCATAACCTTGGTCCAATCATGAGAAAAATATAAAATTCAATATAGGAACATCTTACACTGTAGGTGACCAGTATTCCTCAAAACTGCCGAGGTCATCAAAAACAAGGAAAATCTGAGAAACAGCCACAGCCTGAAGAAACATCATGACTAAATGTAACATGGTATCCTAGATGGATTCCAGAAAAAGGATTTAGTAAAAAGTATGGAGTTTAATTAATGTACCAGTGCTGGTTCCTTTAGTTGTAACAAACATACCATAGTCATTTGAGATGTTGATAAAAGGGAAAATTGGGTGAGGGGGTATATAAGAATTCTGTACTATTCCTGCATCTTTTCTATAAATCTAAATCTATTGTAAAATTTAAAGTTTATTTTCAAAAGAGAGAAAATTCAAGGTGCTATACATTTATAGTCAGATAAAGAATGTTAAAATGGATTTACAAGAGGATGCAAAACTGACAAAATCAGTCAATATCCATAGAGTAATAATCAAATTTTACATTTTTATGGACAGGAATGATTTATTTACTATTCATGTTTAACAAATCAACTCTATCTCTAAAGAGTTGTAAGACAGCCTAGACTAAGACAAATCCAAAATAGCCTGATAGGACCAAAGTAATCCCCAGAGGCTCCAGCATTCCTTTAAAAGGATATCTAGGAATCTCCTCTGCCCATTCAAAATCTTTCAGTTTTTTTTTTTCCTGCAAAGAATGTAGGTGTCCAAATTATAAAAAGCCCTTACAACAGCCAGGCATGACTTGACAAAATGACTAAGAGAAGTATACAAATATTCAAAAGGTTATACAATGCTTTGCTAAGTTATCACATCACTACAGACTGAAAAATAACCCAAAGATCAAGATAATTTATTAGCCTACCAGGGGGAAACCCTACAGACTGCCAGATATACATCATTGCCTTAGAGTTAAAAGCACTTGCAATATTAAGTTTCCTAGGCAACATACCAGCAAATGGTGCAGTAATAAAATAAGAATTTAAAAAAGCAAATTGAACAAAGAAACAATCAATACCAGGTTCCAAATTCCACCCCCTACCTGGCTATACAAACTACTCATGTTAAAGATAGACTCAGCTTTTAGGTGGGGAACTATCATTTTCCCAGGCCTCATATTTCCATATAGAGGAGCTTCAACTAGATTAACACTCCTGGCCTCAGTTTCCGCCTGTGTAAGAAGAGGCTCCATGACAAAATATATGGTTGCAGTTTGGAGCGTTTGCTTTTGGCCTTTTTGTTTCAGGCACTACTTAAACATGTTTGTTTCCTCTTTCCTCACAGTCTTAATGCATGTGGCAAGTGTCTTAAAGCCAGAATCCACATGGGTCTTTCAAACCTCGGTTTCCCATGCCCTGGTAGAAGAGTGACTATCTCTCATAGTAAATTAATAAAGAGACTTTTGAATATAACCTAGTATAAATGCTTGAACAAAAGGGAAAATGTGTTGATCATGCCCTATGTGAGAATTTCCAGTCTATGTCACAGCAATATTTCTTATTATAAATGAATAAGTAAGTATTCTAGTTCTACCCCAATTCATGTGCATTTATTTTTGTATGAACCAATTTCTCAGAACTTGATCACCTCCCTAGCTACTGAAAAAAATAAATCCCTGAACTTTCAAGTGGTGGGGGGCTAGATTTCTTCCAGCCTCTGTGAGATTAAAACACCTACCTCTTTCAGTTGCACTTCTACTGATGAACATACGCCTAGGTAAAGAGGTAAGGGGCTCAGGTAAGAGGCTCATTCTAAAGCTGAATCTTAGGGAAAGCTCTGCTTATTTTGAGAACTATGAAACAGGTTACAGTTCCTCTCTCTTTCCTTTCCTCTTTAACATCAAGAAGCTTAGCATCAACTATAAAGGATCTTTGAGAACTAGTTCTCAAATTTTTCATGTTTGTGAAATACTTTTGAATTTGGGGCAGCCAACGTGAATGAATCAAACAACTTAAAAAACTCTAAATCAATTCTTGTCACATCTCAGAGGGCCTAGAATGCATTCCTACATAACCCACTAACCATACAGTCCCCTTTTAGCACTACAACAGTTTGAGAACTATTCCTGCTCAGACAGTGATTTCTTGCATACTCACAGGCAAAGCTCTCTTATGTTCCTATTCAACCACCATCCTCCTCTAGAGCCACCTTAATACCGCACTTCATCTTTTACTTCTAACCTCAAGGAAATCGTAAATGTGCTCTGCCTCAACATTACATATGATAGTGTGAAAGAAAATTCCAAAGTTAAATAAACATTGCTAAGAGAGTCGTTCAAAAATAGGGTCAGGAGGATACTGGAGCCCATAGACCTCGGTTTCCATTTTTGGAACACCTTGGACTTTTGACTTTTGTCAATTGCACTTTCACTACCTTCCAGAATGCCTCCTTCTACTTTGGATTAAAATAGAGATAATGTAACATGTATCAGCTAAATAGCCAATTGTTTATTAGATAGTTTAACTGTCAGCACCAATCCTAATTCAATCAAAGAAGTCATATAACCTTATGGGCTTTGCCTTTGTGAGCCTGTGCTTTCCACTTACAGTTCCGAATACGCTTTCAATTTCAGTCCACTCTGTCCCCAAGACTGTAATCCCTAATACCCCAAAATAAATGCTTTGGCTGCTTTACAGCTTCTTCTTATTGATTGACAATGGATATAATTGTTTTACTACAAAAAGTAATGTAGCTGTGAAAACTTTGCTGCTTACTGTATACTCTCAGCACTCTAGGCAAGGACCAGTGTATTTACCTATTTGTTTTCAATTTCCCCTACTGGGACTTACTGATAAAAGTCTATTTTCCTTCCTCCCAGTGCTTTATGTTTATTCACATTTTACTATTTTATTGCATGTATGTCTTGCCTTCTTGAATTCTTTGTAGAATGAGACTAGATGCTGAAAAACATTAATAAAATACAGAAAGAAATAGTTTAGTGCCTATGCCTACTCTCTACTGCCCTCTGCAGGTGTAAGGAGAGAATAAGGGAGTCACAACCTATTACTACCTGCAGCAGTGTCCAAGAGATTCTCACCTAACAGAAGGTTTAAAGCAACTGGTGATTCTTGAAAGGATAACCATTACCAACCAGACTCCACCTATTCACAGGAAGGATTTACCAATTTGCTAAAGTCCCTTCACCGTGAAAAGATCTCTGGGAGCCACATATCCTATTTTCAAGGGAACTTGCTATCTCCCATACTTACATACAAATCGACATCTTAGTCCTCTCTTACTCTGGGTCATGACTAAAGGCCTTTATGTTAAAATTCCTTACAGTCCTGTAAAACTTGAGTCTGGGAGTGAAGAAAAAAGAGATTCAATAGTTATAACGACATAAAGGCAAAAACAATGAAACTTGTCTGTGCTTTGCAGACAAATGTCAACAAACACAGGAACCCCTGCAATGCAGCAGAGATCATGAGAGTTTTTGCTTTTTGTTTTTGCAAAAAGTGTAAAGCAGCCTGCTTTAGATAACCAGCAAACAGGCAGCTTCCATTTTGTGTAGAAAAGACCATTGATTATGCATGGATTATTTTCTTCAGTCATACTACTTTATATGGGTAGCAACACTGTCAGTGATGTCATCTTCTAAGACAACAGACCCGAATGTATAGGCATATTGTGCCAACTGAGCCCAAATCAATGACCTGAGTAATGCAATCATGGTAACACTATTATTCCTCATCTAAACCCTCCAAGCCCATAGAAAAATAATGCTAATCTGATGCATGTTCAAGAAATACGTTGTGTGGGAAAGAAGATCAAGCCTTTGTTTAATTTTATTTACATTCTAATTTGCACTTAGAGGAAACCCCCCAAAATTATCATTATGTGCATCGGACTATGTTGTTTTCTTTTTCAGGTTAAAATATTTATTAACAATGACACACTTTCTTGGATAAGAATAGTTTTAGCGAGGATATTTTCCAAAAAATTGAACTCCAAATGTGCATTCGCATAGCATACCAACATCTTTCCATAACTACTGGATCAGAATGATTTACAGCATTCCTGATAAAGGAGACATCGTTAGAATACGGGAAAATTTTAAAGACATGGCTTGTAGTTTCATCTCTGGTTGTTTTGTGATTCAATTGATTCACTCAGTTTACCTACCTTTATAATGGGCATAACATAGACAAGCAGATTTAAAATTTCTCAGTGTCTGAAAACGTAAACTCTTTGAACTGAAAAATGTGTCTTTAAATGGTGCGTAGGGAAGAGAGCCTGTGAGTCTTCTCACACGTTTAAAGCATACTCTGGGCGCTTTCTGCAAAGTTGGAGAGGCTCAGCGTAGGAGTCAGGTCTTTGTCTTTGAAAGCAGCACATCCGGGTCACCCTAGAGCCAGGCAGAGGCCCCGCCCCTCCAGGGGTGGCTCCACGGGCGATAAGGACGTCCCTCAGCCTCGATGCGCCACGTCCTCCCCGCGCGCTGGAGGAGGAGCTTGAGCGGCTCGGTGCCTGAACCTGTTGGACTGCCACGAGGGTTCGAACCATGGCTGACAGCGGCCGGATTCCTCAGGCCCGGGCACTTCTGCAGCAGTGCCTGCACGCCCGCCTGCAAATACGCCCAGCCGAGGGGGACACCGAGACTCAATGGGTGGAGGTAACGCCAGCCCCGCCACTTCCGTTACATTCCGGCGCGCAGGGGCGGTACTAACCCCGTTTTCTTGGTGATCTGTCCCCGCTCTCTACGTTTCCTAGCGCGGGCGGTACGTGGCCCTGGCACGTGCTGTAGGCGGTGCCGATTTCCGCTCGGCCCGCCCATCTTTTCTCTCAGCAGCCTGCCAGGCTCCGTCTGTCTCCTTGGTTCTGTTCCACGGACCCTGGAGCTTTCTGCCTTAGACCGTTCGGCCAGCGTAAGAGTGTGTCCCCTGTTCAGGACCGCGAGAATTTGAACTTCCTCTCACCTTCTGCCTCCCTGAGCTCGGTGCACTTGAGGCCTAATTGTATCAGATCTCTTGCTTCCAAAGAGCCAGGGCCTTGGCATGCCCTTCGCATTGGTCGGGCTACTGTTGGCTAGTGCTGGTCTGGTTGGAGCTTGTAGATTAGATTATTTGCAGACTTTCAAGTCACTTGTGCTCCAGTTCCCGTGGAATTCCATTTTATGTTGCCTGCAGCTAGGCCTCAGCATAGAAATAAGATTTCCCATGAAACAATTCTTTTTTCAGGAGACTTAACATTTTGACTTATTTCCAACTAGAAACAAAGACTACTACTGCTAATGTAATGTGTTATTGAACACTGTTCCTCCAAAGAATTTAAACCATTTACACTGATAGGATTTCCTTTTACTTGAATATTTGCCTTTAAAAGATTTATAAGCATATATATTCCTGTATTTCCCCTTTCCCCATTTCTTTCTCAAAAATTTATGTTTCTTATTTTTGTTACCCCCCCCCCCCTTTTGACGTCTTGATTTCTCTGTGGAATTTTGTTCTTTTCATGTTTTCATATTTGCCAGCCTATCCAAATTGCTTTTTTTTTATGGCTAACTCCTGGGACTATAAATCCCAAACTGTTAATCATTTAGCTTTCTTCCATCTATTTTATCTTTTTATATCTTCATGCCACATCTCCTTATGCAAAATCAGATATTTTATTGCAGCCTTCCAAACTACCAGTTGTGTTGATAAACTTTTAAAGCTATTACAAAGCTTTCCCTCCCACTCCCACACACAGCTAAATACTAGGAAGAGCTGACAAGTAATTAGATAGTGAGAAAGTAATTTTTTTCCTTTGTCGAGCATCCCCTTTTCCTATTCTATTAAAAGTTACAATTTATTTATTTATTTTTTTAAATTTTTTTTTTTAACGTTTATTTATTTTTGAGACAGAGAGAGACAGAGCATGAACAGGGGAGGGGCAGAGAGAGAGGGAGACACAGAATCTGAAACAGGCTCCAGGCTCTGAGCTGTCAGCACAGAGCCCGACGCGGGGCTCAAACTCACGGACCATGAGATCATGACCTGAGCCGAAGTCGGACGCTTAACCGACCAAGCCACCCAGGCGCCCCTTAAAAGTTACAATTTAAAGAAAATACTGTTTTAATTGTCAAAAGATTTGAAGATTAGTGTTCTCACTTTTATTCATTCAGACCTTTGCTGTCACAGGCTAATGTTCTTCTTCCTGAGAGCTGAACTTTTTAAAACTATGTTGAGAATTAACCTGTCATTTCCTACATATTTAAAATGTTTTATACCATGGGATGTCTGGGTGGCTCAGTTGGTTGCACCTCAGACTTTGGCTCAGGTTCCGATTTCAAGGTTCACAAGTTCAAGCCCCATGCCAGGCTCTGTGCTGATAGCTCAGAGTCTAGAGCCTTCTTCAGATTCTGTGTCCCCCTCTCTTTCTGCCCCTCCCCCTCTCACACTCAGTCTCTCTCTCTCTCTCAAAAATAAACATTTAAAAAGTTTTATACCAAAAGAAACTACAAGAAAAGTGGTTTCTGACTTGAAATGGGGATTTTGTAGGTCACAACTTAAAATCTATTTTTGGAATAAACTAAAAGAAAATACCTTAATGAGATAATGTGGTGTCTATTTCTGCATATAATTAGATACTTAATAGAACTGGTGTCTATTTTTGTATGTACTTAGATACTTAATTCTGACATCGGGAGTGTCCAAATATGAATATGCCTGAGATTTTGTCTGGTACTAAAATAATCCCAGTGGAGAGACCTCTGACAGTGATACAAGTATCTGTATCATTCATCCTGTCTGCTCCTAATTGTGGGTGTGCTTTGGAGACCTTTGCTTGTTCCAGAAGCACATTTGCACTTAAAAATTGCTTATTTTCCAGGAAATCAGGTGTGAGTGCAAGCTGCATTTATGTTTATATAGAAGGCTATTTAGGTAACACAGAGCCTGTAAGATACAATTGAACTTAAATGCAAACAACAGATAAAGAGTCCCTATCGTGTACAAAATAGTCTGTAAAATGCTTTGGGAATTAAAATGTGAAATAAATTGTGCTTTAGCCCTTAAATTTATTTTTACTTACTCATTCAATAAACATTCATTTAGTTCTTACTGTGCAGTAGGCACCGTTTTAAGCACCTTACAAATATTAATTAATTTAGTCTTTATAATAGCTCTTGGAGTCAGCAAGGTTAAACTACAAAATAAACAATTTGATGATTCAGTGGCAAAATCAGGATCATTTATCAATTCTATTTTCTGCAATTGTAAGAGCTAATAAAGAAATATCCAAGTATTTATATAAAATTAAATTTTTAATATTCCTGATAACAGTCAGGACTTAATATCATAAATGCAGTTTCCAGTGCTTAATCACTGTGTTGATTTAAAGCATTAACAAAAAATAGTTGGACAGTTTCTTGGTAGTTTAATGAAGTAGATTGAGATCCTCATTTTTATTATCTGCAGGTAAATGGATTAGGAAGAAAAAAGAGTGATGACGTCAAAAGATATCAGTCATGCTGTTTATAAATCAGCCATATCTAATGTGAATTCATTTGTTGAATAAATGGGGCCCTGCAAACTAAACATTTCTAAGTGTCCCAACCTTAAGGGAGAGGAGACTGGGTCATAGTCATAATGACTTTGATTAGAAGTAAATGTTTGAGGGTACAACTTGTGGTCTTCACTGCTCTTGGATATATTTTTTAAACTTAATTTTTGAAAGAAATGATTGAGGTGATTGAATATTGGAAAAGATTTTGTTTTATCACACTTAAGAAATCAAATCTGTTGTAAAAACTTATTTCTCTTTCTTTGGGTTTAATCTCTATATAGCAGTTTTGAAATTTTATTCACTTACCTTTGTATCTCTGTATAGAAGTTTTTTTCTAATCTAAGTTTTCTCTGCTGATTTTTCATAGGTTCAGAGGGGATTAGTGATCTATGTGTGTTTTTTCAAGGGAGCTAATAAAGAACTTCTTCCCAAAATGGGTATGTATTTAATGTTTGTTTTTTAAGAGTGAAAATGAATAATGATAGATGAGCCAGAAGGGGCAAAAAACACAACCTTAAATTGTACTGGTAAGTTATAAATGAGTTGACTCTATGGTTGTTGGCTTTTTTTTTTTTTTTGCCTTTATTATTAGGTTATTTTTGCCTTTTCCAAAGTTTAAAGTAAGAAAATGTGGTGGAATTTTTTAAAAACCTCAGCACCATTTCACATGGCTTATAGTTTGGTTTAGAAGAGTGTACATACACACACACACACACACACACACACACACACACACACAGACAATACACTTGAGTTTCAGCCAGGGGTACAAAAACTTGTTAAAAGCAGGGTGGCCACATAGGAAGAAGCAGATGCTTATTTCTTAACAGTTTCCTGATCTCCCAGAGTCCCTGACAGGGGCATGTAGGTGACACTGTATGTGTAAGATGTGGTTCCCATCAAATCTGGACAGCTAGGACTTGCATCATTCTTATGGAAAAATTTAAATTAACCATTTATGTACTTTTTTAATAAAAAATGTATATAAATGTAAGGTTTTTCTGATCTTGAACAAAGCTCGGTGTCATCACAACCACACCTCCTCCGGGGACAGGAAAGCAAGGTCAGTGTTCAGGTACCTCTGAACAGGTATTTACCTGCCTGCAGTTTTCCAGTGTCCTGGATATCCCATAGCACTGGACATTCCTTGTGATAATTACATAGGTTCAGATACATCACATCAAATCTTAAGACAGTATTTGATAAAATAATAACGTACCCAAAAAAGCCTGAACTAATGAAGCTATCCCTAAGGTCGGGGACAGGTTATATTCTCTTCATTAGTAAAGGACAGTACCCAGTTTGGATTAATAAGAAATATAGAGTATACAAATGGAAGTTGCAGCATGCAGAAATTAACCTGGAAGAGCTTCAAGTAGTGAAACTCAAGAGTAAATAGCCCAGTGAGGAACAGCTTAGGCAAAAGCCTGAAAGTTCCTAGAGGTAATTTTATACTGAGACATCAAACATGTTTGACAACTTTGTCAGAGGGTGAAAACTAGACTTAAAGTGAGGATGGAAAGCCAATAACTGATAGTTTGAAATTTGAATCTGGAAGATAATAGGGAGCTTTGCAGGGGTTAAAGAAAATGCAGGGTATCTGGCTTAGTCAGTGGAGCATGCAACTCTTGATCTCGGGGTGGTGAGTTCGAGGCTCATGTTGGATATAGAGATTACCTTAAAAAAAAGAGAGAGAGAGAGAGAGAAAATGAATTGAGGGCTCCTGTTACAGAGTAATTTTCTAGGACCTATTGCATGGGTATTGGACATGCTGTCCATTTTCCTAAGTTAATATATTGCCTGGAATTAAATCTTTATTAACTATAAGGAGTATAGTAGAAATATGTAAAAACAGCAAGAGAATTTTTGTCATTGTAACTTAAGATTGACTCCTAAAGTTGTTTCATACTTTCTTAAGTGACTCTTAATCATAATAAGATGAAATGAACCAACCAAATCCAAGCACATTTTGGTTTTTTGTGTTGTTTTTTTTTAAATGTTTATTTATTTTTGAGAGAGAGTGTGTGTGCACACAAGCAGGGGAGGGGTGGGGGTGGGCGGGGGCAGAGGATCTGAAACCGGTTCTGTGCTGACAGCAGCAAGCCTGATGCAGAGGTCGAACCCACAAACTGTGAGATCACGACCTGAGCCAAAGTTGTATGCTTAACCAACTGAGCCACACAGGAAACCCACATTCTGTTTTATAGTCAGTAAATCCTGTGTGCTTCCATATACCTCTGAGTTCTCTCTGAATACATCCATAAGGTTGTAGTAAATTAAAAACACTGAGGGAGGTCCACCTTAACTCTTTTAGTGGACAGTCTAAAACAAAACTTCATATATCATGATTCTCAGTAAAGAACTGTGAATCTAAGAATCACATTCTGCTGGTGTGAGTGATGAGCAAAAAGAGTCCATCTATTATTGATAGCATTAGCCTGTACTTCCCTCCATTCCAGGAGGCAAAGTAAGCCAATGTGATGGGATTCTCTTAAACCCCACCTCATACTTATTACATGGATTCAGATCTTTCTAATCAAATCATGTACCCCTTGGGAACATAACCAGTTATATCCACAGATTCTGAAATAACGTGGCTAACATAGAGATGTGCAGAATCTTTCTCAATTCATCTTCAGTATAATTGAACTGAGATCCAGGGACCTGTCAAAGCTTAACTTCCCATATACATCGTTAGAGATACTTGATTGATAACCTGTCTTCGGATCTTAGAGTTTCCAACATGCCATTAATTCATTGTCTCATTTTAATTCTACATACTGACATTCGTATTTGCATTATAATTACTTGTACATACTGATACTTGTATACCAACAGCATTAATTGAATTCTTAGTTTTCGCCAGTAGAGGGAGATGTGTGGAAGTATAATAAATTGTACTTAACCTCTCTGGTCTGTTATTCCAAAATTGTCTACTTAGTCTATCAGTAGCCTGAGGCCTGGATAACTGGGTAGAGATTTCCCTTGGAATGAAGTGCTCTGAAGAGTTAGTTTCCTTAGAAGCAATCAATAATGACCACTGTCCGTAGAGCAAAGTCCTATTCATAATAGAGAAAATTAGATGTATTTTAAAATAGATGTTAGTTGAAAATTGATAGTGCTTCTTGCATAGCTTAGGAATTCATTTGGGTATTCATCTTGGCAGGATTCTACCAGGTTAATTCCCTAATTCGTAGAGTGGGGCAACCATTCTGAATCCTTACTGATACTTACTACAAACCTTCCAAGACTTGAAACCATGGATACCCAATTAGAAAGCATACCTTTTCAAGCCTAATTACTGGGCAGGACTGTGAGATTTATATAGTTTCTTTTACCGTTCATCGTTTCTTTTACCGTTTATCCTCTGAGAAAGATTCTTTTTTTTTTTTTAAATGTTTATTTTTTGAGAGAGAGCAAGTAAGAGAGGGGCAGAGAGAGAGGGAGTCAGAGAATCCCAAGCAGGCTTCTCCAGGGTCAACACAGAGCCTCATGTGGGACTCGAACTCACAAGCCGTGAGATCATGACTTGAGCTGAAATGAAGAGTCAGACGCTTAACCAACAGAACCACTCACGCACCCCAGGAATATTCTTTATAAGCAGAAGTTATTTATACCTTTTATAGAGTCAAGGAGACCCTTAGGCTATTTCTATTAGATATTTCTTTTATTTATTGTTTTGAGAATGGCTAATGTTGAGATGAAAAGGTTTTCTAGGATTAGATTTTTAGCTACTTATAGATATTTATGGCGTTTTTTTGGCAGTTCTTATTCACTATAAGAAGAATATAGTTTCATAATGCCATAAAAATAATACCATGTTTTCTTGTGTATGTATGAACTTAATGCCAATATACCTTTTGATTTACTTTTTCAATTGTGATAGTGAATTCCTGATGATTCTTGCCTTCACCTTTATGGGTGGTTACATGGGTTACATTTGTCAAATGATTAGACATGATAATAGTGCCTTGGAGGTTATGAAACTGCAAAATTATCTGGTTTATGATGAGAATAAACTGGAACCTTTGTCTCAGCTTAGAACTCTAGGCAATTAAGTTACACTAAGATTTCTATTTAATATTATTTGTTGTAAAGCAGAATTTTATGTGAGGAGGATTTATCGTGACCTTTTCCAATGAGATTTACTTATGGAATATAAAGGAACAAAAAGGTAAAATCTGCTCATGTATCCCCCTGGGGCAACAATGTTTAAGGTTTCAGTATACAGTTAATTTTTAGTCTTTTCTGCCTGAATTTATCATTTAGATCTTGACTGCCCAGTTGGATTTAGAACATCATGCCATTTTTTGCTTGAAATTTGCCTTGTTTTTCATGCTTAGATCATTTAGCTTATGGAAGCAGTTTTTTAAATCTGGATAGAGACTTTGGGTAAAAAGCATGAGCCGGCAAACTGGGTTTTAAACATGAGATGTGCTGACTGGAAGATTGTTGGTTTTCTTCATGTTTGTTTCTCACTTCAAGATGTTTTCCCTTTCTTCCCCACCCAGTTAATACTCTGTTAAATGTGAAATTAAGTGAAACAGAAAATGGCAAGCACGTGTCTATATTGGATCTACCTGGCAATGTTCTTATCATCCCTCAAGCCACTCTTGGAGGGAGAGTAAAAGGAAGAAACATGCAGTATCACTCTAACTCTGGAAAAGAAGAAGGGTTAGAACTTTATTCCCAATTTGTGACTCTGTGTGAGAAAGAATTAGCTGCTAACAGCAAGTGTGCTGAAGCTGGGGTTGTGGTGGAACATGGTACTTACGGGAACAGGCAGGTGTTAAAGCTGGATACCAATGGACCATACACACACCTAATTGAATTTTGAAAAATTAAAAGTCAGTTTCTCCAGTTGTTTTCTAGTATAAAATGATTTTGACTATATTTAGATTTTCTTCCTCTTCTTGAATACACAATCTGCAGCATTTTTAGACAAGAAAATCCTGGTTCCCACTCATAACTATGCAGCGTGATAATGGAACGACCTTGCCAAGTCACAAACTCGATCTCAGTCACCTTTCATTCTGCTTTCCCCTACACTTCCACTTGAAACTTGAAAAATGCTTTCTATTCATTTCATAGTCATTGTGGAAATGTTCTTAGAGAGCTGTATTTAAAAGTATTTTGTAGTGAAGAATATTGTGTAATCTAGTAAGATATATTTCTTGTACCTTTAAATGTATGTAGTGTGTAATAAAAATAATTATTTTTATTAAAATTAGGTGAAATCCCACACAAACTAATTACAATTTTGTCAGTTAGGTTTTGCTATTTCAGTTTTCCATATTTTGAATGGAACAATATGCCATTGACTATTCCTTTTAATAATATCTATGAAAGTGTAATATAGAAATGTTATTGTGCATTATGTTACTTTCTAAGGACATCTAAGTGCTTTAAATCATTTTAAGGCTCTTTAGTTGATACGAGAAAGTGTGAGGTTTAAAAATTGTTTTTATTTAATATACATATGGGTTAATACTTCAGTTTCTCAGTTTTTTACCAAAATAATGTATGTCTTATTTTCTGTCTTTGGTTTTTAAAAGTTACTGCTTTGTGAAATTAACGTTCATAAGAAGTCTTTTCTTATTAAATTATATTGCTGTAAAAGGAAGAAGAAGAAAAAGGGAAGCTTTCTACTGGAATTATTTGGAAACAAGTCAACTTGTTCCTTTCCATATTACTTACCTGACGATTTGGAGGCACTGTCATTTTTTCTGTTAGTGAATGTTTGTGCCCATCACCCCCCATTCATATGTTGAAGTCCCCCAACATGATGGTTTTGAAGATGGGGCTTTGGGAAGTAATTAGGGTTAATAGAGAAAATAAATTTCTGTTATTCAAGCCACTCAGTCTATGGTATTTTGTTAGGACATGAGCTGACAAAGACAGTGATAAAAGATAGACAGGTAATAAGGTAGATTTTTCAGCCAAGAGAGGAAGATATATAAGAAACTCAAAGAATAAATAGATCAGTAAAATATAATATTCAGGTTTTTCAAATGCCTCTGACTTGACTTAAAAAGGTATTTTAAAGAGCAAACATCAAATAATATTTCTAATTACCAAAAGATGAAATTAACTTGAATAAACATCTTAAGTAGCTTCTGAAGATCCCTTTATGTCATAATTTCTTTAGGTCTACCTTCCTAAGATACTTAAAGTTTTTGTTATCACAAAAAAAACCTATTTCTCTATATCCTTCCTGTACTATTCTATTTTGGAACTTAAGAATCAATAATTGGCTTGGTAATGAGCTCATTGTCCTTAACTTTTGCTTTATTGATTCATGATACACTTATTGAAATGTAATAAACTATTCATAAACTTTCGAACTCCAATTTTCTCAGAGTTTCTCCAAGGAGGTGTATATGTCTTTTGAAAAATTATGTGTTACCTATTTTAAATCATTTTGATTTTGTGTGTAGGTGAAATGCTGACTCATAGCTCTAGATTGCTGTTTTATAGTTCAGGCAGTTTTGATTTTTTTTTTTTTTTAATTTGCTTGAGGTACTTGTGGAGAAGAGCAAATTCAACTACATGAAGGGTTATTAACCAAAAAGTGATGACCAACTTTCATTTCCAAGGAGGCTAGAACCAGAGAGTAAAGGCAGAAGAAATAGTGGATTTAAAAGTAACTACACCTTGGCTTTCTGTAGCTCTTCTGGCTCAGGGTGTTCAAAGAACCTTCAATAGGTACCTCTTTTTATCTTCCCAGTATATAACGACGATAGTGCTATAGAAAATAAGACAGTGCTTAAATAATTTACCCAAGATCACACAATAAGGGGGAATAATTTCCATCTTCCTAACTTCCTGTAGTGAGAATTATTTAAAAACTGAAATTGATAAAGGATTAGCATCTTCCACTGTGGATCATTTGAGAAAGAACAGCCAGTAAATTGGTTTACTTACTAAATTTGATGGTGGTAGGTTTGCACCTAATTTATATGCCTTCTGCCTGTTTTTTGAAGATTCTAGAATGTCTCAGAATGTCATTTCTAAGTGTTATTTTGTGTGCATTTAGAAACGTCATGGGTTCAGTTATAGAAAATACTGTATATAAGACACAGATGATCAATGAATGTGGTTTTAATATCTTAAATATACAAAGTAAAATCAAGCACACTTACTCAAGTAAAAAAAAGACATGCCATTTATGAATCATATCTGTATTGATGATGATTTATTGACTCTGTAACGAAAGAGCTGAATTTAACAAATATAAGGATCAAATATAGTAGAGTCCTATGCCACTTGTTTTGGAGAATAAGAATTAACATTGGTGTTTTAAGACAACAGTGACCTCTTGGCACAAAAACAGACACTCCAATCAATGAAACAGAAGAGAACCCAGAAATGGACCCACAAACATATGGCCAACTAATCTTTGACAAAGCAGGAAAGAATATCCAATGGAATAAAGACAGTCTCTTCAGCAAATGGTGCTGGGAAAACTGGACAGCGACATGCAGAAAAATGAACCTGGACCACTTTCTTAGACCATACACAAAAATAAATGGATGAAAATGGATGAAAAACCTAAATGTAAGACCGGAAACCATCAAAATCCTTGAGAAAGCAGGCAAAAATCTCTTTGACTTTGGCTGCAGAAACTTTTTTTGTTGTTGTTTATTTATTTTTGAGAGACAGAGTACAAGTGGGGGAGAGCAGAGAGAGAGGGAGGGAGAGAGAGACAGAATCCAAAGCAGGCTCCAGGCTCTGAGCTGTCAGCACAGAGCCCGATGTGCGGCTTGAACTCACGAACAGTGAGATTATGACCTGAGCCGAAGTCGGATTGTTAACCGACTGAGCCAACCAGGCGCCCCTGGCCACAGCAACTTCTTACTCAACACGTCTCCCGAGGCAAGGGAAGCAAAAGCAAAAATGAACTATTGGGACCTTATCAAAGTAAACCTTCTGCACAGGGAAGGAAACAATCAGCAAAACTAAAAGGCAACCAACAGAAAGGGAGAAGATACTTGCTAACAATGTATCAGATAAAGGGTTAGTATCTAAGATTTATAGAGAACTTACCGAACTCAACACCCAAAAAACAAATAATCCCATGAAGAAATGAGCAAAAGACATGAACAGACACTTCTCCAAAGAAGACATCCAGATGGTCAACAGGCACATGAAAAAATACTCAACATCACTCATCATCTGGGAAATACAAATCAAAACCACAATGAGATACCACCTGTCAGAATGGCTAACATTAACAACTCAGGCAACAACAGATGTTGGTGAGGATACTTTTTTTGCACTGCTGGTGGGAATGCAAACTGATGCAGCTACTTTGGAAAACAGTATGGAGGTTCCTCAAAAAATTAAAAATAGAACTACCCTATAACCCAGCAATTGCACTACTAGGTATTTATCCAAGGGATACAGGTATGCTGTTTCGAAGGGGCACATGCACCCGAATGTTTATAGCAACACTGTCGACAATAGCCAAAGTGTAGAAAGAGCCCAAATGTCCGTTGATGGATGAATGGATAAAGAAGGTGTGGTATATATATCCAGTGGAGTATTATTTGGCAATCAAAACGAGTGAAATCTTGCCATTTGCAACTACGTGGATGGAACTGGAGGGCATTATGTTAAGCGAAATTAGTCAATCAGAGAGAGACAAATATCCTATGACTTCACTCATATGAGGACTTTAAGTTAGAAAACAGATGAACCTAAGTGAAGGGAAGCAAAAATAATATAACAACAGGGAAGGGGACAAAACAGAAGAGACTCTTAAATATAAAGAACAAACAGAGGGTTGCTGGAGGGATTGTGGGAGGGGGGATGGGCTAAATGGGTAAGGGGCATTGAGGAATCTAATCCTGAAATCATGCTGGCACCATATGCTAACTAACTTGGATGTAAATTAAAAAATAAATAAACTATTTAAAAAAAAAAAAAAGAACAGAGAAGAATAGTAATGAACCAGAAACATTTCCTGCCTTCAAAAGGATATGTGCCCACAAATAGGTAAAGGGGAAAAAAAAAAAAAAGACAACAGTGACCTGGGGCACCTGGTGGCTCAGTCGGTTAAGCACATGACTTCGGCTCAGGCAGGTCATGCTCTCATGGTTCTCAAGTTTGAGCCCTGCATCAGGCTCTCTGCTGTCAGCAGAGTCTACTTCAGATGCCCCACCCCCCCCCTCTCTGCCCCTTTCTGCTCACCCCCTGCTTGTGCACGCGCCAACACACAATCTCTCTCAAAAATAAACAAACATGGGGCGCCTGGGTGGCGCAGTCGGTTGAGCGTCCGACTTCGGCCAGGTCACGATCTCGCGGTCCGTGAGTTCGAGCCCCGCGTCGGGCTCTGGTCTGATGGCTCGGAGCCTGGAGCCTGTTTCCGATTCTGTGTCTCCCTCTCTCTCTGCCCCTCCCCCGTTCATGCTCTGTCTCTCTCTGTCCCAAAAAAATAAATAAAAAACGTTGAAAAAAAAAATTTAAAAAAAATAAAAAATAAAAAAATAAACAAACATTAAAAAAAAAACATGACCTGTCCTCTTTTTACTATGTATGGTTAACATTACAGAAGGCTTGACTTGTTATACTTAAATGTATCTATTAGTAAGTTTACATTCCCCAACTTACTGAAATTTAAAAAAACAACAACTAGAAATGTCTTACATATTCATTTATTGAAATACTAGTTTCTGAAAGGAAAGATCCACGAGAAAAGTAACCTTTTCATCTGGAAGCCACACCTTGGTGACAACTTTAAATGTTTGATAGTCTCCTAGTTATTCTCCCTTCTTCCTATTTCTCCTATTTCTAATCCTTGTTTGCAGACCATCTCCCAAGTTGATGATCCTAGAGCATTCTTTTCTCCATGATATTCCACAGTTCAGAAACTTTTTTTTTAATAAAATTTATTTAATGTTTATTTTTGAGAGAGAGAGAGAGAGACAGTGTGAGCAGGGAAGGGTCAGAGAGAGAGGGAGACACAGAATCTGAAGCAGGCTCCAGGCTCCAAGCTGTCAGCACAGAGCCTGACATGGGGCTTGAACTCACAAACTGTGAGATCATGACCTGAGTTGAGTCAACACTTAACCAACTGAGCCACCCAGGCACCCCAGAAACTTTTTTATTGTTTATTTTAACCCCAGGATAGTTAACATACAATGTTATATTACCATTCAGAAACTTTTATAACCTTTTATCTACAGATCAAAGTCTAAACTTCTGGAGCGGGAATGTTCTCCATACTTGAAAGGGGCGAATGAAATCAGGCAAGGAGAACTGTAGAGAGGACCAATGTCGGAATCTTGGGGAAACATAAAGAGCAAACAAATGAGAGGCTAGAGGACACTATAGAGGTCAGAAATGCAGAGGGAACCCCAAAGATGTTAATAGAAGATAATTTTCAAGATGTAAACAGTGACAAAGTCAGTACTACATACTAAGAAAGTGGATAATGTAAAGACTGAGGAAAGACCTCTAGGCCTAGCAGTTAGGTGTTTTCAAGCTTCTGGGAAATTGGAGTAAATCTTACAAGAGTTAGTAGAAATAGAAAAAGATTCTTAAACTTTTTCCTTGGGCAGAGTATCTCAAAGTGTACCAGTGTTCCAGGAATTACCTGGAGCCTATGATTTTAACAAAATGCAGTTTTCTAGGACCATGCCAAACATCCTGAGTTAGAGGAGTTAGAATCTATCTACTCACTAGTACCCCCCAGGGGATTCTTGTGTACCCTGGTATCCCAGAACCACCATTTCTCAGAGTGAAGCCCAGACTTCCAAGGCTGCTTTCACAGATTTGTACTCTGGCTCCCTTTCTCCCACGACTCCTGACAGAAATTTTCCAGTTAACTCTGTATTTTTCTTAGATCGTGCCCGTACCTAAGTTGCTCTCTGCTCTCCTAAATCCGTCATCGTTCAATATTTAGTTGAAGGCAATCTCTTCTGACCCCAGAGTAATTTGCCCTGCCTCTACCTTCCTCAGCATTTGTGGTTGTCTCGTTCTTGACATTCGTGATGTGTCTTAAGAGACTGAGTACTTTGGCCTTAAATTTTTTATATTTCATGTGTTTTAACGGCAAGAATATAAATAACATTGGGCAGAGACAATATAATAGTGAGCACACATAATATAGTATAATTTTTTTAATCTCCCACAGTATTTCCAAAGCACTGTGTATGTTGTCCATGCTCATAATTCTCAGTAAATATTATATAAATTAACATGAAGATATGTCAGTAGCCAGAATACCCTTGATTTTGGATCAGTAATACCAGTACATCAGACATAGATTTCTTTGCTACTGAGGAATAAAAAGAGTTTGGAATGTACAGGAAGTGAGTTTAATATAGCTACGCCTTGCTTCAATACAATAGATAACACCATTAGAAAAGGTAGAGACAAAGTGAAACAGATTGAGATTCAATACAATTGTGAGAATTGCTGTTTCTATTGTATTACTTTATTACATCAGAGCGGTCACTTTATGTTTTCTTAAGGTTCTCTATAGATAGTGTAACTATTTACATAATAGCCCTGTATCTAAAAAACGTGTGCAAAAATCAAGCCTGTCTAAAAACACAGAAGGGGAAAACTATTTCATTTAGGAAAACCAGTATTTGAGTCCTTCGTAAAACAAATTTCTTGTGAAGCAAAAAAATATCTTTACTTATAAATATGAATTTCGAAGCATCAAGCTGTACTAAAACCCTTCTATATTACAAAATAAAGCAGTTCTGTGGGATGCATCACAAATAGCCAACTTCGTGATAAATATGACCCTAATTCTTTTTACTGGACTTTTCCATAGGAATGAATTCTTTTGCACTGGGTTAGCCGCATTTTTTCTCTTAAGAAGCTTAATAAAGTTTGACCTATTACATCAGCTTTTCTTCCAAATGTGAGAAGAATTTATGTAGAGAATTCACCACACCCTATGTAACAGTGTCTGAGAACCATTAGCTATAAACAGTGGGGTTGGCAAAGAAATTGTGGACTTTGTTAAAGGGGAGGAGGAATTAGAGTTTTTTAGGGAACATCTGACCATGCTAGCAAAAATGCCATCCTTGGCTCCAACTTAGATTATTTACTTAGCTTTGTTCTCCCATAGATAAACTAAAGTACACTTTCTTTTTCTTTTTCTTTTTAAAATTTGTTTATTTTGAGAGAGACAGAGAGCACAAGATGGGGAGAGGCAGAGAGAGAGGGAGAATCCCAAGCACGTTCCACACCTGAACCGTCAGTGCACAGAGCGTGACTTCGGGGGTCAAACTCAAGGAACCATGAGATCGCAACCTGAGCCGAAATCAAGAGTCAGATGCTTTACTGACTGAGCCATCCAGGCTCCCCAGGTACATTTTCTACTCAAGGCATTCTTTTAATTCACTTTGCAGCCAAGGTAAGTATCCTTATGAGTGGATATGATTATCTTCAAAGTTTAGTTTGCTCAGTGCCTGGATTAATTTATTTCCTCATTACATTCAAGTGTTCCTCATGGCTTTGATTTCTTTTCATAGTGTGCATACTTGCCTTTTTGAAGCCAGCTGTTGAAAAGTTTCTGTTAACATTTGCTTAATTAATATTGCATCATGGATAGTTGCTTTCCACTTAAAGGTTGTAGTCTTTAGAATCTGTGGGCCAGTAGTTGAGCTGAGAGCTGTGTGAAATATAAATTGTTTAAGATATGACCCTTAATCCCAAGGAATTTACCACATAGTAAGGGACATGATAAACACAGATATACTCAGATATAAACACATGATACACACAGATATGTGATCAGTGATATCTGGACGATGCTATCTATGAACTGTGGAATGCCAGCAGATAGAGGAGAAACTTCTGGCTGGAGTGGTGAATCTCTGTTGTTAAAAAAGGCATGGCAACTTGAGCTATCCCTTGAAGAATGGGTAGAATTTCTATAGGCACAAGGGGTGGAGGAGTGAGCATTTCAAACTCTGTCCAGACTAAAAGATAATAAACTTCCATTGGAGGCTTTTAAAGAGGAGTGACATAATTAAAACAATTCTTAATTTTTTTTAGGTTTATATATTTATTCTGGGAGGGAGAGCATCTGAGCAGAGGAGAGACAGAGACAGAGAGAGAGAGAGAATCCCAAGAAGGCTCTGCACTGACAGTGCATAGCCCAATGCGGGACTCAAGCTCACAACCCCATGAGATCATGACCTGAGTTGAGATCAAGAGTCAGACACTCTACCGACTGAGCCACCCAGGTGCCCCCGTAATTAAAACAATTTTAAGGAAGATAAACCTGGCAGTGGTACATAAGGATTTCAAAGAGAAGAAAATTTGGTGGCAGAAAGACTTTTTTTGTTTTTAGTAAGGAGACAGGAGATTAGGGCTCACTTATAACACGATAGTGGCTGTAAATGTGGAAATAAACATAACTGGAGATATTGAAAGGTGTTTGAAAACAAACACATTTCAAGGCAGCTGACTAGTCGTGGCAGGGCTAAAGAGAGGAATCAAAAATTACTCTAAAATCTCATGTGTGAATTACTAGAGAATATGAATTCAGATTTTGATATGTTGAGTTTGGGACACCTGAAGTTTATCCAAGTGGAAATGCCAAACAGATTTCTTTCTTAGGGCAGAGAGAGTACAGATTTGGAAGTCTTATTTATGAAAGTGATAGTTGAAGCCCCAGAAATAGACAAAATTTAATCATCCAATATTCACTGAGTGCCTACTCTGGTAAGTATAAGAAGTACATTAAAACAGAAAAGGGTAATTTCAATCCTTATGGAGATTATAACAACTGGTGTGTTAAGATAGTTCACTGGAACACAGAGGAACTGGAGGTGCTAAAAGAGAGAGATAAAAACAGTACTGTGGAAGTTTGGAGATGGAAGAGATTTCATCTAGTTAGGAGAGCACTAACATTTCAGTGTAATTTCTCAAGATTAAGAGATATGAGAGTGAGGATGTAGAGAATAACCAAGAACCTGAGTTTCAACCAGAATTAGGGAAACAGATGGAAAAGGAAAAATTGACAAAGGAAAGAAAGATCAGACTGCTATAGGTAGGTGTACAAAGTGGGAAATATAAGTGGAAACACCAGTATCCTGGAAGTTAAGGTTTCAAGAATTGGGGAAGTGGGTACAAACATATGGAAAGTTTGAAGTATTATATAATTAACACCCATATTCCCACCACCTAGATTCTGCAGTTAGCATCTTGCTATGTTAGCTTTAATACCTATCTATCCATACATCCTTTTTCTTTTTTTTTTTTTTTTTTGCCAAGGGTTTATTTCTTTTCTTTCCTCACTTTTTGCCTCTACTGGTTAGCTTCTCCCCTCAGAAGCCCAGGCTGAGTGTGAGCCTGCTATATGCCTAAATTCACTATACTTACTTTATGGCAAAACCTCTTCTGTCTTTAAAGAAAGATCCCAAATGATGGTTCATGGGAGAAATTATATTCCCACCCTTCAAGTTAGTTTAGCTAGATATCCCTGGAAGTCCTCCTGAGAATAGAGTAGCTATTTCTAAATGACTCCAGGATTTGTCTAGCTTTCTAGCAGTTTATCAAAAAAATGGTTTGAGGAAGACCTTAATTAGAATTGCTAGGAAAACTTGTTAAAAATGAAAATTCCTGCATCTCACCTTGGAACTACTGAACGAGGATTTCTAATATGAGGCCTGGGAATCTGCATTTTAACAGTCACTTTGACCCACCTGTGACTCTTATACAGACTAGCACCGGAGAATTTTCTAGTGGTAATACCTCCAAACCAAGAGCCAAGAGGCTTTTCCGTTGCAGTCTCAGCTTTCCCACGGACTGTATGTGTTACACTACCCTAGGGTAACTCAATCCCTCTAGGACTTATCATGAAAGGGAAGGAATTGTTCTTGATCTAAGATTCTTGATCTCTTGATCCTAAGATTCTGTTCAGCACTACCATTTTGTGGAACTCTTAAAACTGAATCTTGTAAATTAGAAGCTGTTGGTGAAACTTTAATCGGATGAACCGGAAAAAAAAATGTTCAGATTTATATTCATTTGAGCCATCGTTGTTTCCTTTAATTCAAAGTATGTGAGTTACTCACCAAAATAACTAAATTCTTCTTGCACCTCATGAGTTTTCATTTGGTTTTTAAAAGCTGAGCCATGTAATGAACTTCAAGCGTTTCAGGAAACATAGCTCCGTGTTTCCTTGGTGATTCCAGTGTTCATAGTCTGTCAGGTCCACTCTGAACTGTTGCCACTCTGCATTCCTTTTACATTGTTGATAGTAACCTTCTTCCCCTTTCATGAAGAAAGTGACTTACTTTCTCAGGGTCCTGAATTGGCTGAAGTTAATGCAAGTTTTAAAGCTGTATTTAGTAGAGAAAGAGAAAATGTCTGATTGTCTTAAGCAACAATTAAATTTTGTGCCCTCAATCACCCTCGTGTTGGGTAGGATTTTTTTTTTCCATTATACATCTGGACCGAATTTTAGTTTCAAGATGATTTCAGAATATTAATTTAAATGTTACCCAGTGTTCCTGCTATCGTCTCATAAATAATAATGGTGAGTGTCCATACCCTCCAACAATGTTTTAAAAAACTTAAAAAAAAAATCTTTTTCTTTTCAGTGGTATTACAAATTTACTCTTTGCTAAACTTTTCCAAAAATCTTATTGGCAGATTCTTATTTACTGAGATCATGTAACCAGAATAAAGTCCACCCAGTATATAGCCCACATTACGTTTACCCTAATATATGTGTAGGAGTTGAGTAATGGCATATTAATTCCCATATTTTCTCCTCTTTTTTTCTTGATATCTTTATTTAGAAATAAGAAATTATGCAAGTATTTTAATACTGAGCCACTATTCTCAGTTTGATTAATATTTGAGATTATTTAATTAACCAGATACTACTTAGTATGTGAAAAGCAGTGGTAGACATAAGCATACCGATACGTGTATTGCAAGATACCTAACCATTAAGTTTACAACAGTGATTCATCCTGAATTACATAGTAATCAGTAGAAAGAATATTGGACTTTAGTTCTCCTAGGAGTTCTTCATTAGATACGCTCAGAATTCAAAAGGCATAGTCTTTTAAATGTTTATTTATTTTTGAGAGAGAGAGAGCAAACAGGGAGGGGCAGAGAGAGAGGGAGACAGGAGACAGAATCTCAAGCAGGCTCCACACTGTCAGCACAGAGTGCAATGTGGGGCTTGAACTCGGCAAGATCATGACCTGAGCCAAAATCAAAAGTCAGATGCTTAACCAACTGAGCCACCCAGGCGCCCCAAAAGGCATAGTCTTTTAAATAAGAATTTAGTTAGACTTGCTACGTACACAGTTTTGGGTAACAAATATAAAATTTGAGTATACTTAAACCACTGAACTATAAACTTTAAAAAAATTCACTGAAATGGAGGACATTGTCTAAGAGTGTGTACAAAAGATGTCAAGAGGGCACCTGGGTGGCTCAGTCTGTTAAGCATCTGACTTCAGCTTAGGTCATGATCTCATGGTTTGTGAATTCGAGTCCCGCTTTGGGTGAGCCCTGCTTCCTCTCTCTCTCTCTCTCGCTCTCTCTCTCTCTCTCGCTCTCTCGCTCTCTCTAGCCCTCGTGGGATTCTCTGTCTCCCTCTTTCTCCACCCTGGCTCACTTGTGCCCTCTCTCTCTCTAAAAAAAAAAAAAAAAGAAAAGAAAAGAAAAAAAATATGTCAAGAAATAGTAGTAAGCTGTATATTTAAGTAACAGGCAGATTAAGATGCCACCAAGAGGCTAACAAAGGGTGCGAAGAAAGGAAGCAGAAAAATTAAGAGTATAATATCATGGAATCCATGAGAAGGAAGAAGTTCTATTCAAGTAGGTTGTAGTAAACAATATCCAATCCAGAAGTGAGGACAAATAGGAAAGAACTTTTAAAAAGCTGTTGGAATTGACAATTAAGAGGTTAGTGAACATTACTGAATACAGATTCCTTGGAATTATGTAAACCAAATATCTGGAGGATTGAATAGGAATTTGGAAAATAAAAGTATAGACAACTCTTTCAAGGAAGTTATGGATAAAAGAAATCAGAACTATAGTTTTGTATGAAGACAGTATTAAGGGATTTTTTTAAGACGCAGAAAATCTGAGCATGTTTTTTGAGGAAGTAGGAAGAGAAATTGAAGGAAAAAAGGGAGGCTTATGGAGCAAAATCCCATATCAAAAGCATAGGTAGAAAGATGTTTTTGGAAAACTTCATATATCCTCTGAGGTAAGAGGAAAAATCTGTGGAGTGGAGGAGTTCTAATCATGCCCTCTACTTTTGCTATAAAATATAAGGCTGATTATCTGGGAGAGAGGAAGATGGTATGGGGTAGTGGCTGAAGAACCGCAGTGAGTGTTTGACATAGCCACTTTAGGAATTGGGTAAGTGAGCCAACTAGTTGAGCCTAGAAATCATAAATAATGCAGCAAATTAGGAAGCAGAGTTATATAACTCTTGTGGCAGTCCAAGAGCAGATTGGAAAAAGCAGATGGTTGGGTTGACCCTCATTTAGGGATTGGCAGAAGAGATACAGTGTATTATGGTCATGGAGAGGAAGGAATTGGGAGTCCAAGTAGGAAAATAGTTGAAACAACTGACCTCATAAACCAAAGAGCACACGGAAAAGATTAAATAATAATAATAAAATCAGCAAGGAGTTAACAGATTAGATGAGGGAAGAGGTCAAGAAGACTAGAAGGGAAAGAAATTAGCAGGGGAAGTTCAAAGAGAGTTAGGGAGATGTGGAAGGATTAGACACTGGTCACAGCATGAGACCTTTGAGGTAGAGCCATTATGAGTCAAAAAAGATCTGGGATGAGACCATGGGAATGTGTAGTTGCAGTGGAGGTGTCAAGGAATTTAAAAGGTAGTATATTGGATGACTACCTCGTCTGGACAATAGAGGTAACCAGAATGTTAAAACTCAGAACAGAGAGAAATGCCCTTAACCCTGTGCCCAAATCTTTAATCACTGTGAGAGTGTAATGTGAAGGTCAGCAAAAGACAGAGCTGAGTATGGGGAAAGAGTAATGTTTCAAAAGAATGTGAACTTCACAGGAGGAGCATAGGAGAACTAGTCTGAACACCCTGATACAGCCAGGGAAATGTCAGCTCCATTTTCTGGTCTTGAAATAGGAATCACTTTCACTTAAAAGGAGCTGTGTGGTCCAGAGGAAGTTGGGTTTCCATTATGGCAAAGAAATCACAACATTGTTAGGGACAGGTTAACAGTCCAGAAAAGTTTATTAGCAATTAGGATGGTACTTTAGAAGATAAAGTGGGATCAATAGGGGCATAAGCAAGCTAAGTTGTATGGGAAAGAGAGCAGATAAAAGAAAAGTGGCTAGAGGGACTCACGTAATGAAGGGACAGGGCATTGGGAAGTACACAAGAGTTGCAGGGAGGTGAGAGAAGAAATGACAATGGAATTATAGTGCTAATTTTTCGCTGAATATTTTGTCAGAGATAAAGCAAAAGAAATGGAGAGAGGGAAGAGATGTTAATACAACAAAAACACTAATTGTGCCTCAATATTGTCCAGGAGAGATGAAGCAAAATGGAGATGATCTAGAAGCACTATTTACTATTAGTGTAGCATCTCCTTTAAAGTTTTAGATTTCAGGGACACCTGGGTGGCTCAGTCGGTTAAGCTTCGGGCTTTGGCTCAGGTCATGATCTCAGGTCATGAGTTCGAGCCCCTGGTTGGGGTCTGTTCTGACAGCCCAGAGCCTGGAACCTGCTCCAAATTCTGTGTCTCCCTCTCTCTCTGCCCCTTCCCACTTGTGATCTGCCTCTCTCTCTCTCTCTCTCAAAAATGAACATTAAAAAAATAATAATAAAATAAAAATATTTTTTAAAAAAAGTTTTAGATTTCAAGTTTAAACATTTTGTTTTGGGGAAAAAACATTTAGGCATCTTCTCCAACCCCAACTTTTTCCAAGTATTTATTTATCTTTCAGGATTGGAAATACATTGAATGCCTGATCTGCAATGAGCATAATTCAATTCCAGTTCACCCCATTATCCTAGCCTGATTATTTGTTTGTTTGTTTATGTATGTATCTATTACTGATATATAATTCACATGCTATAAAACTCACCACTTTAAAGTATCTATTCAATGGGTTTTAGAATATTCACAATTTTGTTCAATATTGCATATTGCAATAGTTGTATATCATCACTATCTAATTCCAGAATATTTTAATTTTTTAAAAAGTTTATCTATTTAAGTAATCTCTACATCCAACATGGGGTTCAAACCCACAACCTTAGATCAAGAGTCGCATGCTCTTCTGACTGAGCCAGCCAGGTGGCCCCCAGAATATCTTCATTTTAAAAAGATGTTTTGTACCCATTAAATTCACTCCCCATTTCCACTCTACCACAAACCCTTGGCAAACACCAACTACTTTTAGTCTCTATGGATTTGCCTATTCTTGAAATTTCTTATAAATGGAATCATAATATTTCACCTATTATGTCTGGTGTCTTTCACTAAGCATAATGTTTTCAAGGTTCATCCATGTTGCAGCATGTATCAGAACTTCATTCCTTTCTATGACTAAATAATGTTCCATTGTATGGGTATACCACATTTTTGTTTATCCATTTACCCAATGGGTAGCCATTTGCCTTGTTCTATTTCTTAGCTATCATGAGTAATGCTGCTATAAACACTGAAGTACAAGTTTTTGTGTGGACATATATTTTCAATCATCTTGATTATATACCTAGGTGTGGAATTGCTGAATCATACAGTAACTATATCTTTTTGAGAAACTGCCTGTTTTCCAAAGCAGCTGCACAATTTTACATTCCCACTAGCAATATATCAGGGCTCTCCACTTTCTCACCAACACCTGCTATTTTCTTTCTTTCTTTCTTTTTTTTTTTTTTATAGCCATCCTAGTGCCTGTGAAGTGGTATGTCATTTTGGTTTTCCTAATTTCCCTAATGACCAATTTTGAGTATATTTATAGGTGCTGATTCCTCTTTTGTATATCATCTTTGGAGAGATGCCCATTCAAATTATTTTTCCACGTTTTAGTTGGGTTGTCTTTTTATTGTTGATTACAAGAGTTCTTTATATATTCTGGATAGTAGACCTTAATCAGTAAATGATTTGCAAACATTTTTTCCCATTTTCTGGGTTGTCTTTTTATTTCCTTGATAATGTCCTTTGAATAACAAAGGTTTTTAATTTTGATGAAGTCCAATTTATCTTTTTCTTTGCTTGCTTGTATTTTAGGTGCCATGTATAAGAACCCAGTGTATTTATAAATAGCTATGCTTTTCACTCTCAAAAGTGTCCTGGTAGACAACAAATTATATGGACAATCTACAAATGACAACCTCAAGGATAGGTAATTAGAAGCCCCTGAGCAGGTGGTTGAGTAAATACTGATTTATTTTATGCTTACCTCAACATATCCAGTGCCATCATTTGGCATCTCTTAAAGGAAATATGCCAGCAATTGTAGTTGCCATTTTGTATACTTACCCATCTAATGTATGTTGAGCACATAATATGTGTCAGGTACTTTTCAAAGGGGGAAAGTAGCAACAGGAAATTACAAAGAGAAAACTTTCAAAAAATGCTTTTCTTGGGGCACGTTGGTGGCACAGTCAGTTAAGCGTCTGACTTTGGCTCAGGTCATGATCTTGCAGTTCCTGAGTTTGAGTCCCGCATTTGGGCTCTGTGCTGACAGCTCGGAGCCTGGAGCCTGCTTCGGATTCTGTCTCCCTCTGTCTCTGCCCCTCCCCTGCTTGTGCTCTGTCTCTTTCTCAAAAATAAATAAAAAATATTTTTTAAAAAATGCTTTTCTTTCCTTCTTTCTTTCTTTCTTTTTTTGTAAAAGCAAAATAAGCAATTACAAATATTGAAGAGATAAAAAGCCCTGTAATCTCATTGTTCAAATACACTAATTTAATTTTTATGTGTTCCCTTATAATCTTTGTTCATAACCAGACACATATTTTAACATGGTTCAGTTATAAAGGGCTTTTATATTTTGCTTTTGCTTTTTTTAAGGCTTAATATTTTATCATAAATATATAAGAAATTGTTTTTTTATTTTGATCTCAGGGAGTGTAAGGGAGAGGAAGCAGACAAAAGGAGAAAATGTGTAAGTCAATAAAATATTATTAAGATGAGCAAGTATAGTCTATAAATGGATTTGTGCTCTGGTCTGTGAATGCCGGTAGGTTGGCAAATTGAGTTCAAGAGTATATAATTGTATTCCATATTATTAACATTTTTCTTTTTCTTCCTGATCTATGACTCTGGCTCCACTGATTATCATAATCATATTATATGGTTAATTTAATTTTGAGTTATTGTTCATACTGGTCAGTTAAATATTTGCATCTAGATAATGTTCTCTCTTCTAAGTTTATAGCTAAACAAGAAGTTTGACATGTAAACTAATTTTTATTAGAAGTTATTTCAAGAATAAGGTGTCCCAAAGAAGTTAGTAATAGACTTGTATTCATAAACACAGTAACTGATATGAACTTTCATAAGTATGTTTTATAATATTGTATATAGTTTTTCCTCATATATGATAATTCAGTAAGAATACTGTTAATCAACCAGGTGGAGTTTTGTCCTTTTACTGGGTAGGTTCAATTTCTTGAGTTACACAAATAATCTTAGATTATGAATTTTACAACAACTCTTTGGATCTTAATATTATCATGTTATCTTTTATGATTATTCCAATATATTTCATTGTTAAGTAGATAATTATCCATCATGAGTTCTTACATTCATATGCCTCTAATTTATGAATAAGGTTTTGGTGGGATGCCTTCTATGCTATTTATATAGGCTGAAATCTCCCTAAATTAAAGGACTTAAGGGACCCCTGGGTGGCTCAGTCCGTTAAGCCTCTGACTCCTGACTTCAGCTCAGGTCATGATCTCACAGTTTGTTAGTTCAAGTGCTGAGTCCGGCTCTGCACTGATAGTGCAGAGCCTGCTTCGGATTCTTCCTCTTTCTCTGCCCCTCCCCAGCTCATGTACTCGCATTCTCTCTCTCTCTCTCGCTCTCTCTCTCTCTCTCTCTGTCTCTCAAAATGAATAAATAAACTTTAAAAAATTAAAGCACTAAATTCTCTTAAGGTACATATCTATAGGTAAACAGTTTACTTGACTAAAGTGCTTGCAGCTGAAGTCTATAGTTTATGTAATATTTAGTATAATAGCCCTCCTTTCAGTCCTAGCTCTGGCTTGACCTATCCAATTCCTTGGGTTTTGGCTCATTTTTAGAACCAAGCTGCTAATGACATTAAATTTTGTTCCTTCACCTTGATAGATTAACTTCATGATTAATTTGGCTTATGATGGTGCTTCCTGTGGTTCCCATCAGGAACTTTCTGGCAGGGAAAAATTGACAAGCTGACCAAAAACTCTCATCTAATTCCTCTCAGCCCCATTTTTATTGATTCCCCACAGACACCTCCTCCCCTCTTCCTGGAATCTGCTCTAGATCCCATCATCCAGAACCTTCCTTCCCTGGCTACTGTAGGTTTGTTGCTGCCCAATACTCCCCCTCACCATAGAAACCTTCCTGTCCCGATGCTCATTCCTTCAGGGTCACAGTCTCCCCATGTTCCAAGGTGAAACTGTATTAAAGGAATATGCCAGAAGAGATCTCCAGGATTCTCTCTCCCAACCCAGGTAAGAGCATGTTAACCTTGACTTCCTGAAGTCTCCTTCCTTATGTTCTGAAAACCAGAAGAATGATTCTAATCATGAGATTCTAAAGCCAGAAACGAGGGAAAAGGAGTATAATAGCAAACTACAGAGTCATTTTGGGCCCTCTTCACTCCTTGCCAATTACACCTACCTACAAGTAGGAGATGGTAGTTTTTCCCTCTCCTCTCAGGTCCATGTGACTAAATGCTAGCAATGTTATAACCAGGAACTGATGTTTATATGGCCATTAGTAATGAAATGACTATGAATACAAATTCGATGTTCCATATGATATGGCTTTGCTTAGACATGTGAGTAACCAAATAAATGAAAACCAAATAAATGAAAATGACTCTCATGTGGAGGTAGTGGGGTTATGTTTTTGTTTCCTTGAGTTTTAAAAGTCATATTTTTAAGCTAATATTTAATGATGTTAATAATAATATTTTAAAATAAATATGACTACATATGTGTAAAAGAAAAACTTTTAAAAGTGCTGTTAATTTGATATATTTTGTACAATTCTGAATATGTGTGGTACTGTGATAATATGAAAAAGATATCAAAGATCCAGAAGGCCTGGCATTTATTTAATTAAGTTTATTTATTTATTTTGAGAGAGAGAAAGAGAGAACACCAGAGCTTGAGCAGGGGAATGGCAGAGAGAAAGGGAGAGAGAGAATCCCAAGCAGGTTCCATGCTGCTGTAAGCACAAACTGTGAGCCAAAATTAAGAGTTGGAGCCAAGGGGCGCCTGAATGGTTCAGTCAGTTAAGAGTCTGATGTCAGTGCAGGTTATGATCTCGTGGTTTGTGAGTTCAAGCCCTGTGTTGGGCTCTGTGCTGACAGCTTGGAGCCTGGAGCCTGCTTTGGATTCCCTGTTTCCCTCTCTCTTTCTGTCCCTCCCTCACTCATGCTCTGTCTCTCAAAAATAAATAAACATTAAAAAAAAAAAAAGGAGTTGGAGCCAAAATTAAGAGTTGGACACTTAACCAACTGAGCCACGCAGATGCCCAGAAGGCCTAGTTTTAAAATCTTTTTTCTAGGGGCACCTGGGTGGCTCATTCGGTTAAGTGTCCAACTCTCAGTTTTGGCTCAGGTGATGATCTCACAATGGGATCGAGCCCTGAGTCTTCCCCCATGCTGTCAGAATGGAGCCTGCTTAGGATTCTCTCTTTCTTCCTCTTTCTCTCTCTCTCTCTCTCTGCCCCTCCCTCCTCTCACGCTTGTATGCTCTCTCTCAAAATAAATAAATAAACTTAAAAAATAAAATAAAATAAAACCTTACTTCTGGAATCTTGTTCCAAATATGGACAAATTACCTAACTATTCTGGGCTTTGGTTTCTACTCCTTCCAAATAATAGCTATTCTATTTACCTTGAAGGGGTTTTTGTAAAAATAACAGAATATTTGAATTTTAAAACTGGAAGAGATCTGAGAGACTTTATAATATACATGCTCATTTTCCAGAGGGGGGAATTAATGCCCAAAGAGATTAAATGGCTTGCTTATAAAATATATGGCAGCAACATTGGAACAAAACCATAAAATGTATGCACATGTAAAACACAGTATTTCTTAATCTAATCAGAGAATGAGGAATTGGAAGGGACTTTAAGTGTCCTAGTCAAGTATGAGCATAATTGCAAGTAGTTTCTTGTATAAAGTATTATTGAATGCATAGTTACAAATCTACATTTGCTCAATATTCCTGCTTAGAAGCACTAGTCCTGAGTTTAACTGCTTCTTTCAAGGTTAGATGGTTTACTATTATTCACTTGCGATCATAGATCAAGGTCTATGCTATGTTGTAAGTAGCACTTCTTGGCTGAATATTTATAGTAGTAGTTTGCCTACTGAAGAAAATCCTACCTACGGCCAAAAGTTCTTATTGGAAATTTAGTGCTAGAAGCTGTCACGGATTACAGCAAGCTCAGCATTACATTGACAAATAATGCTTGATAGACCAAAAATAGAAAGCTGTATCACAAAGAACCCACCGATCTTTTGTTGGAGTGGAATATCAGTGTCGTTTCAGGCTTCTGAGCATATTGAAATTGACAGAGAGGAAGCTGCACCCAACCCATGAGTTTTGTGACATGAGCTTGCCACATGTACACTCCAGTCTGCTCATTTCCTGCTTTCATCAACACTGAGCAACCTGACATGACTGAGTGGATCACTAATAACAAATTTCCAGAGCTGTATTTCCCAAAGTCTGCTCCAAAGAAACACTAATTCTCAAAGATACTATTATGCATTCATTAAAAAAATATAATCTATTCCATTGCCAAGTAAGCTTAGGAAACATTACATGAAATGCAGCATAGTAATATATATGATGCCTCTCTAGGAGATGGCTATATTAACATATAATTTTTCTTAAATTTACTTAAGAATGTGTCTTTAGGAATGCCTGGGTGGCTCAGTCAGTTGAATGTCTGGCTCTTGGTTTTGGCTCATGAGGTCTTGATCTCGTGATTCATGGGATCAAGCCCCTCATTGGGCTCTGCACTGATAGCATGGAGCCAGCTTGGGATTCTCTCTCTCTCTGTCTCTCTCTCCTCCCTTGCTCATGCTCTCTGTCTCTCAAAATAAATGTTTGTTTGTTTGTTTGTTTGTTTTTTTAAGAATGCCTGTTTAAAAGAATACCTATTAACCTCTTGAGGAGTACAACTTAGAGCAGTTCCCTAGAGTTCCATGGGTGCACTGGAGTCCACTGTTTAGATATGCTGTTCTAACACTAACATCATTGAATTTTATAATTTCAGGGGTAGAGGCCATCTTTTTGGCACAAGAACGGGAAGGGCAGAGAGAGAGAGAGAGAGAGCGAGCGAGAGAGAGGATCCAAAGTGGGCTCTATGCTGACAGCAGAGAGCCTAATTTGGGACTCATACTCACAAACTGTAAGATCATGACCTTAGCCGAAGTTCGCCAGTTAACCGACTAAGCCACCCAGGTGCCCCGGTAGAGACAATCTTAGGTAATCTATCATTTTTAATTTCCCAAATGTGTGCTGGTTGGAACCTAGAGTCATTTGTATCAGATGTGTTTGAACAGTAAATTAAACCAAGATATCACATAGCTAGGCAAATGGGTAACTACTGATTTACTTCATAATTTTTACATACATCATTAAATACCAACAATTCTATTTATAAGAATGCATCATTTATTGAAGTGATTCATTTATAAAAAGCCAAGAAGATATAATATAGTGCATTATAGTGATGAGTATTAAAAAAATAGAAAATATATACAGTTCTGAATTTCTTCAACAAATACCAGATGGGAGGCTTCTTTGTGCCAGACAGTGACACCAACTGAGTTAACAAGCTGGAATAAGTTGGGACAGAGAAATGAGGTAAATGCCTGATAATGCTAGCTATCATTCGACAATGGACAGCATGCTAGTTATTTCTATTGTGTCTTGAATCTTCAGCACACCTCAGAAAGGAGACGTTATTCTCATTTTAAAGGGAGGAAACTGATGGGGTGCCTGGGTGGCTCAGTCAGTTAAGCGTCTGACTTCAGCTCAGGTCACGATCTCGTGGTCCATGAGTTCGAGCCCCGCGTCAGGCTCTGGGCTGATGGCTCAGAGCCTGGAGCCTGCTTCCAATTCTGTGTCTCCCTCTCTCTCTGCCCCTCCCCCGTTCACGCTCTGTCTCTCTCTGTCTCAAAAATAAATAAATGTTAAAAAAAATAAAGGGAGGAAACTGAGCTTTAAAGATATAAAGAGGTGATAGGTCATGCCTACTAAGTGGTGGAACTAGGATTTGAACACGAGACACCTAATTCCAAAGCTGTGTTCTTTCTGCTGATTATAACACAGCTTCCTCTTTATTGTGACTCAAAATCTCAACATGAGATTGAACAAAGTAAAATAGAAGTTGAAAGGTGAAACACATTTCTATTTGATTAAAACAAACTTGTTTTTCAGCGTTCTAGATTTCTTGTTTTCTCTCTTTATTTTCTCTTTCACTGTGTCAGCCGTCAGCTCCTTATGGAAAAGTCCTGAACTAGATCTCTGGTTCTGACCCCTCTTCAAAGCTGTAGTCCTACATTTCTTCTTAAATGCTCTATTCAAATGTGACATGTTTACAATTAAATGCATTATTTACCCTTTCAAACTGACTCCTCCCTCTGAGTTAATTCTCTTAATCATTGAAGCTGTAAATTCTGAATCATCTTTTAATCCTCTGTAAAACTAGTAGTTGGACTCAATGATACATAATATCCCTTCCAGCTCTAAAATTCTAGTGTTATTTTTGTACCACATACTCAGTTAAAATGAATTACTTTCTCTGCTTTAGGCTCAAATTATTTTCCAGGATTTTTTCCATACATTTTACTCATTCATTCTTATGCATCCTTCAAAGCCCATTAAAGAAAATTTCTTTAGGGACACTTGGGTGGCTCAGTTGGTTAAGTGCCCAACTTTGACTCAGGTCATGATCTCGCAGTCTGTGAGTTCCAGCCCTGCATCAGGCTCAGTGCTGACAACTCAGCCTGGAGCCTGCTTCAGATTCTGTGTCTCCCTTACTCTCTGCCCCTCCCCCACTCACACTCTGTCTCTCTCTATCTCTCAGAATGAGTAATGTTGAAAAAGATTTAAAAAAGATTTTTTTAAAGTTTATTTATTTGGGGGAGGAGCAGAGAGAGGGGGAGAGAGAGAGAATCCCAATCAGTCTCCACACTGTCAGCACAGAACCTGATGTGGGGCTTAAACCCACAAACCATGAGATCATGACCTGAGCCAAAATCAAGAGTTGGTCACTTAACCAACTGAGCCACCCAGGCATTCCATAGCCCATTTTAAATGACATCTTTTTCTTTAAACCCTTCATGAGCCTCCTAACTGGACTTCATAGTAATTACTCTCTCCTTTAGGATCTATAATACTTTTGTAACTTTCTCAGGATAATTTACAGTACCCAGTACCCAGAATGTGTGTGTGTGTGTGTGTGTGTGTGTGTGTGTGTGTGTGTGTGTGTCTATATGTATCAAGTGAATGGAAAAGGATGCCTAGGGGAATGCTTGGCAAGGAGTAGAGCCTGAGCGGAGTGGTGAGGGCTTATGGACTGGGCACTGGCACAGGGTTTAAGAGCAGGGGTAAGGAAAAGAGAAAGTAGGGGGGCTTGCAGTGGATAATTCAGGAGTTTCAGAATCATAGTGGGGTAAGGGCAGCATCCTCCAAAGGGGGAGATGGCAGCTATGGGTGATTGCTTAAATATAGAGGAGGTATTCAAACAAGTAAATATCTCAAGGATAATAGGATCCAGGTCTCTCTCTGTAGGAGAAAGGAGTTACAAATGTGAGAGAAAACTGGAATAAACTGTGTGATGCTGGATTGGAGGTATTACTGTGAACATATGGTTTTTCAAAATATATTGTTAGTCAAAGATATATAGCTATAAATGAGTGTGAGTATACATATATAGATACATATATAGATGGACTGTAGGAATGTATAAACATTCCCTAGCTGCATCCATGAAGACAGCCTAAGCAGTGATACCCCAAGAGCAGTGAGCACACCTAGTGCTTCTAAATACCATTGTCCACTAAAAGGAGCCAGGACTCCTCGATAAATGGCTGCATCCAGGGTTGGGGCAAAAAGAGCCTAGAACAGCTTATTGTGCCAGAAAATAAGGGAGTGCTCAAAGAATAATAGGTGCAGAATAGTAAAATATTAATGTAGAATATGGTTGGTGGGTATATGGGTATATAAAACTCTTTGAAATTTTCTGCATTTTAAAAATATTTTACAATAAAATATTGCAAAAGAATTTAAAATACACAAAGACATAGAAGCCAGCATGAATGGGGCTCCCCCTGACCAAACTTGGGACAATTTGAACATCAAAATAAATAATGATAGAAACATTTTATAACCCATTTAATAGGAAACTCTGAATCTACAGTGATAAAAATAAATTAAAATTTTGATGAGAAAATATATAATTTCAAAGAATCTCCACCCCCAAATACTTATTAATTACAAAGAGGAAAAAAAATAACTTTGTAGTGGAGAAACCTGGAAGATACTGCTTTATTAAAATAAACATCAATAATGTGACTAATTAAAATATGCCGCTTGATAGGATGCAACATTACCAAACTAAAATTTGTGTGTTCACCTGATTTGCAGTAAGCCAATGTCTTGGACACTAGTTTTGTTTTTTTTAATTTAATTTTAATTTTAATTTTAATTTAATCTCTACACCCAACGTGGGACTCAATCTTCCAACCCCAAGATCAAGAGTCCCATGCTTTTCCAACTGAGCCAGCCTGGTGCCACTAGACACCAGTTTGGAAGCAAAGAAAGCTTTACTATCAGAAGGCAGCCCAAGGAGAAGGCAGAGGATTAATCCCAATGTTGCTGTGTCCTGTTTAGCTTAGAGACAGTTTATATATGTTTGGGGAAGCAGGTGAATACATGAGAGGAGGGTGAAGGATTTCTTGACACCTTGAAGGGAGGGGAGCTTGAAACAATCTGGACATATGCATTCTTCTGGACAATGGGCGCCATTTGAGACCTGGTAAGATCTGGTATGTCAGATAATTTCAAGACAAATGTTATTGTTGAGTCCCCATTAGGTTTCTACAGTCAGTGGGTAAACAGGCAATAGGAGTGGAAAAGCCAAAATTAATGATTGATAAGAGGTACATAAAACATAAATAGGAAACAAAACAGTATGTGCAGCTAAGTTAATAATGCAACTAATACAACTATAGTTCTGCTTATGCTTTCAAAACAGGGTGAGGAACCAAGCATCCGACCATACAATGAGAAGAACAGAGTGTTACTTCTGTGACAGTCCTGTCAAAGACATTTACCCTGATTTTAATCATAAATAAACATCAGACGGATGAAAAGTGAAAGCCATTGTATAAGATCATTGGCCAGGAATCTTCAAAAGTGTCAAGGACATGAAAGTCAAGGAAAAACTGAGGAAGTTTTCCATATTGAAGTTAACTAAAGATACGTGACAAGTAAACACAGTGCTTGATTCTGAACTGAATACTTTTACCATAAAGAAAATTACTGGGACAATTGGCCAAACAATGTATCCTATAAGTGTTTTGATTATGATAGATTGTGATTGTGTAGTTGAGGGTGCTTATTAAGACATACACACTGAAGTATTTAGTATTTAGCATCATGTCAGCAACTTAAATCCCAAATGGTTCAGGACAAAATATTCTTTGTCCCATACTTGCAACATTATTGTAAGCTTGAGACTTGTTTCAAAATAAAAACTGAAAATTATATTCAAAACGCTGAGTATACTGGAAAAAACCGCACTTGACTTGGAGCCAGGTAGCTGTCAGTCCCAATTCCGCCACTGACTCGGGTTGTGACCTTGAGTAAGACGCTTTGTCAGGCCCCAGAGTCTCAGGTTATAAAAGCAGGAGTAGGACTACAAGGCTCCGTAAGGTCTCTTCCATGTCTAACACAACACCATCCACACCCACAGTACTCTCCTTCCTGAATTTCTGCAGGCTCCAGTGTCTTAGCCTTCAGATGCCCCAGTGCCACCCTTAGGGATTCTGGCTGGCGATAACAACAGACAAAAATACTTGTGGCCCAAATCTCCCGACTGCAAAGCTACTGCCCTGGCCTCAACTTGGGCAGCACCCACCCCGCCTCCCCATCGCTCTTTCGGCGGTGGAGCAGTCACGCTTGCCAAAGTGGGCGTTCGATGGCTCGGCAGTCGGCTGATGGGGCCTAGGATCAGCGGCGCGGCGCAGGGCGCGCTCCCAATCGCTGGCTCCCGCCGTGCTCGCGGATCCGAGCTTTCCGGCTCCGCCCCGCGCGCGCCCGTCCCGCCGCACTGTCTCGCAGTCGCCGCCGCCGGCAAGTCCCGGCGCTATCCTGCTGCGCTGTGGAGCCGGTAACGTGGCAGGACTGGGACGGGCGCTGAGTCGTGGGGGAGCCCCGAAGGTGAGCTGTCCGGGATTCTGCGAGTGGAGGCGCTGCAGACGCGAGGGGGCGGTGCCCGGGCTGCCTGCCCACTGGGAGGGATATCACACCCGGGCCTGCACTGGGAGTTGAGAGGCTTGGGGGTCCCCGGGGTGGTCGCGGCTGCCAAGTGGTGACGGAAGCAGGGACCCTGGGCGTGGGCATGGGTGGGGGGATTCGGTGTCGTGGCTGACGGGGCCGGAGCCCGCCGAGGAGTGACTGGAGTGGGGCGCCAGGACGGCTGAATGGCCAGTGCGGTCCGTCCTCTCCCCCGGCTCCGGGAAAGTCTGGTTTTATCCGAGCACAACAGGTAGGCGTGGACTCCGCCCGCCGGCGGGAGCCCAAGACTCCGGGCGTGCGGGGAAGGTCGGAAGGTCGGAGCCCGCCGGGCCGGACCCGCCCAAGTGGCGCGCCTGCTGCGCCCCAGGTCGGTTAGCAGCGGGGCCCCAAGCCGGGCTTTGGGCGAGGTCCTCCGAGCACCCGCGCCTCGCCCTCAAGGCGGGTTTCCAGAAGCGTAGTCGAGAGGGATCCCCTTCTACGCGAGAACTTTTTCCAGTCCTTCTCGCGAGGAAAGACTGTCTTTGCTGGGGTAGCATTTGTATCGTGTGAGGAGACGTTTCTTCTTACCGTACTCTTCGGCCCGCTAAACGTCATTTCAAGTGATTTTACAAAAGTGTTTAGAAACTTCATTAAGTACTTTACGGTGCTGACTAATGACGATAAATGTACCTCTGGCTGTTAAGATGATTTTCGTAACTTTCAAGTCCTGTAATAGGAGTCCAGTGATCGGAGCTCCTTCATTAAAGATCATAATTATACCTTATTTTTATGTACGTTCATTTATTCAAATATTCGGCATCTTTTATGTGTAGGCTTGGCACCCTGCAGGAACCCACAGCCTGGAGGAGACGCTGGGGGTGGGGGTGGGGGGGAGATGTGCCCACAAGTTCTGTTCAGGACTTTTGGGGAAGATAAGCTAGCGAGGTTAAAGTGCAAGGAGAGCAGAAATCTACTTAGAGCTGAGCATTAGGTGGGTGGGGAGAGAATTATCTTGTTTCATTTTCTAAATGTTTTAGAAAGCGTTTCTTTGACAAAGTGATTTTAGATGTAAGACGCATTTTAATGCCATCGATTTTCTTTTCTTTAATGGGGAAGCAGGCAGGGTTTATAACATAGGAACAGTGACCTTTGGAAAAAAGTATGGGAGGTTGGATTTGTCTTAGAATGCAGTTATTTTATACAGTTAACTATAATATAGGAAAAGACTTCTGACCTGAAAGGATACCTGAATTTAGGTTAAGCTCCTCCACTACAATTTGTGGGTCTTAGGTCACTTTTCTCTTCCTTTCTCTTTGTGTATCATTGCATCTGCCTTTAATGAGAGGAAATACATACTCCAGAGTACCTTAACATTTTTAAAAATTATGCAAATAATGAGTACATTCTCAAAGGAAAAAATTTAAGGACTTTTATTTTAAGCAGTGTATCTGCTTTCCATCCCACTTTACTTCAGAAAGGGGATTGAGACCATTTATAACTTTTATGAGCCTTTCTTAATTATCTTATGAATAGAATAAAGATTAAACTGGATTTGTTTAGGCCTCTTACTGTTCTAAAATTCTTTTATTATAAATCCTGGAAAACTAGTTTAATGATCTCTGCATTTCAAAACAAAACAATGCTTTTTAGGATCATCTATCATGAGTCATGAATGCTTGGGCTTTTTTTTTTTTTTTTTAAGATTTTATTTTTTATTTTTTATTTTATTTTTTATTTTTTTTTTTTCAACGTTTATTTATTTTTGGGACAGAGAGAGACAGAGCATGAACGGGGGAGGGGCAGAGAGAGAGGGAGACACAGAATCGGAAACAGGTTTCAGGCTCTGAGCCATCAGCCCAGAGCCTGACGCGGGGCTCGAACTCACGGACCGCGAGATCGTGACCTGGCTGAAGTCGGACGCTTAACCGACTGCGCCACCCAGGCGCCCCTAAGATTTTATTTTTAAGTAATCTCAATTTGTGGAGCTCAAATTTAAAATCCCAAGATCAAGAGTCATATGCTCTACCCACTGAGCCAGCCAGGGGTCCCCGTCCTCTTTTTTAAAAATAGTAACAAAATGATTATTTCTAGAAAAGTAGAATACAGTAGCATTATTAAAGCCCTATGTTTATGATACCTGCCTCAGAAATTGGAGCCATGTATGTGACACGGAGGAGGGAAAACTTATACAGGGTGATAATTCTAAATATTTGAAGCTGAGCATACACTTTCACTAATCTTAAAACTGTAGTATGGCTCTAATTTCAATAAATAAAATGTTTTATGTATGTACTTTTTCAGTAACATAGTTGTACTCACTGCCCAGATAATGCTTCTTTGTGGGTAAATATACAACAGCATCTATTTATATCCTTTTCTCTTGTGTTTGTAGGTATCTATATGATGAACATATGCATGTTTTTGTGTATATATGCAAAATATTCCTCACTTTTCCACAACATTTTTTATTTAAGTAAAATTATCAGAAAGTTGATTACCTATGAAACATCAGAAACAAAATTATTTGAAATATTTTAGGAGGAGATCTGAAAAGAAAAAAAAAAAAGAAAGAAAAACATACATGTACAAAATCTTAATTCCAGTGTCTAAAAGGCTCTGGAAAGTTTTTTTCTTAACTCATTTGGCAGCAAAATATAACATTACTTTGTATTTAACATTATTAAATACAGTCATTATTTAATCCCACCTTGTGTGGGTATGTTTTTATCTTTTGCTGCACAAATATCAGTGAGTTTGATTGATGGAGTGCTGCCCCAAACTCTCTTGGGGAGTTAGAGGTAATAGTATGTTCACTATATTACTTGGGTGGGGCCATGAGGATAGCAGTCAGAAGGCAGAGTAATAATGGAGTTGTTCCAGGGAGATGTACTTGTAAAGTTAAGAGCTTAGCTGAGCATCTGGCATGGGGTAAGAAGCAGTGTCTGCCAATAAAATCCCTCCAGTAAGGCTCCAAGAAGTTCTGAAATGTAGCTAAATTCTAGGCTGGGTATTCTATAAGCTATGTTGTGAATTAGAAGTGGGGAGCCATGAGGAAAAGCCAAGGTATCAGACCATAGTGTGGATTAAGGGTGATTCTGTGAATGCTAACTTTGATGTGAGAGCCACAAACAGTTTGCAGAGGGGAAACAGGGGACTCTAAGGCAGGCAGGGTCTAATGGCTAAACCCAAGAAGTCCTAGGTGACGGATTGCATGAGCAGTAAATAAAAGGATAGGGTTTTTTGGAAAATTGGTCAAGGATTCCTGGCCTCAACTGAGCTACAGAAATAATGAATGGCATCTTGCACACACTTTACTCTTGTACTTAGTAGTCTCGTGTTGCCCTGCTTTTTAAAATGTCTATACTTTATCACATAGTATTTTGGTCACTTCCATCACTGTTAGCAGTCTGTTTTGACTTCTTCCTGATCTCAATGACTTTGCTTCTTTACTTTTAATATGGTGCTCTATTCCAGCCTAGCTAGAATCCAGATAAGTCATGTCTAAACTGAAATGAGTAAGCTGTGAGGGACCAAGAGACTTTGGTCAGTAAAGTTCATGATCTTTGAAACAATTATTTACTGTATATCCTTTAAACACACACACATACACACAAAACTTTGTTTTCTTGTTACTCGAGTCTCAGTGAGGTACCATGTAGTGGGATTGTTTAGATAGTTATTTTCAGATGAGTGAGGTGGGAGATAAGAATAAGTTTTGTACCTTAAAATCTACCATGTGTCACTCCTCAGTGTCCAGAATGGAATCTGTCTTCCCAGGGGGAGATGGAAGAGTTGGTCTGTGGAACAAAGTGATAAAAATTGTCAAGAATATCCAAAGACTAAACTAACACTGTTGGTACTTATTGATTTACATCTAGATGAGAAGAGCCCTTTTAAAGTTGATGTCTGTAGAAGACCTCACACTTTAACATAAAGCCTCAAAGTACTAAAGACGTAAGAGGAGAACGAAGTGATAAAAAAAGAGCAACAAAGTTGTAATGATTAGATGCTTGAGTTGGTATGGCAGTAACTGTCAGTAATAGCGATTAGAGAGACTTTATGCAGCGGCTGTATGAAGTAGTTGAAGGAACATGGACACTGAAATCAGACAGGTGTAGGCATTATCTTATTCCACTTAAATAACGTCTTGACCTTGGACACATTTCTTGTTACCACCATCTGTAAAATGAGGATAATAATATCTAAGTTTCAGTGTTATGAGGATTAAAAGTTTCTAGTAAGTAAATTGTCAAAAAATGTTAGTTCCTTTTCCATTCACTGTCTTAGAGTTGGTCCCTCCTGCTCAGTTCCCCCCTCCCTCCCCCACAATACTTCCTTTATCCTTTAAGGGTTTCTCTTTTGTAATCTGGAGGCAGAGTTGCCAGAGCCAGCAGTACTTCTTCAGTAAGGCCCCCATTGGCAATCTCCCTCACTGAATTCAGTTTCTGTCGTTGTTCTCATCCCGAACAGTAGTAATCTGCAGCACTTCAGAAAAATAGAGGAGGAAAGCAAAGTATGCCTCATCCCCACTTGTGGCACCCCTTATGCCAGTTTATACATTCCCTGTAACTCCTGTGTCTTTCCTCTGTCATCCTAACTGCTCTATCTCATAGGATGTGTTCTCCATTGGTTCCTGGAGCTGCATGTATCTGCCATTCTTGTTGGCTTGTAGTATGCAGCAATAGCAGCATTCTCCTCATTCCTAGCCAGTTTGCAGGAAACACTCTTGGAATCTTGCTATGCTTGATGTATTTTCATTATATATTAAAACAAGATAGTGCTGTGAATGGGCATGTTACAAGTTAGCCTTTTGTGATATGGCAAGAAACATGGATTAAGTTTTTATGAGAATTTATATTCAGAATTCCAAAAAAAAAAAAAAAAATTCATGGGGCAGCAAACCATCTTCAGCTTGGAAGGAGTGTGATGTGAAACTTAATTATAAATATGAGTAACATACATTTTTATGTGAATTAATATACTAGGTTAATTAAAAGTATCTTTTCTCCCTTTATTCATAATCCAGAAGTAGATAAGAGTCTATTTATATTTAGAATATGTAATGTTAGATACTTCAAAATATTAATCAGAAATGCCCACTTTTGGGGTGCCTGGGTGGCTCAGTCAGTTAAGCGTCCAACTTGATTTTGGCTCAGCTCATGATCTCGCAGTTCGTGAGGTAGAGTCCTGCATCCTGCTCTGTGCTGACAGCTCAAGCCTGCTTGGGATTCTCTCTCTCCTTCTCTTCCTGCCACCACCCAGCTAGCACTCTCTCTTTTTCTCTCTCAAAATAAATACATAAACATTAAAAAAAAAAAAAAAAAAAAAAAGAAATGGCCACTTTTAAGTAGGTGTGACATTGACTTGTTATATAGTTTTCTAATAAAAATCCTATCATACAAAGGAATGATTTAGGAACACAAAGGAATATTTAAATTTCTTGCTTTATAGTATTTAATGATTAGTGTTTCAAAGATTGTGTTCTATAGAATCCTAGTTTCACAACATTCCCAGCTGGGGCCAAAAAAAAAAAGAAAGAGGTAGTCTGGGGAGAGGTCTGTAATTAAAATATCAAATGCTATGTATGTATGCCCTCCTGGCAGTATATAGTACATATTACCATATTACACCTATGGAGACTCTCTGTGGGAAAGAAAAGTGCCAATGTGGCATTTCCCAAAAGAATTTAGTTTTTGGACCCCCCCGCCCCCAGACACACAACACTTAGCCTCATCCTTTGGCGTTACTGTTCCTTACTGTTCTACAGAACACTTTAGGAAACATTGCTTTACCTCTTGGACCCTCTCTTAATGTGTAAGCTTCTATACTTGTAGTTTTCATAATTATAATTTTTTTAAAGTAAATATTGCCCCCAACATGGGGCTCGAACTCATGACCCCAAGATCAAGAGTCGCGTGATCTTGACTGAGCCATCTTGACTGGGCTCAGTTGGTTGAGCATCCACCTTCAGCCCAGGTCATGATCTCACAGTCGTGGATTTGAGCCGCAAGTCGGGCTCTGTGCTGACAGCTCAGAACCTGGAGCCTGCTTCAGATTCTGTGTCTCCCTCTCTCTGCCCTTCCCCTGCTCACATTCTGTCTATGTCTCTCAAAATTGAATAAACCTTAAGAAAAATTAATAAAATAAAATAAAATCCTCCTTATTGTAATCTAGCCTCAGTATTCTTATCTGTAAATTAGTAGTGCTAGTAGATATTTTATGGTGGCAGTTAAATGAAAAATCCATTTATTACAGCACCCCAGCCTTTAGAGATTCTGATTCATTTGTTTTAGGCTTGGGTTTTGTTTTGTTTTGTTAAGTGTATTTATTTATTTTTGAGAAAGAACATAAGCATGGGAGAGGCAGAGAGAGATGGGGAGAGAGAGGATCCCAAGCAGGCCCTGCACTGTCAGCCCAGAGCCTGAAGCGGGGCTCAAACTCACCAGCCGTGAGATCATGATCTGAGCTGAAATCAAGAGTCAGATGCTTTACTGACTGAGCGACCCAGGCTCCCAGGTTTGGTATTTTCTTTAAAGCAGTTAGAGTCATGAACCACTAGTCTGCATTATTATAGGTCTGCTATTCTGACATGCCTTAGTTGCCTTTAATTTTAACAATTTACCTATCTCCTCCTATATCCCCCCTTGCTATTTTCCCAACACTCCCTTTTTTAATTGTTTGGACCCCTTATCCTTGGAGGAAGTAGGAGATGAAACCAATTTTGTGATTTACTGAAAGATGTAAGGGGAAATAGGTGGAGGAGTCCAAATGTAAAGTAATGATCTTGCCCCGTCCCCCTGCCATTTGTTCTGCACATTTTCTTTCTTACATCTTCGTGTAAAAACACTGTTTTTCCTTCCCCCCCCCCCCCCCCGTGGAAAGGCTTCCTGGCATTGAGGAAAGAGAATGAGCTTTGTTGCCAAACAGACCTGGGTTTATTCTCTCAGTTCTATTTACTGACATCTTAATAATTTCTTTATCCATAAAATGGGGACCAATAATACCTTCCTTGCTTTCTTCCTTGTGGTGATTAGAGATGGTGTAAATTAAGCACTTAAAAAGTTGCTAGCTCAATGAATAATAGCTATCATTGTCATTTTTAGATTTGGGAGTCTCTTAAGAAGATGAAAGACATAGCCAGGAACTACAACAGCAGGCTTATGCATGTGTCCTCCTCATTTGTGACAGTACCAAGATGATGCTAACAAGTAGTATTGTGAATTTTAAAAGTTAGTAATCTATAACAGAAATTTATTTATTGGTTATTAAGAATTTCAATTAAAAAGTTTTAAAATCTCTAAAAATTTGGAAATAGAGAACATTATCCATAATGCTACTGATCTAGTAATTATGGTTAAGATTTTTGGATCATGATTTGGAAAAACACCAGAAGAATCTTGCCATCTAAGTGATAGCTGCAGAAGCCAAATATATTTTAAGAACCATAAATATAATGGAAAAAGTGCTATACTGAGAGGAAGCAGTAAAAGAATAGGAGAATTAATCATTAAAGGTTTCCTAAGGAAATGATTTTTTTTTTTTGAAAGAGGTCCAGTTTTTATTTCTTTAAAGGAGAAATACTTTTTAAAAAAAAATACTGTATTTTTTTTTTTTTAATTTACATCCAAGTTAGTTAGCATATAGTGCAACCATGATTTCAGGAATAGACTCTTTAATGCCCCTTACCCATTTAGCTCATACTCATATTTAAGAGTCTCTTATGTTTTGTCCCCCTCCCTGTTGTTATATTATTTTTGCTTCCCTTCACTTGTGTTCATCTTTTCTGTGTCTTAAAGTCCTCATATGAATGAAATCATATGATATTTGTCTTTCTCTGACTAATTCCACTTAGCATAATACCCTCTAGTTCCATCCATGTAGTTGCAAATGGAAACATTTTATTCTTTTTGATTGCCGAGTAATACTCCATAGTATATGTATACCACATCTTCTTTATCCATTCATCCATCGATGGACACTTGGGCTCATTCCATACTTTGGCCATTGTTGATAGTGCTGCTATAAACATCGGGGTGCGTGTGCCCCTTTGAAACAGCATACCTGTATCCCTTGGATAAATACCTAGTAGTGCACTTGCTGGGTTATAGGGTAGTTCTATTTTTAATTTTTTGAAGAACCTCCATACTGTTTTCCAGAGTGGCTGCACCAGTTTGCATTCCCACCAGCAGTGCAAAAAAGCATCCTCACCAACATCTGTTGTTGCCTGAGTTGTTCACGTTAGCCATTCTGACAGGTGTGAGGTGGTATCTCATTGTGGTTTTGATTTGTATTTCCCGGATAATGAGTGATGTTGAGCATTTTTTATGTGTCTGTTGACCATCTGGATGTCTTCTTTGGAGAAGTATCTATTCTTGTCTTTTGCCCATTTCTTCCCTGGATTATTTGTTTTTTGGGTGTTGAGTTTGATAAATTCTTTATAGATTTTGGATACTAACCCTTTATCTGATGTGTTGTTTGCAAATATCTTTTCCCATACCATTGGTTGCCTTTTAGTTTTGCTGATTGTTTCCTTTGCTGTGCACAAGCTTTTTATTTTGATGAGGTCCCAATAGTTCATTTTTGCTTTTGTTTCCCTTGCCTCTGGAGACATGTTGAGTAAGAAGTTTTTGCTACCAAGGTCAAAGGTTTTTGCCTGCCTTCTCCTCGAGGATTTTGATGGCTTCTTACATTTAGGTCTTTCATCCATTTTGAGTTTATTTTTGTGTATGGTGCAAGAAATGGTCCAGGTTCATTTTTCTGCATGTTGTTTCCCAGTTTCCCAGCACCACTTGCAGAAGAGACTGTCTTTATTCCATTGGATATTCTTTCCTGCTTTGTCAAAGATTAGTTGGCCATACGTCAGTGGGTCCATATTCTGTTCCATTAATCTGAGTATCTGTCTTTGTGCCAGTACCATACTGTCTTGATGATTACAGCTTTGTAATGCAGCTTGAAGTCTGGAAGAGATTTTTGTTTTAAGCTGAATTTTAAAATACTGAGTTTATTTAGAAAGAAGCAAAGTATTTCATTCAAAGATGGAATAAATACAAGATTTAAAAATAATGAAGATAAAACTGTATTAAAGAACTCTAAAATTACAAAAGATTTTCTTCAGTATCCATTTTAGCCTAAAACCAGTGAAGTGCAGTGGTTCATTGTGTCAGCAAACTAACTTTAGGACTACGCCTAGAGATATTTAAAGTAGGATTACAAAAAGACCTCCATTTTTCTTTACCAGCCTCCCTCTGGCAACATTGTAAGCATGCTCTGTAACTTGTGAGTTGCTATTTTGTGACCTATAATTTTGCAAAGCCAGAATCACAGGTCAAAGAGAATCTTAATTTAGGTCAGAATAGAATGAGCCACCTTCTTTCTAGAGTAATGCTAATTACTGTTTTGCTTTGTGTTTTTTGGAAAAGTTTGGATTTTAAGATTTATGTATTTTTCCTAAATTGTGGGAGATTCTGGAGGTTTTTTTTGGCTTACTTTTTGCTTTTTGGACAAAACTGAGAAACTAAAGACTGGAGGCTGTGTTGAAGCTGTTGTGGTATCTTTTGGAGAAGTGAAAATTGAAGGAAGGACAGTAACTGAAAGTGAAGTATGATATATTTCAAAACTTAAGGTCTGATATATTCTGGAATTAGTTTCATTTACTGAGTAGTGGCTTGTTGGTTTTGTAAATTGGTCTTTTCATCCTCTGGGGGAAAAAAAAACTAGCAAACCCAACAGATGTATCTTATTTTGTTTGTTGTTGTCTCTGACTATTTGTGATCTTTCCACTTTTCCCTTTTCAAAATGATATAATGAATCTTTTTAAGAAACAAAAGGACCAAAAAGATTAAGAAGATTCTTTTTCCCTGTAAATTTTAACCATAATTTTAAATATGTTCCCATCCCTACCAAAACAGATCTTTAAACCCTAGATAGAGAAAATCATGTTAATGCTACATGTTTTGTTTTGTTTTGTGTTATCCTAAAAATTGTTGAAGGTGCTTAAACTTTTTTGCCTGTGTAAATTTGACATTAACTCATTTTCAGATGGAAAATTAGCCCTTCATGATAAGACTTTTAACTTCTCTTGGAGATGGCTTTGGAGTAAGTTACTCTAGCAAACCGGGGCCTTGGAGATTTGGCCTCCTGTGGTTTCTCTTTCTGTCAGCAGTTAACAATATTTATACATATGTATTACTCTAGAGCAATAAAGTCATTGGCTTGAGAACACTAGACAGATTATAGACATTAGACTTTCCTACACTAAGTCAAATCTTTGAAGACTGAATATGTTATTTAAATCGAATCATATGGGGGCGCCTGGGTGGCTCAGTTGAGCATCCGACTTCGGCTCAGGTCATGATCTCGCGGTCTGTGAGTTCGAGCCCTGCGTCGGGCTCTTGTACTGAGAGCTCGGAGCCTGGAGCCTGCTTCAGATTCTGTGTCTCCTTCTCTCTCTGCCCCTCCTCTGCTCATGCTCTGTCTCTCTGTCTGTCAAAAATAAATAAACATTAAGAAAAATTTTTAAAAAATCGTATCATATGAATTTGCTGATATTCAGCCATTTCTTGACCTATAAAAATGGCAGTTCATATAATTCAAGTTAATAGCTTAGTTGTTCTTAAACTTTTCCATTAAACTAGTATTCTTCCCAGTAGAAAGGAGTGACTTTCTTTAAAAGAAGCCTAGAAAGGTTTGTCATGCTTAGAATTTCTCTGAAATTCTTGTTTTATCTTGAAACACTATTAATTTTGCCTTCTAGTGCATATTGAATGCATATTTATTTTAGTATAAAATGATGTGTTAAGTTAATATCGGGGGAAATGGTTAAGTAAAATTTTATCCTCTAATACAATTCTGTTGACATTCTACTGGGGTTTTCCCACTTGGAGAGCCACAGTGCCTTAGAATGGTAGGACTGTACCTTAGGGCCTTAGGTCTAGTACACAGTGCCTGCTTTTCTCAGTATAGACTTGAGGGATGAAAATTATGACTGAGTCACTGGGAGTATCTGGCATACATAAAAGACAAACAGTTATCACAAAGGAAGTAAACAGTGCCTCAGAGAAATGTACGGTCTAAAAAGCATTGAAGGGTATTTGTAAGCTTAGTTCAACTCTTGGTTTTATGTTAGCATATATGATATTTGACGGTAAAGTAATATTCATGTATATATTTTTAAAATACAGAGTAAGTGGCCATAACAGGTACATGTTACTGTTTCTCCATGAGACAGCTTACTTAGGTCTGGAAATTACCATTGTGCTGTATTTTGATTAATACTTTAGACTGCATTTTATTCATTGAGATTAATAGTACACACTAATCTTTATTAGATATCCTGAGAAATCTTTTGGGTAACTTTTATTCCTAGATTCTCAAACTTATTAAAGTAAGGAATTTGGTGTTCAGTTTTTAGGGAACAGTACGATGGTCTTTTGTTCCATGCTATCCACAAATTGTCTACAAGTTCTGAGCTTTTTAAAAATTTGATTTGAAGGCATCTGAGGGTCTTGATTGAATGCTTGAGTGGCAGGATAGTATGTAGTTACCTACATACTTTAGATGAGGAAAGTTACCAGTTTCCTCATCTAAAAATAGCTAGCTGCCTCATGAACAGTTCTGTGAATTATTCAAGAAAATGTAAAAGCACTTATAGTAAGTTGCCAATAAATGCTGGCTTCTGTCAAAAATAATGGCAAACATTACAGTGGGAGCTGTAGTTTTACGAATTTTTTTTAAGTAGCATAATTGTTGTTTGAAAAATATATTGTAATATATGTTCACTTTTAATAAACTAATTACTTTGTGATTGCAACAGAAACATAAAAATGGGAAATAAGGGAAAATTAGAAAAATAAGCAGACTCCACATACATGTAGTTCTAGGGTGTGATTATATTAAAACTTGTAGTAGATTGACTGCATTTGTATTCGTCTACCTAAAGTGAAACTTCAGGTAGTGATAGGAACATCTGTTATTTGCAGAAAGCATTTGCTTATCCCATTGATAGTGCATATGTGGAGATCACAGGTGCATTTTAGACTTTGGTGTTTAGATGTGGGATTACTTGGATGAATTTTTTACTTTTAGGAGTAATTTATGAGAGGAATGTATTGAAGACATTGGAGATAACTCTGTGCCCTGCTTATGGTCTCAAGCTTTTTACTGAATTATTTATTATTGCATTGTGTTAGCTATTTTGCTTCTTGATAGATCATTTTACACCACAATATTGCTGCTGCCTAAGGAAAAAAAAGTCTCTTCAGCAGTCCTAATGACCTCTAAAAAGGGTAATTTGATTCTTAAGATAGAATTTTGACTTGCAGTGGTGGTTATAAGAAATTTTCTCTATGATATTGAGGTAATATTTTTTCCTCATACAATCATAGATATTGAGTGCAAACTTGCCTTTCATCTTCTGTATACTTAGAAGTTGTCTTCCAGAAATTGTTTCTCTAGTATTTATTAACTTTATAATTATTTGTGTGTATTTTGGTCAGGTGGCTTCGATAATTTAAGGAGGGTTTAAAAATTTTTTTTTATTAAGTTTATTTATTTTTGAGAGAGAGCACAGGGGAGGGGCAGATAGAGAGGAGGGATAGAGGATCCAAAGCAGGCTCCTTGCTGACAGCAGGTAGCCTGATGCGGAGCTTGAACCCATGAACTGCGACATCATAACCTGAGCCAAAGTCAGACACTTAACCAGCTAAGCCACCCAGGCTCCCCAAGGAGGGTTTTTAAGGCAAGAATCTAAAACTTCATGTCTCTGTAAAAGTGAATTTGTTAGCACCATTGTTTATATTGTTCTTGTTCTTTAAAATTGACATTTCCAAAAATAACCTAATATTTACTTTTTTTTCCTTTTTTTTGAGGACTGTCAGTACAGGTTATGGGTGGTATCCAGTAGGCAGGCAGGACTCACTGGGAGGGGACAACCAAGATGGCTAAAAGCAGCACACTGGGTTGGTGGGTATGGATTGGTAAAAGCTGTCTTTTGGGCTCTGGGGCAGCATCATAGTCAGAATCTAGAATATTAGCCCAAACCAGAGGGACACAAGCAAGATAAAGAGTAGGAGTTAAAAACTTAACATACCTGGGAGCACCTGGGTGGCTCAGTTGATTGAGTGTCCGACTTCAGCTCAGGTCGTGATCTCACAGTTTGTGAGTTTGAGCCCCGCATCAGGCTCTGTGCTGACATCTCAGAGCCTGGAGCCTATATCGGATTCTGTGTCCCTCTCTCTCTGCCCCTAACCCACTCGCGTTCTGTCTCTGTCTCTCTCAAAAATAAATAAACGTTAAAAAAAATATATTAAAAAAAAACCCTGAAGAAGTCGGCAAGTAATGTAAGTGAATGTGGCAGCTGTGGCCTGCTGGAGAGTCCCTCTCTTAAATTCAGCCATTTGTTGCTGTATGGGGATAGGGACCCAGGTTTTTGTGTAGAATCTAAAATTTAAATGTTAGTAAGTCATTTTTTCCACCGATAAGTTACAAGCTAAATTTGGCCAACAGGGTACCAGTTTGTGACTACTGTCTCTTAAGGGGGCTTTTTTCAGGTTTATAATAATTTTGATGATCTGAAACTATAGATAATTTTATATCAGTAAACTCTCTGGGAGTAAAAAATGAATAAAGGAAAGAAAAGCCTTCCCCATGTCTCCCATCTGATTTTCTAATACATCTTTACTTCTCTCTAATACATCTTTGGCTTCTCTATAAAAGATTGAGATTTATTTGGGGGAATATTAGCTATGTATTAATATCTCTTAGTTTAATTACCTGTAGCATTCTGACTGTATTTCCATGCAATTCTAATTATCTGTTTCTACTTAGCTGGGAGTTTTATATAATACATCAAATTTATTTTTGATACATTATTGAACAGGTGCCTTCCCTATTTAGTGTTCTTGATGATAGTTGTCTTTCCTGTAAGTAGTAGTGATGATTTTTTTTTTAGTGTTTACTTATGTATTTATTTATTTTATTTATTTTAAAAAAAAATTTTTTTTAATGTTTATTTATTTTTGAGACAGAGAGAGACAAAGCATGAGCGGGGGAGGGGCAGAGAGAGAGGGAGACACAGAATCGAAAGCAGGCTCCAGGCTCCGAGCCATCAGCCCCGAGCCCGACGTGGAGCTCAAACCCACGGACCGCGAGATCGTGACCTGAGCTGAAGTCGGACGCCCAACCGACTGAGCCACCCAGGCGCCCCAATGTGTTTATTTATTTTTGAGAGAGAGAAAGAATGCGTGTGAGCAGGGGAGAAGCACAGAGAGAGGGAGACAGAGTATCCAAAGCAGGCTTTGTGCTAGCCACAGAGAGCCTATCATGGGGCTCGAACTCACGAACCGTGAGACCATGACCTGAGTCGAAGTCAGACGCTGAACTGACTGAGCCACCCAGTGCCCTGATGATTATTTTTTAAAAACCAGCTTGTGTATTTTTTCTTCAACTTTTCCCTTTAAAAAAAAATTTAAAGTAAACTCTGCCTTCAAAGTGTGACTCGAACTCAGGACCCCAACATTAAGAGTCTCATGCTCTACCACTTAGCCAGCCCGGCATCCTGCTTGTGTGTTTCTTCATTTCTTAACTAATTCTTCCAACTTTCTATTGTGATCTTTTTAAAAATACAGAAAAAAATGAAGAATAGTGAAATAACTGTTCACATACCCACTATCTACATAAAGCTGCTTAACATTTTGGGGTGTTGGGTGGTTCATTCAGTTAAGTGTATGACTTCCGCTCAGGTCATGATCTCGTGGTCTGTGAGTTCAAGCCCCATGTTGGGCTCTGATGACAGCTCAGAGCCTGGAACCTGTTTTGGAATCTGTCTGTCTGTCTGCCCCCCCCTCCCTCTCCCCCTCCCCGACTCGTGCTCTCTTTTGCTTTCAAAAAACATTTTTTTAAAAAAGCTGTTAGCATTTACTATATTTTATGGCTAATTGATTTACTTATTCAAAAATGAGTTGCAGACATGCTGCTTTACTGCTATAAATTTGACCATGCTCCTAAAAATAAAAGATTCTGTAATCAGAATGTCATCTTACAAGTGTGTGTGTGTCCACTTACATGTTATTTATGTTCTGGAAAGTGTATGCCCAGGACATGCTCATGAATTCAAACAAACAAACAACAAAATCTTCCCTTTTTTAATTTGCTACAACAGGAGTGAAGGCTACTTTGGATCTGGGTCATAGCAGATATGATCTTTATTGCTACAATCCCTGGGCACCATCCATCCAAGTACCTTCAATAATAGGACTTTGCTTTCACAAGGTTCACGGAAATAAGGAGACTATTCTGATAGAGATGCGACTTTTTCCTAAAACTCCTCGCTTCAAGCTACACAGAATATTAGGCTAGGGGAACAGATGCTGATAGGAATAAGTCCTTTTAAATTGCTAGGTAAAGGACAGAATATATGCCCAGGTCTCGAGATATATTATAGAATTTTAGTAGGAGGTCTGGATATTTGGTCATTTGTTGATATGTACTCATGACTCATTTTATTTTAGTGAAAGGGTATTTATCCTACAAAGAAAATGGAAAACTAATACTTGAATAGCCCAACCTAAAAATTTTCAGGATTTTAATGAAATTTCTCTTCTGTTTAGCAAGTTTTTGTATCTGTATATGAATAATGCCTGAATGTCTGTTTTGTCTGCTCTCTAAAAAAGGAGTCAAAGGTGGAATTTGTGTCATTGTTAAGAGTTTGGGATTGGTATTTCCCAGTTTCACCCCAGAGCTATTAGAAAAAATATTGCCACTTTAATTATGCTTTTGTGCTTTCTGTGGAAGATTCAGTATTATGATTGCCTTCCTTTTTACTCTCCTTTTAAAATATGTTCTTTTCCTCTATTACAGATTTTTTTCTTAGGTATATCAACTGAAGTTTAATGAGAAGAATTGTGACCAGCTAGGAGAATTTTCTGCAAGGAATGGAATTAGCTCATAGCTTATTGCTGAATGAAGAAGCATATAATCAACTAGGTGAAGTTCAGAGGGCAGAGTTTATTTTTGATTGGTTGAGATATTTGGAGAAGCTCTTGCTGGCAACCAGCAGGGTGGGTAAAATTGCAAAAACTGTTTTTGTGTGTGTTTTTTTTAAATGCTGGATAATGTTTAGTTCTTTTGGTTTGCTTTTCTAGTTCTGCCCAGAATAACCTAAATTAGCTTTCAAATGGTATACCTTATTGAGAGTTTATAATGAAATATTACAAGAAGTTCTTTCAAAAAGCAGGAAGAAGTCAGCCAATATTTTTTATATTACTTAAAATATGTATAAAAATATAAACTATGAACCACATTTTATTAGATTTCATTTTCATTATCTTGTTCACCTTCATATGCATGAAGCCCTTGTGTAAGATATTGCTAAATATTGTAATGGGAGTTTTAAAAAGTTGTGAGGTCTTTAAGGAGAATGTAATTGGAAAAGTCTTTTAGTAAACATATTCACTTTTAAGCTTATGAAATAAGTACCAAAAAAAAAGACACGCTCATATTTTCACCTGTATCCAGCATTTGTTAACGTTTTGCCATATTTGACTGATTTACCAAGCCATGTGAGGTGGTTTTACACCTAAATACTTCTGCATACATCTACTAAAAATGAGGATATTCTCACAATATCATATGCAATGCAAAAGCGGTACAAAGACACTACTCATGGAAACATTTGGAATTTAATAAGGCAAAAATCCATACACTGACAAATACTTCATTGTAGAAGCTTAGACCTTAGTGATCACCTGAGTACCGTTACTACTGTAATGATACTCTGTACTCCTTTTTCAGAGAGCAGACAAGTAAAATGGAGTAACATTACTGGCATTAAATGCATAAGTTTGCAAAAAGAAAATTGCACTAAACTTAGAAAAAGATCTAAGTAAAACAAATAATCATTCATGACAAGGTCAGCTTTAGTGATCGATTATACATTGCTCATGTACATATACATATGGCAGAGGCTTAATAGTTATAATACAACTTTGCTCTACCTTTCACTAGAAAAAGATTTAGAAGAAATAGAGCCCTTGTCTTTCTTTACAGAGACTCCAGTGTATATTGGCCCAGAAATTATTTTTTAGGGATATCCTCAGGGCAACGAACTACCTGTTCGTGTGGTGTAGATGACTACATCACCAACTGATCTGTAATTTTTAGTCAAAATAATTTTGCGTTTTTCTAGAGTTTTTAATTCTTAAATATATGAAAGAAAAATCGTATTAGAAGATTACATGTAATTATGTTGACTTTGAATTGTCTTTTTGTTACCTTCCTTTCTAGAGTGATGTAAGGGAGAAACAGAAGACTCTGGTAGAACAGCTCCTATCTTTGTTGAACAGCTCTCCAGGGCCTCCTACCCGCAAACTGCTGGCTAAAAATCTCGGAATTCTTTATAGTATTGGAGACACGTTCTCTGTTTATGAGACAATCGATAAATGTAATGATCTTATTCGTAGCAAAGATGATTCTCCAAGTTATCTTCCCACTAAACTGTAAGTTAAATATTAAAATTGAACATAAAACAAAATAGTGCTTCCTTGTGGTATCATTTCTCTAAAGAACCCAAACTACTTGTACCCAAACTGAATACAAATTATTTCACTCATTTTTTTAAATCTAACTTTTAAAAACATCTAACATTTTTCCACTGACTGTTCTAAAAAATATTTTAGGCATTTTTGAAGTCTTGATTTGGGAATCAGAACTCTCACTAAAAATTTAGCAGTTGAAGACTCATAAATATAGAACACAAACTGGTGGTTGCCAGAAGTAGGGGATAGTGGGGGGACAGGTGGAATAGGTGAAGGGGATTAAGAAGTACAAACTTACAGTTATAAAAATAAATAAGTCATGGGGATGAAAAGCACACCATAGGGAATATAGTCCATAATATTCTAATAGTTTTGTATGGTGACGGATAGTGACTGCACTTATTGTAGTGAGCATTTTGTAATGTTTATAATTGTCAAATCACTGTGTTGTACACCTGAAGCTAATATATGTCAACTATTAAAAAAAAGTGTTTAAAGATACATACAAAAAATCTTAGCAGTTGAGTGTTTAAGAAAAAGAGATTTTAAATTCTCCACATCTTGGGTGTTCTTTAAATTTGTTAGTTCTTATTAGTAAAAATTAATGGTAACTACAATATAGAAAAATACTCTTCTGAGCTGAAAAAAACAGCTTAGAATTTTTCAACGTATTATTCAGTTCATTTTTTCATCTGTTATTTTAGAGAAGGCAGTTTGCCATGTATGGTTCCACGGTAGTTATTTTACAGAAATTTTTGTTGATCTTTTAGCTTATAACAGGATATATCTTCCCATACAGGTTTCAGACTTCAGACTTGATAAGAACATTATTTCCTATTTTACTTATCTTTTATCTTTAAGATTATCTTTGATTATCTAATAATATACGTAGGTCAATTGTATGAAAAATTACTTCATAAAATTTGAGGGAATGGAATCTTTGGGCTGAGGTTTAGATTATTTGAAGATACATCTTTTTAAAATATTTGATACTCATGCAAGTGTTATGCCTTAGGATTTAACTGTGGAGTCGATTCTGGGCAATTTTGTCCTTTAAAGGTAAAATTAAATAGTCACCTTTAATAGTCTAAGTTTTTTTTTCCTTTTTTTTTCCTTGTGACTGATTTCTAATTTAAATGTTGTTTCAGTGCTGCTGTGGTATGTTTGGGTTCCTTGTACAAGAAGTTGGGGAGAATCCTGGTTAACACCTTTACCGATACAGTGGGGAATATTCTTAAAGCTATGAAGAGTGCAGAGGTGAGTGCAAGTTCAACCAAAGAATAAAAAGGTAGTATTATATAGGTTTTATGATTTCTTGAACCAATAAAATTTCTTTACATATGATAAGCATATGTAGGTATGTATATAAATTTATCCATAAAAATATTTCTGGGCGATGCACATAGGTACTTGGTATATTGAATCTTTATTAGAAAACCCATAATATGCGATTATAGATAAATTCAGATAGGCAAAAACTAAGGTATTTCTCTGGCAGACCCATCCCTGCTTCTTCCTCTCACATCACCTTTCCCCAGTACTGCTTACTAGTACTACAGCAAGTGCTTGTCAGTAAGGACAAGCTGCTCCTCCTCCACTTACTTGCTATCTCTCTTTCAAAATAAATAAAAATAAACTTTATTTTTTAAATGTTTATTTATTTTGAGAGAGAGAGAGTGTGTGAACAGGGGAGGGGCAGAGAAAGAGGGAGACCCAGAATCCGAAGTAAGTTCCATGCTTTGAGCTGTCAGCGCAGAACCTGACGCAGGGCTTGAACCCATGGAACATGGGATCATGACCTGAGCCAAAGTGGACACTCACCTGACTGAGCCACCCAGGGGCCCCTAAAAATAAACAAAAAAAAAATGTTTTTAATATAAAAATGTCATACCAGTTCTTGTTCTAACCTTACCTAGAAAAGAAGTCTAGAAAACAGCTCTGAAATAACTTAGAAAAATGCTGTCTGGTTAAACACATTTTTTTTTAATGCACCAAGATACAACATTGGAAAGTTCAAATGTAAAATATGCTAAATTTTGAGAAGAACATAGCTGATTTGGGGTGCCTGCCTGTCTCAGTAGCACATGCAACTTGCAATCTCAGTGTTGTGAGTTCAAACCCCATGTTAGGTGTAGATGTTACTTAAAAAAATAAAATCTTAAAAAAAAAACAAAAAAAAACATAGCTGATTCAAGAAGTGATGCCTATAATATAAAACTGGTGATAGAATCTACTCAGGAATTCACTTCTGAGCAGTGGTTTGATGAAAGATTAAAGAAAGTGATTTAGCAGAAGAGATTGTTCGCATCTTTAATCTTTTGTTTTAAGAGGAAATGTTTTATCTAGTGAGGAATGACCACTTTAAACTTTTTTTCTGACTTCACTCCCGTTAGTTAAGCTGTCTTCCTTTCAGGCCCTATAGTTAACAGAGAATTGCTGTATAGGTTTCTGAAATTGTAAAGTTATTGCTAAGGATTTTATTTCTTCTTATTTTTGCCTTTATGATTTAGTTGATCAGGTACCACAACATGTTGGATATATCAAAAGGGTTCCCACCTTTGATCCACACCTTTCAGTAATAGACAACATAAAGTTGGGATAGAAAGAAATTCAAAAGTTTCACCTTAGGACCCATTTTGTTACGTCCACCTGTAATTATTCATTATTGTGCTCCTTTGAACAAAGATATTAAAAAATGAATATATAAATTAAAAACATCAGGGGCACCTGGGGTGGCTCAGTTGGTTAAGTGTCATACTCTTAATTTTGGCTCAGGTCATGACAAAGATGAACAAAGATGTTCATATATCTTTAAACAGATAAAATAATATTCCTATGAAAAGGATACTTGATGTTGATCTTGTCTTCTCTCAACTTTAGTTATCTTTAGTGGCCTTAACTTCCTGGGATATAGAAATCATTTGGGGCATTTAGTAAAACATCAGTAACATGAGGAGCTACTATTTTTTGTGTGTGTTTACTATGTGCCTGGCACTGTGGTGAATGTTTTCCCCACAAGGGTTTATTTACTTCTCATACTGGCTCTATGGGGTTCATCTTATCCTCATCTTATAGATGGAGAAATAAGTAGGAACAACTTAAAGCCACACAGGTACTAAGGGTCAGAGCCAAGATTCAGACCCAGGTCTTTTTAAGTCTGAAGCCCAGACTTGTCCTCAGAGTTAAACTACTCGACTCATTAAATGATGTTTAAAGCTATGAAATCTACTGAGCATGTACTATAGGTCAGGTACTATTCTAAGTACTTTACCTGTAGTAACTTGTTTGATCTCCACAATAGCCTTTGAGGTGGATACGTCCATTTAACAGATGAAGAAACAGTTTTGTCCAAGGTCACCCACCTGCTAGGTGGCAGACCCTACACTCTTACCATATTGCCTCATTAACAGCAACCATTTATTTAATGCTTAGCAACATGCAAGCTTTATGCTAGGTACTTTTCATATAATTTCATTTAATCTTCACATCAACCCTTTGTATTGTGTTGAAATGTAATATAGACAACACTTTTCAAATGGTAAACAGTACATAAAATAACAGCTGTTAATGTTGGGTGGGTTGGTTACTGTACACAGATAGGTAAGTGTTTCACTAATGTAGGAGGTAAATTTTGATGCTAAATGCTGCTTTTCACAGTGAATTTCTTTTCTTACTATTTAAATTTCTTCTTTTTGGTAGTCTCAAGGTCGATATGAGATTATGCTGAGTCTACAAAATATATTAAATGGACTAGGAGCTGCTGCTATACCTTGCCACAGGGATGTTTATAAAGCTGCTAAATCCTGCCTAACAGATAGATCCATGGCTGTTCGTTGTGCTGCTGCAAAGGTAAATGGTCTAATAAGCAGAATTTCTCAAAATAAATATAAAGAAAATTAAATTAGTTTATCCCTGTGAAAACACTAATAACAGCCACATGATCCTAAAGCTACAACCTTGGCAATCAGCTGAGACTAATCTTATGTTAGCATATGAGGAAACTGAGGCCCAGAGAATTCTATGGATTTCCTAAGATTCTTCAATAGTTCACAGCACATTGTTGGAGGGTGGGGAATTCATGTTACCAGACTCTAAGTATTCCTTTCAGTCTACCATGCTTCTTCTCTGTAATTTTGTAAACTAAATTTTACATGTAAAGTTTACGTTATTTGAAAGAGATCTGTTCTTATCATGCCTTTTTTTTTAAGTCTAGGATTTAGATTTTGACATTTTAATTTCTTTTGAATATGTCACTTTTTGCAAGCTAGGAACAGAATCAAACTAAGGCAGTCTAGTCTTCTAAGGATCCAGGCCAAGTCTTGAGATCCTGTGCAGAATTATCATGCCTTCTTAATGTAGTTGGTTAGATAGTATGGTAAAGTTGGTGTAATCATAGTCACAATTTCTCATAGATGACAAATTTCTTCTAAAGACATTTTTCCTAGCCTATTGAGTCAGAATGGATTTTCCTCCCACCCTCTGTGGGCACATTGTTTTATATAACTTTTATGACTTTTAATAAGTACTCATTTTTTGTCCCTGCAGTCATTGTTTACATACTTTAAATTTGTATATCATTTTTGTTAGAACTTGATAGTTTCTACAACTTATATAGCTCTGAACCTAACAGTTAACATTTTGTTGTTCATTAATGTCTCTTTTTCCAATTAAATAGTGTCTCCTTGAACTTCAGAAAGAGGCCATCTTTATGTGGAGTACGGACCTGGATAGTGTGGCCACACTATGTTTTAAGTCCTTTGAAGGTTCCAATTATGATGTGAGGATTTCAGTTTCAAAGCTACTAGGCACGGTGTTGGCTAAAGCTATAATTTCTAAACATCCAGGAGCAGGTAAATTTATATAATTATTTTCATAATGTCTAATAATTTTTTCCCAGTTGGTTTATACAAACATAAGGGAGTATTACTACTATCCAATATTAATTCTGAAGAGCTGCAGGATATCTTAGAGATCAATTTTAGTTTATAAATATTGCTAAAGGTCCCAAGATTTCATTTTTAAACAGTTCAGTAAAAATTTGAGGGAAAAAAATGAACTCTTGAAGAAATACACTTTATTTAGTCATTGTCTTTCTTTATATATGGTCTTTGCTTTTTTTTTAAAAGTAAATTGTGAAATGTTATCTAATAATAGATATGATCTGTATCTTAGTTCTTTTTTTAAGCAACATGCATTTGATTCCCTATTTTTGGCTTGCCATTTTCTAGGTCGGTATAAGGGAACAATGGTAAAAACAATTGGTAAATAATTCCAAACAACAGATATTTGAAATTCACCATACTTGGACAATTTGCTTTTGTTACTTTTTATTCCCTATTCCTACACTTATAGGCAATGAGCACGGATGGGATATTTTTGAAAACAAGAATTTGCCTGGATCTAATCAACAGTGTATGTAAAACATTGATGAGTAATTGAAAATTTGCTTTATCATTCTGTCTCCAAAAAATAAACAATCTCACACAAATGAAAATGTGATTGTTCTGTAGAACCTTGCTTCTCAAACGTTTGCAGACCTGTAGTATCAGCATCACCTCAAAGCTTGTAAGAAATGCAGAAACCCAGGCCCCACACAATTTACTAAATCAAAATTCTCATTTGAACAAGATCTCCAGATAATTCATAATGCACATTAAAATTAGAGAGGCGTTGCTTAAGAAATCATTATCATTATATAAAGGGAAATTGTTTTTTCTAAAGCCAGTGTTTCTTAACCAGGGATGGGAGAGGACAGTAAGCACAGCATATCACAGTCACATGGGGAACATTAATAAACTACAGTCCCCTCATTCTGAGATTATAAGTAAAATTTATAATAAATTTTTATTTTTATTACAGTTTCTCTAATCTTACAATTCATTAAGACTTTCTTACTTATTGGGTGGTGAGGAAAGGGTGAATAGGAACAGGAAGAAGCCACACACAAAAAAACCCAAACCATAAAAAAAGTTGTTCAGGACAGTTAGGAGTTTAAATCTTAAGCCACCTAAAAAATTAAAGTTAGAAAACATGTTTAAAGTCTTTTGAATTAATCCTTTTGAAAATGTGGATTGCTCATTTCTATAAATGTATCATTAGCGCTGGCACACAGTTGCAGTAAAAAAAGCAAAATGTAGAAATGCATAAGAAATGTGAATAAATAAGTGTATATGCTTTGATGGTAGCACTAAACTAATGCTAGTGTTTTTGTAATCAGATTGAGCAAAGTGAAGAATCAGCTTCATCCACACTAAGAAATCTTTAGGATTTAGCCTAATCTTTTGTTAGAAATTCTGTCATCTTGCATGAATAAATTCTAGCCTGCAAATAATCGAGTTATATTTGTACCACTAAGAAGTGATCTAGGTATCATAATAGAGTTTTTAAAGGTGGGGACTAGTAGCAACATAGTGCTGAATAATTTAGAAAACCAATGCATTGGAGGTTTATATACTCAACCATAATACACAAAGGTTATGAAGTACAGAACTGAAATGATTTTCCTAGTAAAATTAACAGGCTTCATTCAAACAGGTGGTATGTTACTCCAAGGCACTTAAAAAGCAGGGATTGAGTATGACATTTTCCTATCATTGGAACGAGTTGTAGGAATTGGTGTGATCTTTTAATATCTAATTTAATATTGTAAAACCTTCATTTGTAAGCATAATTCGTTCCGGAAGCATGCTTGTAATCCAAAGCACTTGTATATCAAAGCAAATTTCAAGAACCGTTGGCTCAGTTGTGATCACGTGATATTTAGCATCATGTACTACTCGTATTGCAAGACATCACTCATTTATCAAGTTAAAATTTGTTAGAAATGTTTGCTTGTCTTGCAGAACACTTGCTGAACAAGTTACTTGCAATCCAAGGTTTTACTCTATCATTCTCTTACCTGCTCAAGGACATTGCCCTAGGAAGTCTCTCCTCTCTTATATCAGCTTTTCCCTCTCTATTGGATTATTACCTACAGAAACATGATTTTGTTTCTCCCATCTTTAAAAAAAAATAATATATCCTTTTCTGTCTCATTTCCCAGTGAGCTGGAGGTCCATTTCTCTTCCTTTTGCAGCAAAGTTCCTCCGAAGAGTTCTTGATACTGTCTTTAGTTTCTCTCCTGCCATATTTTTCAAACCCACTTCAGTTAGGATTCTCCTCTTTCACTCCTTCAAAACTGCTTTTTTTGTTAAGGTCACCAAAGACCTCCATGTTCATTCATTCATTCATTCAGTAAATATTTGTTGAGTGTTTATACTTGGCCAGTATCTTTTCTGAGTACATGGGTTATGTCATTGAACAAAACAAATCAAAAGTGCCTATTTTGAGCTTATATTCTAATACTCCGCCATGCCAACATCAGTGGGCAGTTCTCAGTTGTCTCACTTGACCTTTCAGCAGTATTTAACTTGGCGGATCCTTTTCCTCCTCTTTTTTTCACTTGCCTATGGGACTTCATTCTCTCTTGGTTTTCCTTCTTCCCCACTAGAAATTCCTGTTCCATCTTTGATGATTCCTTATCTATTTACAGAAGAAGCCCCTTACCTAGTACTTGGTCTTCTGCAGTGTATGTATGTGCATCCTCTTGGTGATCTTACCCAGTTTCGTGGCTTAAATACCATCTTTCAGGGATTCTTGGATTTGTATCTTTAGCCTGGGCACCCAACTCTCATATCTAGCTGCTCCTTTCACATCTCTTTGAAAGTTTGATGTTTCAAGTGAACTTGCCCTAAAGCGAATGCCTGATCTCACCTCCCCTAGAAAATATACATACCTGTTCTACTTACAGGCTTGCTAATCTCAGTTGATGCCAGTTCTGTCCTTCCTTCCAGATGTTCAAATAAAAATTTGGAAAGTCACCCTTGACCCTTATCTCTCACACTCAATAGCTTTTCTACCAGACAATCTTCAAATGTACCTAGAATTGAGACACCTTTAGGATTGGCTAATGATGAGGCTGACGCAGGAATTACCTGAAGATGAGCTTGGAACTTACTGTGCCAGAAAAATAAGGTGCTTCCACTGGCCAGCTCCTTGAAGACAGACCCACTGGTGAAATCCAGGACTGTTAGGCAAAATTAATAATGACAGAAATTTATTATAACTATTAAATAAAAAAGAAATCTATGAGTGCCTACTGAGAATAAATAAAAGAGAAAGTTCTTTTCTACAGTAAATGCTAACTAATAAATATTGAAGGAATGATTGTTAGATAATGACCTTTTGCAGTCATTATAGTAATAATTTATGCAGGTAGGAATCCTCTGTACATAGTTGGATGAAAGTTTGATGGGTTATAGCATATTTATACTGTCTTAAAGGATCACCACACAGGTTGCATAGTAATTACGAAAGGAAAGTTGATATTTTACAGTGGACAGACCTGGCAGACAAATCTCATTCATGTGTTCAAAGATCATAACACCAATGTAGGGACAGACTAACAGTGCCTTTTAATGTTATGCATTGAAAAGGATTATGGCATTACTTAACGTGGTTCTCCTGCCAAAAATTCTGAGGAAATATTAGACAAACTCAGATTGAGTGCTGTTCTATAAATGTTTTCTTCAAGAATGACAAAGTGATAAGGAAAATATGGTAACTCTCAGTGAAGGGGACACGGGAGTTAATCTTACAATTCTTGCAGCTTTTTTTATAACATACTTTTGAAAAGTTTTGAAATAAAAACTTAAAAATACATACGTATGTATATCCAACTTCACTCTTCTACATCCACTTTGATCTAAGCCATCATCGTCTCTTGCTTGCATTACTGAGTTGCTTCTAGTGGGTTTTCTTGTCTCAGCACAGAAGCAAAGTGACAGATTATATCACTGCTCTGCTTAAGGTCCATCATTAGACCCACTCACTTCACTCACATCCTTATAATAATGATCTACGAGGTTCAATGTCTTCTCTCTCCCCATCCTTATACTCTGGCCTGTCTCATACTAGATTCCTCCACTGCTCTGTTCATATAACTCTACTTGAACCCATTGGGCATCATATCCTTCTGAAAGGCCTTTTTGCCCTACCTATTTGCTCTGCCTAGAACACTTTTTCTCCATATATCTGCATACCTGATTCCCTCACTGTCCTCAAACAATGTTTAGATGTCACCTTTCCAATGAATTCCTACCTTGACTACCCTATTTATTTTTTTAAATTTTTTAAAATGTTTTTATTTTTGAGACAGAGACAGAGCATGAGCAGGGGAGGGGCAGAGAGAGAGGGAGACACAGAATCTGAAGCAGCCTCCAGGCTCTGTGCTGTCAGCACAGAGCCTGAGGCAGGGCTTGAACTCACAGACTGTGAGATCATGACCTGAGCTGAAGTCAGACGCCTAACCGACTGAGCCAGCCAGGCACCCCTTGACTGCCCTATTTAAAACTCACAAGCATTTGGGGCACCTGGGTGGCTCAGTCATTTAAGTGACCGACTCTTGATTTTGGCTCAGGTTGTAATCTCATGTTTGTTCAAGTCCCACATTGGGCTTTGTGCTGACAATGCAGAGCCAGCTTGGGATTCTTTCTCTCCCTCTCTGCTTCTCCCACATGTTCGTTCTCTCCCTCTCTCTCTGTCTCTCTCTCTCTCTCTCTCTCTCTCTCTCCTCTTTCTCAAAATAAATAAAACAAACAAACAAAAACCAAAACACACACTTCCCCCCAGTGTTCCTGAGCTGCTCTATTTTTTTGCATGGCTTTAATTACTGCCCAGTATACTATATATTTGGTCATTTATTATGTTCATTATTCTTTCCTTCCTAGGATTTATGATCCATGAGGACATGGATTTTATACTGTTCACTAATGTTTTTCTCCCAAATGCCAATATAGATTTCCATTTGTTTCAGATAGTTACTTCCTCCTTAGTCTAAGGAGTATATTTTTTGTTCATAACTTTGATTAATGGAAGTTTATTTCCCCACTGTGTATGACTTGAGCCAATAATGGTGTCAGAGCTCATGACCATCGTTATTCAGAAGAATGAAAGGGAGAAAATGGGTTCTTTTTTTTTTTTTTTCTGAGAGCTCTTATTCCCTAGATATTCACAGGTAGAAATTCACCTATGTCAAACTGCAGACAAACTTGAAAGTAAACATTCTGCCTTAATTAATCTCTTAATTACTATAGCCTAAGGGCCAACTGAGCAAATTAGTAATATTTAGCTTTGATTTCTCTACAGACTGAGGATAAAAAAGTTGTGCCTGCAGTTGAAAATTTTTAAAAAATAGGACATGTTGGTTAACATGTAACATTTAACATGTAACATTTCAAAAGAATTTTTGGAAAATGAGGGGAGTTTATGTTTTTTATTATAGAGGATGGTTAGCCTTTTAACTTCTTTGTGGAAAAGAGGGTAGTAGGGCATAATCTCAAAGTGGCTTAGTGTAAGATGTCATTGACATGATACTTCAGAATCTGTTATGATTTGACCTCTGAACCCTTGTATAACTTTGTGTGTTAACGCATGTAATGTCCTGTCAGTTCTGCATTTTGTTTGGATTTTTAGTTTATTTTTGTTACAGTTAACATGTTAACCAAGATCATACAAATCAGGGTCATGCATTAAAATTTTAGTCTGTAAAGTGCGAATCACATGTTTTATTCTTTGTTATAGCAGCCTCACGTCAAAGCATGCGCAGAGTATCTCTGGAGGAAGTTCTGGAATTACTAGGAACAGGGTTTCTCCGTGGGAGTTCAGGATTTCTTCGAGCCAGTGGAGATATGCTGAAAGGAACCAGTTCAGTCAGTAGGGATGTTCGAGTTGGAGTTACTCAGGTTAGAGTCACATATCAGTTATCTACGTGTAATGCTCACTGGCCTCTCTAATGAAGATATTAGTATTTGCATATTCCAGGCATAAATGATACTGTGCAGGGTCATCACTTATGCTCTCATATTTATAAAATAGACATGGTAAGGCTACAACACTCTTTAAAAGCTACATTACAAGTAAGAGAACCGTAGTTACCTAAAAGCCAATGAAATAGGCTATTACTCACAATGTGTCTTTAGTTCCTAATAGAAATTTTTATTTCCTTTGAAATACAAACAACATTTGTTTGTTTCTAGGCCTTATGCTTTCATGTGTCTTGTAGTTTAACATGTTTTCCATTGTGCTTTTGTGTGCTTTTACATTTCAGATATAAGGTACACGTTAGGTATGTATCACTCAGTATGGGTAATAATTGTATTTCCATTTTATGTGGTTTCAACTCCTAAGTAAAAATCATAGCATATAATCTAAATTAAACCTAGGAAAAGTATCTTAGAATAAAACAACACAGAGGTCTCTGAATTATCTTGTGTTCTAAATGCCCTTATGGTTCAAAGTGAATGTTGTTAATTCACATATGTTCTCATTGTTTTATACTGTATACAGATGTTAGAGTTCTTGAGAATGTAAGGTATCCCAGTATAATTGTAAACTGAGTATTTCTAAAAGAACAGATTACATAAGAAATCTACTGTCTTTGTATCTCTGGAGTAAGACCAGCCATTAACATTCATGCAAGTAAAGAGCAGTGATTCATCACTGTAAAGTTTCCTTTCACATTTCTGGACCTAAATTCCCTTAGAGTTAGGGTGTTGGAATATATTTAATTCTTATAATGTGTTCATGTTTGATTTGGCTTTTCTTGTTCAGAATCTTAAAGAGCTTGAATTTGTTCAGAGTAGCCAGAGGCACATCCTGCGTATTGGCTGGCTCTGCTCACTATCCTGCAACTTTGCACAGTCTGACCAAATAAAAATGCAGCATAAATGAAATCCCAGTTGAAAGACTGTGTACTTCATATTTGGCTTAATAAACAAACAAAAAATGTGGAAAGAGTAAAAAGAAACAATAACTTATGTATATTTAGTAGAAGAGAAAATATTAATATAGAATTGAAATTATTTTATTTTGAAGATAAAACTCTTTTCTTTTTTAGGCTTATGTGGTATTTGTTTCAACACTAGGAGGAACATGGCTAGAGAAAAATTTTGCTGCCTTTCTTTCCCATATTCTAAGTCTTGTGTCACAGTCGCACCCTAAAGCCACCCAAACTCAGACTGACGCTGTCTGCGGTCGCCGTTGTGTTTCATTTATCCTCCGAGCTACTATAGGAGGCCTTCTTGGAGAAAAAGCTCAAATTGCTGCTGCCAAGGATATTTGCCAGGCTATCTGGAAGTTAAAGAAAGTTATGGGTATGGATCTACTACAACATTCTGTTTTAACAGCTCTAAAGGAATTGTCCTTTCAGAAAAGCTAGACTGGCTACATTAATACAAAAAACACTTTTGTAATAGAAGTCATTTGTTTTAGGGCAAAGTTGTCAATACATAGATGAGGTATAAAGTATCTCACTTGGTAAGAACTGTCATATATATGTTAAGTCTTAAAGGCTGGTGATAATAGTTCCTCAGAATTCATAGTCTTCCCCTAGAAGTTGATAACAGTGTTTTGAAACAATCCATGTCAGTTCCTGTACTATTTTAAGTCCACTCTGTTTATCTCGTATACCAATAAAATTGGAATATTTTTTAGTTTTCCATGAATTCTCCCTTTCAGTGCGACTTGCTGTAAGAGTAATTAAGGGCTGATGGTCAGGTTGCTTGAACTAAATTGGTTATATCGGTTCATTTCTTTCTCAATTAATGCATGTCCCCATTTTAGTATTTCAGTTAACTGCCTTAAGGGTTTCATATATGAAGAGTGGAAGTATTCATTTTTACCTTTATATTTTGTGCTCCTAACACCCACCCCCTACAATATATTTTAATAAAACATTGATGCATAGTTAGTTCTTCTGCTTCTGTCAGATGCTGTGATGAGTGACAGTAATGTGGAGACCCGGCTTGGCTCCACAGATGTAACAGCCAGCCAGCATATGCTGGTGTGTGCTCTACAAGAACTTGGAAATCTCACATACAGTCTTGGCACCACAGCTGCACCTTTGCTGCAAGATTCAAGTTCAGGTATGTGTTGTTTGTGACTCATCTGTATACCTTGTGTTTACTTTTACTCTAGACAACTTTTTTCCAGGGAAGAGAGTCTCCCTCATATAGCTCATTTATTATAGATTCCATTATAGATTTGTTAGAGATGTTTTATGAAGTGTATATAATCAAAATTAAAAAAAATAAGTATATACTTCAGCTTTTTCTTTTATAATTAAAGGTTTTTCTCTAACTCACCCCCTTAGTTTCCCTTTCTGGAGATACTTAAAATAACATGGAAAAAAGAAGCAAACCTCAATTCTTGTCTCTCATCTACAGTGAAAACTTGTATGATACAAGTAATTCACTTCCTCAAAGTTCCTTTCAAGCAGTCTCCATTTTCTTACTCTCTTGGAAAACTAATCACTTTGAGGGGCACCTGGGTGGCTCAGTCGTTAAGCGTCCTACTTCAGCTCAGGTCATGATCTTGTGGTTCATAAGTTTGAGCCCCGCATTGGGCTCTGTGCTGACAGCTCAGAGCCTGGAGCCTGCTTCAGATTCTGTGTCTCCCTCTCTTTCTGCCCTCAACCCCACTAGTGTTCTGTCTCTCAAAAATGAATAAAAACGCCAAAAAAATTTTTTTTCAGAAAATTAATCACTTTGAGAGATAATTCACATACCAAAATTTCACCCTTTTGAAGTATACAATTCAGTGGTTTTGGTATATTCACAGAGTTGTATAACTACCACCACTAATTTCTGAATGTTTTCATCACGCTAAGAAGTCCTATACCCATTAGCAGTCCCTCCCCATTTCCCTTCTCCCAGCCCCTGATAAGCACTAATCTACCTCCTATCTCTATGGATTTGCCTATTCTGGACATTTCATATAAATGAAATCATAAGAATATGTGGTCTTTTATTTAATCATTTTTAAAACTCACTTTGGATGGCTTTTGTCCTTTGACTGTGATATGTTTTTCCTGCTGACTGAAGTTTACATTATGTTTAGTTTGTAAGCTCTTATCCCATATTATTGAAGTAGTAGTCAACGTGAATTGTTACATGTTTCAGTGAAGTTGTATGTTGAATTACAGCAAATACAGACTTTTATTCTTAACTAGTAGTGGTACTCCACTGTCTTCATAATTGGTTACTAGACTACTGAGGACCTAGCAAAGCCTGTTTTATTTAACATTTTATTCTCAGGTAAGAGTGATATGGCATATAGGAAGTGTACTAATTATGTAGATAAATGTGCCAAAAGAGATTTTTTAAAACGAGGAGGATGGAGCATAATGTGACATTTCTTTTCAAGGTGTTTTTGTTATTTATTGATAATTTTTATTCCAATACTAAATGAATAGTGATCTCAAGATCAAAAAGCAGAACATTGGCTTATTTAGGAAATAAAATTTTTATTTTGTGTTTTAATTTAAACCAGTTTTCATGAGACATAGTAGTAGAAGTAATTACAAATAAAAATTATAACTATGTTGTCTTTTTTCTATTCTGGTTTGACTTTTGATAAAGGTAATATATTTTATATCCATGTGGCTGCTTATTCTTTTGACTTTTTTTGGCTAAGTGAGTTTATCTGTAGAGCTAAGTCTTTTTTTCCTGTCCTTCCAGGCATTCTTGACAGTGTCATTTCAGTTATTGTGCATCCTAGCATTTCTGTTCGACTAGCGGCAGCTTGGTGTTTACACTGCATTGCTGTGGCATTACCTTCTTACCTAACACCTCTTTTAGACCGTTGCCTGGAACGGCTTACTGTACTTAAGTCTTCACCTGAAGCAGTGACTGGCTTTAGTTTTGCTGTGGCAGCTTTGTTGGGAGCAGTGAAACATTGTCCTTTAGGAATTCCTCATGGAAAGGGCAAGGTAATGGTTTCATTCTCCACATATGATAATGACGTTGCCAGTTTTTGCTAAAAACATCATCGTCTTGTGTATCACCCAGTCAAAGCCATGTAGGACAAATTTCTGAGCAGTCAGCTAACCTACTTAATTTTTAAATATTATCGAATAATTGCTGTGAAAAATGAAGGGATAGTAAAAAATATTTTACCCACTCTTAAACAGGAGTGCTTTCTGTGCTTTTTATTGGAAATATCTTCCTTTAGTAACAGAATTTGTTCCTGAAGGCTTTGTTTTGCTATATATTTAGCTCTGCCATAGAAGTGCATTTAAGATTGCATGTAAAAAATATAATAAAATAAAATCGCATTGTAAAGGACAAATCTTAAACTTTTTAAAGTAATTTTGTAGGCTATAGTTATAGTATTGTTGGTAATAGTATTTTAAAATTAGTAGTATTTTGAAAATAGTTAATGTTCTTAGGAATCAAGATTTTCCATATTTAAAAAAAGAGAGTTGCAGCTGTAAAATCAAGGAAGTAAAAGCCCCCTATGTTAAATTTGAATGGAAAATATTACTGTTCCCTGATAATTTTTTTCTTTTCAAAAATACTTAAATCCTCACTCTGTCCAGTGACAGGACCTAAAAGCATTGACAACCTGGTAGTAAGGAAAACCCCCAGTGCTCAGATTATGGCTCAAAACCCATTTTAGCAAAAAGGAATCAGAGCTACATGAAGGAACGGCTTGTTCCAGATCTGGGGTAGGAAATGCACAATATAAACCTCAAATATCTTGTCATGCCAGAGAACAAGGAAGTCATCAAAGACTACTGTGTTCATTTTAAAAGAATATAGAAGGTAACTTAAGGGTCTCCTGCTGACCTAAGATGGGATAATGTGTGCACAGTAACAGTGGTTTGAATAACTAGGAATTATAAGTTATCAGAGAATGTTGTTTGACAGTGAAAGCCTTTTTAGTCTAGGGCTTACACACGTATGAGTATTTTTTTAGAAATAAATCACCATTGTTGCTTGCTTTCTCACTGTCACTCTTATGTCATTATTAGTATTATATTTGCCGTTTAGGCTTTACAAAAGAACATACCGTTACTTCAGAGGTTCTAAAACTATTTTGAGGATTGCCAGTACCATTTGAGTATGGTGATTGGCAACTTTGGGACGTGATATTCATTTAAATTCATTCTTTTATTATTTTAGTTATATTTGAAACTAACATATGTATCTTACTAAGCAAAGAATTGCCATTGCATGTATTTAATTAAATTTAATATCCTCAGATTTTACTAGTTTAGGCAGAAAGGATTGGTTCATTCTTGTTCTTATTGAGTGTTACCCATTGGTTATATAGGCTGCAAGTAGTCCTAAGTTAGTAGTAAGTTGATTGGTTTGCTTTATTTATATTTTTATTCTTTTGGTTAGTTTTAAAATATACTAGCCTTCCTGTTTATAAAATTTATATGCCAGCTCATAATACTTGCTGCTTTTCTAGAGGTGTTTGGTAACAGAGATGTTTTCTCAGATAATAGATGCCTCAACATTGGCCTTTGTACTATATAAGTATGCATTATCCATAAATATGAAATATCTGGGTTTTCCTCCTTTGTTTTACAGTACTGCCAATTTCATAGACTTTTAAAATAAAACATTTTTATGAATCCCACTCTACGGTGAAACTCACTTCAATGCGAGACTATTTTGAGTACTTTTAAACTCTGTAGTATATTGCCTCTGGAAAGATTTTCAGCCACTCAGATATCAAAATAGTATGCAAATTTTTAAAAAGACAGATGCCTATGATGAAACTTTTTCTGGTAATTACAGATTTAAGGTAATTGCTTAAAACTAAAATTAACACAAATTCTAATATACCTTAACTTGAACAGTTGTACAATGTCATCATATGTGCTCTACAAAGAATTATAGGGTTGCTGTATACAACCTAATATGCCAGTATTTAACCTTAAAATTTAACAGTTTTTATAGTTTTCTCTATGATGTTGTCCTGTGGTATAGTCTACATGATTGACAGTACTTTTTCACTTTCATTTGTCATGAAGGGTTAATTTTTCAAGAGATTGTTAGTTGCTGTCATTTGTCATTAACCTATAAATTGATATGCTTTTTTTTTTTTTACCTTGTTCTTCTCCATGTAAATAGATTATTATGACATTAGCAGAGGATTTGCTGTGTTCAGCTGCTCAAAACAGTCGTCTTTCAGCCCAGCGCACACAGGCTGGATGGTTGTTGATTGCTGCTCTGATGACATTAGGTAATGACAGTCTTGTGGAAGGTTTACATAATTATGACGTACTCTGTGTTTTCTGAATGTAAAGTATTGTATGATTTGAGGAGACTAATTTTTAATATATGCCAGAATTTAAGTATCTACACAAACATTTTTCTTCTGGCAGTCACCTTAGGAAGCCATATATTTATTCCATTCCTCAAAATGTTTTCAGATCTCCTTATTTGAAATTCTCTTCAAGACCAATTTATGAGCCTTGTTAGGATAAGTCAGTTCAGGCTTAACTCTGAATGACTCTGACTTTTCCAAAAATCATTCACATCCATCTTCAGGGGAAAAAAATTTCCACAATGTAAGGGTTGGCAAGAGACCATACCATAGCCTGTAAATCCAATTCTGTAATTGTTTTGAGAATTGGTAACACTAATAAGATAATTGAAGGGGATAGGGTTCATTATATTTATTAAAAATCAGCAAGTATTTTATGGTCATGACTTTTGTATTTGCATCCTATAACTTTGAAAATCAATTTTATTACTTTTTTAAAGTTGCATTTTAAATCTCTCTTTTATAATATCATTTGTTGCCAAGATATAAAACTGGCTGGATTTAACCAATAAATCATTTTGACATCTCTGAAGTAATAAGATCTAAAAGGAGCTTAAATTAGAGTACCTGGATAGCTCAGTCGGTTGTATCTGACTCTTGGTTTCAGGTCTGGTCATCATCTCATGGATTCATGAGTTTGAGCCATGTGTCAGGCTCTAAGCTCTCAGCACGGGGCTTGTTTGGGATTCTTTCTCTCTTTTTCTGTCTCTCAAAATAAATGAATAAACTTAAAAAAAAAAAAAAAGGAATACTCCCTAAAAAAATTTTACTTTAATTTAATTTAAATTAAATTAAATTAAGCAATCATAATTGACGAACCATTTTAAATAATGTTCTTGATGATTAAAGAGATTTATTGGACTGTATCAGGGTTCAGCCTATGGGCCAAATTTGACTTGCCCTCTGTTTTATACAACCTGCGAGCTAAGAAGAGTTTTTACGTTTTTAATGGTTAAAAAAAATATTTTGTGATCATGAGAATTACATGAAAGTCAGTTTTCAGTGTACATAAAGTTTTATTAGAGCTCAACCATTATCGTATATATTGTCTGTGGCCTTTAAGCACTACAGTAGCTGAATTAAGTTATTGCCAGAGACTACGTGGTTTGCAAAGCCAAAAATGTTTACTGTCTGACCCATTACAGAAAATTAGGCCCCTGGCATAGGTCATCATTTCACCACGTGATGGGGATAATGTGGTCAAACTTTTATTTGCTTTTTACTGGGTGTTTCTTGCCTGCCATATTGATGATTTTGGTTAATTAAAGGAGAAAATAAACTACTTAATAAGTGCAATATTTCAATGAACAAAACTTTTCAGAACAAAGTAATTCCATTGGAAGACGACTACAAGAAATCCCTTCTCTTTTAAAGAGATTAGTACATCATATTTTACTGCATAATCATAGTCAACATACAAAAAAGGATTAAAATTTTAAATTGATATTTTTAATTACTGTGTTTTCTTGGGCTTTAATCTCTTGTTTTATGTGTTATTATTTACCTTTATTATCAATTTTTAGAATATATTGCTAATAACCTAGCAGCTGTCAAAGGTGTCAGTGAGGTTTTTACTCTTAAGTATCATTATGAACTCATAGATTTTTATATATGTGTTTCAATCCATTGCAGTCATTATTCCTTTTGATCCTCAAATTGTCAGTGAAAGCCCCTTCAAGCTGGTTCATGTACCTTTTGACATGAACCTGGTATTCTTTGATAACATGTTTACGTTTGGCATAACAAGATGTCCCAGCTTTTACATTACATTTTCTGCTCCAGGCTTGCAACCAGTCCTTTTCCAAGGAGTGTTGATTCTTTTTTGTGGGAAATGGTATGTAGACCATCTGAGTGCTTCATTAATTTTTGCCTTGAAGTTTTAACACCTTTTTTACATTTTCAGCATTTCCTTTACCATTAACAGTTTCCATCACTGTAAATATATTCACTATTCTGAACTAATGTAAGCTCAAATAGACCACATTCAAATCGGTTCCTCAGATGTAAACTACAGCATTTTTAAAACTTTTTTTGTTACACTTCCCACTTTATCTGATACCACCTGAAATAACTTGGATTCACCTGTAGACATCTACATGGCTTATAGATCTGTGAATGATAAAGTGTGTAGTTTTTGCTAGGTACATTATTCTTGGTGTGAATAAACTCACTCTTGTTTATGTATTCTCTTTGTAATTACTATGTACTCATTTTTATTAAGTTAATTCATATATGTCTCTGAAATGACATTGTAGGAAAGAGGCACTGTTCACTACTGAATTAGTGAGATATCTTAAGGATGTAATGACAAATATATATGAAACTTGTCAACTGTGGGTATTTTCAGTGACTCTACACTTTTTTTTTGTATCTGACTAAATTTTCCCTTCAGAATTTCCTCTTTTCTCACAGCCTAGTATATGTGAATGTGTGTGTGCACATACATGTATTCACACACAAAAACCTTATGGTTACTTACTCTTAATGGCCTTATTCTGATTTCCTTTTTTATTACAATGCTTGGGGTTTTTTTTAGTACTACTTCATCAAAGAAAGCAATGAGCAAAGAGTAAAGAATTATGCTTGTTTTGAATTACGCTGTAGAAGTTAGCATATGGCTTCTTCCCAAAAAGGTCAGAAGAAAAATGAAGAAATTAATTCTATTTTAATCTACTATAAATCAAAAGCATAAAAAAAGATTGACTTGCAGTTGCCCTGTCATTTTGCCTTTAGCTCATCTCTTCATATGCAAATTTTGAATGATAATTGCTTAATGTCAAACATCATATAAATGGTTATCATGAGTCAAACACTATTTGATATATAAGCTCATATAAGCCTCAGAAAGGGTCCAGTGAAATAAATGCAATTATTACTCCATTTATAGATGAGGAAATTGAGGCACAAAAAGGTTAACTTACTACCCAAGTTTACACAGCTAGTAAGTTGGATGGACCAGGGTATTAACCTGGTGGTTTTCTAGAGCCCATTGTTACTAGTTCTAGGTTATGCTGCCTTACTACAGAGGAAAAACATACAGTGCACAACATGGGAATAATAAAAAAGGAATACTTATACTTTAAGATAACTCGTAATTTTAAAGAAAATAACTTTGGGAGAAAAGCTGTGAGTTTGTTTTTTTGTACTAACTAGTTTTTCTTTTTTCTTAATTTGACGCTATCAAGTAAGATGATATCATTGTATGTTGCCTTTCATGACTGAGTTTATTTATGATCTCTCATTTCATAAATGTTACTGACCTGAAGTTTTTTTTTTTTTTTTTTTTTTAAAGTCCTATCAGATATATCACGTCTGATTTTTGGCCTGGAACAAGTTGCTTTCAAAAATTAGCATTACTCTCAGTATACACTGTTATTTGTTACCCAGACAGTAGCACCTTGGATTTACACGATACAGTACAGTTCTTCAAAGTACTGTGAAGTGTGCTCTATCATTTAGATCTGACAAACCCTCGGAGACAAGTAATGTAGGTAGTGTTACCTTCATTTCATAGTTAAAAAACCAAATCTACAGGTCACAGCACTAGTAAAAGAGCTGACCATAGAGCCCATACTCTACTGTTCCTTGTTTCTTCTCTCTGTAATCCACAGTACTTTAGATAGCAATTCTTTCAGAAGTAGCACATTTATTGGAAACAGAAGTTAAGAAAAGGGGCAAATTGCAGTAGTGGATTAAAATACATTTATTTGAAGAGAGAAGTGCCTGCTTATTAATTGAATTTAAAGATTAACGCTTTGGGTTTTTTTATAAGTGACAAGTTAAATAAATTACAGGTCCTGCAGTTGTCAGTCATCACCTTGCTCGAGTTCTGCTGTTGTGGAAGTGTGTCTTTCCAGTGTCTCCTAAAGATCTAGAAACAGAAAAGAGCCGAGGAGATTCATTTACATGGCAGGTAACCTTGGAAGGACGAGCTGGTGCGCTCTGTGGTAGGTCAAGTTTGGTTTGCTTTCTCCCTTTCCTTTGGCTTTTTCCCACTCTTTAACTTTTCATGTGTTTATATCTTTAATGGTGGAAATATCTACTTAGGATATTTTTGTAATTGTATATAATTAGTGATTATAACAAATGTACGATAAACCAAAGTTAGAGCTCTGATCCTTAGGATAATGCATGTTTTCTTAGATGTAATCCAACTGAGGACTGTCAAGATTGCTTTGTCTTTAGTAGGCATTCATTCCTCTTTTTAGAAATACTAGGATTGGATTTAATTAAGTAAAGTTTCCATTTAGTTTTTTGTATATGAAAGTTGTACCCTCCCATAGTATATGAACCATTTAAAAATAGCATCTACCATGAATATTTGAACTAAGGAAGAAAGTATTTCTGGAAAGACATGGAAACATTGACTTTGGTTTTGTTTGTTTATTCATGGCATTTTTACCCTTAAAAAATGAAGACCGTTTTTAAATTCATCTTGAAACTCAGTCTAACTTTAAAATATTCATTTTATTCTACATATGAAGTAACTCCTTCTGAAAACTTGTGTTTCAGGTAACACCTATTGGAACCCAGCACTGTTGACTCAAATGTCATCATAGTTTTGCAGAATTAGTGTAGAACTGGCAAACTTGAGGTTCTAAGCTAATTTAGCTCAGAAGCTGAGTAAACCCCAGGAAAGCAGCATTTTGTTAACTTGGTTTTTGGTCTCCTTCAGTGATTCTAGGAACTGTTTTGTTTGTTTGTTTGTTTTTGTTTTTTGGCTTTTGGGTTTTTTTGTTTTTTGGTTTTTTTTCCAGCTTGATTAGAGGTAAAAGACTCTAGCTTCCTCTTTGTACTAGAGTTTCAAGAATTTTTTGTTTTTAGCACATTTCTTTATTCCTCTAATAAAAATTCAGAACACTGTACCATAATTGAATGCTTTTTTTCATGGTTCATTACATTCTGCCAAATAAAAATCTGTTCTATTTTTCAGCTGTCAAGAGTTTTGTTTCCCACTGTGGTGATCTCCTTACTGGGGAAGTAATTCAGCGTCTTCTTCCACCACTTCCTTGTGCTGTGGATTTGCTAACTCAGTAAGGATCTGCTATTTAGATATGATAAAATTTTTTAATAGCAGTCAGTTACTGTGGGATTGTGTTAATAGCTGTTTAGTACATTAATAAGGCCAAGTTTGTATGGTTGGTGAATGATTTTCCTTTTGCAGTGGAAGGCAAACATTTAGTTACGTGATTTTTTTTTTTTAGGCTAGGATCTTGAAAGAAAAATACATATTAAAAGGGAAGGAAAGTTACTTGGTGGATATTGTATCTTCCAAACAGTAAGATTTAACCAAGAAATTAAATATTAAGCCTGTTAACCTTTTCAGGTATGCATTTTATTGGTTTGTTAGTGCTATTCTGTGTTCATAAGAACCAGATGCTTGTTAACAGTTTTAGTTTTTTGTTGTTTTTATTTTTCATACATTTGACTTAAACATATAAGAAAACATAAAGAAAATCCAATATATGTCAAGAGCACTTGTAATTTCCAAATTAATATAATGTATAGTTTAAAGAAAGTTTTTCCAGAAAGTATTTAATGATATAAAATTTAGTGTATTACACAAAAATACATTTAAGGTCTGGCTTACAAAGCATAATGATAAAATGAACACTGTGAATCCAACACAACCTGAGGAAGGATTAGCAAATGTTTGCTGTAAAGGGCCAGATTATAAACATTATAGGCTTTGCAGGCCATACAGTCTCTGTTGCATCTACTCAACCCTGTTGTAGCTCAAAAGCTGTCCTAGATAACCTATAAATGAGTGAATGTGGCTGTGTTCCAGTAAAACTTAATTTACAAAAACAGATGATGGGCCAGTGTTAGCTACACTTAAACTGGAACATTAGCAACACTATTGAAGTTATCTGTGACTTCCTTTCTAACACCATTCTTTACTCTTTACTTTAGAGGTAATCACTATCCTGAATTTTATAGTTGTCATTCCTTTGCACTTTCAGAAAGTATATCACATATATATGCTTCCCTAAACAGTGTTTAGTTTAATTTTGCTTGGTTTTGATCAGGCATATAGTATACTGTTTCTGAGACTTAACTTTTTTTACTCATCATGTTTCTCAACTTCGTCTATGAGTAAGTTTGTTCATTCATTTTGATTGTTATATAATATTTAATTGTGTGAGTATATAACTTATCCTAATTCTGTCAGTGAAATATCCAAATTACATATTTTCCAGAATTCTTGTATATTTATGCCAATAGTATATGTGAGTATCCTTTGCTCCAGTTCTTCACTAACATTTACTCAGACATCATTTCTAGCTTTCCAGTAGATATAAGTTGGTATCCCATTATGATTTTAATTTCTATATCTGGTTCTTAATTATTTGTCATTTTATATATTTATTATTCCTTAGTATGTCCCCTTCTAGGAAATCTGTATTCATGCATGTCTTTTATTTTTAGGTAAAATAGTTTTTTGATAAACAGACATTAACTGTCAGATTTATCAATCTTTTGCTTTTTGGTTAGTACTTTCTGTCTTTTGGTTTAAAAAATCTTCAGATTTATAAAATTACTTTCTTATATTTCTAAAATATTTAAGGTTTTGTCTTTCACATTTCATTTAAGTCTTTAATCCATGTGGAATTGATTTTTGTGTTTGGAGTGAGGTAGGGATCCAATTTCATTTTACTTTTTAATATGGATAACAGATGGTCCCATTCTTTACTAAAGAATCCACACTAGCTCCAGCAGTTGCCATTCATCTGTCATGTATTGTATTCCTGTATACATGGTCTGTTTCCATGTTCTCTGTTTTGTTCCACTGGTGTGTTTGCCCTTTTCTGAGCCAATACCACATTATCTAGTAAATTTTAGTATCTGTTAAAGCAAGCTTGTTGGCCTTATTCATCTTTAGGCATAATTTGACCCTTCTTAACACTTCTGATGGTAGCCTGTTGAAATTTAATTGGAATTACATTGAGTCTATTGATAAATTTGAAGATAATTGGTATTTTTACAATAATCAAACACATTTCCTATTATTGAGGTCCTCTACAAATTATAATTGTTTTCTATGAAAGTCTTATATGTCTTTTTGCTTGTTTGTTTTAGTAAGTAACTAAGCAAGCAAGCTCTACACCCAACGTGGGGCTTGAACTCACGACCCCAAGATCAACAGTCACATGTTCTAAAGCCAACCAGGCACCCCAAGAATTTTTTTAAAATAGTATTTTATTAGGCGGTAAAATATAGTAAGTTTTTTTGTTGCATAAATGATTGCTTCTTCTCTTAAGTTAAAACATACAAACCCCTTTTGTTATTTTTCTTAAACAAATTGAGAAAGTACTTAGGTCTGTATATTTCCTCTACTTCACTAATTTACAAATAGTCTTTTTAAAAATTTATTCCCAGATACTTTATATTTTTCATTGCAGTTATCAATTAAGTATGTGGTAGTGGGAGAGTGTATGTATGTATAATTTCTTTATTGCTATTATATAAAAATGTAATTAAGATTATATCCAGCCACCTTGCTAAACTCTCCTGTATTAAACATTTATTTTTAGATTCTTCTGGATTTTTCCATTTATAATATTTATAGTCTCTCTTTCCCCACATGTGTTAACTAGATTACTACCATTTAAAGCTAAATAAGGGGCAACTGGGTGGCTCAGTCAGTGAAGTGTCTGACTCGTAGTATCAACTCAGGTCATGATCTGACAATTCATGAGTTCAAACCCCACATCAGGCTCTGCACTGGGTGGCTTGGAGCCTGCTGGAAATTCTCTCTGTCTGTCTGTCTGTCTCTCTCCCTCTCTCCCTCCCTCTCTCCCTCCCTCTCTCCCTCCCTCCCTCCCTCTCTCCCTCCCTCTCTCCCTCCCTCTCTCCCTCTCTCTCCCTCCCTCTCTCCCTCTCTCTCCCTTCCCCCCCTCCCCCTCCCTTGTGTGTGCTCTCTCTCTCTCTCAAAATAAACTTAAAAAAAAAGGAAAGAAAGAAGCATAAAAGGAGCACTCGTGTTTACTAATAATATGTGTAGCTATTTTGCATTTATATGTCAGCCTGTTCGGTGTTTATATGTTGTATAACTTATGTACTTAAAATACACTTTTTCTTTTACTTTAAGGCTTTCTTCAGTGCTAAAAGCATATGGAAGTCCTTTGAAAACACCATCATTAGTTTATAGACAGAGGCTTTATGAATTATTGATTTTATTACCTCCTGAAACCTATGAAGGTATGTGCTTTAAACCAAAATGTTTTGTTTGTGGCCAGGACAGTGCTTGGAAAGTAATACCTGAATGAATGAATGAATGAATGAATGAATGAATGAATGATATGGCATTTATTTAGTGTCTTACTTCTAGGAGGTTTAGGGAGTTCAATCTTAGCCATTGTGTTCACCATTATATAGTAAATAAAAAAAAATTTTTTTAAGCCTATTTTTTAATCTCTTTCTTTTCTCCTCTGGGAAAAAAAGACCCTAGTTCCACTGTGTGGAAGAGAATGAGTCACAAAGATTGGTCTTGATTCTACTCTGGTCTTTGGTACAGAATATATAATGTAAGTCTACTAGACATTTGGCCATTCCTAGTTTCCTTCTATAGTGATTTTCTGCTGTACATATTATGTTCCACTATTCTATTCTTCACTCTGCCCAGATAGAAATTTAATACTCAACTACCAAGGGACACCTGGGTGGCTCAGTGGTTAAGCATCCAACTTTGTCTTAGGTCATGAACTCGTGCTTTCCAAGTTCGAGCCCCAGATCCAGCTCGCTGCTGTCCGCACAGAGCCCACTTGTAGAAGACAGATTCTCTGTCTCCCTCTCTCTGTGCCCCTGCCCCACTTGTGCTCTCTCTCAAAAATAAATAAACATTTACAAAAATACTGAACTACGAAGATATGATTGATTTTATAATGTTTAGGGTATAGGTTTTGCCTTTATTGGGTTCTAATACAACTTTAGATTACTGGCATACTATGATTCATAAAATAAACTTGCCCCTATTTTAAAATAGTCCTAAAAGCTTTCTTGTAAATCTAAAGCACAGTTTTAAGAAAATATATTGCTACTGCAAAATACTCAAGATGCTTGTTTTAAGAGTCTTAATAATTAAGTTGATTATGACTTCAAATCTGCTTCCTGTAAAAATACTTTTATTGGCTTATATCCTTATTCTGCAAATAAATGCAGTATAATAGATACCACATTAGTTCAAACCTATAACTTGCAATTTCTGTTTTGGCCTTTATTATCGTGTGAATGGTATTGTTCCCACTGCCTCTCTTCCTGGTTCACAAATGTACCTAGCAAAATATTTGATGATAAAGTAATCATTTAGTATAAGAAGAACTGGAAAAAGATGGGTACATTGTCATTTCCCAAGGACTGTATCAAAAGAATCATTTCTGTAGGGCAGACACTGTGGTAGAGATTGTATATATTATTTACCTCATTTATCTTAGCATAATACAATGAGCTAGTTACATTTTCCTCATTAGACAGATAAAGTTACAGCAAGTTTATAAAAAAACCAACTCAAGAACATATATGCAGTAAATAATGGAATCAAGATTATAGATATGCTTCATGCTGTGCTGTATACTGTTTATAAGTAACCTACAAAAGACTTAACAGTCAAGGCTTAATGATAAGTCTGTCTCATTGTGTGCTATCTCTTACTACATAAAAGTATTTACCTCCTAGATATCTAATAAAAGCCCTAGGGATAATTTCTATGTTCCATACCAGATAGTTGTCAACTTCTGGCAAAAGCAATTCCCTTTAGACATATCAATTTTACCATATTTTGGAGTTTAGTTTCAAACTACAGATGACAGAAATTGACTTATTTTTCAGTCTTGATTAAATATCTATGAATACCAAAATATCAATTTAAGATCTGCAGTGTATCTTCTAATGATGGTAATATAAGTCTGCCCTATAAGGACTTAAAGAGAAGAACAAAGTCTTGTGCTTTTTTTCTCAGAATTGGAGTTTGAGAATGCAGTCAGAATTCCTAAAGAAATAACAGATATACACATGTATAGATTTTAAATTAGTTACAGAGTGTTCATAGGAAGACAAAGTTGGAAATTACTCTAAACTTCTTGAAAAATAGAATCTGAATTTATCCTCTTTATCAGTTTCAAGTGTATCTATTTTTCTAACATGACTTAAAGAAGAAATTAGTTAATAGAAAAATGAAAATATGGTGGTATTAATAGTTTTATGTTTCAACCAAAAATAGTAATTTGCCATTTCTTCACTATCTTTTTTCTATCTTTAAAATTATAGAAATAAAATTAAGAATTTTTTCCTTAAAGACTTTTTTTTTTTAAATGGCACTCTTTTTAATAGATAAATGTGCATGGAGCATAACAATCAGAACTTTACCATTAAAATATCAATTGACATTTAAAATAATGGCTCATCATACAATAATAACCTATAGTAATTTCTAAATATTTAACACAAGAGGAAGTAGTAGTCTTTAAAGTATATACCTAATTATCTCAGAAAATATAGCAAGAAACAAAACAGAAGTTTATTGTGTTAAGATTTTATTTATTTTGAGAGACAGAGCATGAGCAGGGGAGGAGCAGAGAGAGAAAGGGGCAGAGAGAGAATCCCAAACAGACTGCACAGTGCCCAGTGTAGAGCTCCTAGGAACTGCGAGATAGTGACCTGAGCTGAGATCAAGAGCATTTGCTTAACCAACTGAGCCACCTGGTCGCCCCACAAAACAGAAGCTTAAAGTTCTAATGATATCACTTGGTACAGTGGGTTGTCAGAAGGTAAGTTTACAAGACATAGTAGGAAATTGTTTTTGTTACATGGGACTTATTTAAGAATTTATATGACTTTTCTTTGTGGTTGTTCAGCAGATGCAGATTTTTCTCATGAGAGTGACTTAGTTTTCTGAGGCTTGTCTAGTAAAAATTGGGTTCTTAGTTTTTATTTCCTATTTAGTATTGTTATGGATCCCCTTTCAAGTATTTTAATATTCTCTACACTAGATATTGCTCCTCATTAGCATCACAAAGTCAGTGATGTATGTCTATTAAAAAAGCATATCCGCATTTTAAAATGGAATCATCCTTGGGGTGCCTGGGTGGTTCAGTTGGTTAAGGGTCTGACTCTTGATCTCTACTCAGGTAATGATCTCATGGTTGTGAGATCGAGCCCCACATCTGTCTCTGTGCTGATAGCCCAGAGCCTGCTTGGGATTCTCTTGCATGCTCGCTCGCGCTCTCTCTCTCTCTCTCTCTCTCTCTTGCTCTCTCTCGCTCTCTCTCGCTCTCTCTCGCTCTCTCTCGCTCTCTCTCTCTCTCTCTCTCTGCCCCTCTCTCCAACTTGAGTGCTCTCTATCTCTCTCTCTCTTCAAAATAAATAAAAATAAACTTTGAAAAAAATATAAAAGAAAATGGAATCATCCTTAAGTGTACTTTGTTTAGGGACCTTTAGGTGAGCTGTCACTTTAAATGAGAAATGGAGGGGGCTGGCTGGCTCAGTCCATGGAGTGTGTGACTCTTGATCTCTAGATTCTAAGTTTGACTTTGATGTTTGGTGTAGAGATTACTTAAAAATAAAAAAATCTTTAAAAACATAAGTGAGAAATAGAGAAACTATTTCCACATTTAGTTGTTAATACGTTTGAAATGGTAATTAGGTTAATGTGATAATGGACAAATTTATCAAAATGTACATATAGGAGAGACAACCATATACTGTCTCATGTCTTAGAGAAGATTGCAATGCCACCTGTGAACTAGGTTGACCCCCAAAACACAAATAAAATGAATCCTTTCTGGATTCAAGTTCCAAATTATTAATTTACAAAACAATACAGACAATATAGGAACACATTAAGCTGCACTGGGGGGCATAATCACAAAAACTCAGACTGTAGAAACTTGTTCAGAACAAATAACCTCATTTCTTCAAATAAATTACGGGGGTTGGGGAAGGTAGAGAGAAAACCTTTAGATTGAATGAGACTTAAGGTGTATCAATTAGTTAAAACATATAGGCTTTACTTAGACCTTGATTCAAACAAAAGCAAACAAAAACAGGCATTTATGACAATTGAAAATTTGAATACTGAGTGAATATTTGATGTTTAGGGTTTTTAAAACATTAAAAAGAACTATGATATTATAATAGGATTGTTTAAAATGTCCTTAACTTTCAGTGATATACAAGGAAATATTTATAGATGAAATGAAATCCTTTTAGGATTTGCTTCAGAATAATATGAGAGGTGGTGAGATAGTAGATGGAGGTATAGGTGAAGCAAAATTGATCCAGCTGGTCAAGATGCTGAGGTGGTGGGGAGGGGTATCATAATACTATTATGTCTGCTTTTGTATATGTTTGAAATTTTCCATAATGAAAATGTGTCTAATGTTCATAAATTTTTTTTAGGCTGTGTTTTTTTTTTAAACAAATGTAATTTATCTGCTTTTTAGGCTGTGTTTTTTTTTTAAACAAATGTAATTTATCTGCTTTTATATTCATCTTTTTTAATTCTATTTTTGTACTTCATGTCACTTTATTTAAAATGATGGTAGTATTTATTCAGCATCACAAGGTATATACACACATACTTTGAGATGTCTTTTCAGTATGTATTCTTAGCCTTGTGACCAGTAACACATAGTTGAGCCCTTTGTTTGTAGGGCATTTTTCAAGGATGATATACGTCATCTTTGGCTATGATAGATTAAAGTTGGCTGATGTATAGATTAAAGTTCTGCTTGTTTTTTTTTTTTTTAACCCTGTACTCTAATTGGTTAACTGCTTTTACTAAATTGCTAATTGCTGATTTCTCTAACTCAACAGGAAACCTTTGTGCCATCCTCAAAGAGCTGGCTGCTGACTTGACTGCCTCTGATATACAGGTGGCAGCATCTGCATTTTTACTTCCACCCCTCTGTCATAGGGATGATCTTGTGATATTAAGTCCTTTGCTACAAGAAACTGACCATAGATTTATTGAAGAACAGGTATAGTGATTTTCCATTGACTCTTGGGTTGATTCATTCTGTGAACAGTCATTTTAATTTTTTATATATATTTTTGTTTGTTTTTAGCTGCTGCTTGGTAATGGTATTGCTTGTGGAAGTTTGGAGTATGACCCTTATGCTATTTATGAGAAAGATGTATTGGGAGATTCAGTGCCTAAGCCCCTACCTCCAGTACTATCAGTTATTAGCTCTGCAGTCAAGCTCTTTGGAGTTGTATGTGCTCATGTGGGAGAAGCTCAAAGGTAAACCATCTTTAGTAGTTCACTTATCCTGAATTAAATTGTTCCCTTACCCTGAAATATAATATTTAAGAGTTGGTAATTGGTTCAGTGAATGTGTAACAGAACTGGTGCGTAAGAAAAATATTGTCAGAAGTTCTCATTAGTATAAAAGATTTTTTTTAATGTTTGTGAAAGAGAGTCATGCATGTGCATGTACCCGTGACCAGGGGAGGGGCAGAGAGAGAAGGAGAGAGAGAGAGAGAGAGAATCCTATACAGGTTCTGTGCTGCCAGAGCAGAGCGGGACACAGGGCTCAATACCATGAACTGTGAGATCATGACATGAGCCAAAATCAAGAGTCTGACATTTAACCACTGAGCCACCCAGGCACCCCACTATAAAAGATTTCTTATAGATGACAAGTAAAAGTGAGATAAAGGCTCTTGTTTAATGATTCACCTGGCTAATACCTAATAAGTATTAAGTCAATAAATTAAATTCAATTAAACTGAAAACTGCTAAGCTCTGTTGTGATATAATACTTCACCCACAATACAAATGAAAATACAAATTAAAAAACTCATTGATACCAGAATTTTGATTTAGGGGCACTTGGGTGGCTCATTTGATTAAGTGTCTGACTCTTGGTTTTGGCTTGGTTCATGATCACATTGTTCATGAGATTGAGCCCTGCATGGTGCTATCTGCATGGAGCCTGTTTTGGATTCTTCCTCTCACTCTCTCTCTGCCCCTTCCCTGCTCATGTGTGCTCTCTCCCTCTCAAAAATAAATAAATAAACTTTAAAAGGTTTTTTTTATTTAAAAAAATAAAAAAAGTTTTGATTTATGAGTTATTGTTACAAAAAAGAACACTGATTTTCTGCTTAGATTAGGTCTCATAGGCTTTCTTACCTTGGAGGTTTTCTGGAGCCATTATAGTTTTGTGGATTTCAAAAATTAGATTAAAATTGATTAGTCTTCAGTTTGGTAGATTTCTGTCCACTCAAAGTAAACTTCAGTTTTGAAATACCACAGGCTAATAAATGGTTTCTTATTGAGAATGACAGTTTCTTTTGATAACTGAAGTAATACCTTTCATGGAGATCAAAAAACACTACTTGTATCTAGTATTCAGGAAATTCTGTGAGATACTAAATGTGATGTGAATTTCTCCTATAGGCTATGCTGTTTAACAATTTACAAATTAATAAGTATCCTCATTTATTCATATTCTCTCCTTCCTTCCCTTTGCTCTCTTTCTCTCTCCCTCTCTCCCTCACTCCACTGCCTCTCACCCTCTCTTTCTTCCTCTCTGCTTCTGGCATGCTAAACTAAAAATAATACATGTAACTAGATCATAGCTTTTGTATCATTTTTATCTAGTTATGTCTTCCAGAGAATACCAATTAGGTAGAGAATTTACTCTCTTTGACGAACATTCACAAAAATATTTGAGTCTTATCAGCAACACATTTTTGGGTTTTGTTTGTTTGTTTTCTTTTTAAAGTAAGCTTTAGGCCCAATATGGGGCTTGAACTCATGACCCCAAGATCAAGAGTCACATGTTCTACAAACTATGTGACCCTGACAACACATTTTTGAAACAGGTCTTTAGATACTTTACTTTCAGGGGATTGAAAAGTGAATAAACTTTATGTTCAGTTTTAATAGTCTCATGTCATTTTATTGAAAATGATGGTGGTATTTCCTCAGTATCATAAGATAGACACACACACACTTTGAGATGTCTTTCCAGAACTTAAATTTCAAAACATGGTGTTTTTCCCAAATTTATTTATAGCCTATAGCTCCCTGTATATACTGTAACCATAAACTTATGGTATTTAGACAACTTAATGACTAAATTATAAATGAATGTCATAGCACTAAAAGATGAGAGGAAAATCACAGTAGTCTGGAATATTCAAAGAATTGATAGAGAGGATGGGAGTTGAACTAGTCTGTATCTGTACCGTGTTATAGAGCGTACAATTTAAAATAATTAATTTGGGTTATTACAGTAGTAATTGCAGTGATGAAACTTGTAGGTAAAATATTTAAATTAAGCATGTTCTTAAATGGCTCCACTAACTCTTTTTGATAGATCTAAGACAAAAAGTAAAAAAGAAAAGAATATACATCTTCCAAACTTTCCTTTTAAAAAATTGATTTTATAGGGTGCATGGTTGCTCCCCACCAAGCTCAGTCATGTGGCTCAGTTAGTTAAGCATCTGACTTCGGCCCAGGTCATGATCTTGTGGTTCGTGAGTTCGAGCCCCACATCAGGCTCTGTGCTGACAGCTCAGAGCCTGGAGCCTGCTTCTGATTCTGTGTCTCCCTCTCTCTGCTCCAACCCCCCCCCCCCCCCCGCCAAGAATAAATAAACATTTAAAAAAAAATTTTAACAAAAGTAAAAAATTGATTATATTACTCTCAGAGAAGTTGTTTTTTGGGTTTTGGGTTTTGGGTTTTGTTTTTTTTTTAAGAGTTATTGCCCATTTGCAGTTTAGGAAAATGGCTTTTCACTTCTGTTTAAAATTTAATTAACTTTATACTAAGTTTCTTTAACCTCACCTGGACTAAAATAGTATATAGAATGAATATATATTTAATGAGGGGAGGTTTTGTTTAATAAAAATATTGAGACCTGGTAAAAGCAAAACATACTGTGTTTAGAGTCTAACTGAATAAAAATAGTAGGCAGGGTTGCCTGGGTGACTCAGTTGGTTAAGCATCCGACTTCAGCTCAGGTCATGATCTCACAGTTCATAAGTTTGAGCCCTGCATTAGGCTCTCTGCTGTCAGCACAGAGCCTGCTTCAGATCCTCTGTCTCCCTCTCTCTCTCTTCCCCTCTCTCTCTCTCTCTCTCTCTCTCTCTCAAAATAAATAAACATCAAAAAAAAAAAAAATAGGAGGCAGTACTTTGGAGATTTTTAAAGGAAGTGGTCTAGCAGGATCCCAGATATAAAAAGTGGGTCATAAGCATCCATTAGCAGTCACCATTGGGTGTCATTAGAGGACCAGAGGAGAGAAACTACTTAAATAAGAAAGTTAAGTTTCTAATTTCCTGTTGTCCAGATAGGACACTTGTTAAAAATGCACACCCTTTTTCTTTTGGCTGTATATTTACATTTCTAGAGAAAAAAAATGTTTTTAATCAAAGTACTACTATATTTACAACCAACAGCTGAATATTTCAAAGCATTTTGTTGTCATTGAGGTTAGCTTTGTGTTTAAACAGCTTAAAAGAAATTCTTTTATAACAAGAGATTGCCCTAAGATTAGAAATACATTTTTCATATTCTATTTATGCATGTAGAAATTAAGTTGTCTTTAAGTCAGTTGGTTTTCTCTATTTTGACTATAGGATTTTAAAAGTAAGAAAACTTTGCATTGGTAATTTTAAATGACTAAAATGTTTAAATTTCTAGAGTGTTAAGATAATTTTATATAGAAAAAAACTGTGATTGTTCTTGTGCTTGTGTTGTTTGTAGTTACTTTCAAACATTTTGCACCTACATCCAAAGAATGAATTACTTAATTCACCTGAAGATTGTTCTGACCTTGACAATACGTTGCAGTCATATGGACAACTTTTTAAATTGTAGATTCTGATTTAATAGTATGGTATGTGGGGCACCTGATGGCTCAGTCCCTTAAGCTTCTGACTTGGTTTCACTCAGGTCACAATCTCACGGTTCATTAAGATTGAGCCCTGCATCAAGGCTCTGCACTAACAGTGTGGAGCCTGCTTGGGATTCTCTCTCTCTCTCTCTCTCTCTCTCTCTCTCTCTTTCTTTATATCACTCTCTTTTTCAAAATAAATAAAAATAATAGTATGGTATGCATATATGTTAGGTATTGAAAATTTAAAAACTCCTTAGGTGATTCTGACATGCAGCCAGGGTGAGAACCACTGCTATATAAATGCTGTAAAATGTTATAGATTGTGAGTTGATGGAGAAAGAGAAAAAGCATAGTTCCAGTTCACAATACTAGAAATTTTCACCATAGACACCTTCCCTGAAAGCATATTAAATCATCATTTTCAGATGTTATGTCTTGCTGTTTAGTCAGTTGGTGGTGTATTTTTAATTTCTCTAGATCCAAAACTTTGTTTCAGCATCTAATTTCATTCCAAACTAATAATTGTATGTTATAATCAATACTACTTAAGCATATTAATTCAGTATTACTAAAAACAAGTCACCTCCATCTTCCTGAAGATTCAGAATGTTTTGTTGAGATCTCCATCAGCATTTGGGGATACAGGGTGGAGAAAAAATAGAGGGCTCTGGAAGTCCCCTGTACAGGTCAAAGTTTATTACAATATAACAAACTTCTCAAGCTATAACCTTAGGTATTTTTAGTAATTTCAGCATGATATAGTTCCATTGATAAAAGATGAGGATATGATCTAATAATGACATTTTAGGCTTTTAAATTTGTGAGTCTGACCATGTGGTTATCCTTAATTTCTTTGTTGTCTTGTTTACATAACCTCTCCATAGTCTTCTCTACAGGCAATTTAGACATAAATACGTTCTTGAAACAAAATGCCTTTAATATGGTCTTAAAACACAGGCGAAGAAGTTTTATATATAGTATATTTGTCATATTGTTTATAATGAAAATTAGAAGTAGCCTAAATGTCCAAACTAGGAAATTGGTTAAATAAACTATTATATTGCCAGACTATATTTTACTAATAGGTGTTTAAAATTATTTCAATGTAGTAGTTAACAAGATGGGAATGATGTTTGGGAGGAAAAAATATTTTAACAAAGTATACACTGTGATCCTAATTTTCTAAAAACGATACTCCTCTGTCTTTGTGGGGAAGACTAAAACAAATATGCCAAAATGGTAACAGTGGCTCTTTCTAGATGGTGGGATAAGGGATGAATTTCTTTTTCTTTCATTTGCCTTTATCACTTTTTCAAATTAATTGTGATGAACAAAATTAACCTTGAAATAAGGAAATATTTAAATAAATCAAGTACTTAAGGTTACTGTGGTTTTCCCAAAATATCTAGTGCTCTACTATGTTTATTACATTCTGTGAATTGGTTTTATATATACTCCTTTCCCCAACTCATGAAATCCACAGACTCCTACCTTCCTTCCTTTTTTTCTAACTTCTTCCACAGTTGGATTTCTTAAAAGTACAGTGCCCATATCTATGCAGTCTTTTTTAGTGCCATTTGGAGAACTTGACTTAGGCTTTGTTGCCTCCATAGAATGATAGAGGGGCAGAGACAGAGGGAGACACCAGGCTCTGAGCTGTCAGCACAGAGCCCAATGTGAGGCTTGAACCACGAACTGTAAGATCATGACCTGAACCAAAGTTAGATGCTTAACCAACTGAGCCACCCAGGTGCCCCAGAGGCAGTGTTTTTTTTTTGTTGTTGTTGTTGTTGGTTTGTTTTCATATTAAATATAATTTATTGTCAAATTGGTTTGCATACAACACCCAGTGCTTATCCCAACAGGTGCCCTCCTCAATGCCCATCACCCACTTTCCCCTCTTGCCTGCCTCCCATCAACACTCAGTTTGTTCTCAGTATTTAAGAGTCTCTTATGGTTTGCCTCCTTTCCTCTCTGTAACTTTTAGGAGAAATGTTTTTAAAACCTTGGAGATAATAGTGTAATATTGGGGTGGTTTATTTTATGCTTACCTATCTTTAATCTCATCATAAGGATTTAAAAGCCCTGTGCTGCTTATATGTGGAATCTAAAAAACAAAACAAACAAATAGAACAAAACAGAAACACATTCATAAATACTGAGAACAGGAGCACCTGGGTGATTCAGTTAAGCATCCGACTCTTGATTTTGGCTCAAGTCATGATCTCTCGGATTGTAGGATTGAGCCCCGCATCCTGCTTGGGTCTCTCTCTCTTTCTTTCTTTCTCTCTCTCTGTCTCTCTTCTCTCTTTCTGCCTTTCTCCTGTTGTGTTCTCTCTCTCTTTAAATAAATAAATGAACTTCAAATACATACATACATACTGAGGACAAACTGATGATTGCTACAAGGGAGGGGGATGGCACAGGATGGGCAAAATAGGTGAAGGGGATTAAGAGGTCTGAACTTCAAGTTATAAAATAAATAAAGCATGGAGATGAAAATAAAGCATAGGGAATATAGTCAATAATATTGTAATAATTTTGTATGGTGACAGATGGTAACCAGACTTAATGGTGATAATCACTTCATAATGCATATGAATGTCAAATCCCTTTGTTATACACTGAAATTAATACATCCTTTTTTAAAAAATTTTTTTAAATTTTATTTTTTATTTTTTTAAATTTACATCCAAATTAGTTAGCATATAGTGCAACAATGATTTCAGGAGTAGATTCCTTAATGCCCCTTTTCCATTGAGCCCATCCCCCTTCTCACACCCCTTCCAGTAACCCTCAGTTTGTTCTCCATATTTATGAGTCTCTTCTGTTTTGTCCCCCTCCCTGTTTTTATATTATTTTTGTTTCCCTTCCCTTATGCTCATCTGTTTTGTCTCTTAAAGTCCTCATATGAGTGAAGTCATATGATTTTTGTCTTTCTCTGACTAATTTCACTTAGTATAACACCCTCCAATTCCATCCATGTAGTTGCAAATGGCAAGATTTCATTTTTTTGATTGCCGAGTAATACTCCATTGTATATATATATACCACATCTTCTTTATCCATTCATCCATCGATGGACATTTGGGCTCTTTCCATACTTTGGGTATTGGTGACAGTGCTGCTATAAACATGGGGGTTCGAAACAACACACTTGTATCCCATGGATAAATACCTAGTAGTGCAATTGCTGGGTTGCAGGATAGTTCTATTTTTAGTTTTTTGAGGAACCTCCATACTGTTTTCCAGAGTGACTGCACCAGCTTGCATTCCCATGAAATTAATACATCCTATGTCAACTGAACTTTCAATTAAAAAATAGCAAATAAAATAATTAAATAAAAGCCCTGTGTTGTAAGGGAATGTAAAACAATTCACAGAAGCTACATAAATAGCTAATGGACACATTCAACCCCAGACCAAAAATAATGTATATATCCATCATAGTTAGAATTGTGAAAACTGGAAAATTGCTGTCTCCATCAGGAGAATGATTGAACAAATTGTAATGCATGTGCATAGTAAAATTTGACTTCGTGAAAGTTACCAAAGAATAAGAATGATTTGACAGGTGCTAAGGAAGTAATGTTAAATGAGAAATACAGGAGTTAAAATTATGTTAATATATAGTATGATACCAAGTACATTTTTAAAGTATAGTTGGGGGCTGAAAGGGCTGTGTTAATTGTCATTACCTATGGATGACATAAGTGGGTGCTGCCTTTGAAATGAATCAATGTATTTGAATCCAGTTAAGTCCTATTAAGAACAAAATGGTTACTGCAAGTTAACTTTTTTGAGAGAGAGCACGCACTTGAGCTGGGGAGAGGAGCCAGGGAGAGAGAGAGATCGCAAGCATGAGAATGAATCTTAAGCAGGCTCCACACTCAACGCAGAGTTGATCTGGTCACAGAGCTCCATCCCAGACCCTGGGACCATGACCTGAGCTGAAATTAAGAGTCAGATACTCAACTGACTGAGCCACCCAGGCTCCCCAGCTGCAAGTAACTTTTAAGATACGTGTTATTTAGGGACACCTAGCTGCCTTGATCAGTAGAGCATGCAACTCTTGATCTTGGGATTGTGGGTTTGAGCCCCATGTTGGGCATAGAGTTTACTTTAAAAGGAAAAAAAAGATTATCCTTTGTTTAGAAAATAGTGAGATAGCAGAATTTGCCCAGTAAATATTTATTAAGTGATACTTTTGTTAAAATTCTCCCCCTGGGGCACCTGGGTGGCTCAATTGATTAAGCATCTGACTTCCCCTCAGGTCAGGACCTTGCAGTTTGTGAGTTTGGGCTCTCAGCACAGAGCCTGCCTCAGATCCTCTGTCCCCTCTCTCTCTCTGCCCCTTCCCCACTAGCACACTCTGCTGCACATGCTCCCTATCTCTCTCTCTCAAAAATAAACAAAAATAATAATAATACTTCTCCACCACTGTCAGAATGACACATAACCAAAATATTTTTGTATTTTTTATATTTTCTTAAAATGTTTTAGAATATTCAGCAATAGTTTATCTCATTTTAGCAGTTGCCACAAAATAACACAACAAAACAAATTAGCAATAGATACTCAGAAATGTCCTTTCACTTACTTAATTAACAAACCCAATGTCATACTATTTGCTGTTAAATCTTGTTTCTGATTTTAGGCTTCTTATACTGGAACAACTTTTGGACAGTATAAAGCACACAAAAGGAGCTCGTCAACAAGTAGTTCAGTTACATGTTGTTTCTTCACTCTCTAGCTTCTTGAAGGTAATTCTGTTTTTAAATTCAGATGTTTGCTTGATTTTTTTTTCTAAGTATGGTTAAATAGGTTGAGGAGGGTGTCTTGAAAGAACTGCTGCTTTTTTTTTTCCTCCCTTTTTTCTTAGTCTCCTGATGAAAATGTTTCAGGATTTATAATCCCCCTTTTACTTTTTCTCTGTGTAAAAGTTGTTGGTCAGAAATTAAACCTAGAATCTTGGCTTAGAACCATGCTTTAACCTACTCAGCCTAATATCCTGTATCAGGGATTGGCAGACTGTGGCCTCTGGGCCAAATCTGGCTTGTTGCATTTATGACTTAAATGTTTCTAACTAAAATATAATATGCTTCATTGGTTATATTATGGAAATTCCTATTAATGTTCTTCTGAATACATACATACTGTAGTGACAGTTGCTTGCCTAGAGGTTTAAAATTCTTAACTTTTTGAGGCGCCTGGGTGGCTCAGTTGGTTACGCATCTGACTTTGGCTCAGGTCACAAGTTCATGGGTTTGAGCCCTGCGTCAGTCTCTGTGCTGACAGCTCTGAGCCTGGAGCCTGCTTCAGATTCTGTGTCTCCCTCTCTCTCTCCCCCGTCCCCTCTCATGCTCGCTCGCTCGCTCTCTCTCTCTCTCTCTCAAGAATAAATAAACATTAAAAACAATTTTTTTAATTCTGAAGAACCTTGTGAAAAATCAAATTTGTGTGTGTGTGTGTGTGTGTGTGTGTGTGTGTGTGTGTATGTTTATGTTTAAATAGTAATCCAAGTATGAACATCTTTAGTCAACCAGAATATATATTCCAAACTGGATTGGAAAATTTATTACAGTTGTAAGTTTAGATTGTTCTTTACATATTTCAGTACTTAGCTGGCTCCAAGGGAAACTTGGGTCCAGAAGAAATGAGAAGACTTGCCGTGGCACTGGTGATGGGAGCCCTAGAAAGTCCCAACCCCCTCTTGAGATGTGCAGCTGCAGAGGCATGGGCTAGATTAGCCCAAGTGGTTGATGATGGAGCTTTTACTGCTGCGTTAGCTCAAGTTAGCTTTGACAAGTAAGTGAATTTCTTTAATATGCAGAGACTATCTGTCAAAACTGGGTATAGATTGTTGATTTTTTGGAACTAGTGAAACTCCATTCTGGGAATTAATTCAGAAAAAAATTGATAAACATGGATACTTTATATGAAGGCTAGCCTCCCCTTTGTCTGCTCATCTTGGAATATAGAACTATTATTACTTTGGCTTTAGTTTTTATTTAATAAGAGAAACATCACTATATGAGTAGTATAATTGGCCATCCCTGGAATGGACGATGGGACTAAGAAATTTAGGGAATTTTATCATGTAAAATATAGATAATAGGTAGTAATAACAATGTACTGGAAAGAGTAAAGTCTAGGTTTTCATCATCAGGAAACAAACTATGTTTTCATTTTTGCTAGCTCTGAGATCATGAGTAGAGAGCAAACCCCACAGCTCGTTTTCCTCTATTTCAAATAGAAGGTTGTCAGTACTACGCCACCTGCTTGAGAATGTTAAGATAAATGAGATAATAAATATAGCACTTTCACCTTCCAGTCTACTGAATATATGTGTCTGATTTGGTCAAGAGTTTGAAGTTTAAAGTTAGATTACTAACTTAGTTCAAATCCCAATCTTCATGTAATGGTTACTTAGTAAGAGTTACTTTGGATATCATTCTGTTCTCATCTGTAAAAAGTAACTGATAATAGTGTAAATCTCAAAGTTGTTGGGAGGATTAAAGGACTAAATGTAGGGGCATCTGGGTGGCTCAGTTGATTAAGCATCTGACTCTTGATTTCAGCTCTGGTCGTGATCCCAGAGTTGTGGGATCGAGCCCCACGTCGTGCTCTAAACAGATAGCACACCTCCCCTGCTTGTGCACATGGGCGCACGCTCTTTCTCTCTCTCTTTCAAAAATAAATAAATAAAAATTTTTTTAAAAAAGGACTGAACATAGGGGCGGCTGGCTGGCTCATTCAGAGGAGCATGTGACTCTTGATCTCAGAGTTGTGAGTTCAAGCCCCACATTGGGTGTAGAGATTACTTAAATAAATAAATATTTTTTAAAATAAATAAATAAAGGACTAAATGGAAAACACTTAAATTAGCACAGAATGCATAATAAAACTAGTAAACATTGATTTTTCTTGCTGTATTTAATTTTAAAATCAAAGTTCTTTTTTTTTTTTTAATGTTTATTTTGAGAGAGATAGGACACATGCAGGAGAAGAGCAGAGAGAGCGCAGAAGAGAGAGAATCCTAAGCAGGCTCCATGCTGTCAGCACAGAGCCCAACACAGGGATAGATCTCCCAAATCATGAGATAGTGACTTCAGCCGAAATAAAGAATCAGAGGCTTAACTGACTGAGCCACCCATGTACCCCCAAAGTCTCTTTGTATGGAAATAAAGTGTCTCAGCAATGTGCATTTTTTAAATGCAACTTAATAATGCTCTCAACAAAGTGGGTATGGAAAGAACATACCTCAGCATTACAGCTAACACTCAACAGTGAAAAGCTAAAAGCTTTTGCTCTAAGATTAGGAACAAAACAAGGATGCCCACTCTCTCCACTGTTATTCACCTTAGTTTTGGAAGTCTTAGCCACACAATTAGACAAGAAAAAGAAATAAAAGCCATCCAGATTGGAAAGGAAGAAGGAAAACTGTCATTGTTTGCAGATGACATGATACTGTATATAGAAAACCCTAAAGACTCCACCAAAAACCATTAGAATTAAATGAATTCAATAAACTCACAGGATACAAAATTAACATGCAGAAATCAGTTTCTTTGCATTAATAACAAGTTACCAGAAAGAGATTAAGGAAACAATCTCAATTAGTATTGTCAGTAAGAATAAAATACCTAAGAATAAATTTAGCCAAAGAACTGAATGACCTGTACCCTGAAAACTGTAAGACATTGATGAAAGAAATTGAAGATGACACAAATAAATGAAAAGATATACCATACTCCCCATGGACGATATGCAAATTCACGAAGCATCCCATATGTGTGCGTTTATGCATACACACATACACACGCTGTGCTCATGGATTGTAAGATTTAATTTGTTAAGATATCCATACTACCCAAAGCACTCTACAGATTCAGTGTAATCCCTGTCAAAATACCAATGACATTTTTCATAGTGCTAGAACAAAAAATCCTGAAATTTGTGTGGAGCCACAAAAGATCCCAAATAGCCAAAGCAGTCTTGAAAAAGAAGAACAAAGCTGGAGATGTGCTCCCTGATTCAAACTGTACTACAAACCTGGAGTAATTAAAATAGTATGTTACTGGCACAAAACAAACACACAGATCAGCATGATGGAATAGAGAGCCCAGAAATAAATACAAGCATATATAGTCAATTAGGACTATAAGGAAATAAGGAAAGACAGTCTGTTTAATAAATGGTGTTGAGAAAAGAAGATAACTACATGCAAAAGATTGAAACTGGACCACTATCTTACATTGTTTACAAAAATAAATTCAAAGTGGATGAAAGACTTGAAGTAAGACCTAAAATCATAAAACTCCTAGAAGAAAACATTAGTCTTAACAATATTTTGGGGGAAGGAGGTCAGTTTCCTCAGGCAATCCCAATAAAAGCAAAAATAAACAAATGGAATTACATCATACTGAAAAGTTTTTGTACAATGAATGAAAACATCAACAAAAAAAAGGAAACCTAAGGGAACCTACTGAATGGAGGAAGATATTTGCAAATCATATATTTGATAAGAGGTTAATATCCAAAATATATAAAGAACTTCTATTTCATGTCAAAAAAAACCCTGATTTAAAAATGGGCAGGGGACTAGATGGCAGAATAGCATGGAAGTTTTTTTTGCATTTCTCATCCATGAAATACAGCCAGATCAACACTAAACCATCCTGCGCACCTAGAAAACTGACTTGAGTATTAAAACAACAATCTGCACCACCTGAACCACAGAACATAGCAGGTATGCAGCACAGACAGGTGAACTGGGGTAGAGAGAAGCTGCGGAGGGCAAGGAGCTGTTTTTGCTTGCGGAGAGAGGACGGAGATGAAGGGTGGGGGGAGGAGGAGAGTACGGGAAGAGCACTCCCCTCCCCCAAAAGCAGCTGGAGAGAAAGTGGAAAAGTGTAAACAGCCACTGGGACTGAACAAAAAAGAGAGAAAGGAGAGGGTTTAAATTCCATTAAGACTCTGTAAACAGGAGGAGCACAGAATCGGAAACTCCGCAGCTTGATACCTGGAGGAGCTCTGGGGGGGTAGGGCAAATCCCCAGGAGCAGAGAGTGAAGTCTGAGGGATCCTTGGGTCACATGGGGAGAGGTGGTTCCCCTGCTAAGAAGACATTTGGTAGAGGCTCTGTGGCCACCCCGCAGGCAAAGATGCCAGCAGACCCCAGAGATTCACTGGTGCTAGAACAGGATGTTAAGGGGAAACCTGGTGCCAGATGTGTGTTGTGATTTACCAAAATCCCTGAAACACTGCTACATGTTCGCATGAACTTTTTCTGGAGCAGGCTTGCACCCAGCTGCAGTCTCTGGTCATCAGCAGCAGCACGGTCCCACGAACGTTTCTGGGGGTGGATGGGCACCTGGCCATTTCTCTAAGAGACTCTCCCCCAGAGGATCAGAATGGGCCAAAGCCGCAGTCCCTCAGAAGTGAGGGGTTGGGAAACACAGCCACATCTGAGATAAAACTCAAGAGGGAGTTGCCACCGGGCAACCTGATGGCTTGGTCACGGACTGTATAAGTGGGGTGTAGAAGGAAGCCACAGACAAAAGGACGGGTGTGTGATTGATGGTTGAGGAGAACAGAATTCTGATACTAGAGACTGGGTAGCTGGGTGATGCCTTTTTCACGCCTCCCGTGCATGTGTGGATACACCTGCAAGCACCACAGCAATCCACCCCAGTAAGCTAAGCAGTGCCATCTAGTGGAGAATGGAGCTGTTACACTAAGCTCCACCCACCCATCTAGGCCAACCTCGCTCTTCAGGAACACAAGTCTTTCTGCCTGCTTAGTTTACAGACTATAAAGTGCTTTGTAGTTTGTCTTCTAGGGGAAACTGATGTAATTTTTATCGTATTTCAGTCTTTTCACTGGTCCATCTATTCAATTTTTTTTATTTTTCTTATTCTTCAGTACAGAAAGAAAAAAATTATTTTTATTTTCAATTTTTGTTAAAAATATTGTTTCATTGTATTCACTTTTTCAAATTTCAAACGTTTTCCATTTTTTTTCTTATCTTTCCCTTTTTTCTCTAATCAATCTCCTTTCAACAACCAGACCAAAACACACCTACAATCTAGCATTATTTACTTGATTTTTTTGTGTGTTGTTTTTAATTTTTTAATTTTAATTTTCTTTTACCTAATTAATTCCTTTTCTTCCTTTAAAATGATGAAATGAAGGGATTCACCCCAGAAGAAAGAGCAAGAAGAAACGACAGCCAGGGACTTAACACAGATACAAGCAAGTTGTGTGAAACAGAATTTAGAATCAGAATAATAAGAATACAAGCTGGGGTTGAAAATAGATTCGAATCCCTTTCTGTGGATAAAAGAAGTAAAAGCTAGTCTGGATAAAATAAAAAATGCTATAACTGAGCTGCAATCTCGAATGGATGCCACAGCAGCAAGGATGGATGAGGCAGAGCAGTGAATCAGCGATATAGAGGACAAACTCATGGAGAATAATGAAGCAGAAAAAAAGAAGGAGACTAAGGCAAAAGAACACGATTTGAGAATTAGGAAAATCAGGGGCTCCTGAGTGGCTCAGTTGGTTGAGTGTCCAACTCTGCCTCGGGTCATGATCTCCCAGTTCGTGAGTTCAAGCCCCGTGTCAGGCTAAGGGCCTGGACCCTGCTTCAGATTCTTTGTCTCCCTCTCTCTCTGCCCCTTCGCTGCTCATACTGTCTCTGTCTCAAAAATAAATAAACATTAAAAATTAGAAAAAGAATTAGGAAAATCAGTGACTTATTAAAAAGGAATCAGAATCATAGGGGTCCCAGAAGATAGAAAAAGGAGTAGAAGGGTTATGTGAGCAAATCATAGCAGAAAACTTTCCTAACCTGGGGAAAGACACAGACATCAAAATCCAGGAAGTAGAGGACTCCCATTAGATTCAACAAAAAACCATCAACAAGGCATATCATATTCAGATTCACAAAGTACTTAGAAAAGGACAGAATCATGAAAGCAGGAAGGGAAAAAAAGTCTTTAATCTACGAGGGAAGACAGATCAGGTTTGCAGCAGACCTATCCACAGAAATTTGGCAGGCCAGAAAGGAGTGTCAGGATATGTTCAATGTGCTGAATTGGAAAAATATGCAGCCAAGAATTATTTATCCAGCAAGGCTATCATTCAGAATAGAAGGAGAGATTAAAAGTTTCCCAAACAAAAATTAAAGGAGTTCATGACCACTAAACCAGCCCTGCAAGAAATTTTAAGGGGGACTCTCTGAGGGCAGAAAAGACAGGGGAGAGAAAAAAAAAAAAAGACCACAAGCAAGAAAGACTAGAAAGGACCAGAGAACACCAGAAACTCCCAACTCTACAGGCAACATAAAGGCAATAAATTCATATCTTTCAGTACTCACCCTAAATGTCCATGGACTAAATGCTCCAATCAAAAGACATAGGGTAACAGAATGGATAAGAAAATAGGATCCATCTATATGCTGTTTACAAGAGACCCACTTTAGACCTAAAGACACCTTCAAATTGAAAGTAAGGGGATGTAGAACCATCTATCATGCTAATGGTACCAAAAGAAAGCCGGAATAGCCACATTTATATCAGACAATCTAGACTTTAAAATAAAGACTGTAACAAGAGATGAAGAAAGGCATTATATCGTAATTAAGGGGTCTGTCCACCAAGAAGACCTAACAATTGTAAGCATTTATGCTCCAAATGTGGAAGAACCCAAATATATAAATCAATCACAAACAGAAAGAAACTCTTTGATAATAATCCATAATAGTAGGGGACTGCAACCCCCTCCCCCTTACAGCAATCAACAGATCGTCTAAACAGAAAATCAACAATGAAACAATGGCTTTGAATCACATGCTGGACCAAATGGACTTAACAGATACATTCAGAACATTTCATCCTAAAGCAGCAGAATACACATTCTTCTCCAATGCACATGGAACCTTCTCCAGAATAGATCACATACTGGGACACATATCAGCGCTCAACAAGTTCAAAAAGATTGAGATCATACCATGCATATTTTCAGACCATATTTTCAATGCTATGAAACTCACAATCAACCACAAGAAAAAATGTTGAAAGATAACAAATACTTGGAGACTAAAGAACATCCTACTAAAGAATGAATGGGCTAACCAAGAAGTTAAAGAGGAAATTAAAAAATACATTGACGCCAATGAAAATGATAACACCACAGCCCAAAACCTCTGTGACGCAGTAAAGACAATCATAAGAGGGAAGTATATAGCGATCCAGGCCTTCCTAAAGAAGGAAGAAAGGTCTCAGATAGACAACCTAACCTTACACCTTAAAGAGCTGGAAAAAGAACAGCAAGTAAAATGCAAAACTAGCAGAAGTCAGGAAATAATAAAGATTAGAGCAGAAATCAATGCTATCGAAACAAAAACAAACAAAACAAAAACAGAACAGATAAATGAAACCAGAAGCTGATTCTTTGAAAGAATTAACAAAATTGATAAACCCCTGGCCAGTTTAATCAAAAAGAAAAAGGAAAGGACCCAAATAAATAAAATCAAGAATGAAAGAGGAGAGATCACAACCAACACAGCAAAATACAAACAATAATAAGAGAATATTATGAGCAATTATATACTAATGAAATAGGCAATCTGGAAGAAATGGGCAAATTCCTAGAAACATATAAACTACCAAAACTGAAACAAGAAGAAAAGGAGAATTTGAACAGACCCATAACCAATAAATAAATCAAATTGCTAATCAAAAATCTTCCAAAAAACAAGAGTCCAGGACCCCATGGCTTGCCAGGGGAATTCTACCAAACATTTAAAGAAGAATTAACACCTATTCTCTTGAAGCTGTCCCAAAAAAATAGAAATGGAAGGAAAACTTCCAAACTCTTTCTATGAAGACAGCATTACCTTGATTCCAAAACCAGACAGAGACCCCACTAAAAAGGAGAACTATAGACGAATTTCCCTGATGAACATGGATGCAAAAATCCTCAACAAGATATTAGCCGACTGGATCCAACAATACATTAAAAAAATTATTCACCACAACTAAGTAGGATTTATAACTGGGATGCTGGGCTGGTTCAATATCCACAAAACAATCAATGTGATTCATCATGTCAAAAGAAAGGACAAGAAGCACATGATCCTCTCCATAGATGCAGAGAAAACATTTGACAAAAACAGCATCTTTCTTGATAAGAAACTCCCCAAGAAAGTAGGGTAGAAGGATCATACCACAAGATCATAAAAGCCATATATGAAAGACCCACCACTAACATCATCCTCGGGAAAAAACAGAGCTTTCCCCCTAAGGTCAGGAAGAAGACAGGGATGTCCACTCTTGCCCCTGTTATTCAACATAGTATTGGAAGTCTTAGCCTCAGCAATCAGACAACACAAAGAAATAAAAAGCCTTCAGATCTGCCAGGAGGAGGTCAAACTTTCACTCTTCGCAGATGACATGATACTGTATATGAAAGACCCAAAAGATTCCACCAAAAAACTGCTAGAACTGATCCATGAATTCAGCAAAGTCACAGCATATAAAATCAATGCACAGAAGTTGGTTGCATTCCTATACACCAACAATGAAGCAACAGAAAGAGAAATCAAGGAACCTATCCCATTTACAATTACCCCAAAAACCATAAAATACCTAGGAATAAACCTAACCAAAGAGGTAAAAAATCTATATACTGAAAACTATAGAAAGCTTATGAAAGAAATTGAAGAAGACACACACACACAAAAATGCGAAAATATTCCATGCTCCTGGATAGAACAAATATTGTTAAAATGTCAATACTACCCAAAGCAATCTACATATTCAATGCAGTACCTATCAAAATAACACCAGCATTCTTCACAGAGCTAGAACAAACAATCCTAAAATTTGTATGGAACTACAAAAACCCGAATAGTCAAAGCAATCTTGAAAAAGAAAACCAAAGCAGGAGTCATCACAATCCCGGACTTCAAGCTGTATTACAAAGCTGTAATCATCAAGACATCATGATACTGGCACAAGAACAGACACTCAGATCAATGGAACCGAATAGAGAACCCAGAAATGGACCCACAAACATACGGCCAACTAATCTTTGACAAAGCAGGAAAGAATATCCAATGGAATAAAGACAGTCTCTTCAGCAAATGGTGCTGGGGAAACTGGAAAACAACATGCAGAAAAATGAACCTGGGCCATTTTCTTACACCATGCACAAAATTAAGCTCAAAATGGATGAAAAACCTAAATATAAGACAGGAATCCATCAAAATCCTTGAGAAAGCAAGCAAAAATCTCTTTGACTTTGACCACAGCAACTTCTTACTCAACACGTCTCCAGTGGCAAGAGAAACAAAAGCAAAAATGAACTATTGGGACCTCATCAAAGTAAAAAGATTCTGCACCAAAGGAAACAATCAGCAAAACTAAAGGCAACTGACAGAATGGGAGAAGATATTTGCAAACGACATATCAGATAAAGGGTTATTATCCAAGATCTGTAAAGAACTTACCAAACTCAACACCCAAAAAACAAATAATCCAGGGAAGAAATGGGCAAAAGACAAGAATAGATACTTCTCCAAAGAAGACATCCAGATGGCCAACTGATGCATGAAAAATGCTCAATGTCACTCATCATCAGGGAAACACAAATCAAAACCACAATGAGATACCACCTCACACCTGTCAGAATGGCTAACATGAACAACTCAGGCAACAACAGAAGTTGGCGAGGATGTGTAGAGAGAGGATCTCTTTTGCACTGCTGGTGGGAATGCAAACTGGTGCGGCCACTCTGAAATACAGTAGGGAGGTTCCTTAAAAAGTTAAAAATATAACTCCTTAAAAGTTAAAAATAGAACTACCCTATGACCCAGCAATTGCACTACTAGGTATTTATCTAATGGATACAGGTATGCTGTTTAGAAGGGGCACATGCACCCCCATGTTTATAGCAGCACTATCAACAATAGCCAAAGTATGGAAAGAGCCCAAATGTCCATCAGTGGATGAATGGATAAAGAAGATGTGGTGTGTGTGTGTGTGTATAAATCTACCTATATATATATAAATCTATATATATGTGTGTATATATATATAATCTAAATCTATATGTAAATCTATATATATGTATACACACACAATGGAGTATTATTCGGCAATCAAAAAGAATGAAATCTTACCTTTTACAACTCCGTGGATGGAAGTAGAGAGTTTTAACCTAAGCGAAATTAGTCCGAGAAAGACAAATATATGACTTCACTCATATGAGGACTTTAAGATACAAAACAGATGAACCTAAGGGAAGGGAAGCAAATATAATATAAAAACCGGGGGGGAGGGGACAAAACATAAGAGACTCTTAAATACAGAGAACAAACAGAGGGATGCTGGTGGGGTTGAGGAAGGAAGGATGGGCTAAATGGGTAAGGGGCATTAATCCTGAAATCATTGTTGCAGTATATGCTAACTTGCATGGAAATTAAAAAATAAATAAATTTAAAAATAATAAAAAAATAAAAATAAACTTAAAAAAAATAGGCAGACGATGTGATTAAATTTTTTCCCAAAGAAGGCATACAGATGGCCAACAAGCACATTAACAGATTCTCAACATCATTAATCATCAGGGACATGCAAATCAAAACCACCATGAGATATCAGCTCACACTTGTCTAATTGGTTTGTATCCAAAACATAGTACAAGTGTTGAGGATGTGCAGAAAAGGGAACCTTCATGCACTGTGGGAATATAATTGGTACAACCACTATGGAAAACAGTGTAGAGGTTCTTAAAAAAATTAAAAATAGAAATACCATTTGATCCAGCAATTCCACTTCTATTTATTCAAAGGAAATGAAAACATCAATTCAGAGAACTATCTGCAGGAGTGCCTGGACGGCTCAGTTGGTTGAGCATCCGACTTCAGCTCAGGTCATGATCTCTCAGTCCATGGGTTCGAGCCCTGCATCAGGCTTTGTGCTGACAGCTCAGAGCCTGGAGCCTGCTTCCGATTCTGTGTCTCCGTCTCTCTCTCTCTGCCCGTCTGCCTCTCATGTTCTCTCTCTCTCTCTCTTTCTCTCTCTCTCTCTCTCTCTCTCTCTCAAAAATAAATAAACGCTTAAAAAAAAAAAAAATCATGCTGTGGGGCACCTGGGTGGCTCAGTCAGTTAAGCACCTAACTTCGGTTCAGGTCATGATCTCATGGTTTGTGAGTTCGAGCCCTCATCAGGCTCTGTGCTGACAGCTCAGAGCCTGGAGCCTGTTTCACACTCTGTATATCCCTCTCTGCCTCTCCTCTGCTCATGCTCTGTCTCTCAAAAATAAACAAACATTAAAAAAAAATTTTTTTTAGGTCATGCTATGCAAAGAGCTATATGCACCCTTGTGTTCATTGCTACATTATTTACAGTAGCCAAAATATGGAAGCAACCTGTGTTTATTAATAAATGAATGGAGGGGCGCCTGGGTGGCTCAGTCGGTTGGGCGGCCGACTTCACCTCAGGTCGTGATCTCGCACTCCGTGAGTTCAAGCCCCGCATCAGGCTCTGTGCTGACAGCTCAGAGCCTAGAGCCTGTTTCAGATTCTGTGTCTCCCTCTCTCTGACCCTCCCCCGTTCATGCTCTGTCTCTCTCTGTCTCAAAAATAAATAAATGTTAAAAAAAAAAAATAAATGAGTGGATAAAGAAGATGGGTGTGTGTGTAATACTACTCAGCCATAAAAAAGGAAATCATGCCATTTGCAACAACATGGATGGACCTAGAGTGTATTATGCTCAGTAAAATAAGACCAAGAAAGACCAGTACCATGTAATTTCACTTACTTGTGAAAAGAAATGAATGAACAAAGAAAATAAGTCATAGATGCAAGAAATAAACTGTTGGTTACAGGAAGCAGGGGAAGAGGGACAAAATAGGTGAAGGGAATAAATGAGTCATGGGAAGCTCATGTATAACATGTGGAATATAGTCAATAAAATTGATGAAAATTTGTATGGTAATAGATGGTAACTAGACTTATTGTCGGGATCTTTTGATAATGTATCAAAATGTCAAATCACTACACTGTATGCCTGAAACTAATAGCATATTGTGTGTTGGTTATACTTGAACTTTTAAAGAGTGACTTAACAGTAAAGTAATAGTGCTTGTTTTATAAATTTAGTGTGTGCATCTCTGAAAAACATTGAAATTGTTCATACTTAAATCTTTAAAAATGTGAAGATGTTTTTATTTAAAATGTTTTTCTTTTTAAGATACCTTTCAGGTTATTTCAAAATGTTTTTATCAGTAACATATTTTTGAATTTTGCAGGTATTCATACAAAAGGTTTTGCCTAAGTGACAGTGTGCATGCATTAGTTTTTTTCAGTAACTATTGTTTATTTCCATAATTACAGACTGAAATCAGCAAGGGATGTGGTTACCAGAACAGGATACTCATTGGCTTTGGGATCCCTACATAGATATTTAGGAGGGATAAGTTCTTCTCAGCATTTGAATTCTTGTGTCGGAATCCTTTATACTTTGTCTCAGGACAGTACTTCTCCTGATGTGCAGGTAAGTACTCCATGTGATACTTTTCTTGAAATTCATGATTTGTAGATAATGCAGATTATGTTTTTATCGGCCACTAGTAACTTGTAAATAACACACACACACACACACACACACACACACACCCCGCCCAGTAAATGTCTAAGCCATTGTTAACCTGGACGGATTTTTGAAATTCAAGTCTTAGTCAAATCTTGCTATCCTTACTTCACACTCAGGAGTTTCTAAAGTCAAATTTAGTATTTTTTTTCTGAAATCGATCTTCCTTCCATCTTAATAATAACATTTACCATTTTGGAGAACTTAATAGGTACCAAGCTTTGTATCACATTCTTCTAACAACATATTAACATGTGTAAGCCTCACAGTAATCTAGGGTGTATATTCCCCTTATACAAAAAGAAAACTGGGGCTTACAGAAGCTAAGTAACTTGCTCACAGCTGAAAGCTAAAAAATCATCTAATCAGTTCAAGAACACAAGTCGCGGGCTCCAAACCCATGCTCTTAACCATTTTACCATGTTATTGTACACATCTTACCCATGTCAGTTAAAATCATCATTTTCTTGATATTTTAATCAAATCTTGATTGATTGTTATTCTTCCTGTTCTTTTACTCTCCTTATCTTATCTCTTTCCCCCTCGTGTGTTCCTAATTATTATAGTAGTGTTTTTAGGTTCTTTTCAACTCTCCCTAGATATGAAGCCACATTTGTTTTCCTGAAAGGCTTTCATCTTGCAACTTTCCTGTCAAAAAGCTGGGAAACTGCTTATTGCTTCCTAAATCTCCTTCTCATTCAAGTCCTATCAGCTGACCCAGGAACCTTATCTATCATTACCCCAGAGTACTGACTTCTCTCATAGGCAGTCTGCCTGTTCTCATTCCACTCATGCCATTCTCATGTCTGCACTTATATTTTCCTGTTGTTCTTTTCCCTTCCTGGTCCTGTCTGATCATCCAAATTTTCTAGCGTTCCGAAATCCAGTTTAACCACCTTCTTGTCAAATTTCAACATCCCTAATCCACAGTTAGCTTTCCTTCTTTGAATTACTACCATGTTACTAATAGTCTCTTCATCATCATTATCCAGTAGTTGATTGAGTTAACTTATAAGGTGTTCCATTCTTTCATCCTCCTTTGCTTCTATTTATTATATTTCTCTTCTCCCCCTTCAAGAAGTCTATTGTGAATGCACATACATTTACATCGAATACTTTTTCAGTTGATTAATTTAAATGCTTTTAGTGGCTTCCACTGTCATTAAATCTGACTCTTCTTGATTACTGCTGTCTCTGATTTAACAGTTTATTTTTGTAGAATGTTTAGTACTCTAAGCTTTCTTATACATTCATTGATAAGAGGGATAAAGCTTTCTGAATTTCCTAAAGGGAGGAATTTTTATGTCCTTCAAATGTATATAGAAGTAGATAGAGTGTACACTATAAGGAATCTATTATACCCATCATCTGCCTGACTGCTTGGTTGTCAGTATATGGCCAGTCTTCTTTCTTTCCTTCTTTCTCTCTCTCTCTTTCTTTCTTTCTTTCTTTCTTTCTTTCTTTCTTTCTTTCTTTCTTTCTCTCATTTATTCGTTCATTCATTCATTCATTCACTGGTTGGCTTAAATAGCAGAAATTTGTTTTCTCATGGTTCTGTAGGCTAGAAGTCCTAGATCAAAGTGTCAGCCAGTTTGGTTTCTTCTGAGCCCTCTTTCCTTGGCTTGCAGTTGGTCACCTTCTCATTGTATCTTCACATGGTTTTTCCTTTGTGCATGTGCATCTCTAGCATTACTCTGTCCAAATTTTATCTTCTTAGAAGGACACTAGTCACATTGGATTAGGGCTTGCTCTAATAGCCTCATTTTAACTTCATTAAAGGCCCTGTCTCCAAAGACAACCTCATTCTGAGGTACTGGTAGAGTCTTGTTTCATTTAAACCAGAGTTGACCAACTTATTATTTTAAGAGCCATATGGTAAATTATATACACTTTACATGCCATACACTCTCTGTCAGCTGCTCAGTTCTGCCATTGTAGCAGTAGCAGTCATAAATAGTATGTAAATGAATGAGCACGACTGTGTTTCAGTGAAGCTTTATTTATAAAACCATGTGGCAGGGCAGATTTGTCTCAAAGGCAAATCTGTTTGTTTACTATATTATATATATTTATATATATAATGTATACACTTATTTAATACATGTATATTTATTTTTATATGTTTGTAAAAGTGCACTTATCATAAGTGTGCGTCTCTGTGAGTAAAGTATACAAACTAAATACACCATGTAACCAGCACCTAGATCAAGAAATAGAACATTATCAATACCCCAAACACTCTCCTCATGTTCTCTTCTAGTTACTACCTGTCCTACCAAGGATAACCACTATCCTGATTTGCAGCATCATATGTTAGTTTTGCCTGCTTTTATACTTTATATCATTGGAATCATATGGTACATACTCTTTTATGTCTGGCTTTCTTCAACATTACGTTCAAGAGATTTGTCCATATTACTGCATGTAATTGTAAATATTGTTGAGTCTTTTAAAAACTTGAATTTTCTCCACATAGATTGAACAACAAACAGTTTACGGTAAACTAGATTTAGTTCAAGCTATTAGTTAAAGAACCAAACATTGTCTTGGAATTCTTTTTTATTTTTAATTTTTTTTTTTTAATGTTTATTTATTTTTGAGAGAGATGGAGACAGAATGGGAGTTGTTTAGGGGCAGAGAGAGAGGGAGACACAGAATCCAAAGCAGGCCCAGGCTCTGAGTTGTCAGCACAGAGCCCGACGCGGGGCTCGAACTCACGAGCTGTGAGATCATGACCTGAGCCAAAGTTGGACGCTCAACTGACTGAGCCACCCAGGCACCCCAATCTTGGAATTCTTAGTACTGAGATAGATTTAAGTTTAGCATTTGAAATTAGATGATTGTCAGGGTTTTTTACTGGATATTTGAGAGAAATTTTTTCTTAAACTTTGTATGTTCTCTGTTTCTCTTTCCAGGTTAGTTATAATAGCACACAAGTACTATAATGTGTCGTTAATTTATCACTTCCTTCAACAAAGAACAATTCATTGTGTTTCATGTTTCTTAATGCTGCTGTAGCATTTTAAATTGTTTTTCTCTGTCTTCACAGACCTGGGCACTACATTCGCTATCACTGATTATTGATTCTGCTGGCCCACTGTACCATATGCATGTGGAACCCACCCTTTCTCTTATTATAATGTTATTGTTAAATGTGCCTCCTACTCATGCTGAAGTTCAACAAAGTCTTGGTCGCTGTTTGAATGCCCTTATTACTACTTTGGGTCCAGAACTACAGGGTATGCATAGCTCATTTTGTGATGTTTTAAATTAAAAATACACATGTGAAAATGAATTCACTTATTACTGACTCAAATACTTGTCAGTGAAGTGAAGTTTAGCACAGTGTTCTATGCAAATACATGAGCAGAATATTGAGAGTCATCTCAGGAAGAAGATTTTGACTCCTGCATGTTGACATAATAGAAAATAACAGAGAAAGTAGGAAACTTAATGTAAACTCCACCACTACTTTTTTTTTTTTTTTTTAAGTTTATTTATTTATTTTTGCGAAAGAGAACGAGAAAACCCCAAGCAGGCTCCGTGCTGTCAGTGCAAAACTCAACACAGGGCTCAGTCTCATAAACCATGAGATCATGACCTGGGCCCAAATCAGGAGTCGGATGTTTAACCAACTGTGCCAGAGAGATGCCCCACTCCACCACCAGTTAATTGGATGACCTTTGGAAAATCTTTGTCTTTGGTCTTTGGTTTCCTTTTCTATTAAATGAGGGAAAAGTTGAAAAGCCTTTATGATTGGCACATAGTAGGTGATCAGTATATTTTGTGAAATGCCATCTAGTCTGATTTCTTTTACCTTGAAAAGATAAGGAGTGTCGTATTTAGAAAGGTTAGATATATTTTTAATATGCTTTTCTTAACAATTGAAGTGAAAAATTCAAGTGGAATAGTGTAAAGAGCTTCTCTCTTCTAAGAAATAAATGACTGAGTCCCAAAACTCAGATAATCTGATCTTTTCAAATGTAAAGTCCATGAATGATTTTAATATTTGAAAGAAACTCAACTAATATAAGCAGGGCTAAGTTCATTAGCCATTCTAATTCCACTTTTCATGAAATTTTGGTGTAGCCTTCAGATAGGCTGAGGTTCTTATTTGCCTAGTGATTTGTATTGACAAGTTTTTCAGACTAGGAGTAACTAACATAACCCAAAAATCTGTCACCTGGCTTTCTTTTGTAGAAGAAATTTACTTCACAGATCCTTAAGTTTAAAATTGGTTAAAATTAATAAACTCAATAATATGAGTTTAAAGAGGAATGATTTCATAGACGAATTATTCAAAGATTTGTGCTTTCATTTTAGGTAATAGTACTTCCATTTCCACCTTAAGGACTTCCTGTCTTTTGGGTTGTGCGGTGATGCAGGATAACCCAGACTGCCTTGTTCAAGCTCAGGCCATCTCTTGCCTTCAGCAGCTTCATATGTTTGCTCCAAGACATGTCAACCTGTCTAGCTTGGTCAGCTGCCTCTGTGTGAGTATAAAATTTTAAGTGAGTCCTTAGTTTTTTTTCATTGGAAACTTAGGTTTATTTTTAATAATTCTCTAGTCTGTGTACAATAGCTGTTTCCTCTCGTTTCTGGTTTTTTTAGCGGGTAGGGCCAAATTTCATGTAATCGCATCTCAAACCTCTCATATATTGATTCAGTTTTGTTCTATTAATTTTGAACTTACCATTTGGAATGTTTATTCATTAATCAGTAAACATGTATTGGATGCTCAAATGTCCTGGGTACTGTATAAATGCTATAGGACATGGAAAAAATGTATGTGACATTATTTCAAATAATTATATATAAAGTTCTCTCCACCTCAGATGGGAAAATAACATTTTTCCTTAATATTCTAGTGGCATATGCATCAATATCTGGGTTCTAATAATATGTTTAATAAATAATGCAAGCTAAATGCTAAAAGTTCTGGTAAATGGTTCATAATCATCAGTGGTTTTAAGATTTACCTTGAGTATCACCACTTTCTATCTAAATTTGCCTCAAAAATTGGGTTACATTTGGAGTTAAAACTTGACACCATTGCTTTTAAACTATTTCTGCCCCTAGAATGTTTACAACACATTCCCATTAGTAACATGACAGTTGAGAATTATTACTTTAGACAGACCTTTCATTCACAAGCTGAAGGCAGGATATACAGCATTTCAGACCTTGAAAGAACTTCAAATATCATTAAAACTAATCTCCCCCCCACCCCCCAAAAAAAAAAAAAAAAAAACAAAACCAAGCACCAAAAAAGTCAAATAATTTGTCCAAGGTAACATATCTAGAAGTAGTGGTAGCTCTAAGTCTATAATCCAGGTTTCTTTTTTTTTTTTTTTTTTTTTTAATTTTTTTATGTTTTTTAATTTAGAGAGAGACAGAGTATGAGCAGGGAAGGGACAGAGAGAGAGGGAGACACGGAATCTGAAGCAGGCTTCAGGCTCCAAGCTGTCAACACAGAGCCCAATGAGGGGCTCGAGCTCACGGACTGCAAGATCATGACCTGAGCCCAAGCCGGACGCTCAGCCGACTGAGCCACCCAGGCACCCCTAGAATCCAGTTTCTGAACTCCTTGTTAAGTTCCCATTTCTTTATTTCTTACTGACTTTGTAGTTTTGATTAGCTCTTAACCTCATCTCTACCACCTCCTAGCTTTGTGGCCTTAGAGAAGTCCCATAACCTCTTCCAGCCTCAGCTATCTTGTCTATAAAACAAAGATTGCATGAGATACCACCCATTAAGGCACATGTCCTAGGCACTTAATAACCACTCAATATGTAGTAGTTTTTATTTTCTAACATATAACTTAAACAGACATTATGTTAATGTTAATAGTGATTTTTATGGTCAAAGTTATGTAAGACTCTTAAAAAGAGGATGTGACTGACTTTTCTGATAGAAACTTGGTTCCTCTCTAGGTTAAACACATATTAGAGAAAATAGCACTTACTGGAAAAGGGTTTTTTTTTTTTTACCTTTACTACTCAATGACTTTTCCCTAGGAATATTATTCTCTAATTCAAAGAACCATCCCCAAAACCAATTATTGAAAAATAGCCACTCCTTTGTAAGTTGGTCAGACTTTCACTCTCCATTATATTTATTGAGAAATAAAAAGCAAAACTTACTACTAATTCTTAGTGAATTAGAACTGATTAAATTTGTTACTTTTTTTTTTTTCCCAGACTGAGAAAGTTTACATATAAAGAATAGAGATTACTATTGGATGTTTCTCTTGGAATATTAAGAGCAGTTGCGAAATCAAAATTAACAATTAACAAATATTATTTATGTTACTCATAATATTTAAGCAGTAAAATGATTTTTTCTTATTCAAAAGTCATTCAAAAATTGCTATCACTATAGTTTGTTAATTTCATGTCTTAATTTTTTAGTAAGCTTTTATTCTAAATTTATTAGATTGAATTTATTATATTTTAGAGTATTTCCTATAGTAAGAAAATTGCTTTTGCTTTCCTGTTTAGCAACTTTATAATCAGATTTTCTTTTCTACAAAGAATTTAATTATTTAGCATGAAGTGTTTTCATTTTAATTGAAACTCCCTGAAGATTCAGAATATATTTCATCATTAGGAAAGAATCTTACAGAAAGGGTTTTCTTCTAACTGCATGCTGTTTAACTTCCATTCTGAACTTGGTCTTAGCTACACTAGCAATTTTGAGTATTCTAAGTTGGCTTCCAAGAGTAAAAAATTTATAATTAACTTGTGATGAAGTAAACCATTAACTTTGTCCCTTGCTGGACACCTGTTCATTTGAATGCAATCTAGATCACTCTTTTAACACTCATTCTATTTGATCTGGCTTTGTTACTGAGGCTTAATGAGAGTTTCCAAAGGAAAATCTAATTACATAAATGTACATTTTTAAGTTATTGTATATTTTATATCTTTACATCTTGAGTTGACGGTTTCCAAGATCTTAGTTCAACTCCTATTTTAAGTTGGAAAATGAAATATTCATGGCATAGTTTTAAAGTCGAAGCTAAGCCAGTTTGAATGATAGCTCTATCAACATTTATATTTTAATGCTTAGCTGACTGTTGTCAAAATCATCCTAGTATTTATCTTTTGGTTTTGTCATGACCAGTCTGTCGTTTGTTTTTGTGCAGGAGATCTTGTTGGATAATTCTGTGTTGGTAGGTCCCTCACCCTCAATTCCTAACTTTTTTTTGAGGTTTGCAGTGCTGTTTCTTTGTGTCGTTATTTTGGTTGTAGATGTTCTTGTTTTCCCCTGCATCTCTTTGTTTAAGCTAACCATTAATGCAAAGTCCAGTATGTGTAGCATGTTACATGGTGATTATTTAATACCAGTGTAAACAAATCCTCCCTAACCTTCTCCAGCCAGTGCACTCACTCCTTGCACTTAATTTCGCATCATTTTGATTTAATATATTCATTTCATAAAGGAATTATAATTACAGTTTGACCTAATTTCTGTATTTTGCCTGCTTGGTTTGTTTGCCTTAATTCACTCTGTTCCTCTTCCCAATATAAATGCTGGAGAATGACGTGGAGATATTAAATGTTCCGTTTTGCTTTGTGTGACTGCCTTCAATTTTTTTTCTACCAAACAAGTAAAGAGTACTTTTATAAGCATGCTGTCTCTAAAAGATTGTTTGACCAGCCTGAATAAATGCTGCGCCTGCCTTGTATTATATGTGTGTAAAACTCCAGTGAGATAACTAGTAGATTCATTAACTTTTCTTTAAAATTGCCTTGTAGAATGCTTTTTTGTTTTTGTTGTAAAATACAGCCATAATCTTGGGCATGAATAAACTTAATCTTTTTACATTTTAACTCCCTTGTTATCCTATATACTAGTTTCTAACAGTGGTTCTTTAACATGATTGGAATGACATTAACTTTAGACTTTGTGAATGGCATTCCTCTTTCGACTTTTCAGTTCATGATATGTCTTGAGGGTATAATAAAATATATTTATAAAGCAGTTCCCATCCATATGTTTCACTGATGATATATTCACAAAGCTGTTCTGTCTTTGGCTTCTGATAAAATTTAGTTTCACTCCCTTTGCATTTTTTTTTTTATGTGTTAAAAACCAGCTGTCACCACCTACTCTTTTTCTCAGAATTTATCCTCTGCTCTTTTCAACAAACTCACCTACTTCAGTTCTGTTTTTTCTCACATACACCATATCTAAATAAAGATCACTATACAAAGTATGCCCTTCTTTCTCAAATTTGCTTGGAAAATCAATAGTATAAGACACATATTCATTGACATAAGCCACACTTTTACTGGTCTTTGCTTTCATTGTTAGAAAAAAATAAATTGCAAAAACGTGACTTTATTCTACTTATGAATCACTTAGAAGAAATTTGTATCCAGAAACTTTTGGCTTTTTTAATTGTTCATTTAAGGTATATCGCAGTCATACCATTTACCTTCAGTAGACACAATCTATTGAGATTTACATTGTTCAAACACTTCTAAGAAAAATATGTGGAAGGAGTCTGTCATTCTAGCAGAAATATTCTTTATCTCTGATATGTAACATCTATGTACATACATGTATATCCATTATATACAAGTAGATATACATACATATAAAACCTGTTGTCTGTAATGTGTGTCTCTAGAGTGTTTTTGGTGAATATGTTTTCTGAGTAAAACTCTTTTCTGTCTTTATTTGAAAATGTGTTTACTTACTCTGGCATCTGAATAAAATACTAGTGATAGACTGTTAATAATAGTTAATAACTAACATTTATTGAGCACTTACTGTGTGCCAGAAACTATGCTAAGCCCTTTTGCATGTTTCTCTGAATTAACTTTGCAACAGCCCTATAAGATGGGGGTAGTGTTATTTCCATTTTACAAATAAGGAAACTAAGGCACAGAGAGGTTAAATAATTTGCCCAAGGTCACACAGCTAGTAAATGGTGGATCTAGGACTCAAAGTGAGGCAGTTTGACTCCAGAGCCTCCCTTTTAACCAGTATGTTATATTGCTTATATGGATCTATATAAATTTCTACTTAGAGGATGGTAAAACATTATAATATTTTTGCATGAGCACAGTTGTATAAGCTACAAATAAAGTCTTTCTCAGTTGGATTTCTTTTATCTCGAAACTGTTTTATTCATGTAAATTTTGTGTCTTCTAACACTGTCCAGAGGCTTCTGCTTGGATGTGTTTATGAATATTTCATAATCAAGTACATGTACTACTCCTTAAGCTATTTATTTCTAAATTGTAATAAAAAATATGTACTAGAATAGTTTGTAGAAGTTTCTGTGTATTTAACAAATTGAATCTAGCCTAGTGATGAGCTGGACAGAATCAGGAGGGATCCAGTGTATGTCTATTAGACTTATTATGAATGCCACCAAGAATTTCAGCTCTTTCATTTCCCAATTGGTATTTTTCAGGTGAATCTTTGTAGTCCCTATTTGTTACTGAGAAGAGCAGTACTGGCTTGTTTACGTCAGCTTGTACAGAGAGAAGCAGCTGAAGTTTCAGAACATGCTGTTATGCTTGCTAAGGATAGCAGAGAAGAATTGACTCTAGGTAATTCTTTTTGTCAACGTTATCTCCAGCTCAAATGATTTTTTTAATAAAATTTTTAAGTTCTTTTATTTATTTTGAGAGGGAGGGCTCCTGAGTGGGGAAGGGGCAGAGAGAGAGGGAAAGAGAGAATGAGAAGCAGGCCCCACACCAACACAGAGCCCGACATGAGGCTCATTTTCACAAACTGGAAGATAACAACCTGAGCCGAAATCAAGAGTCAGGTGCTCAAGGGTCAGACACTCAACTGACTGAGCCCCCCAGGCACCCCAGATAGTTTTTTTTAGTGTTTATTTATTTTTGAGAGAGAGAGCACAAGCAGGGGGTGGATGGTGCACAGAGAGAAGTCAGGGGTGGGGGGGGAGTGGACAGAGGATCTGAACCAGGCTCTGCACTGACCAGCAAGTGCGACACTGGGTTCAAGGTCATGAACCATGAGATCATGACCTGAGCCGTAGCTGAATGCTCAACCAACAGAGTCACCCAGTCGTATCTCAAATGATTGTTTTAATTTTAAGTCTTCATTTAAACATGAATTTTTAAAATGAAATTTAAAAGTTAATATATAATGTCTTAAACCTGCTACAAGAGACAGTTACTAACAATTACTGCCATTCCCAACCAGTGATGTTACTGGTTTAGAAAAATTGTTTTCAAACTTAGGTCCCCAAACTAGCAATATCCACCTCACCAAGAACTTGTTAGAAATGCAAATTATCGGGCCCCATCCAAAATCTGCTTAACCAGAAATCTGGGAGTAAAGCCCAGCAATCTGTTTTCTATGTTTTTGCAATCCCTGTTAATGCATATTGAAATTTGAGAGCCACTCAAATTTTAGAGCAAGTTTTTTCACAACAATCCATTGAAGTTGGATTTAGCCCTTAAATAATTTACCATATGTGCCTTTCTTCCTCCAAAATCTCATTTAATAAAATTTATCATAGATAAGTCTTCTTTAGGTGGAAGGGTTTTTAGCCCCTTCTTTATTTTAGAACTGAATTAAAGGATTTCTTAGTTGGTTAGATTTAAGTCTGTATGTCTTTATTTTAAAATTATGTGAGTAACCCAAATATACATATAAATTCATACAACCTCCAAAAATAGTAATGGTAATATCTTACTCTTTTATGCATATAGTTTCCAGAGTGCTGTCACACTTTGAGAAAGTCTCAGGCTTCACAAAGCTTTCCAATATCTAAAGCTCTCAGATCAGTGTGTTTTACTGTCATGCTGTGCTCCTTAGTTTGTTATTAGACTAAGACTTTAACTGTTTGACTTGAGTTCATCAGCATTGCTGAACTAGTATGGTAGCCACCCAAACAGGTGGCAGACCTCATTTGAAAACAATTGGTTACTTACCTTAACCAGAGAAATTTTAATCTTCTAACCATGTGAGATATTCTGCCTAAGTGACCTTCAGTTTATATTTACCACTGAAATTATCTGCATCTTTTGCTTTAGGCTTTTATTGCATAAATATGCTTGTATATGTTCCCAGAATTCTTGAATTAGCTATAGGAGTAAAATACAGTAAAGAACTCATTATATATTTCCTTTTTAAAATTTTGTGATTTTGGGGGCGCCTGGGTGGCTCAGTCGGTTAAGCGGTCGACTTCAGCTCGGGTCATGATTTCGCGGTCCGCGAGTTTGAGCCCCGCGTCGGGATCTGCACTGACAGCTCAGAGCCTGGTGTCTGTTTCAGATTCTGTGTCTCCCTCTCTCTGACCCTCCTTCGTTCCTGCTCTGTCTCTCTCTGTCTCAAAAATAAATAAACGTTAAAAAAAAATTTTTTTTTAAGTTTTGTGATTTTTCAAATGGAAAAAGTTCAAAGAAATGTGCAGTGAACACATATATTCACCTACTTAGCATCTTTATGGCATTCATTTTATATAACTTTCTCTCTTTCCATACTTACACAGATGCATATCTTTTGCCAGACCGTCTGAAAGCAGACTGCAGACATCATGACAGCTCACTCCTAATACATACATTTTCCTTCATGACCACACATCATTTCTGTACTTAATAAAATTAACATTGATAAAGTAGCCATCATAGAATATGCAGTTCTCACACAAATTTCCCCAGTTATCCAAAAAATGTTCTTTATGACTCCTTACTACCCTCCCTTACCACCACCCAAATTTAGGATCCAGCCATGATTCACATATTACATTGTTTGTTCTGTGTCTTTAGACTCCTAATCTGAAACATTCCTACTGATTCCTGCTGAAGTATAGTTGACACACAGTGTTAATTTGTTTCAAATGTACAGCATTGTGTTTCCACAAGTTTCAGTAAACATTATGCTATGTTCACAAGTGTAGCTACCATCTGTCACCATACCACACTATTATAGTACCACTGACTTATATTCCCTATGCTATACCTTTTATTCCTCTGATGTCTCCCTCTAGTCTTTAAAAGATAATTTCTCTTACAAAATAGTATAATAGTAGCATTATCTTTAGAATCTAAATGCTTTCATAAATTCTAGATAAGTTCAGGTTGCCTGGGTGGCTCAGTTGGTCAAGCGTCTGACTCTTGATTTCAGTTCAGGTCATGATCTCACAGTTCATGGAATTGAGCCCCATGTCAGTCAGCACAGATCCTGCTTGGGATTCTTCTCTCCCTCTCTCAACTGTAAAATAAATAAATGAATAAATAAATAAATAAATACATACATACATACATACATACATAAATACATGCTAGATAAGTTAAATCTTCAAGAGAAAATTTATTCTTTTGGCATTTCCAGAATTAGAGGAAATGGATGCTAGACGAGGCTTATGTTTCTCCTTTGAGGTGCTTTATTACTTTGCAGTGAGAATATTTGCATGTAGTATTTTAATAACTCCAGAATGTGTGTACTTCTCATATGGCAGTTTTGTTTTCTGTATTACTTAGATCATCGATTTTCTTCTTGTCAGATGCTAACATCAGAGAAGTGGGCCTTGAAGGGGCATTATTGACCTTACTAGACAAAGAGACAGATCAGAAGTTATGCAATGATATCAAAGAGACTTTAAATCATATGCTTACATCTATGGCAGTGGATAAGCTCTCCTTCTGGTTAAAGCTTTGTAAAGATGTACTTGCTGCATCTGCTGGTGAGTATTGGTGGTTACCAGTTGAAATAAAATTGAAAGTGAAAATGTTCTATAAAATTGTTTGCCACTGACAATTTTGTCTGAGTATTTGGATTGTAATTGCTTGTTGCATTTTTCAAGTGAAAATTCTAGTGTTTAACAAACTGAGGGTTGATGGGGGGGTGGGAGGGAGGGGATGGTGGGTGATGGGTATTGAGGAGGACACCTTTTGGGATGAGCACTGGGTGTTGTATGGAAACCAATTTGACAATAAATTTCATATATTGAAAAAAAAAAGAAAATTCTAGTGTTTAAGTCTAACACTTAGGCCTGTGGGTTTTAGTATTCTTCTGATTGTCGTTTATGACTTCCCTGTCTAAAACAAACTAAAAAGTAGGGTTATTTGTACTATAAAATGGATGACCTGACTTACAGTAGCCCCATCGTTTGTTTTCATGCATATAATAGTTGAGGGATTGCATCAAATCAACTTAATAGAAAAATCATCAAAAGTTACAACATTCTGAGCAAGCAAGTTTCTCTATACTTAATAATGTTGATTTCAAACAGGGTTAAAAAATACTGTTATTTACCTAATGTATTTGTGAGTATAAGATAATGGTTAATGATAATGTGTATTAGAGTCTTTCAAATTTGTATCTTTGGAGTAAGAGAGAAAATAAATGAAAGGAAGAAAAGAGACAAATCAGTTCTCTTCCAGGTACTGTACATACTTTATCTGATTTAATCCTTTAACCATCCAGTGAGTAGGAAGTTAATATTCCATTTTGCACAAGAGAAAACAAGGTTTGGAAAGGTTAGGGAATATGTCCAAAGACATACACAGGTAGATTCAGACTTTACCCTGCATGACTTTAAAATCCAGCTTTCCATGGGGCACCTGGGTGGCTCACTCGGTTAAGCATCTGACTTAGGCTGAGGTCATGATCTCACAGTTCGTGGGTTCAAGCCCCACATTGGGCTCTGTGCTCACAGCTCAGAACCTGGAGCCTGCTTTGGATTCTTTGTCTCCCTCTCTTTCTGCTTCTACTTATGCTCTGCTCTCAAAAACCTTCCTAAACAAAAGCAAAATGAACTATTGGGACTTCATCAAGACAAAAACTTCTGCACAGCCAAGGGAACAATCAACAAAACTAAAAGGCAACCTATGGAATGAGAGATATTCGCAAATGACATATCTGATAAAGGATTAGTATCCAAAATCTATAAGAGTTTTTAAAACTCACGACCCAAAAAACAAATAATCCAGTGAAAAAAAAGGGCAGAAAACATGAATAGACATTTTTCCAAGAAGACATACAGAGGGCTTACAGACACATGAAAAGATGCTCAACGTCACTCATCCTCAGGGAAATACAAATCAAAACTATGTTGAAATACCACCTCACACCTGTCAGAAGGGCTAAAATTAACACCACAGGAAACAACCGATGTTGGCAAAGATGCAGAGAAAGGGGGAACCCTCTTACACTGTTGGTGGGAATGCAAACTGATACAGTCACTCTGGAAAACAGTATGGAGATTCCTCAGAAAATTAAAAATAGAGCTGTCCTACCATCCAGCAATTGCACTAATAGGTATTTATCCAAAAGATAGAAAAATACTGATTCAAAGGGGCACATGCACCCCAATGTTTATAGCAGCACTATCAACAATAGCCAAATTATGGAAAGAGCCCAAATATCCATGAATGGATAAAAAAGATGTGGTGTATGTACACAGTGGAATATTACTCAGCCATCAAAAAGAATGAAATCTTGGGGCACATGGGTGGCTCAGTCAGTTAAGTGTCTAACTTTTGATTTTGGCTCAGGTCATAGTCTCATGTGAGTTTGAGCCCCATGTCGGGCTCTGTGCTGACAATGCGAAACCTGCTTGGGATTCTCCTTCTCTCCCTCTGTTTCTGCCCCTCCCCCACTCATGCTCTGTCTCAAAAAAAAAAAAAAAAAGAATGAAATCTTGCCATTTGCGGTGACATGGATGGAACTAGACTGTTAAACTAAGTGAAATAAGTCAGTCAGAGAAAGACCAGTACCTTATGATTTCAGTCATATGTGGAATTTAAGGAACAAAAAGAGGGAAATAAACCATGAGACTCTTAACTATGGAGAACAAACTGAGGATTAATGGAGGGAGGTGTGGGGGAGATGGGCTAGGTGGGTGATGGGTAGTAAGGAATGCACTTGTGAGGAGTACTAAGTGTCGTGTGTAAGTGATGAATCCCTGAATTCTCCTCCTGAAACCAATGTTACACTATATGTTAAACTAGAATTTAAATAAAAACTTTAAAAAAATAATAGTAAAATTCAGCTTCCTACTATATTTCAGTAGCTCTTAAACTCAGTTACTCAAGCTTTATAATTTAATGTATTATCTGAATTATGTTGAAGAAAGGCATCATTTTTTAAACTTTGTTTTACATTCTCCACTGTCTCCCTTGATTCTTATTGCTCCTCTTCTCTTCCATTGATTTATATCTGTTCTTTCAGTTACTATGCTTTATATGTTTTCCTTTGTTGAGGCTCTCTTCTATCCCACCACTTGAGAACTTACAAGAACTTCTCCTTTGGAAGAAAATCTGTATGTGCGTAGATAAACAGGTTGATTACACTTTTCTGGTATCTCACCTATTTCTGGTATCTCCCAGAGCTTTGTGCTCGGTTTTCTTTTACCATTTGTTCTTTATCCTTTGTAGTTTGGCTTTATCCTTTCTTATTAAGAAAACACATAGGGCGCCTGGGTGGTTCCGTAGATTGGGCATCTGACTTCGGCTCAGATCATGATCTCACAGTTCATGGGTTCATGCGCCATATTAGGTTAGGTGCTGATGGTTAGGAGCATGGAGCCTGCTTCAGATTCTGTGTCTCCCTCTCTCTCTGCCCCTCCCTCACTTGTGTGCTGTCTCTGTCTCAAAAATAAACATTAAAAAAAATTTTTTTTAAACAAAAAATGAAAACACACATTTCAGTCTGTTGACTTATTACCTTAGTCTTAAGACAGGACTTTGCTATAATTTTGTGACATCTTTGCTTTCATAACACACTCAAGAAATGTTGACATACAAGATAATTTAAGGGGCCCTGGGTGGCTTAGTCGGTTAAGCATCTGACCCTTGATTTCGGCTCAGGTCATGATCTCACAGTCAGGAGATCAAGCCCCTTGTCAGGCTCTATGCTGGCTGTGGAGCCTGCTTAAGATTCTCTCCCTCTGTCTCCCACTGTCCCTTTCCTGCTTGCATGTGCACTCTTTCTCAAAAAATAAAAACAATTTATTTAAAAAAAATTTTTTTTAACATTTATTTTTGAGAGACAGGCACAAGTGGGGGAGGGGCAGAAAGCGAGAGAAGGAGACACGGAATTTAAAGTAGTCTCTAGGCTCCGAGCTGTGAGCCCGACACGGGGTTTGAACCCACGAACCATGACATCATGACCTGAGCTGAAGTCGGACACTTAACCAAGTGAGCCACCCAAGCGCCCCAAAAAGTAAAAAAAAGTTTAAAGAAGATATTTTAAGGGAAAAAAGGTTGGTCTCTTTTATAGCCTAGTTCAATTTGAAGTTGAGTTAAACAGAGTTAATAAGTTAACAGTTAATATAAGGAAGAAATAATTCATTCCTCACTGCTCAGGCCATTGGGAAAATATGAGACTATAAATGACAGAAATGAGCCTATCTTAAGAAAAATATTTTCAGATGTGTTTAGTAGGTTCAGGAACCTTCTTAAATCTGTTCAAAGCCCTAGTGTTAAAACAGTCTCCCTAGTGCAATCCCTCATACTCTGGATATGAGAGAATTTTGAGCCTCCTTAAGCATAACTGTCTACATACAGGGGACTGATGATTATCCTAGTATTTAGTATCATGTCTATAGTATCACGTTTAGTTTGTTAACTTTCAATATAATTGGAACAACTTTGTCATTTTGACCTGGAACAGTTCTTAAAGCATTTCTTTGGATACCACTGCTGCCTGTAGTTACTAGATATGATTATATTACACTGTTGAAGGTTTATAAGCAACAATTCTAGTCTCAATTTGAAGTCATAAATATGTCTTCCATTTGATTGTAATTACATGTATTCTCCCTTGATAAAAGATTTTACAACTGTAACTTGTGTGGATACAATGCAAGAAGAGGAAGGAGATAAAGGGGATGATGCCTCAGTTCTGACCACCAGAAATGATGACAAATCCTATCCCTTTACCAATCCCCGATGGGCCACTAGAGTCTTTGCTGCCGAATGTGTCTGTAGGATAATTAACCAGTGTGAGAATGCACACAGCGCACATTTTGACATTGCTTTAGCACAAGAAATGAAAAAAAGGGATTCAAGAAGTAAGTGACATAATAATGAAGAGACCAAAGCATATACATAGAAATGTTGTCTGCCTATGTTTTTAATATTAATTTAAGAAGTAAAACTAGAAAGAAAGTAGTTTGTATTGTTCCAAATCAGTTATGAAACTGACTATAATATTTATATAAACTAAAAGTTAAGCATAGTTCTAATGTTTTAACACATTTTTAATGATTAAGCTTCTTAAATAGTCATTTACTTATGTTTAATGGGCATGTGCATGAGTTAAGTTTATAATCATGTTCTTGGAAAGTAGTTTGTGCACTATTAGCTAGCTCCAAAAATTTATTTTCTGAATTATAACCTATAGTAATTTTGCTTATAGATTATTTTGGTTTCATAAATATTACCCAGAAAACGTTTGAGCGTATCACATTGTAAAGTAAACCTGCTTGCAAGATCATTTCCCCCTTTTTTTGTTCAGTTTTATTGTCTGTACCTAAAGGGATCTGTGTGTGTATTATGGTTTGGTGTCTAATTTTCAAAATTCACTTAAGCACATTATTTTCAAAGACACAGTGCACATATCTAAAAGCCATGGATATATTTTTTACCAGACAAAAGAATTATATAGCAAAATGTTGCTATTGTCAGTGTGGGAGTACGAATTAGGTATCTGTGTTTTAATGATTTTTCAAGCAAGCATTTATTGAGTGATAAGCACCATGCTAGACCAATAGGTATAAAATTAGTATATCAGAGATGTTTTTAGTAATTCCTTTGTTCCCAATTAAAATTGTAATTGGCACTTGCTAAGATGAGTTGGTTTCTTTATTGTGACCCATAACATTCTTAAAATTAGTCCCAGATATATTTTAGGTAGAATTTAGTTGTACCCCTGAACATTTTATTGTTGGAATATTATTAAAGGATTGTCCTGTGTCCTGTAGAATTATTATACTGAAGAATGTATTGTAGGAATGAAAGGAATTCTCATTTATAATTTTATAGCTACAAATATTTTTTAATATTCCCGTTATTTGTATGTGTGCCAAGACATAGAAAAATAAGATAATCTAGTCCAAATAAAGAACCACATAAAACTGTTTTTCAAAAGAAATGTTAAGTCTTTTAGCTTCAACTTGGCACAAAGAGAAAAATTAGCTGCCTAATTCGTCAACACCCAAAGTTTCCTAAATATCTTCTAAAATGCTTTTATTGAAAAGTCCGAACAAAGTTTTTATTGATAGTACTACTAATACTCTTTTAAAGGATGCTAATTTTGCCTTTGGTTTTTGAATAGCTGTGTAATTGTTTGCTTTGGGAGTTTATTGCTGTGATTGTTTGCAGGAGCCTAGTAACTCCATCTTTAAAGTCTATGTTTAACAAACAGTAAAACAAAACAGTAAATCAAATCAGAGGTATTTAAAAGAAAGTCTAGAAAAGTCTGTGCAATCAAAGGGAGAAGAAATGATTACTTAACATAAATCTTAGTTCCAGCATATGCTTTTTCTTGATAAGACTTTTTTAATCTTGTAGATGACTTTTTGGTGCTACATCTTGCCGACTTAATTCGCATGGCCTTTATGGCTGCCACAGATCATAGTGACCAGCTCCGTCTTTCTGGCCTTGAAACACTGTTAGTTGTTATTCGGCGATTTGCAGCTATTCCAGAACCAGAGTTTCCAGGTCATGTGATCCTGGAACAGTATCAAGCCAATGTAAGCACTTTCTGTTAGAGAATTTTATTTTTTAACACCTTGGATAAAAAGTCTGTGAAAGTAATTACTACTTTTTTTTTACATAATGAGTATATGTCTCTGCTAATATGTCACCAATATATAATCAGCATATAGAAAATGTGTATGTTTGAAGAAGAAATCTCCGAAGTAAAAGCAAAGTGGTACATAAACAGGTCTTTTATAACAGTAAAGGTTAATAGTCAAAACCTGCTAGGTAATGTGGGGGAATAAAGTACTCTGCTAATTAAATTCTTTACAAAATACCTGAATATTCCTAAGATATGCTGAATCATTACTAAATATTCCATTTAGGCTACATGCTTGTCACTCCTGGAATAGATGAGTGTTCTGTCACACACATTACATGTAATCCTCCAGCAACATTTATCCTTCCCTACCTCTCATGATTCAGAGACAGCTTTTGTGGGTTAGCATTTAGGGAGCCAGGAACAGTTTACCAGTAGACTAGCTGTCTCCATCACATCTTCCTAGCAGGAAATGCCCATGTATGTTCCAGGAGAAAGCAAAAGGAAGGGACTCGAGTTATATAGAACTGTCATATTAGAATGAAATATTACAATTCACTGTAAGGGGAGCTCTGTTATATTCTTAGCCCTCTTAAAATTGCAAATGAGTGGCACCTGGCTGGCTCAATGGGTAGAGCATGGGACTCTCAATCTCAGGGTCATGAGTTCGAGCCCCATGTTGGGCATAGAGCTTGTTTTAAAAAATTGCAATGATAGAAATATAATTACAGCTCACTTAAACTGAAGAGGAAAATTATTTTCAAGAATCGCAGTTGGCTCTGTTGTCTTGTACACCAGCTTTATTCTCAAGTTTGCTCTCTCCAAGTTGTATCAAAATGGCTCTCTCTTAGCACCCAGTCTTTTTTTTTTTTCTTAAATTTATTTATTTTGAGAGAGTCAGAGTGCAGATGGGGGAGGGGCAGAGAGAGAAGGAGACAGAATCCCAAGTAGGCCCTACACTGCCAGCACATAGCCTGACTCAGGGCTCCACGACCTGAGCTGAAACCAAGAGTCAGACGCTTAACTGACCGTCCAGGTGCTCCACGCACCCATTCTTAAAAAGAGACCATGCTTCTGTCCCAGTATTCCCAGCAAACGTCTTCAAGGAGAGCTTTCATTACCCCTGGTTGGATCCCTGGAGTCACCAGTGCTCTCATCTCCATAGCAACAACAGGAGATAAGAGAAGGTTACTCGAAGGAAAATTGAGGTGCTTTTATCTAAAAACAGATATAGTGGACAGGCAGAAAGAAACAGGTGTCCAGAATACCTATTGTAAACAATTTAAAAATATTAAAGAGATGAAGAGTTTGCGCTATCTTACTTATTGATGCTTGGTATTTCCTATCATTTGTTGCCAGGTAGGAGCGGCACTTAGGCCAGCCTTCGCCTCAGAGACACCACCTGATGTCACTGCCAAAGCATGTCAGGTAAATGGTTAAAAAGACAGAACTTAAAAAGTAAAAACCTCTCTTAGCACAGGGTATCTTAGAATACTTTAGATTTGTATTTCAAGTGAGATCGAACATTTTTTCATGTATCTAAGAGCCATTATAATCTACAGTTTTAAAGTTGCTTTTCTGGGAGTGATTGTCAGACTTTCAATATCCAGCCCTAAAGCAGAACTGACTTGAATTATTTCTAAACATAATGGAATAAACTAACTTTAGTCCATTCTTTCAACTTTCTTTTATTCACTTGTATTCACTTGTATTTGAGTACCTTGAATATTCAGAGAACTGTATTAAATGTTGTATGAGGTCTCTATTATCACTTCATTGTATTCTTGCTGTAAGTCATTAAAATCTTTTGTTAAATGAGACAGGAAGTAAATAAATAGATGGAAGGGGAAAAATTAGTTTTTTCTAGAAAAAGAAAAATACTGTGATCCAGGAAAACCTCTGATAATTGAGCAAATTGTTTGCATTGGAGAATTATTAATGATGTTTTGTTTTAAAACATTTTTAGTATCTCATTTTCAAAATAACCAAAATTTTCATTGGGGTTTTAAATGTTAAGTTCTTTATCTTTCAGCAGTTATCTTAATTAACCACACAATCTCTGCTTTTAAAAGAGTAAGAAGAAATAATCAAGATTGAATTTTTTTTTAATGTTTTATTTATTTTTGAGAGAGAGAGAGAGAGAGAGAGAGAGAGACAGAGTGAGCAGGGGAGGGGCAGAGGAAGAGAGAGAGGAACAGAGGATCCCAAGCAGGCTCTGCATAGAGAGTGCAGATGTGGGGCTCAAACCATGAATCACGAGATCATGACCCAGGCTGAAGTTGGACGTTCAACCAACTGAGCCACCCAGGCGCTCCAATCAAGATTGAAGATTTAATTCAAATGTTAATCCAAACATTTATTAAAGTGGTACCTTTCGTGTCTGCATTTCTCCATATTAATAACACCTGAAACTCTCTGATTTATATACTAACCAGCACTGGTTTCCTTGCTTCAACCTTAGACTTCATTCCCTTTTACAATGCTGGCTTTTGACTGGCATTATCAGCCACATCCTTTGGGTTTCCTGATAGCAAGATGATTTCATTGTCTAGATTCCTGAGATATAGGTGAGCTCTGCTGAACTTACAAGGGAGGTATTTTTAATTTTTAAATGTAACTTAATTTTCTTAAAAACCAGGTTTGCAGTGCCTGGATAGCAAGTGGAGTTGTGAGTGACCTTAATGATCTCCGAAGAGTTCATCAGTTGCTTGTTTCATCATTAACAAAAATACAGGCTGGAAAAGAAGCTCTGAGTCACTTATATAATGAAAGTGCTTCTACCATGGAGATCTTAGCTGTGCTGAAAGCCTGGGCAGAGGTTAGTGTGCTTCTCCATTTATAACTGGAATTTTAGAAGTTGTTAATAAACACCATAGGCTATAAATTGAAATTGACTGTTTAAAACACAATAAGTCCATTTTTAAGGTTAAGAAAAGATGTTCAACATGAGATTTTTTTATATATTAATTGACTTTTTAGCCAAGCATTCTAAAATATCTTTTATTGCCTGTTATCTGCTACTTTAGGCAGGGGCAGCCATGAGCTGCAAGGACTTTATAATAACCAGTGGAAATCAACTTTTATTGACATCTGAATTTTGGAAGTGTGGGTTTGCTTGTATGTTATATCAATTCTGTACATACTTCACTGTTTTTTTAGAGCTCTTTCACAGAATAGCTTTTAATTATTAAATAACAGTCATTTTCTTTTCCAAAATTAGTGAAATCTTATAGGAAAATGTTTAACTTTATTTACTGTTCTAATCAGGAAGAAAGATAAATAATTTTTAGGTTTACTACGAAAATGAGCACATATGAAAGTAGATGGAATAATATAATGCGCTCATGTATACACATCATTGGGGTTTCAGCAGTTCCCAAGCTTGGCCAGCCTCAGTTCATATATCATCTTAATGAAGGTATATAGTCTCAGATTGCAACTGAGAGAATTAACCAATATGTAAAAAAACATTTCCTCCATTAGAGCAAATTAAAACCTGAAGATTGGAGTCCATGTATTTTTGTCATTATTTGGGTTTGACAAACCTTATTTAGGAAGTAGTTCTGCCTAGAACTAATGATCTTTAACAGTAAACTCTGTATGCTTTTAAACATTTGCTGTTAGTAGAGCAAACAGAAATTTTCTCTTCTCTCTAACCTATTTTTATAAATAATTCTCTACTTATGTAGTGTTCTTTATAATAATTTTAATCTCTGGGCTCTTGCTTAAGCCCCTTATCTCCCATTCTCTCCTCAGTAAAAATAATGACTGACGAACAGATTCTGTACAACCAAGGTCCATAATCTCCTATCTAAAATCCTTGGAGCCAGATACATTTGGAATTCAGAATTTGGGGAATTTTTGAAAAGTAATACAGTACATATTCCATGTATCCCTCCAAAAAATTGAAGCAATACCATAGAATCTATAATCAAGCACATTGATATAGTTGTAGTAAAATGTTTGAATATTCACACTATGTTGAATGGAGACTAAATCGTCTCAAATAAATTCAGTCAATTTTGCCACCAAATTAAGTATTTTTCAGGGCTTTTTAGATGTCAGAATTGTAGATAAAGGGGTAGAACATGTTATATCCTGTGTTGAATACTTTCACATTCTTGTTTTTTTGGTTTTTTTTTTTTTGGTCTGAGAATCTGTAAACATTTCTCACTTGTATGTGCCCTGAGGTCATCTAGAAACTATTGTTATGGTAGCTTCCAATGTAGTAACACTGCAATTGTGCTTTCAAAATGTAAATGCAGGCTCATGTGTAACTTAACATGCTTTGTCTGTTACAAATCTATCTTTAGGAAATTCTTAGATATCAAAATCAAATTTATTCCATTACCAGCAGACCCTGAAAAACATTCATAAACTCAAGACCATAAAAAAAAACAGATTTCAGACTTAGCTCTTTTACCATGAAATGAAAATAAAGTATCTTCTTTGCATGTTACTTCTGGAATAATGTCTAAAACATATATAGGCCTCTCTTTTTTTTTTTTTATCTTTATTTATTTTGAGAGAGAGTGAGCGAGCACGCACAAGAGTGGGGGAGGAGCAGGGAGAGGGAGAGAGAGAATTCTAAGCAGGCTCCACACTGTTAGCACAGAGCCCGAAGTGGGCTCTAACTCACAAACTGAGATCATGACTTGAGCCGAAACCAAGAGCCAGATGATTAACTGACTGAGCCACTGGGGCTCCCCTACTTTCACATTTTACAGTCCTATGAACAGTCCATCTTCATTCTATTTATGTAAACTTTTTATGGTGATTTAGAAGTAACTTTGAAAGAATATTTTCAGTATTTCAGCTTATTGCCACTCAGAAATGGCCATCTGAAGCCATTTATTGAGGTAGATTATAGGGCTATAACTAGACTCAGTGAGAAAGAGTGTTGTGATCATTTAGTTGGAGCTTTCAGGGATGTCAAAGTGCAGAATGGTGGCATAGTTGTCAAGCATTTGCTATCCCTAGTTGCATCCCATTAAAGAGAATATTTTTAGATCTTTCTGTCCCAGTTTGTGTGTGTGGCTACATGTGTATACCTTGGTATCAGAGTGCATTTGAAGTACAGCATGCTTAAAAGTAAGGTTGGTCTCCTCAGCAAGATAAAAATATTTTAGCACCTTTTTAATGGGTATAAGAGCTTCCTAATTACAAATTAACCCTTTAACAGGTCTACATAATTGCTGTAGAAAGACATAAAAGCCACAGACAACCTTTGAAGACTACCACCTGTTCAGAAGAGAGTGTCAGAAATGGGTCATATTCATCAGATGGACTGCTTGACTTGGTTCACACAGACCTGGGCACGCTGAGTAGGCTCTGGCTTGCTGCGCTTCAGGATTTTGCTCTCTTAACTTTGCCTTCAGAATTTGCTTCCCAACTTCCGGTTGAAGGTAAGGGGTTTGTAATAGATGTACATAATTCCTAGAGTGACAGTAACTTTTCAGAATTTATCCCTTAGCAAGTAATATTTATCTGAAACATTTTCTGTAGAATAATTTCCATTTATAGACTAAGCATGTGAGTGTTGCTTGAGGCTAGATACCCTGAAGTTGACCTTCTAGATAATAAGGCATGCACATCTTACCTCACAAGATACTGCCATATTGCTCTCCAAAGCAGTTATAACAATTTTTTTTAAGTTTATTTATTTATTTTGAGAGAGACAGAGACCATGCAAGTGAGGAAGGGGTGGGGGGCGGGGGGGTTGCGGTGTAGAATCCTAAGCAGGCTCCATGTTGCCAGCACAGATGCCATTGAGGGGCTTGAACTCAAAAAACCATGAGATAATGATCCTTGCCAAAACGAAGAGGCAGATGCATAACCAACTGAGCCACTCAGGGGCCCTAGCAGTTAAAACAATTCATATGCCCACCAACAGCATGTTTCTGTTTCACTACATCTTCTATCATTATGTGTTGTCATACTTGATCATTTCTGCCATTAGGTGGGTATGAAATAGTTTTTCATTGTTTTATTTTGTTTTTTCATTGATTGAAAACCTTTTTTTATAGTTTTATGGGCTAAGTTTCTTCTTCCATCAATCACCTAGTCATAGGCCTTGTCCATTTTCTACTTGGTATTTGTCATGATTTTACTGACTTGTTAATCTCTTATATAACTTTGGTATCATTCCTTTATGAATGCATGCTTCCCAAGTCTATAGCTTATTCTTTCTTTATTTTTCTAAAACTAATGTAATCAGTCATTTATGGTTTATGGTTTTGTGTAACACCTGATAGATTTTTTTTATTTAAGATCATAAAGACTAGAAGCATTACAGTTTTGCTTTTTACATTTTGGGCTTTAGTGCAGCTAGATTTATTTTGTGTGTATGGAATGGGGATAACATCTAATTTTGTAGTCCGTGATTAATACTGCATTTTATGGATTGGATATTTGGTAGCCACTTTTATTCTTCATGTTATTCCAAAATGTTGTGTGTGGGGGTTTGTTTGTGTTTTGGTTTTTTGTTTTGTTTTGTTTTTACTCTTTGATAAATTCTAAATCAGCCTGCCAACTCCTATTAGAATTTTACCTGGAATTATACACAAAGAGATAGGAGTGGTTTTTGTACTTTTCAGTAGCATCAAAATGTAAATAAACTGATTTATTGGCATAGTTGTCAGCCACTAGTGAATGACAGGCATGAATCAACATAAGTAAATCTCAAAAACATAAAGTTAGGTGAAAAAAAGCAAGTTCAAAAAGGTTACATATGGGGCACCTGGGTGGCTCTGTCTGACTTCAGCTCAGGTCATGATCTCACAGTTTGTGAGTTCAAGCCCTGAGTCGGGCTCTGTGCTGACAGCTCAGAGCCTGGAGCCTGTTTCAGATTTTATGTCTCCCTCTCTCTCTGCCCCTCCCCTGCTTGTGCTCTGTCTCTCTCTCTCTCTCTCTGTCTCAAAAATTAAAAAAAGGTTACATACAATATGGGGTCTTTTAAGTAAAGTTAAACACAAAATAATAGCACATATTATTTATGAATACAAACATCTATTGTGGGAGTGATTTCACACTGACCTGAAGAGAATGGTTATAGAAGAGGGATAAAAATTAGTGGTATAACTAAGTTCTAGGTTTTTTTTTCTTTTTCTTTTTTATAAGTAATGATTTAAGAAAGGCAAAATGTTTATATTAATCTTGTAAGTAAGTAAATGGGCAGCAATGTTTGTTTCAAATACACACCACATATAAGTTCCTTAAAGAAACTTGGGATGATAGGAATGATTTGTTATCTTACAACAAAGAAGACAAAAGATGTAGTAGGAGCTAATCTCTTTTATTCCTCCTTAAACTGCTTCCGCTTTTTTGTAGGTGGTGCTTTCTACACAGCAGAGACTAGTGAAAATGCAAAATTGCATTATTACAATTCCTGGGCACTTATCCTGCATGCTACAGCATTGTGGCTTACCAGCACAGGCTTTGTGGTTGCTGACCCAGATGAAGGAGTATCTCATCTTTCAAGACCTGTAACACCTACTTCTATGTGTCAAGGTTCATCATCGGGGGCTACAGTAAAGTCACCTGAGGATGTCTGCACTGATAGATTCCATCTTATTTTAGGTCAGTAAAAGAACTAACAATCTTCTAACCCTACAAAGTTTTTCTTGAATTGTGCCTCACTGTCTATCAACTCTTGGTGGTGATTACCTCATCTTTGTTAGGTGTTAGTGATAACCTTGATATAAATGAGTGAACTTATATACATTTTACAAAATTGCAGATGTCATTAAGTCTAGAATCCCATTTACAGGCTGGCTTCAGCATCATGTTGAATGAATGATAGAAATTATAAGACAATCCTAGTCCTTTGTACATAATTTTTAAAAGATCCATGTAGATCTATACATTTTTGGGGGGCGCCGGGGTGGCTCAGTCAGTTAAGCATCCAACTTTGTAAGCTCCAGTCATGATGTCACAGTTCATGAGTTCAAGCCCCACATCAGGCTCTGTGCTGACAACTCAGAACCTGGAATCTGCTTCAGATTCTGTGTCTCCCTATCTCCCTGCCCCTACCCCACTCATGCTCGCTCACTCACTCTCTCTCTCTCTTTCTTTCTCAAAAATAAACATTTTTTTTAATTATAAAATTTTTAAATTTCTCTGTATATATTAAAAATATCAATATACTGAGGCAGTCTACCTGTCCCCACTGTGGGCTCCTATCTGCATTCTTAAGGATTTCAAGGTTCAAGTATACTCAAAGGTACAAAAGTGCAAGCAAATATTTAAGGTCAAAGATAAATGAGATTTTTTTAGATTATGAAGTTTAATCCATTCTTTGGCTTTCCTGGAACTTCACTTTTGTAAAGTTTATTTATTTATTTTGAGAGAAAGAGAGCCCCTATGTGAGGAGGTGGGGGGAGCAAAAAGAGAGAGAGAGGGAGGGAGAGAGAGAATCCCAGGCACATTCTGTACTCACAGCACAGAGCCCAACTCATGGCTTGAACCCACGAACTATGAGATCACGGCCTGAGCTGAAATCCAGAGTGGGACGCTTAACCAACTGAGTCATCCAGGCACCCTGAGGAACTTCATTTTTAAAGTGAAATAATCTTTCTGAGATACAGTGAGTCTCTAGAATAAATGAAAGAAATGTTTCGTATTTTACCTAGTTCTTAGAAAACAACACATTAGCTCATTACCTATAAAGAAATTATTGATTAAATAAAATATAAGGGTTACAAATATAAATGATTAAATAAACTTTATGGTTCAGAAAACTTCTATTATTATTCCTTCTCAGGCCAGACATGATCAGATTTCCTATATCCTTGGGTATATTAAACTTTATTTCCGTTTGCCTTGAGATAAGAGCTTTTTAAAAACAAACTTCAGAATGAAGAAGGGCAGTTACTATGAGCATAAGCTATGCAGTTTGACTACCTCAGTTCAAATTCTTCATGTACCACATTGTAACTGACCTTGAGCCAATTAAATAACTTAAGCTCTGTGTGTTCATCTCTCTATCAAAAAGAGTGTTAGTACCTGGGGTGCCCAGCTGGCAGTAGAGCATGAGACTCTTGATATCCTGGTTGTGAGTCCAAGGCCCATGTTAGGTGTGGAGATTACTTAAAAATCTTAACAAAGAAAAATAGTACCTACTTCGTCAGCTATGATGAGAATGAAATGAAATGGTAGATGTAAAGATACAGTGATCCATGATAATCACTCACTTTTAGTAAGGTTAAGGTTATACAACTGCATGTTGGGGTGCCTGGCTGGCTCAGTTGGTAGAGCATGCAACTCTTGATCTTGGGGTCATGAATTCAGGACCCACATTGGTATGTGGACCTATTTAAAAAAAAAAACAACAAACTACATGTTAAGTTCTCTAGTATAATTTTTTTATAATTTTGCATCTTTGAACTATTTCATAGCAACTATGCAGTAGTACACAAGCCTAATTGAGATTATTCTACATGTACCTGTGGATAAAAACAACTAACAAAGAAGACTTGCTTTATCACTTAATTGTTTAGTCTTTTTTTGTTTTGTTTTGTCTTGTTTTGTTTTTTTAAAGTCGGCTCACGCCAAGTGTGGAGCCCACCCGGGGGTTTGAACTCATGACCTTGAGAATAAGAGTCGGATGCTTAACTGACTGAGCTACATAGGCACCCCTTAATTGCTTACTCTTAAATTCATTGTGGTTTGTTTATATTACCTTTCTGCTAAGCTTATTTATATATCTTATCAAAATATAAAATGAGTTCCTTAACTTCATAAACTAAGGATCTCAAAGAAGCCTCCTTCTCTTTTTCGGTTTTCTACAGGAATCAGTGTGGAATTTCTGTGTTCCTTACGCTCGGATGCAACCATGGAAAGCATTACTGCTTGCTTACATGCATTACAGGCTCTTCTAGATGTTCCTTGGCCCAGATCTAAAATTGGCAGTGATCAGGTGATTTCTTGTTTTTTGTTAGGCTTCTGTAGATTTCAAGGAACAGGAATCAAACATGTTCAGGTTACCACAGCAAACAGAAAATGAACACAGAGAAGTAAAAAGAAAACTAAACTTCTGTCCAACTAGGTCTCAGAACTGGAATACTGTCAGTGACTGTACTGAGCCAGGAGCAGTCATGCCTCTGACGTCACTTTCTGTCCCTGCTTCTTCTGTGCTGATTTCTGCTGCCACCAGTTAACCACTCATTATAGCAGCTCTTCAGTTGAACTTAAGCGATCATGATGAGAAGAAGCTATGTTCTAATGGCCAGTATAGTAGCCACTAGCTCCGTGTGGCGTTCCCTCTTTGTATTTTTCTGCTTTGGTGCACCCTGTTCTTTATATACATCTGTATCTTCTATTCCCTTTCCCCAAGAGAGAATCTACTTGGTTCATGTAGTTACGTCTGTTACAGAATATTCCCATTGCCTGAGTTCTCCTTCCTGGTTGTTAAAGAGACTACTGGATAGCCTGTAGGTGGAGTCAGACACTAATATCTGACCCAGTTGTGAGCATGATAATAGGACCACTGTAAAAGTATGGCATTTCCTTTAACTTACTTCCCAAGAGCAACTATTATTTTTCTATGTAGACTGTAAGTTAACCTATTAACACTGTTGTTTATTAGGTTTATATTATTAATCAGCTTCCTACCTGACTTGGATTGTACTTAAATAAATTCTGAACTTTTTGTTCTTGCTTATTCTGTATGTTAAAACAAGTATAATAATGACAGATTTACTCTGTTATTTTCAAAGATGAAAGAAAGCCAACAGAGTAAGCACTAGAAGAGAAAAGTGGAAAATGAGAGAATATTTGTCCAGTGTATTTTATTCTTTAGAAAGATGTCCATTGTATGCTTATTAACTTATCACTTTTAATGTCATCCTTCTCCATCATTCTTTGTTGCTATTACTAGAAAATCTCAGTATAGGTCTGGAAATCTAGATGGCAGTGCTTGAATTCTTTTAGTCACATTTCTCATCTTGTTTTGAAAGTTTCCCTTTCCATGTTCCCACTTTAGGACCTGTGTAAAAATGATCTTTTGTCATAGTGCCATGTCCTGCAAGATTGGACAAAAACCAATCTGGAGTTGGTTTAAAGTAGAACAAGTATTACTTAACTTTATTGTACCTACACCTTTATTCTTTGTGAACAATTTGTTATATTCTCTTTTCAATTTTTTCATGGCATTTAACATTGGTATTTTTAAAAAAGTAAGTATGTGATTTCCACTACAGTTTCCCCTAAATGTTTTCTGTGATAGGACTTGGGCATCGAGTTGTTGAATGTACTACATCGAGTAATTTTGACCCGAGAATCACCTTCTATTCAGTTGGCTTCACTTGAAGTGGTAAGACAGATTATCTGTGCAGCTCAAGAACATGTCAAGGAGAAAAGACGAAGTGCAGAAGGTGAATGTTAACCCATAATGCCAGATTAACCATATTACTATAATCAAATCAGCATTATGTCTTAAAGTCTTCTTAAGTCTGTGTTGTTCTGGTAATATGTTGTGTGTAGTACAAGTAAAACCTCTCTAGGTATAACTTTATGTCCTTTCATTCACCTCTACATGTTAGCTTGGGTATTGTCAGTAGCCAAACCACTATTCCTGGGGAAAATGAGAATTTTAACAAAATACTGGAAGGGGAGAAAATATCCCTTATATTAAGTACTTACTTTAGCTGTGTTTACCAATGTACACAGAAGAACTACTGACAATTTTTTTTAATGTTTATTTCTTTGAAAGAGAGAGTGTGTGAGAGCATGAGCAGAGGAGGTAGAGAGAGAGAGAGAGAGAGAGAGAGAGAAAGAGAGAAAGAATCCCAAGCAGCTCTGCACTGTTAGTGCAGCACCTGACATGGGGCTCTGTCTCAAGAACCGTGAGGTCATGACCTGAGCCAAAATCAAGTCATATGCTTAACCGACTAAGCCACCCTGGTGCCCGTGACAATTTTTTTTTTTTAAGTTACTTATTTAAGTAATGTCTACACCCAGCATTGGGGCTCAAACTCACGACCCCAAGATCAAGAGTCACTTGTTCTTCCTCTTGAGCCAGCCAGGTGCCCCGTAACTACTGACAATTTTTTAATGACTGACTTTTTGCAAAGTAATTAAATTGTTTGTTTATAAGTCTAATTTGGTATTGATGAGTTTATCATTTAATATTACATTTGACTACATGAAACAGGAAACTCAATCTAAGAGTGGATTTAAAACACAAGGACTTATTCTGTCATTCAAAAGGAGCCCCAGAGTCAGGCAGTCCTGGGCTGGTCGGCACTGGAGCTGGACCTGGACCTGTCAGGTTCACATTCTTAACAGCAAGGTGTTAACCAGACAATGTTTTAAGGCTGAGAGGGTTACACAGAATTTTTTTGATCCTCTGCAGTAAGAAGCCATAATAAAGACAACTCCTTTTACCTCTGTAACCTTCTCTTTCAGTCTTTAACACCCAAGACTTTAGCCATTTAAATGTTTTACCTACAGCAGAAATGAAATTGCCATCAACCCAAAGCAAAGCAAACACAGAGTGATTATTCAACACTTGTTTTTTCTGTGTTTTGTTTTAGTTGATGATGGGGCTGCTGAAAAGGAAACCCTGCCAGAGTTTGGAGAGGGAAAGGACACAGGAGGACTTGTGCCTGGGAAATCTTTGGTTTTTGCAACCCTGGAATTGTGTGTATGCATTCTAGTTAGACAGCTTCCAGAATTAAATCCTAAATTAACAGGTAGCCCAGGAGTAAAAGCTACCAAGCCACAGGTGCTGTCAGAAGATGGAAGCAGACTGGTGTCAGCGGCATTAGTTATCCTCTCGGAACTCCCTGCAGTGTGCTCTCCTGAAGGTATGCTGTGGGATGTGATTGCTTTTTTTGACCTGGAAGGAGAGAAATGGTATTAATAAATAAAGGAGATAATGGTCGCCAGTCCTTTTCTCATTAAACAAATGCCGACCCAAAGGTTTGGTTGGTAATGTTTTTAATCCTCTAAGATTAACAATGCATTCTCATAATTTGTTTTACTAAAAGGGTGAAGGTAAATATAGAGATAGCATGGACTTTAGACAGGTAATGCTCTTCTTTGGTTGACAATATTTTTAACCTGTGAGTGGCAATGATTAGCTCTTAGGCTTTTTTTTTTTTCGGTAAAAAATACATAACAGATTTTCCTGTCTCGATGACAGAAATTTGTCATCAGTTCAAAATCAAGTCCATACTTTTAATGTAGCATTTAAGGCTCCATAGGGCTCTGCTGAATCATTGTCTCTTCCTGATTCCTTCATGCTCATTGCTGTTGTGCTATTGTCCATGATCTGAAGAGGCCCATCCCTTCTCCCCTTTTTTATAATTTGCCTTCCTTTGAAGTTCATTTCCAGGCCTATGTCACCTGTAAATGCTTCCTTAAAAACTCCAGCTCGTAATGAGTTTTGCATTTTCATACGTGTATATGTGTGTGTACAATGTTGCTTCTGTATGTAGATAGGTTTTATGTATCATATAGAGACATTATATATAATTGGTTATTACGTATAAAGAAAAACTTATATACAAACAAATATGTTTTGCTTCCAATGAAATACTGTATCCTTCAGGAAATTTAGTACATAATACATACTTAGTACTTAATAGATTTCTTAATTGGTAAGCATTTTTTTTGCTTAAACATGTCTTGATCAATTTATGTGCTATCGTATTTTTAGTTTCAATTTGAATTAAAACCTATATTCCTTATTCTCACATACTACTTTGCCCCAAGAGTGGCAGCAAAAGTGACTAATAGAAGATATGGGATAAAAATACACCATAAGAGTTCTGTTGAGTAGCCTCTAGAAACATAAAATTTACCATTCTAATTTTAATCTCATTTTAAACATAACTGTTTAACTCTTTAGTGACCATGAAATGTTAATAATTTGTACTGAGTTGATTGCTACAAATTCCTTAAAAAAAAGAGTTTAATATAAAATAAATTCAGGTGGATACTAGCGGTGGTTGCACGACATTGTGAATGTACTTAATGCCACTGAATTGTACACTTTAAAATGGTTAAAATTATAAATTTTATGTTATCTGTATTTTATCACACTAAAAAATAAAAATAAATTCACCATTTGTCAACCACCAAGTTAGACAGCAAAAGATGATGAAACTGTGACACAATTTAAATAACATTTTCAATTACAACCAAAATGTAATCCGGTCTTAAAAATCTTAACCCTACCTAAATTATCTTAACAGTTTTAATCCTTTATGAAAAATGTCTTAAAGGCTAGAAATCTTTGACAGTGCCTTACTCATTGCTGATTTCTTTTTAGGAACTGTATATATAGACTGAAACACAGTGTTTTTAAAAATGTATCTTACAGGAAGCATCTCAATTCTCCCTACTATATTGTACCTTACAATTGGGGTCCTCAGAGAAACTGCTGTGAAGTTACCTGGGGGCCAGGTATCTTCAACTGTTGCAGCTTCCCTACAGGCTCTGAAAGGAATAGTGTCCTCTCCCATGGCCAGAGCAGAAAAGAGTCACACTGCTTGGACTGATCTTCTCCGTAGCGCTTTAACCACAGTACTTGACTGTTGGGATCCAGGTAATTAAGGCTATTTGGAAGTAGTTGTTCAGTTTGCTTTAAAAAGCAAGTGGAATGTGTTTTTTGGTTTTGTTTTTTTTTGTTTTGTTTTTTTTTGTGGTTTTTTTTTTTTTTAATTTTTAATTTTTATTTTTTAATATATGAAATTTACTGTCAAATTGGTTTCCATACAACACCCAGTGCTCATCCCAAAAGGTGCCCTCCTCAATACCCATCACCCACCCTGCCCTCCCTCCCACCCCCCATCAACCCTCAGTTTGTTCTCAGTTTTTAACAGTCTCTTATGCTTTGGCTCTCTCCCACTCTAACCTCTTTTTTTTTTTTTTCCTTCCCCTCCCCCATGGGTTTCTGTTACATTTCTCAGGATCCACATAAGAGTGAAACCATATGGTATCTGTCTTTCTCTGTATGGCTTATTTCACTTAGCATCACACTCTCCAGTTCCATCCATGTTGCTACAAAAGGCCATATTTCATTTTTTCTCATTGCCACGTAGTATTCCATTGTGTATATAAACCACAATTTCTTTATCCATTCATCAGTTGATGGACATTTAGGCTCTTTCCATAATTTGGCTATTGTTGAGAGTGCTGCTATAAACATTGGGGTACAAGTGCCCCTATGCATCAGTACTCGTGTATCCCTTGGATAAATTCCTAGCAGTGCTATTGCTGGGTCATAGGGTAGGTCTATTTTTAATTTTCTGAGGAACCTCCACACCGCTTTCCAGAGCGGCTGCACCAATTTGCATTCCCACCAACAGTGCAAGAGGGTTCCTGTTTCTCCACATCCTCTCCAGCATCTATAGTCCCCTGATTTCTTCATTTTGGCCACTCTGACTGGCGTGAGGTGGTATCTGAGTGTGGTTTTGATTTGTATTTCCCTGATAAGGAGCGACGTTGAACATCTTTTCATGTGCCTGTTGGCCATCCGGATGTCTTCTTTAGAGAAGTGTCTATTCATGTTTTCTGCCCATTTCTTCACTGGGTTATTTGTTTTTCGGGTGTGGAGTTTGATGAGCTCTTTATAGATTTTGGATACTAGCCCTTTGTCCGATGTGTCATTTGCAAATATCTTTTCCCATTCCGTTGGTTGCCTTTTAGTTTTGTTGGTTGTTTCCTTTGCTGTGCAGAAGCTTTTTATCTTCATAAGGTCCCAGTAATTCACTTTTGCTTTTAATTCCCTTGCCTTTGGGGATGTGCCGAGTAAGAGATTGCTATGGCTGAGGTCAGAGAGGTCTTTTCCTGCTTTCTCCTCTAAGGTTTTGATGGTTTCCTGTCTCACATTCAGGTCCTTTTTCCATTTTGAGTTTATTTTTGTGAATGGTGTGAGAAAGTGGTCTAGTTTCAACCTTCTGCATGTTGCTGTCCAGTTCTCCCAGCACCATTTGTTAAAGAGACTGTCTTTTTTCCATTGGATGTTCTTTCCTGCTTTGTCAAAGATGAGTTGGCCATACGTTTGTGGGTCTAGTTCTGGGGTTTCTATTCTATTCCATTGGTCTATGTGTCTGTTTTTATGCCAATACCATGCTGTCTTGATGATGACAGCTTTGTAGTAGAGGCTAAAGTCTGGGATTGTGATGCCTCCTGCTTTGGTCTTCTTCTTCAAAATTACTTTGGCTATTCGGGGCCTTTTGTGGTTCCATATGAATTTTAGGATTGCTTGTTCTAGTTTCGAGAAGAATGCTGGTGCAATTTTGATTGGGATTGCATTGAATGTGTAGATAGCTTTGGGTAGTATTGACATTTTGACAATATTTATTCTTCCAATCCATGAGCAGGGAATGTCTTTCCATTTCTTTATATCTTCTTCAATTACCTGCATAAGCTTTCTATAGTTTTCAGCATACAGATCTTTTACATCTTTGGTTAGATTTGTTCCTAGGTATTTTATGCTTCTTGGTGCAATTGTGAATGGGATCAGTTTCTTCATTTGTCTTTCTGTTGCTTCATTGTTAGTGTATAAGAATGCAACTGATTTCTGCACATTGATTTTGTATCCTGCAACTTTGCTGAATTCATGTATCAGTTCTAGCAGACTTTTGGTGGAGTCTATCGGATTTTCCATGTATAATATCATGTCATCTGCAAAAAGCGAAAGCTTGACTTCATCTTTGCCAATTTGGATGCCTTTGATTTCCTTTTGTTGTCTGATTGCTGATGCTAGAACTTCCAGCACTATATTAAACAACAGCGGTGAGAGTGGGCATCCCTGTCGTGTTCCTGATCTCAGGGAAAAAGCTCTCAGTTTTTCCCTGTTGAGGATGATGTTAGCTGTGGGCTTTTCATAAATGGCCTTTATGATCTTTAAGTATGTTCCTTCTATCCCGACTTTCTCAAGGGTTTTTATTAAGAAAGGGTGCTGGATTTTGTCAAAGGCCTTTTCTGCATCGATTGACAGGATCATATGGTTCTTCTCTTTTTTTTTTTGTTAATGTGATGTATCACGTTGATTGATTTGCGAATGTTGAACCAGCCCTGCATCCCAGGAATGAATCCCACTTGATCATGGTGAATAATTCTTTTTATATGCTGTTGAATTCGATTTGCTAGTATCTTATTGAGAATTTTTGCATCCATATTCATCAGAGATATTGGCCTGTAGTTCTCTTTTTTTTACTGGGTCTCTGTCTGGTTTAGGAATCAAAGTAATACTGGCTTCATAGAATGAGTCTGGAAGTTTTCCTTCCCTTTCTATTTCTTGGAATAGCTTGAGAAGGATAGGTATTATCTCTGCTTTAAACGTCTGGTAGAACTCCCCTGGGAAGCCATCTGGTCCTGGACTCTTATTTGTTGGGAGATTTTTGATAACCGATTCAATTTCTTCGCTGGTTATGGGTCTGTTCAAGCTTTCTATTTCCTCCTGATTGAGTTTTGGAAGAGTGTGGGTGTTTAGGAATTTGTCCATTTCTTCCAGGTTGTCCAATTTGTTGGCATATAATTTTTCATAGTATTCCCTGATAATTGTTTGTATCTCTGAGGGATTGGTTGTAATCATTCCATTTTCATTCATGATTTTATCTATTTGGGTCATCTCCCTTTTCTTTTTGAGAAGCCTGGCTAGAGGTTTGTCAATTTTGTTTATTTTTTCAAAAAACCAACTCTTGGTTTCGTTGATCTGCTCTACCGTTTTTTTAGATTCTATATTGTTTATTTCTGCTCTGATCTTTATTATTTCTCTTCTTCTGCTGGGTTTAGGCTGCCTTTGCTGTTCTGCTTCTATTTCCTTTAGGTGTGCTGTTAGATTTTGTATTTGGGATTTTTCTTGTTTCTTGAGATAGGCCTGGATTGCAATGTATTTTCCTCTCAGGACTGCCTTCGCTGCATCCCAAAGCGTTTGGATTGTTGTATTTTCATTTTCGTTTGTTTCCATATATTTTTTAATTTCTTCTCTAATTGCCTGGTTGACCCACTCATTTGTTAGTAGGGTGTTCTTTAACCTCCATGCTTTTAGAGGTTTTCCAGACTTTTTCCTGTGGTTGATTTCAAGCTTCATAGCATTGTGGTCTGAAAGTATGCATGGTATAATTTCAATTCTTGTAAACTTATGAAGGACTGTTTTGTGACCCAGTATATGATCTATCTTGGAGAATGTTCCATGTGCACTCGAGAAGAAAGTATATTCTGTTGCTTTGGGATGCAGAGTTCTAAATATATCTGTCAAGTCCATCTGATCCAATGTATCATTCAGGGCCCTTGTTTCTTTATTGACTGTGTGTCTAGATGATCTATCCATTTCTGTAAGTGGGGTGTTAAAGTCCCCTGCAATGACCACATTCTTATCAATAAGGTTGCTTATGTTTATGAGTAATTGTTTTATATGTCTGGGGGCTCGGGTATTTGGCGCATAGACATTTATAATAGTTAGCTCTTCCTGATGGATAGACCCTGTGATTATTATATAATGCCCTTCTTCATCTCTTGTTACAGCCTTTAATTTAAAGTCTAGTTTGTCTGATATAAGTATGGCTACTCCAGCTTTCTTTTGGCTTCCAGGAGCATGATAAATAGTTCTCCATCCCCTCACTCTCAATCTAAAGGTGTCCTCAGATCTAAAATGAGTCTCTTGTAGACAGCAAATAGATGGGTCTTGTTTTTGTATCCATTCTGATACCCTATGTCTTTTAGTTGGTGCATTTAATCCATTTACATTCAGTGTTATTATAGAAAGATACGGGTTTAGAGTCATTGTGATGTCTGTATGTTTTATGCTTGTAGTGATGTCTCTGGTACTTTGTCTCACAGGATCCCCCTTAGGATCTCTTGTAGGGCTGGTTTCGTGGTGACAAATTCCTTCAGTTTTTGTTTGTTTGGGAAGACCTTTATCTCTCCTTCTATTCTAAATGACAGACTTGCTGGATAAAGAATTCTCGGCTGCATATTTTTTCTGTTTAGCACACTGTAGATATCGTGCCAAGCCTTTCTGGCCTGCCAAGTTTCAAAGGAGAGATCAGTCACGAGTCTTATAGGTCTCCCTTTATATGTGAGGGCACGTTTATCCCTTGCTGCTTTCAGAATTTTCTCTTTATCCTTGTATTTTGCCAGTTTCACTATGATATGTCGTGCAGAAGATCGATTCAAGTTACGTCTGAAGGGAGTTCTCTGTGCCTCTTGGATTTCAATGCCTTTTTCCTTCCCCCAGTTCAGGGAAGTTCTCAGCTATAATTTGTTCAAGTACCCCTTCAGCACCTTTCCCTCTCTCTTCCTCCTCTGGGATACCAATTATGCGTATATTATTTCTTTTTAGTGTATCACTTAGTTCTCTAATTTTCCCCTCATACTCCTGGATTTTTTTATCTCTCTTTCTTTCAGCTTCCTCTTTCTCCATAACTTTATCTTCTAGTTCGCCTATTCTCTCCTCTGCCTCTTCAAGCCGAGCTGTCGTGGTTTCCATTTTGTTTTTCATTTCGTTTAAAGCGTTTTTCAGCTCCTCGTGACTGGTCCTTAGTCCCTTGATCTCTGTAGCAAGAGATTCTCTGCTGTCCTGTATACTGTTTTCAAGCCCAGCGATTAATTTTATGACTATTATTGTAAATTCACTTTCTGTTATATTATTTAAATCCTTTTTGATCAGTTCATTCGCTGTTGTTATTTCCTGGAGATTCTTCTGAGGGGAATTCTTCCGTTTGGTCATTTTGGATAGTCCCTGGAGTGGTGAGGACCTGCAGGGCACTTCCCCTGTGCTGTGGTGTATAACTGGAGTTGGTGGGCGGGGCCGCAGTCCGACCTGATGTCTGCCCCCAGCCCACCGCTGGGGCCACAGTCAGACTGGTGTGTGCCTTCTCTTCCCCTCTCCTAGGGGCGGGATTCACTGTGGGGTGGCGTGGCCCGTCTGGGCTACTTGCATACTGCCAGGCTTGTGGTGCTGGGGATCTGGTGTATTAGCTGGGGTGGGTAGGCAAGGTGCACGGGGGCAGGAGGGGCAGGCTTAGCTCGCTTCTCCTTAGGTGATCCACTTCAGGAGGGGCCCTGTGGCAGCGGGAGGGAGTCAGATCCGCTGCCGGAGGTTTGGCTCCGCAGATGCACAGAGTTTGGTGTTTGCGCTGCGAGAGCAAGTTCCCTGGCAGGAACTGGTTCCCTTTGGGATTTTGGCTGGGGGATGGGCGGGGGAGATGGCGCTGGCGAGCGCCTTTGTTCCCCGCCAAGCTGAGCTCTGCCGTCCGTCCAGGGGCTCAGCAGCTCTCCCTCCCTTTGTCCTCCAGCCTTCCCACTTTCTGAGCAGAGCTGTTAACTTATGACCTCCCAGACGCTAAGTCGCGCTTGCTGTGGGAACACAGTCCGTCCGGCCCCTCCGCTTTTGCCAGCCAGACTCGGGGGCTCCGCTTGGCCGGCGAGCCGCCCCTCCGCCCCGGCTCCCTCCCGCCAGTCCGTGGAGCGCGCACCGCCTCGCAGCCCTTCCTACCCTCTTCCGTGGGCCTCTCGTCTGCGCTTGGCTCCGGAGACTCCGTTCTGCTAATCCTCTGGCGGTTTTCTGGGTTCTTTAGGCAGGTGTAGGTGGAATCTAAGTGATCAGCAGGACGCGCGGTGAGCCCAGCGTCCTCCTACGCCGCCATCTTCCGGACCTGTGTTTTTTTTTTTTGAGAATAAGCTGTTTAACTGATGGTGTTTGGCATTCTCACCTAGAGGAGACCACATATTCACTGTATAATGTGTTCAGAGAATACGTATAAGCAAAAACATCTGTATTCTCATTTTAGTATCTTTACTCTTTAATGCTGTTAAATGACTGGCCTCTTGTATATTAAGTTAATAGTGAGAGACCTTCAAATGTAATAATTAATTTACAGATACAGTATGATCCATAACTAGCTGGCAAAGTGCGTAAGTATACATTGTAAATCTAAAATAAAACTAATCAGGTTTATATCCTCACTCCACCACTTACTGGCTAACTGACTAGCCAAGTTACTCAACTTCTCTGAGCTGTAGTTTTCTCATTAACAGAATAAGGGTATTGTGTTGCAGGAAATTGTTAGAGCAGTAACATAATACATGGAAAGCATCTTGCTTATTATCTGACATATATCAATAAATGATAGTATTATGTTCAGTATCTGTAAAATTTGGTTCACCCATGTTATTGTTGTGCAGTTTTCATTTTCAACATGACATCATGGTGATTGTAAAAAGTCCTTAGACATACTACAGATTGTCCCTGCCTTCCTTGTTCTGTTTACAAAATGTCACAATTCACCATACTCTATTTTATATGGTATAAAAGTTTCAGTTGAGGTCAGCATTTATTGACCACCTACTTTGTGCCCAAAGTTGGGAGTCTCGTGGAGTCTAGTTCCTACAAATTGTCATATGATTAACATGTGTGATTACTACCACAAAGTACTCCTTGAAGGCAACAGTAATATCTTAATTATCACTGCATTTCTAAGTACAGTAAAAAAGAGACTGATAAAAACTTAGAGTAATCAGCTCTATGTGAGTGAATCAGGCAGAGTGTAACAGGTAGGGTTCTCTGGAAGCTCAGGCTGAGATGGAGTTTGGGAAGCAAGAGGTTTATTAAGGAACAACATCTGTAGATAGGTGTGAAAGGAGTAGGGGAAGGCAACATTGGGCAAAGAAGTCTGACTCCAGTGCAAGCCCCCAACAAAACTCAGCAGATTTGTTGGGAGCTCTACAGGTTGCCTGCCCATTTGAGTGTCTCACATAGGACAGAAATGGCCTGTACTTTATCCTCAGATGTGGGCTATCCCAGGAAAGATGTGATCTCAGTCAAGGCAACTCTAGCTTGAGGCCAACCCTGAAGGAGCTAGCTGACCATACTCCCCATGGCTGGGCAGCACCTTCCGCCATGAAGGGGATCTCAGTGGTACACCTGTATATCTACCAAGAGACTTCTCAGGCAATTTCTTATAGGATTAGAAAGCATTTTCCACATGGACATCATAGAAACGGGCTCCAGGCACAACATTTTTATCTGTAGTCCTAAATAGTATGGTACGTTTGGGGACAGCAGGTATAGAGTAAAGAAAGAACGTGGGGTTATGGGAAAAGAGGAGGGTGATGAATAGTGATTAGTAAAGAGATGAGGCTGAAGGGTACATGGGGCCAGTTTTATGGAGGGTTTGCATGGGTTGTAATTTGGGCTGATTTTAATATGCATGTAGAATCCCTAAAGGGTTTTAAGGAGGAGAGTAAAGTGTTAAGATTTGCATTTCTGAAGAATCACTGTGGCAGCTATAGAAAACAAAGCAAGATACTTGGAGGTAAGATAGCAGCAGTAAGGATAAAGAGAATAATGAAAAATGAAACGTTAAGCATGTATTAACAGAATTTACTGATAATTTGATTCAGGAATTGAAAGGGTGGGTTGACTGAGCATTAACAGAAATTCCAAAGTGAACACTTTCAGGGGAATGTAGCGAATTGAGTTTGAAATACCTATCGGATAATCCAGGGAAACAAAATATGTAGAGGTCTGGAGTTCGAGAAAGTTATTTGAGCTAGAGATGATTTAGACTATGTGTATTTCATTTGAGAGTTGTCAGTGCAACCTACGGAATGGATAAAATCACCCAAATTGAGTGTATGGAGCAAAATGGGAAGAGATTCAGGGGACAATGCAGTCACAGAAGCCAGAGAAAAGAGTTTTAATGGTGAGAGAGTGGTCAACAGTATAAATATGGTGTAAACGGGAGGTAAGAAAAGGGGAAGGATTGAGTATAGACTTCTCTTGACAAGAAGAGAAAGCTGAAGGACAAGGACAATACAAGATCAAGGAATTTTTTTTTAAGATGAAACTCTAGCATGAATTTGTGCATATGTGGGAGAAAAGAAGGTAGAGATGGGATTGGAGTTAGAAATATTAGGGAAGGAAGCCATGTTCCTTTCTAAGCAGGAAGAAATAAAATTCATAGCACATTTAGAAGGATTAACCTTTACCAATTGAGGAAAGAAAACGAGGTATAGATAGGAAGTAATAGGTATAAGTTTTTATGTTGAGAGTTAACAATGAGCTTGCCTCTTCCATCACACACACACACACACAAATACGTTTTTTTGTTTTTATCAGAGAATGCAGTTAGGACCGTGAGGATTTAGACTATCTACTGAGAGAAATTAAAGCAGGAACTGATGATCACAGGTTAACCATTTTCTGTGTAAGGAATTGCCCAAAAATTGTGGCTTAAAACATTTATTATCTGATAATTTATAGGTCAGGAATTTGAAGCAGCATAGGGGCGTGGTTCTCTCTCATGAGGTTACTGTTAAGATGTTGGCCAGGGCTGTAGCTAGAGGATCCATTTCCAAGATGATTCACTCATGGCTCTTGGAAAGAGTCTTCAGCCTCTTGCTGGCTATTAGCAGGAAGCCTTGCTTCTGTACCACAAAGGCCTCTCCATGGGGCTGATGCTAAGGGAATCTTGTGTTTATTCTAGGTAAAAGAGGGTGAGAATAAGGGAATTTGGGCAGGGGTGGGGGAATAAAGGAATTTAGAAGAAATGGGAAGAGGAACCCAGGAGAACTTTATCTCACTGGAAATAAAAAGACATTTTTACCAAACAGACTAGTTTACTACTGTTGAAACTACTGTTGTAGTTTCAAGTTGCCATGAATGACTGAAAGTACCAACTCTATGGGAAGCAGTATAGCATCATGATTAACAGTATGCTTTCTGGAATCAGACCTTCTGCCTTACTAATTGTGTGGCTTGGGCAAATGACTAATTTCTGTTCCTCAGGCTCTCATCCATAAAATGGGAGAAATAAGAATACCCACCTCATGGTGCTGTTGTGTGGATTAAACATTTAATATATATGAAGTACTTATAATGATGCTGTCATAATTTTAAGTGTTGACCCATGTACTTTTTTACCTTGATATTACTCAAATTATTTTTATAAAATAAATCCCAGTCATCCATAATATTTTGCTTTCATTGCTACTGTCTCTCAAGTGTTAGCTCAGATATTAATCTCCTCAAGGCTCTCTCTGACCACCCAATGTAGCAACTCCCGGGTTGCTTTCTTTTATCTTTTAATGAATTTTTTATATTCATAGACTTTGTGATGAACTGAAATTAAATTCTTCATTTACTTTCTGGTACACAGTATATCTTCTCTGTGAATTGTATTCTCAGTGCCAGAAAGAGTCCTGGCACATAGTGAATGTTTCTTAACTACTGAATGAATGTTAGCAAAGCTATTATCTCTATCTCTGTATATCATTTCTTCATAAGTAGCAATCCATTCTTACACAATTTAGTGACTCGAATTTGCTACACCTTTTCCTTTTCAAATAACATTGAGTTTTCACAGCAGGCTCATTAAAATTATTGAATGAGAATATGAAGGTAAATATGGAGGGAAATGAAGGAAAATTACATCTACTAGAAAATTTCCTCAAATGAATGTGGCCCATGCAATAATTTTAGGTTTTTCTGTACTGTTAAGAAATTATATATATATAGCAAAGCACGAGGTAGTTAAACTTGACATTTGTATTATGAAAATATGAATACCTTATTCTTAACCAAGAAAAATCAGTTGTACATTCATTTCTCATCTGCTTCACAACAAAAATGATAATAGCTAACACATGTTGAGCATATGTGTAACATGCTATTCTAAATGATTTACTTGAATAATTCCTCATAACTTTATAAGATGTAAGTACTGTTAATACTCCCATTTTACAAGTGAGAAAACGACAAATGGGGTTAGATATCCAAGGTCACACAACTAATAAATGTATATTCCTGGTAAATCTACACATTTACAGATGTCTTCCTGTGAAGAATATAATCACTTTCGTAAATTTTGGCTCTAGAATTACTTACAGTGCACATTTTGAAACCTATGACATTTTCCAGGATTCTTAAAATCATTCCATCAGTGTTTGTCTGTAACTGTTGTGTACACAAAAGAAATTGTTGGCTGTCAAACTAGATGCATCTTCACAGATATATAGAACAATAAATATGTCAATTGTCAATGTTGGGATGTTTCTGATAGATCATTTCTCTTTAGTAGATGGAACACATCAAGAACTTGATGAAATCAGTCTCCTTACTGCTATCACAGTATTTATTTTGTCTACCAGTCCAGAAGTTACTACCATCCCATGCCTTCAGAAGCGTTGTATTGAGAAATTTAAGGCTACTCTTGAGATAAAAGATCCTGTGGTAAGTCTCTTTAGTAGAAAGATGTTTGTAATAGGAATATATTTAGGCTTTTGCAGAACTTTGTGATTTTGTTGGCTCCAACAAGAAGTACCAGGCTAATTTTTTTTATTTGTAGGTGTGGAGTAATTCCTTATTCTTGGGGTGACAAAGCCAAATAATAATGGTCTTATTATTTGGCCCCAAGGATACAGTGTAGTTGGAGAAAGATAAAGGAAATGTTTTTTTTAAAAATTAATTTGAAATAGAGGCATCTTAAAGTTGATATATCTTTAGAAATTATAAGGGACATCTTACAAAGTAAGATACTTTGTAGCTTATTATAGTGGATTTCCTAAAAAAGAAAGACTTCACATACCTTCAAGAACATGAAGTATTCTTTATATGAAGTATGAGACCCTCCCCAAAGCAGTACGCTCAAGTTAATCTCATTCTTTTATGACCCCTTCATTTGCTACATTAACTTCCTATTCCTTTATGCACTGTAAAATGAGTTTGTGGCACAAATTCATTGACTCCTGAAATACAAGAACCAAATTTTCTCTCAGGAAAAAATAATCATTCAAATACTGTCATAGCGAATTGGGTAAAGTATGATTTACATATTTGATGTATAGTCATCTTTTTTTTTATAAAATTTTTTTAATGTTTATTCATTTTTGAGAGAGAAACAGAGCATGAGTGGGGGGAGGGGCAGAGAGAGAGGGAGACACAGAATCTGACTTCAGACTCCGAGCTGCCAGCACAGAGCCCAACATGGGGCTCAAAGTCACAGACTATGAGATCCCAACCTGAGCCAAAGTCAGTCATTTACCCAACTGAGGCACCCAGGTACCCCAATGTATAGTCATCTTTTGTTCTGTCCTATTTGTTGCTCTCAGCTTCATAGGAGCTTTATGTTGCAGTCTCAAAGGGTGGTTCCGCTGTGTGATGACACAAAGTTAATATGGTCCAGACATGGTTCCTTAAAACTTTAAGATCATGCCATTTGAACATTTAGATATATGTGATTTTTACCTAGAACGTTTTCTGAAATCCCCAAAATAGTTGTCACATTTGTGTCTGTGTTTGGTTCTGTTTTTTTCTTATATCACAGAGGGGCATATGAGAAGGAAAATGGGAAGTAGAGAAGAAAAAAAAAAAGTTAGCCACTCATAGTTATGCTATACTGTGTAACCCATATGCCTCTTTTCTCACTCCAAACTGTCATAGCCCTTGTTAGCATGCAAATTTGAATGCCTGTGTTAAAAAAACAAAATTCAACTGAAGAAATAGTAAAGATCTTTATTGTTTTATTCAACATTTCATAAATTGGGCAGCATCCCATTTGGCAGATACAAAAGAGCTCTGAAGAGCCATACAAAATGAAAGACTTACAGACAGGAGGCAGTTAGGACAAGGAAGTTACTAGCAAAGTATGGATTGTTTCAGGCAAAGTCACCTTCCTTTGGGAGACAGCAGGGGTCTGTCAAGCAGATTACCTCACTAGTGCTGACCAGGTAATTCCAGATTGACTGTAACTAAGTTAAGTATTAAATCTTGGTTTGGTCACATGAGCTTTAGCCCAAGTGACTCCATTTTGGGCCTGTTGTCTCCTTTTTTTTAACAATCTTCCCCCTTTTGATCATACTCTCGACTTAACTGAGAGACGGGATCCAAGTTGAAAGCATTAGCAGCCCTCCCAGCTACCACTGAAGTTCTTGCAGGGTTTGCTGATCCTCTGTGTGGTATTCACAAGTCACAACTTCAGGTTCACATTTTTTAACTTGGTCATTCTTTGTGTTCCTTTTCCGATATTTTGCACATCATTTGCATGGTGGTTAGCAGCTATGAGCATGCATTTAAAACCTTTGAGGAAAAACAGGACCAGGAAGATTTTTTTTTTTTTTTTTGATGTTTATTTATTGGGGGAGAGAGAGAGTGCGAGCTGAGGAGGGGCAAAAAAGAGAAGGAGAGAGAGAGAGAGAGAGAGAGAGAGAGAGAGAATTCCAAGCAGGCTCCATGCTGTCAGCACAGAGCCTGACGTGGGGCTTAATCTCACAGATCATGACATCATGACCTGAGTCAAAATCAAGAGTCAGACACTTAACCAGTTGAGCCACCCATGAGCCCCCAGGGTGATTATTTATTTTTTTATTTTTATTTATTTTTTTCTTAATTTTTTTTTTTTAACGTTTATTTATTTTTGAGACAGAGAGAGACAGAGCATGAACGGGGGAGGGGCAGAGAGAGAGGGAGACACAGAATCGGAAGCATGCTCCAGGCTCTGAGCCATCAGCCCAGAGCCCGACTCGGGGCTCGAACTCACGAACCGTGAGATCGTGACCTGAGCTGAAGTCGGACGCTTAACTGACTGAGCCACCCAGGCGCCCCACCCAGGGAGATTATTATAATGATTACTATCAGCAGGATATTTCCCAGCGTCTGGAGTGCACTTTGCAGCCACAGTCCCCAAGACCCAAACCAATTAAAATCCATTAAATCAAAGAAGACCCCATTGCAGGAGTCAGTTTCTTAAGTTGTGTGGCTTGTTCACAAATCTTATGTAGCTGAGTTTCAACTTCCCCAGAAGCATAGTCATGGTACAGCAAGTGGTATTGACCACAACACAGATACCTTGTTCAGCTAAAAAATAATAAAGGGCTATCCTATTATCAAGAACGACCTTCTTCTGAATTATTACTGCCTTCTTGTAGGTCTAACTCAACGTTGTAAATTCCGGGGAGTTGAGCAGTGAGGTGTCTCAGCTTGCTTATAAATAATCATATAGCCTAAGAGACATTTCCTAGGTATTGCCAGCCATCTAGACATTTGCAGGCCCAAGGAGAATGATAACCACCACAGACCAAGATAAATCATATTGGGAGCATAAACCACTCTCACCAAGGTGGCACTATTAATGGTTTCATTTGCAGGGATCATTGCATTTTTTGTATAAGCCAGGGGTCACTTAGGTTTTCCATAAATCTAGTTTGAAATAAAGAGTTGTTCTAAATGCCTTGCACAGATGAGTACTGTTGGTGAGATCTTTTCATAATTGGGGGCAGATGTGATTTAGGTAATCATAAGAACATGGGTATAAATATACTACAGTTTGCATAGGCATTTGTGTCTAATTGGGCGAGTATAGTGATAATCAGAGAAGAGTAAAAACAAGGCAGTGGATGTTCTGGCCATAAAGTCAGACTCAGTAAGTAACTTCTAAGGAGATCTATTGTAGTTTATTAAGAATGGCCTGGGAGGTACAGATGATGGCATTATCTTTCCCCAGACTAGTACCAAAGTAAAGGAAGAAAGAGAAGAGAGAATTTCATGTTTAGTTATAGTGAGAAGTCTTGATCTGACATCTTGAATAGAAGCAATCTACCTTGATGTCTGCTACTTCTCTTCCTAGTCAATTTGATTTCAAGGTCTCCAGTATTTGCACAGGACCAGATGTCCATAGGAACCGTCTTAAGTTGTGAAATACACACCCAAAGTTCAACATCTTGTACTCTGCATTGGCATCAGTTGTTGGTAGGGTCTTTTCCATGAGTCCCACATTTGCAAAAGCATCGAGTAAAACAGTAATTGTACATGATAGAAGACTTAAAAATGTCCATGGTTAAAGCTCTGATGACAGTTCATTATAATGCAGCTGACATGAAAATTGGTTATGACACACAATATTTTAAGGTAATAATGGGAATTATGACTAATAACATAATATTAGGACATGTCAGATTTCCAGGAGTTTCATTTTTTCTGTAACATTTATAACCTATACCTACATAAATACAACATAAAGAAGACTTAGTATTATTTCCTTTTGAGAATGCTTCCCACATAATTTAATATCAAATAGCCTAATCAGTTTAACAGCTTTGTTTTTATAAGGAGCAAGAACACTTCTTTTGTGATTTTCTAGGAGCCATATGAAAAATCCCGGAGTTGGTTCCAAATCAAAAGATTTCATTTAGGGGCGCCTGGGTGGCTCAGTCGGTTAAGCGTCCGACTTCAGCTCGGGTCATGATCTCACTGTCCGTGAGTTCGAGCCCCGCGTCGGGCTCTGGGCTGATGGCTCAGAGCCTAGAGCCTGCTTCCGGTTCTGTGTCTCCCTCTCTCTCTGCCCCTCCCCCGTTCATGCTCTGTCTCTGTCTCAAAAATAAATAAACGTTTAAAAAAAAAAAAAAAAAAAGATTTCATTTAGAATTAGATTTTGGAGAAGTTTACTAATAATATCAAAAGGTTTTAAAATATTTGGTCAAATAGTAGGACTATAGGTCACTGGGAAACATTACTTGGTTATCCATTTAACCAGAAAGACAGTTAAAGATTTCACAGGCAATACAGAAAGTTACATACTTGTCTTAAAAAAACAAAAAAAACAAAAACTTAGTTCTTTTACTAGGAAAGATTGTTTTCTTAAGGAATCAAACACTTGATGGGGCGCCTGGGTGGCTCAGTCGGTTAAGCATCTGACGTCGGCTCAGGTCATGATCTCGAGGTTCGTGAGTTCAAGCTCCGCGTCAGGCTCTGTGCTGATGGCTCAGAGCGTGAAGCCTGTTTCAGATTCTGTGTCTTCCTCTCTCTCTGACCCTCCCCCGTTCATGCTCTGTCTCTCTCTGCCTCAAAAATAAATAAATGTTAAAAAAATTTTTTCAAAAGGAATCAGACTTGATAAAGAAAATATGAAACACGGAATTATTTTGATAAAGAATCTTTGTTTTCTTGGCAGATTATTTTAAAAGCCAAAGAAAAACCTTTATAATCTCTTATCAAGAGCAGACCAGTAATCCAAGAAAACTGTGTCCTTTTAATAGAGAGAAAACCAAATTCTAATTTTGTACCAGTGTATTTTTAATATTAAAGCTCATTTCCTTTTTTTATTTAAACAAATTTATTCCAATCTTAGGCAGCTTGACCATGCATAAAATTCCTTTCCCAAGATCCCTTATCACAAATTTTCTACAACTTTATTTTGTACCTTTGGATTTTATTCTCTGATTTTCCTCTTTCCCATTCTGAAATCACCAGCCTCACTTTAGGACAGAATTACTTTCTCTTCCCTCAACAAAATTGCATCTGCATTTCTCATGGTTTCTTTTACTGAAAACCCACATCCTACTTTCCTAGTATACAAAGATGATTCTATTATTGATTGATGCATCACAGCCACTAACTCAGGAAACAAATGGGTAAGCCCTGTGAGCTGCCTCAGCAAACTGCTCCATTCCTGGGAGTCCCAAGGCAGTTGGACACATTGAAAGCATAGCTCCTGTCTGGGTTTGCCAACACTGTTCCCAAACTCAGATAAACTAGTTGCAAGAGAAGCCAATCACTCAAGAGACAACGGTTTGGAAAAGAGAAAGGCAGAACTTTATTTTGGGTGCTGGCAGCCAGGGGAGGTGGCTCAAGCCTTAACAACTACCTCTCTGCCAACAAAATGGACACCTGGAGTTTTATAGGGGAAGAATGGGGAGATACATGCAGGAGGGCAGGCAGCACAGGATCATGGGTGGGGGTTGGTATATGTTCAGCATATGATCGTGGGCAGGGAAGGGACTGAAATGTGGTCTTCTAGGCATGCAGTTGCTATCAGGGCTTTTCTGGCCTGGCAGTCGTGTTCAGATCATTGCAAAATGTCTCTCATCAATGCATCAAGAAAATACTAAAAGAAATAAGAACAATGGGTTTCAGTTAGCATATGAGTTAAGCAATCTTGTCTATTTCTGGTCTTAACTATTGGGGTCTATAGAGGGCTTGCTGACAATTATTTCTAGTAGTTTAATTACATATATTAAAATTTTTAACCCTCGGAAACCTTAATTTTTAATGGAAAACTAAGTGAATAACTATGAACTGTTACACCAACATTCTTCAGATTGACAAATTTATGAATACATTTTGTAATTTCTCAAAAGATACTCTTCCTCATAGTAAATTTTTCCATGGAGAACCAAACATTTGGATTTTTTTAAATGTTTATTTTCTCATTTTGAGAGAGAGAGCACAAGCAGGGAAGAAGCAGAGGGATAGGGAGAGGGAGAGAATCTCAAGCAGGCTCCGTGCTGCCAGTGCAGAGCCCAGTGCAGGGCTCAAACCCACAAACCATGAGATCATGACCCGAGTCAAAACCAAAAGTCAGATGCTTAACCGACTGAGCCGCTCAGGTGCCCTGGGAACCAAACATGTTTATTAATAGACCCACCTATCTTAAGTTTCTTTGTAATAAGCCAAAAATAGATGAAACTATGTTTAGTAATTGTTTCAGTTTTTTATTTTATTTGGAAATGATCTAGATATTCAGTGATATCTCTTTCAACTTATCTCAGTATAATTTTTAAGGTTTCAAGTTACCAAAAAGATTTTTATTTTTATTATTTATTTAATATTTTTAATGTTTATTTTTGAGAGAGAGAGAGAGCGAGTTGGGGAGGAGCAGAGAGACAGAGACAGAATCTGAAGCAGGCTCCAAGCTGTCAGCACGGGGTCAACACGGGGCTGGAACTCACAAACTGTGAGATCATGACCTGAGCTGAAGTCAGTCACTTAACCGACTGAGCCACCCAGGCGCCCCACCAAAAAGATTTTTAGAAACTATTTTTAAGTAGACTGATGTCAGCAGGCAAAGTCAGAGGACCCAAAGGGGTGCCACAGGGCCCGCAAAGAGGGTACTTGGCTTTGCGCATAATGGAAATAAAACACAAGCCTAAAGGAAGCAAGAGAATTTATTGAAGACAGAGCAGATACAAACCATCTGGGGAGACTCAGAAAGAAAAAGGAACATGACTCTCATCTTTGCTAGGAAGTCTGGAGTTTTACTGAGGATGGTGGTCTGGTGTATATGTCCTCTCAGGCATCCAGGAACTGGTCAAACAAGGACTGAGTGCTCAGGTGTCTTAAATAAGTTCCTTATGCCCTGGAGCCAGGGGTCCTGGCGTCAAGGTGTTTGGAATCAGTAATAGTGGAGAACTGATAGCCCTGCCTGGTCACTCCTTAAATGTTCCCAAGTAAACAGCTTTCATTTAAAATGTTAGCCATGAGTTGGGTATGATGATGCAAACTCACTAGTTGATTAAAGAGCAGTTGGATCCAAGGGGCACCTGGGTGGCTCAGTCGGTTAAGCATTGGACTTCAGCTCAGGTTGTGATCTCTGCGGTTCATGGGTTCAAGACCCACATTGGGTTCTGTGCTGACAGCCTGGAGCCTGCTTCAGATTCCGTGTCTCCCCCTTCCAACCCCCCCCCCCCCCCCCGCCACACATACACTCACCCTCTTGTGTTGCCTGTCTCTCTCTTCCTCTCTCTCAATAATAAATAAACATTTTTTAAAAATTTTTTAAAAAGAGCAGTTGGGTCCACATTGTGTTTCTGCCTGCTGAGATAAGGTTATCTGCTCAAATGGCTAAAGTTTTCTTTACTAATATTTGTAGAAAAGACATTTAAGATTTGTCTTGACAGATAATCTTATGGAAGCTGTGGACTAGATTTGTGGCATGGGATTTTCTATAGCAGCTTATATATTTTTTTAAGTTTTTATTTAAATTCCAGTATAGTTAACATACAATGTTATATTAGTTTCAGGTGAAAGGTATAGCAACTCGATTCTTACTCAGTGCTCACCATAAGTGCACTCCTTAATCCCCATCATTTATTTTGCCCTTCCCCCACCCACCTTACCTCTGGTAACCATCAGTTTGTTCTCTAGACTTAAGAGTTGGTTTCTTGGTTTGCCCCCTCTTTTATTTTGCCCTTTGCTTGTATTTCTTAAATTCACATGAGTGAAATCATATTTGTCTTTCTCTAACTTGTTTTGCTCAGCATAATACTCTCTAGCTCCATCCACATCATTGCAGATAGCAAGATTTCATTTTTTTGATGGCTAATATTCCATTGTATAGCAGTTTATATTTTTTAAAAGCCTTTCTCCCTTTTTATTCCTTCAGTCCTAGGAATTGGGGATGGTCTAGGTAACAGTTCCCAAAGAATACCTGATAAACTATTTACATCTCAAAGGCACTGCAAAGAATGCAAGTTCTTCCAGAAAGGACTTTTGTTCCCTTTGGCCTGAATTTTTACAATACTTATAAAAGGGAAGGTTTTTAGATTGATAAAAAGGATGGGTAGATTTTGAATTGTTTCTGGAGCTTCATTTCTAGTTTTGCAAAGGTTTGTAAAGTAAGGATGGTTGCTTTTAATTCCTCAAAGAATTGATTTGCAACTTAAAAGACTTCATAGCTTGACCCACCTGTGCAGCCACATTATCTTCAGTTTGCTTTCTTATATCTGGAAGATATTCAAAGAGATGGAAATCAAAAGATGCCTGTGTTTTAGATTTAGAGTTGTGTGTTTTTGGAATGTTTTAGTGGGCACATAGTTTCATTTTAGCTTAGGGAAGGAATCCTTAAATGTTCTCATTAGGCTCTGAAAATCAGCTTCCGGTTTGGCCAACTTCTAATCATAGAGTTACTTTTTTAAAAAGTTATTTCAAATACTATGTAAGGTTTTAGCTAGGACAAATAGTAAATATTCCTGGCCATATCGAACAACCCCTTGAATTCAGAAGGCATCCTCAAAGAGGGTGCAAAAGATGTTTTATATTCCTCTCTCTCCTTGTTACTACAGAGATCTGGGAGAGTGGATTCTGGTAAGGATTATCCTCCTTAGTTGGCTTCTACCAGTTTGGCCAGGATCCCATGTGCAGGCCGTGAATGGGATTTACCTAGACAGTGTAGCTTCAGTATCTACCAGGATGTGGTGAGGTTTCCATCAATTTTAATTTTTTTTGACAATTTTCCTTGTCTATTTAAAGAATAACATAGCAGTGTACCAGAAATTCCCTCAATCTCGTCAGCTCTGGGAGGGGCCCATATGGGGCCCATATGGGGACATTCAAATTAGTATTGAAGGATTTGCACAAAACTGTTAAGAACAATCTTTTTTCCAGTATTGCAGTTAATTAATTAGAAACGAGACCTCAATTTCTGTGCCAGGGTTTTGATCACGGGCACCCAGGGGGCTGCAGTGCAGGAGGTGTTGTTTTACATACCTTTTGTGTCTTTAATTTTTTATTTGCTTTTTGCAATGAAACTTTCAGTGAAGCTATTTTGGAATCTTGAAGCCTTCTGGAAGCTTCTGCATAACAGTTAAAATTGGTATCCCATCCTTTTTGAATTTGGGAACCCTTGCTTTTAAGTGCACGTCTTACATAAATGACCTTGTCTAATTGGCACTTTCTCCATAATGGCCATTGTAATTCTAGGTTGCCTTTGGTAAGATTTTGCCATTTTTGTAGGTCTTTATGGCTACAGAGACAATAGTTGTTAGACATAAGCAGGTGTGCCAGAAGATGCAGTGCTTAACTTTTTGGAATTTAAGGATCCCATTTCTTTGAAGTCTTTGGGTCTCTCGGAGCCAAACTAATACCTATGAAGGATGTACTGCTGAGTTGGGGATTGTGTGGTGTTTTACAGTGTACTTTGCTGCAAAGAAATTTTCTTGAGGTTGGTGGGTAACCTGTGTCTGTCTAACCCACTCCATGATCAGTTTATCCTACACAGGAGTCTTAGAGTCACGTAGCAAACACTCTGACAACTTTTATGTACTCCACCTGTGCCTACCAATTTTGCAGTTTTTTGGCTTCCTAGATTTCCATCTGCAGTAGCCTTTACTTCATGTGCACATTAACACACCAGGAGTAACAAAACTGATGTTACTGCGGACTGGCCAGTAGAAGCCCTTGCGTGCACCACCAGCAATTCCCAGTGTGGAAATGAGGGCTGGGGAAGGAGCGGAACCAGAAGACCCCAACAAATGGTGACTGCAGACTGAACCACCAGTCCAACCTGTGTTTCTCCTTGTCCCTGAAACCTTCAGAAGTTTCCTTGGCACCACATTGCCCCAAATCTGTCAAGAAACAAAATTCAACTCAGTAAATTTTTTCAAATGTTTATTTATTTTTGGGAGAGAGCATGAGCAGGGGAGGTACAGAAAAAGAGGGGGACAGAGGATGCGAAGCGGGCACCACACAGAGAACAGAGAGCCCAGTGTGGGGCTCGAACCCACAAACTGTGAGATGATGACCTGAGCCAAAGTCGGATGGTTAACTGAGCCACCCAGGTGCCCCTCAGTTGAGTAAATTTTAAAGATCTTACTGGCTTTATTCAACGATTCATGAAATGAATCCAAATTGAAAAGAGCTTTGAAGAGCTGGACAAAATCAAAGATTTCTAGACAGAATGGGGAGGGATGAGGAAGTTAATAGCAAAGAGTGGATTGTTTTAGGCAAAGCCACCTTCCTTGGGTGAGGGCGATATCCGGGGTCTGTCAGGCAGTTTACTTCACTAGTGCTGACCAGGTAATTATGGATTGACTGGTTTAAGATTCCAATACTGGGAGAGGTTGAAACTATAATTAAGTTAGGCACTGAGTCTTGGTTTGGTGACATGGGACTTCTCCCAGGTGACTCCGTTTTGGGCCTGTTGTCCCACTTATAATACCTGTTAGCACTTGGACTTCCAAAATTAAAGATAAATTAAGAAATAAATTTTGGGGCAACTGGGTGGCTCAGTCGGTGAGCATCCAACTTCGGCTCAGGTCATCATCTCGCGGTTCATGAGTTCGAGCCCCGTGTCAGGCTCTGTGCTGACAGCTCAGAGCCTAGAGCCTGCTTTGGATTTTGTGTCTCCCTCTCGCTCTACTCCTCCCCCACTCACACTCTGTCTCTCTCTCAAAAATAAACCAACATTAAAAAAATAATTAAAAAAAAAAGAAATTTCAATGGGAGTGCCTGATTTCGACTCAGGCTCTGCACTGACAGCACAGGGCCTGCTTGGGATTCTCTCTCCCTCCCTCTCTGCCTCTCCCCCACTCATCTGCATGGGCTCTTTCGCCTCTCAAAATAAATACATAAACTTAACAAGAAATTTAAACGCCTTTTTTAAGAGATTTATCTAAAAAAGTTTTTAATTCACAGTTTTTAATTCTCTTTTTATAAAAATTACATTACAATCTGCATGTTAATATAAACGTAAATTTATATTTACAGTTTATATTATTTTTGTCTCTTCCCTGATTAGGTACAAATCAAGACCTATCAGCTCCTACTTTCTATTTTCCAATATCCAAATCCAGCTGTTTCCTACCCATATATTTACTCTTTAGTATCCTCGATTGTGGAAAAATTGCAAGAAATAGACCAGAGAAAGCCAGAAGACACTACTGAGCTTCAGATCTTTCAAGAAGGCATAAAGGTCTTGGAAGCACTTGTAGCCATTGCTGAAGAACAGCACCGTAAGTGTCATCACTAAATTCATACTAAATAAAAACCTGTCCCAAATCAGAAACTTAATGTTATTTTAAATGTAAAACATTCCGTTGGTCACTTAACATTATTTTTCCACATTAAAGGTCAGTGGTTAATTCCCAGTATTGATATTATTGACCCAGTATTGATATTATTGAGTGTTAATTTGAGAGATTAGAAGGATTTTTCTTCCCCCTTCAGTGGGGAAAAACGTGTACAGATCAACAGATCAAGTGAGTTTACAACTCTGTGTAACGAACATTTACACCCTTCAACCCAGAACTTATATCATTTATTTACTTGCCAGGTTCTCAGCTGGTGGCCTGTCTTCTGCCCATCCTCATTTCCTTCCTTTTGGATGATAATACTCTGGGATCAGCAACTTCCATAATGAAAAGTTTACATGACTTTGCTTTGCAACATCTCATGCAGATTGGGCCTCAGTATTCTTCAGTTTTTAAAAATGTAATGGCTTCTTCTCCAGCCCTGAAAGCCCGCCTTGAGGCTGCTATCAAGGGCAATCAGGAAAGTGTCAAAGTCAAGATACCAACATCTAAACATACCAAGAACCCTGGAAAGAATGCAAGCATCCAATTAAAGACCAATTTCCTCTGATTTTTTTTTTTGTTTTAATAGTAAACACCTTAATAAAATAGTTGATTACTTCTCTTTGGGGACAAAAGTGACATTTTAGACACAAGTGCACTTGGAGGTCTGGTTGATTGTCTTAAATAGCTGTGACTTTTCAAAGTAATGTCAAACTTAACATTTTTTGTGGGTTTTTTGTTTTTCAGTTTACTAAAACCACAGAGCTCTCACCAGGAATTTCAAGAAAGTGCTAAAAAATTGAACGTACTAAACAGCCCACTGCTTTAAAAATGAGTTGGTTTTCTTCTGACAGTCCATACACATTATGGTATACTTAATATTTTGACAGATACAGATTAGACTCTAGTATAAATTATCTGCATTTATAGTGTATCCCAATTGCTGATTGAAAATTCTGCCTTATTCAGTAATTATATTAAACTTTCTTGAATTTCTCAAACAACATAAATGATTGGAAAACTATTTAGGAAACTTGGTTTAGAATTATACAATATGTAGTAGTACAAGTTAACTACAGCCCTACAGTGTAACTTAAGATCTGGTGTCTATAAATATCATGGCTTTTCATCACCTTTTGGTTTGGCTTATATTGGGTTCAAGAAATGGAAATTTTACTTAATAGGAGGCATCTCCACTTAATTTCTCAGAGGATTTTCTGTTGCCTCTCTTCCTGACAATTTTGTTCATTTTCATTTATGACAGACATTCATATCAATGAGTTTAATATAGATTCACATCTATATTTAGGTCAACTATGGGTTTATGTAAAACAACAAATTTAGATCATCAACAAATGCAAGTATGTTTTTTTATGAAACATATTTTAATATAGAAAAAAACCTAATGATAGAGTCATATTGGTTGAAAAAATATTTTTTAACTCTTGATGATCATTGACTCTCCTTCCACTTCAGTGTTATATGTATGAATCAAGCACTATGTCACAACATAGCATTTCCCTGTTAAAAGTTACAAACTGGAGTGATAGGGGCATGTTCAGAATTGAGAAAAAATACTTTGAGTCAAGAAAGAACAATGTGATGTACTCTATTTTATTATGTTTGTATATAAATACTCTTGTAAATTGTTCAGAATGAAAACACTTGACAAAATCTAACACTACAATCAGTTTTTTAATTTACATAAATAAAGCTAATTTTCTTTATCATTCTTGTATTTGAGATTATTTTGCCTACAAAAGATGACTGATTCATCCCACAGATTCCAGAAAATCAATTCTCTGGAGCAAATAATATACCTTCTCTGAAACTTGATATTTTTATTAGAGGAGCCCTTTCTTTGAAGCATTCTTAGCAATGGTTTGGATTCTCTATCTTCCTAATTGTGCAAATTTGAGTATACACTTACTCTTTCCTTCACCTGAATGCCCTTCTCTCTGTTGTATCTGGCAGATTCCCATTCCTTCTAGGCTTGGTTTAAATGCCAATTCCCCTTGTTAACTATCCTTAACACTTCTTACCCCCCTCTTACACCAAGCAGATTTAACGGCTTCCTCGCCTGTGTTCCTGTAATATTTTACATGTTCTTCTGTGCATGGAACATCGCATTGCATTTTAATATCTCCCTTTTAGACCACCTTCTCAAGGGAGGAATTGTGTTTTGTAATTGCCTTTGTGGCATCAAGTAGATACTTAATCACTGTTGAACTGTACTGATACAAGATGGATTTCAGCTCAGAAATCTACTTCTTTGTCAAGGCAAATGCTAGACTGGGTTGTTCTCAGGATACAACTCACTAATTTGATTTGATTTTTGAGTTCTTTTGTCTGTTTCATTTAGTTCTTTTTTTTTTTTTTAATGTTTACTTATTTAGAGAAAGAGAGCATGAGTGAGGAAGGGGCAGAGAGAGAGGGAGACAGGATCTTAAGCAGAGCACAGAGCCTGATGCAGAGCTCAGACTCAGAAACTGTGACATCATGACCTGAGCCAAAGTGGGATGGTTAATCAACTGAGCCACCCTGGCATCCCATTTAGTTTGTTCTTAAACATTAAGATTTCCTAGCAGTACCTATCAAAATAACACCACCATTCTTCATAGAGCTAGAACAAACAATTCTAAATTTTGTATGGAACCACAAAAGATGCAGAATAGCCAAAGTAATGTTGAAAAAGAAAACCAGGGGTGCCTGGGTGGCGCAGTTGGTTGAGCATCTGACTTCGGCTCAGGTCATGATCTCACTGCTCGTGAGTTCAAGACCCGCGTCGGGCTCTGTGCTGACAGTTCAGAGCCTGGAGCCTGCTTCCGATTCTGTGCCTCCCTCTCTCTCTGCTCCTCCTATGCTCATTCTTTGTCTCTCTGTGTCTCTCAATAATAAATAAATGTTTAAAAAAAAAAAAAGAAAAAGAAAACCAAAGCTGGAGGTATCACAATTCTGGACTTAAAGCTATACTACAAAGCTGTAATCATCAAGACAGTATGGTACTGGCACAAGAACAGACACTCAGATCAATGGAACAGAATAGAGAACCCAGTAATGGACCCACAAATGTATGGCCAACTAATCTTTGACCAAAGAAGGAAAGAATATCCAATGGAATAAAGACAGTCTCTTCAGCAAATGTGCTGGGAAAACTGGGCAATGATATGCAGAAGAATGAGCCTGGACTACTTTCTTATACCATTTACAAAAATAAACTCAAAATGGATGAAAGACCTAAATGTAAGGCAGGAAGCCATCAAAATTCTACAGGATAAAACAGGCAACAACCTCTCTGACTTTGGCCATAGCAACTACTTTCCACATACGATGCCAGAGGCAAGGGAAACAAAAGCAAAAATGAACTATTAGGACCTCATCAAGATAAAAAATCTTCTGCACAGCAAAGAAAATAATCAACAAAACTAAAAGGCAACCAACTGAATAGGAGAAGATATTCACAAGTGATCTATCGGATAAAGGGCTAGTATCCAAAATCTATAAAGAACTTAACAAACTCAACACTCACAAAACAATCCAGTGAAGAAATGGGCAAAACATGAATGGACTGCTCAACGTCACTCATCATCAGGGAAATACAAATACAAATCAAAACCACGTTGAAATACCGCCTCACACCTGGCAGAAGGGCTAAAATTAACACCACAGGAAACAACAGATGTTGGCAAAGATGCACAAAAAAGGGAACCCTTTTACACTACTGGTGGGAATGCAGACTACTGTAGCCACTCTGGAGAAAGGTATGGAGGTTCCTCAAAAAATCAAAAACAGAGCTACCTTACAACCCAGGAATTGCACTACTAGGTATTTATCCAAAGAATACAAAAATGCTGATTGAAAGGGGCACATGCACCCCAATGTTTATAGCAGCACTTTCAACAATAGCCAAATTATGGAAAGAGCCCAAATGTCCATTGACAAATGGATAAAGAAGATGTGGTGTGTGTATATATACACACACACACACAATGGAATATTATTTGTGATCAAAAAGGATGAAATCTTGCCATTTGCAAAAAGGTGGATGGAACTAGAATGTATCATGCTAAGTGAAATAAGTCACTACTAGAAAGACAAATATGATTTCACATGTGGAATTAAAGAAACAAAATTGATGACCATAGGGGAAGGGAAGGAAAAGTAAGATAAATACAGAGAGGGAGGCAAACCATAAGAGGCTCTTAAATACAAGAATAAACTGAGGGTTCCTGGAGGGGTTGTGGGTGGGGGTTAGGCGATAGGCCTTAAGGAGGACACTTGGGATGAGCACTGGGTGTTAAATATAAGTGATGAATCATTAAATTCTACTCCTGAAACCATTACTACACTCTGTTAACTAACTTGGATTTAATAAAAGCACTGTGAACCTATGCTCCCCAGAAATACTAAGACTTCTACTTATCATTTAATGATATAGTTTTCTGAATTGTTTGGGTAAAGGTGTTACATGAATATCAGTAGTTATGAAAATATATGTCAAGTATCATGGAATTAGGAACTTTGATTTAGGCACTATTCTATAGGTTTTTGTTTTTTTTTAATGTAACACCTTGTTAATACAACACTGAATATATCCTTAGTGTATCCTTAGTGATAAGGAAATTAAGGCTTCACACCTGGGATTTGAACCCATCTTTTGGATCCAAGGTCCATGCTGGAGACAAAACAAGTGCTCTGGCAGTCAAAGGGTAGCTTTTCTCTTTTCAAGGGCTCCACATTCCCTCAGCCTTCCTCACTCCTTGCTGAAGGTGTTTGCAGGTGTATTTCTCTAAGTTGCGACCAGAAGCTTTCTAGTCAATAGGAAAACGTTTTGTTTTTTAATTGTGTCCTCCACAGTTTGCATGGGAACAGTTTATATGATTAGATATTGACGTAAGTTTTGATTTGTTTAAAGGTGAATAGTTTAATCTGAAAAATACATAAAAAATTGTTTATTTCTGTTTTTATTTTAAAAAGTCTCCAGTTGTGATAAAGTAGTTAGCTTAGTAACTCTTCATAATGAAATATATTGATTAGTAACTTGGCTGAATCAAAGTGGTATATTTGTCTTGAGCTTTTATTTTTCTAACTGAAGAAATAGAGCTAAATTTACCAGTGGAATCCAGTTCTATTTAAGCCACTGTTTCCAAGCTTATCATGGAAAGACTAAGAAAATAACACTGGATTTCTGTTAATAGAGCATTGAAGTAAAATATTATTTCTCTAAGAGAGAACTTCAACATCAACCTTAAAGGGAACATTATGGCACTTATATCAATACAGTAAGTCCTGTAAGTGTTATAAGCATAGGAGTGCCTAGCTGTTTCAGTTGGAAGAGCATGTGACTCTTGATCTCGGGATCGTGAGTCCAAGCCCCACATTGGGTGTAGGGTACTTAAATTAAAAAATAAACATGGGGCGCCTGGGTGGCTCAGTCAGTTAAGCATCCGACTTCAGCTCAGGTCATGATCTCACAGTTTGTGGGTTCGAATCCCTGCATCCCGTGTCACACTCTCGGCTGATAGCTCAGAGCCTGGAGCCTGCTTCAGATTCTGTGTCTCCCTCTCTCTCTGCCCCTCCCTACTCGTTCTCTCGTTCTCTCTCTCTCTCTCTGTCTCTCTCTCCCCCCTCCCTCCCTGTCTCTCAAAAGTAAACATTTAAATAAATAAATAAACTTAAATAATTATAAACATGGTGATATGGGAGCCCAGAGAAGAAAAACAAGGCTTATAGGATGGACTTCATGGAAGTCCGTGGAATATCATAAGATACAGGCTTAGAGAATAGTACTTACTTGATGGAATAAATGCAAAACCCAGCAGTTCTTTGTAACATTAATTTTGAGGAGAATTCCCTCTATGCCATATTCTACAGATTTGCCTTTGTCTTTTTATTACTAGTTTGCATTAAGAGGGAAGAAATTTCAACCCTCAAACTGATAAACTATGATGATGTTAATACACAGCTGACAACATGTGAAAGAAATACTCTACTCAAAACAAAACAAAAAACCTGGGGCGCCTGGGTGGCTGTTGGTTAAGCGTCCAACTCTTGATTTCGGCTCAGGTCATGATGTCATGGTTCGTGGGTTCGAGCTCCACATCAGACTCCACGCTGGCAGTGCAGGACCTGCTTGAGATTCTCTTTGTCTCCCCCTCTCTCTGCCTCTCCCCTGCTCAAAATAAGTAAATAAACACTCAAAATAAGTAAATAAACTTTTTTTTTAAAAAAACTATAAAACCTATAAAGTTAAAATGTTGGATCATTTCTGGAAGTTTAATGATTGCATTAAAGCAAACAACCCTAAAACGTCGACAGCCTGCCTGTATGTATCTTCCCAGAGTCCACTGACATTTATAACTGTAGGGCCAAGGTAATTACATATATTGCATTTTCTCTATCAGTTGAATATACTTTCTTTACAAATAATTTGTTAGCCCTTGCAATGCCTCAATTGATCAGGAGAGTTTTACCTCCATGTTTGCTAGAAATAACATTCTCCCAACTCCCTGCTGACGGTGATCATCCACTAGTTAATTAATTGTCCTGTGTTGACTTTCTTGTTTACTCATCTATTTAACTGATGCAGGCCTGTGCTTTTAGCTTTGAGGAAATGGGGAATTTGGGGCTGTTTTGGTTATATCCAGTACAGAACACAAACACAATCCCAGCTTCTGTATATTCAGAGGAGCTAGATTCCTTTCATTGCATTTCTGTTTGGGTAGGACTCCTGCTGGCTTTCCTCTTTGGATCTCTATAAAATGATGATTCCACGGGCTATTGGGGGAAAAGTCTTGTTACTTGGTAGCCATTCTTCGTACGCACTCACATATCATTCTTTAACTAGTGTATTCTAAAAAACCTTTTTTTTTTTTAAAGAATTCTAACTATATTTTTTAAGAAAATAGGTCATTACTGCCAGTGAAAAACTAATAATGTTGACAGTGTTTTGCTTGATGGAATCAAAATTTAATCATTTTTTTCCTGAAAAAATATCTACAGGCAAGAATAATTGATGAATGAATATATACATGCCCAACACATATCAGAAGTAATGGATTGCTTTATGAAATAAAATATTCCAAGAAGGAACAAAAATGATATTTTTAAAAGCAATTTAAAGTATGTAAGAGCAATTTTGTTAGTGCTATTATTGAAGATAATGCACGTGGCCTCAGAAAAAGAATGTGCATATGCAGCCGAAACTGAGGCTCTCTACTACACAATGAGGCCTAAAAACCCTAGTATTTCTGTTGGTTACTTGTTTCCCATTTTAACAATGCTGTGCACTTTTTATGTTATAATCAAATGCTGGGAAATTGCTCACCACTCCCTGAATTGCCAGGGTGATTGGTCTTCCCATACCTTTCCTCCCTTGTGTCAGGCAATTCCTAGAAACACATCTTCTAAACCATTTTTTCAACACAAACATGTCTTAAAAATAGATTTTCTAAGTTATGGAAATGCTTTTGTTTCAGCAGTCAACAGGCCTATGTCCACATCAAATGAGAAGTGGTTAGACAATGTACTTCCTATTCTCCAGTCAGGGGTGTTCTCCAGTCAGGGTACTCTGCCATTTGCTACATTCTTCACTGCAGATGCTTTTTCTTTTCAGTAATGTGACCATTCTCATGTCTTAATGTTGTATTAAAAATTTTGTAGAATTGTCTATGATACGAATATGTTTCCTTAGTTGTTTGATTAATGTTCTTAATATGTACTGGAACTTCCAGAAATCACCCTAGAATCTGTCTCTGAGCACACACATGCCTAACCCATTTGGAACAGTTTGGACTATTTTTAAAGGTTGGGGGGGCACCTGGGTGGCTCAGTTGGTTAAGTGTCCAACTTCAGCTCAGATCATGACCTCGTGGTTTGTGAGTTCGAGCCGCACGTCGGGCTCTGCCTACTTGGGATTCTCTCTCTCCCTCTCTCTCTGACTCTCCCTGGCTTGTGCTTGCTCTCTCTCTCTCTCTCCCCGCCACTCCTCTCTCTCAAAAATAAATACATAAACATTAAAAAAAAAAAAAAAAAAGACTGGAGTTTCCATACTCTTCCTTAAAAACCTATCTAGCATATCTCATTATTTTAGTTTCATAATCATTTTCTGCAATCATTTTAAAGTGCCTGTCAGTGGTTTCTTAGCTATGTCACCTAAAGCACAAGTTAAAAAGTAGGTGGGTAGGACTTAATCAAAATTAAACACTTTTATGTTTCAAAGGACACCATCAAGAAAGTGAAAAGACAATCTACAGAATGGGAGAGAAAGCTTTCCAAATCATATATCTAACAAGATCTAGTATCCAGAATATATAAAGAACTCTTAAAACTCAATAATGAAAAGACAATTTAAAATTGGGCAAAGGATGTGAATAGGCCTTTCTCCAAAAGAAGATATACAAATGGCTAATATACACATGAAAAGATGTGCAACATCATTAGTCATTAGGGAAATGCAAAGACCCAAAGAGATAGTACTTATATCCACTGGGATGGCTATGATCAAAAAGAAAATAACAAATGCTGAAATTAGAACCTCTGTACATTACTGGTGAGAATTAGTAGAGTTGTTTTGGACAACATTTGGCTCATTTCTCAAAAAGATCCAGCAATTCCACTCCTGGGTATGAAAAAAATTAAAAACAGTCACACAGGGGCAACTGGCTGGCTCAGGAGTGTGCCATGTGCCACTCTTAGTCTCAGAGTTGTGAGCTCAAGCCCCACATTGGGTGTGGAGCCTACTCAAAAAATAAAAAACTAAAAATTAAAAACACACAAAAAATGTACATGAATATTTATAGCGGAATTATTGACAATAGCCAAAAAGTGGGAACAACCCAAGTGTCCATCAACTGATGAATATAGAAACTGAATATAGAATATAGAAATATAGAATAGAGAATATAGAAATATAGAGAATATAGAAATATAGAATATAGAAACTGAATATAGAAAATGTGTATGTATATATGTATAGTCATACAATTGAATATTATTCAGCCATAAAAAGGAATGAAGTACTTATACATGTTACAATATAGATGATTCATTATATGATTGCATTTATATGAAAAGTCCATTTACATGAAATGCCTATAAATAGGCAATTCTGTATTGTCAGAAAGTAGATTAGTGGTTGTCAGGAGTTAGGGAAGGGTGAGAGGGGAGGAATGCTAATGGGTTGAAGAATGAAGAAAATAGTCTGGAATTAGTGATATTGGCTCCACAACCTTTTGAATACAATAAAAACCACAGAATAGCACACTTTAAAAGGGTGTATTGGGCTGTTTGGGTGGCTCACTCGGTTGAGTGTCCGACTCTTGATTTTGGCTCAGGTCATGATCCCAGGGTCATGGGACTGAGCCCCACATTGGCGGTGGGGGGCCTGCTTAAGATTCTCTCTTGGGTCACCTGAGTGGCTCAGTCAATTAAGCATCCAACTCTTGATTTGGGCTCAATCATGATCTCAAGGTTCATGAGTTTGAGCCGAGTCGGCCTCCATGCTGACAGTGTGGAGCCTGCTTAGGATTCTCTCTCTCTCTCTCTCTCCCTCTCTACTCCTATCTCACTCAGTGTCTTTCTCTCTCAAAAACAAATAAATTTTAGAACAAAACAAAAAACAAAAAGATTCTCTCTCTCCCTCTGCCCCTCTTATCTGCTCGTGTTCTCTTTCTCAAAAAAACAAAAATAAATCTCTATTTTAAAAAAGATGTATTTTATGGCACAAATTTGTTAGGGGTTGAATTGTGTCATGCAAAAGATGCTAAAGTCCTAACATAGTACCTCAGAATGTGACCTTATTTGGAAATAGGGTCATTGCAAATGTGTATAGTTAAGATGATAGTTAATATCAGTCATATTAAGGTAGGGTGGCCCTTAATCCAATCACACTAGTGTTCTGGTAAGAACAGGAGAATGCTGTGTGAAGACAGAGACACATAGACACAGAGGGAAGATGGACATATGAAGACTGAGGCAGAGATGGGAGTTACCAGTTATGGAGACCAAGGAATGCTTGGCCCTACAAGAATCTGAAAGAAGCAAAGAAGGATCCTCCCCTAGAGGCTTTGGAGGAAGCATGGCCCTGCCAACAACTTGATTTTCAGTTTTAGCCTTCACAAGTGTGAGAGAGTAAGCTTCTGTTGTTTCCCTTCTTATCCATGGTGTCACTTTCCAAGGTTTCAGTTATGCAGGTCAACCGTGGTCCAGAAGCAGATGATCCTCCTGGTCATTAGACTGACAATATCCTGACACTGTGTCGCAACACCTACATCATTCACTTCCCTTTGTCTCATCACATAGGTGTTTTATCATCTCATGTCATCACAAGAAGGGGAAGTTCAGTACAATTATATATTTTGAGAGAGAGACCACATTCATATAATTTTTACTACAATATATTGTTATAATTGTTCTGTTTTCTTATTAGTTACTCGTTAGTCTTTTACTGTGCCTAATTTATAAATTAACTTTATCATAAATATGCATGTATAGGAAAAACAATAGTATGTATATAAGATTTGGTACTACCTATGGTTTTAGGCATCCACCAGGAGTCTTGGAACTTATCTCCTGATATGGAGGAACTACTGTAGTGATAATTTGTCACAGCAGCCTTAGCAAATTCCTACAGATTTATTTCTCACGTTTCAAAACTGGAGTCAGTTGTAAAGAAGAGACCAGACTATACTTGGCACATAGTAGTTGCACAATATATAAAGTGAACATGGTTTATTTTGATGGGACGAAAGAGTACTGGGAATAGCACCTCACTTTGTGTAGGTCAATTTTATTGATAGACTATAATTCTTTATTGTTTAAAATCAGCAGACTGATTTTTTAGTTATCTAACTTAATAGTGCTATTTCAGTTCTCCAAACACATCAGATTCTGTGTTGCGTTTCTGCCTGTTGGCCCTGGTATACCCAACTGTGTGATTTTAGGAAAGCCACTTTACTGAGTTTTCACTCTTCTCATCTACAAAATGTTTTTTTCTCCTTCACATTTTAATAATGAGAATCAAATCAAAGTACATGTGAACACACTCAGAACCCCAGGTATAAAGCATTATTCTTCCAATACCATGGGACCCCAAAGTCTTCATTAAAATTACCTTCAGGCGGGGGCGCCTGGGTGGATCAGTCAGTTAAGCATTGACTCTCGGTTTGTTCTCAAGTCATGATTTCTGGATTCATGGGATTGAGCCCCGCTTCAGTCTCTGGACTGACTGCATGTGGAACCTGCTTAGGATTCTCTCTCTCTCCTCTCTCTGCCCCTACCCATATGCATGCATGCGCTCTCTCGCTCACTCTCTCTCTCTCTCTCTCTCAAATAAACTTAAAAAATTTTTTAATATAAATGACTGGATAAATGATAGAAAACAGAAAATCTCTCATGTTGAAGAATTCCAAATAATTTATGTTGTAGATATTCCAAACTTAAGGAGGTAAAATAATTCCCCATCTCTTAAGTATGGGTTGCACATAGTGATTTCCTTTCAAAGAAACAGGAAGGTAAAAAGAACAACTTTACACTGGAGAAACCTTATAACACTACTTAAGCCAGGCGATCCAGTTACATCAATAACAATAAGTTATGTTGATAGTGTGTACCTTTGATAGGCTATGATGAGAATGGCATTTTACCTCCCTGGTCTTCTTCCCCCAAACCCCTAGCACCAGTCTAATTATGAGAAAAACATCAGGTTTTATCAGACAAACCCAGACTGAAGGGCACTCTATAAAACACCTAGCCAGTACTCTCCCAAACTGTCAAGGTTATCAAAAACAAGAAAAGTCTGAAAAACTCCCAACCAAGAAAAGCCTACGGAGACATGACTGAATGTAATGTGACATTCTGGATGGGATCTTTGAACAGAAAAAGGGAATGAGGCAAAAACGAAGGAAATCCAAATAAAGTATGAACTTTTCTTAATAATAAAGTATCGATATTGATTCACTACTTGTGGCAAATGTGCCATACTAACGTACTATGTTAATAATCGGTGAAAACTGGGTGTGTGATGTATGGCAGCTCTGTTCTATCTTTACTACCTTTCTGTAAATCTATACAACTACTCTAATTCCATACATACTACTTTAAAAAGAAAAAGAAAGTCTGATTCAGAATGTCTGGGGTAAGGGCCAATAATTTGCATTTTTAACCAGCACTTGTTTCCCAGAAACACCATCCTTACTGACGTCTGCTCCCAGCCTGGCCTTCATTCAGCCTGATGCAGGAGGCTCTGAGGCCACGTGACCACTGCCTGCAGTCAGTTTGCTGATTAACACTGTAACAGGTATTTGCAAAGTAGGTCAATTCAGTCTCTTGTTCACCTGTGTTTTTAGGTATTAGACTAGCACGTAACTCTGTCCCCGGTCACCAGCAGGAAAAGGTGTGGTGGAATAGAAGAGGAGGTGCCTGGCTTCCATTTTGAGAGTAACACCCATCTTAATGAGTGTCAAAACACCTTAGTCACTTCCATTTTGTTTACGCTGCTCAGTTTCCATGTACCACTTCCTTCCTGGTCTCCGTCCCAGATCAAAGAATTAAGTGCCAAGTGCTACCACACAAAAGGAGTTGGAGAAAATGGCCACGATCAATAACATTGTTCCTGGACCTTTGTTACTAGGAGTCATTTCCTCAGTCTTAATCCTCAGCTCATCACATTCCTAATGCTGTCTCCTTTTCTCTTACCCAGATAACACCAATGCCTCTTGCAGGTAAGAAGATTACTGAGTCAAATGAGCTACAGTAGAGTTTAGGCAAATTATCAAAAAGCTCTAGGTATAACAGCTGATGATCCCTAGTAACTTAAGCTACTTTATTAAAAACTCAGTATCGGGGGGAGAAAACTGGCAAGAACAGGGCAGATCTCAGACCTAGTAGGACAAAGAACACTGCTGGGAGGTAGGTTCTTTTCAAGTCCTTGGAAAACATACAACCATGAATGTCAGTTGATACAGTGTTTTCATCACATGGGCATTACCACATGGGTGTGTGTGTGCGTGTGTGTGTGTGTGTGTGTCCATGGCTACATTTCTTCCCTTATCAGAAGAATGATGACACTTTTCTTCCTACCATACTCTTCTCTCCGAGGACAGGGAAAGAGTACATCCTTCTCTTTGGTGCTTACCCTCAATGCTGTCTCTCTCTCTGTTCCCAGCTGCAGATAGTATTGCCCAGCCCACTGGCACACATGGGCCTCTTCATCTTTGCACAATCCTTGTGTTTTCTTAACACAAGCTCCCCTCCTCTTTGTTCATTCTGTTCTGTTCAGAGTCTAGAAATAGAGACCTGGTTTCACAATTGATTCATCATGACCCTGAGTGAGATCACTGCTAATTAAGAATTATCATATCTGTTAAAAGCACTTCCTCTAAACTCAAAAAACAACCAACAGAAACATAAGCACCTATTGTGTGCAACGCACTGTGTGACTATAAGGAAGTACCAGCAAAGAAAGAGCACTGAATTCTAGCATGGTGGATCTGCCGCTGACTAATTTTGTTAGCTTGGGCAACAAGCTTCCTGGGCTGCAGTTTCTTCCCTGCAAAACAGTTGAGCCTACTGTGACCACATATCCCAGTTTGCTTAGGAGTCCCAGTTTTAGCAATGAAAGTTCTGTGTCTCGGGAAACTTCTCGGTACCAGGTAAAACAGCATGGTTTGTGCCTGTCTTGGAAGGCTTTCTGAGATCTTTGTAATTCTGATACTTCTAGGTCTAAGCCTCAGAAATGCCGTCTGGGCCCTTTTGAGAGTTGTGGACACACAGGGAGGGTGGTGGCTATATGCAAAAAACTTGGAAGACTTCCTGCCTCCTGACCTATGACTCATGGGATGCTGCAGGGCATCATTCCTAACATCTCAGGGAAAAAGAGATCGGCTGAGAATGGTACACTCAGGCAAAAGATACTCTTGAGGTTCCCGGTGGGAAAGAATCGAAAACAATTGACTAATGAAAGGAATTTGTAGCACATGTTGAGGCTACCAGCATTCTTGCAATTGAGCCAATGACCTTTTAAGCTACATCCACAACTGACCAGCTCCTTGGCCATCATCCCAATGAAGGCTCCTTTCCCAGTTTAGACTGTATGCGATACTGGCTTGGCAGCGAGTCTTTCAGCCTTCTCTGATACAGATTTCTTCCAGCCTAAAATCACATGAAATCAACTTCCTAATAAAGGCTTTTAAAAAAAATTTTAAATAAAGGCTTTTTAAAAACAAACAAGAGCAAATGACTGCCCCTGCTGACATTGACAACTGATTCCGTTGTCTTTTTTTCATGACTTTTAAGAAAAGGATTCTTGGGTGACTTGAATCAAGAGGGAAGACAGGGGCGCCTGGGTGGCTCAGTCGGTTGAGCCTCCGACTGAGGCTTGGGTCATGATCTCATGTTTGTGAGTTCAAGCCGCACATCGGACTCACTGCTGTCAGCGCAGAGCCCGCTTTGGATCCTCTGTCCCCCTCTCTCTACCCCTCCCCTGCTTGCGATATCTCAAAAAAACAAAAAACACACATTAAAAAAAACAACAGAGGGAAGACAGCTGAACTCAGTCTTGAGTGGATTTACCACTCTGCAAGGGACAACAGAAGCGGCCAGCTGGCCCTGAGCTGACTCTGAAAAGAAATGCAACTTGCTGCAGATTCATATTTATTTTAAGCAAACTTCATAATCACCTTGTACGTTTTCTTTGTGCCTGACTTAATTTTGGCTTTTTGCTTATGATCAACTCCTATTTTGATCTCACCTCATAGAATAAATTTGGCCCAATTTCCTTCTCAGTTTTTCCTTCTTAAACAGCTGAATCCAAAACACAGCCACAACTAATTATTGAGTGGTAATAGAATGTTCATGGAGGAAGTCAACAGTGGTAAATTAACACAAACTAAGGAACCAAGTAACAAAATCAAGGAACTTCTCTCTCAGCAAATTAGGACAGCAGTTATGTAAAGTCTCTTTACCTAGCTTCCCAAAGATACAATAAACATCAAGTTAAACTGGTTCAATTAAACAGTAAAATCAGATTAAGCTGGTTTAAGAAGTATGTGTCCAACAGTAATATTTCCCCCTTCCTTTCCCCTTTCTGTTAGCTCTACTTTAGTAGATAGAATCTAAGACTATTAACAAAGGAAACTTACAGCCACAAGTTCGTGAGTTATTATCCAGAGATTAATTATGACTCAAAAGAAGATTCCTGTTTACACATAACCAAGATAGTAGTAAAGGGATCTAGCAGCATGAGTATCTACAGAAGATATTTTTGGTGATGCATGGTCAACATGGGTGAGACTGACCAAATAGGAAGGCTCTAGGCATGTGACTTTATTTTTTTATGGGCATTTTTAAATGTTTACTTACTTATTTTGAGAGAGAAAGAGAGAGCACACACACAAGTGGGGGAGGGGCAGAGAGACAGGAAGACAGAGGATCTAAAACGGGTTCTGCCTTGACAGCAGAGAGCCTGATATGGGGCTGGAACCCATGAACCACGAGATTATGACCCAGCCGAAGTCAGATAGTTAACCACTGAGCCACCCAGGTGCCTCTCTAGGCATGTGACTTTGAATTCTTTCAGTTGAAAAATATCATATGTCACCTAATAGACTGTGAAGAAATTAAAAGATATTAGAATTTGGCAGGTGGCCAAAGTTCTCGTGATTGGCAACAATGGGCCACCAGCCCTCTCCTCTGGCCTTTGAGTTTAACTCCTCATCTGTGGGGATGGGGGGAGGGAGGGGAAACTTTGACTTTCTTTAAGTCTTACCTGGGAAAGCATTTCTGACAAACAAAATCAGATGACACCAAAGCGGTCCAGTGGAAGCCTGATTCAGCCCCGAGTGTGTATCACAATTATCAACCACAAGGTCAGGTTTGTGCTATCCAGCCGGAGGTCAGTGCTGTCCTGCTCAGAAACCGTCCCCTGACTCTTCCCCTCGGCCTCCTTCCCTCAGTGGCAGCGGCTTCTGCAGGACTGGCCAAGATTAAGGCTCCAGACCCCCTCGCACCAAGGAGGAGTTGCGTAAACAGCTGGAAGACCGAAGGTGGAGCTGTCCCAGCTGCGCCACCATGAAGTGGCAGCCTCTCCAAGATCCGAGTTGCTCACAAATAACATGGCCCATGTATTCGCTGTCATGAGCCAGACTCAGAAAAAGAACTCGGGAAATTCTACTAGGGGAAGATCTGCGGCCCGGGAAGACAGGTGCCACGTGTGGCCTGATGAACAAGCACCAAGAGAACCTGGAGCCCATGAAGCAGGCACGGAAGGAGCAGCGGTAAGTGGTCAAGGCCTGAGCACCTCCATCACTAAAAAACAAACTGACAAAAAACCTCCAAGCCCCCACTGTGTGCTGGGCACAGTCATCTCAAAAGATGCACAAACTCTTCCCCATGTTTTTTACTTTCTTTTTTTAAGCTTATTTTGGGAGAGACATGGAGGGAGCACAAGTGGGGGAAGGGCAGGCAGAGAGGGGGAGACAGAGAATCTAAAGCAGGCTCTGTGCTGACAGCAGAGAGCCTGATGTGGGGTTCAGAACTCGCAGAACTGCAAGATCATGCTCTGAGAGGAAGTCAGACCCTCAACCAACTGAGCCCCCCTGGGCGACCCCACCCCCAACACATTTTTTTTCTTCCAAGATGGGGATTGTGGAGATGTGGCAAGTTCATGAGAAAGCTTTGTTTTTGTCAGGATTTTGTTTTTGTGTTTTTAATAGTAAAGTTACATATTTTAAACTGATCTCTGAGGGTGCCTGGCTGGCTCAGTCAGTAGAGGATGCTACTCTTGGTCTCAGGGTCCTGAGTTCAAACCCCACATTGGTTGTAAAGCTTACTTAAAAAAAAAAAAAAAAAAAAAAGGTCCTTGTAGGAGTTCTGTTTGTCACCTCATCCTCCTCCCCTGAAAGCAGTTGTTTCCTTAAGTCCTTCCTGTGGAGGTTAATTCGCACTCACTGGTTTGATCCTCCTACAAATTGAACGCAAATCTAAGGCACCATTCTGCAAAGAGGAGAAAAGGCTGGATTTGTGACCCATTAAGTTTTCCTACCCAGAATGTAATACCATTGCATTCTGGGCATAGCTAGTCTAATGTGGACATGAAAGGCTGACTCGGGGTAGGGTGGAGGTCTATCCTGACTAGCAAAATGGCATTTGCGCTGAGTGTTTTGGGCCCAAGTATTCGAGGCCATATCATGTGGCATTCATGATGCAACCAAAAACCTTAGAGCTCCAGGCTCTGCTACCAAAGAATACAAAATGCATTGGAGGGGATCTCCATTTTTCCTCCCCAACAGGGATACATTCTTCAATGTGTTCCCAAATTTTCCAGGAAAAAAATGGGTATTTTGTGTCTTTTTTTCCAGATCGGTGATTTATCCTGTTTGGTCTGAAACTCTTGCTGTAAAATCCTATTTGCTCTGGCCCAACTAAAACATCTCTGTTTTGGAGTGCCTGGGTGGTTCAGTTGATTAAGCATCCGGCTTCAGCTCAGGTCATGATCTCACAGTTTGTGAGGTCAAGCCCCAAGTTGGGCTCTGTGCTGACAGCTCAGAGCCCAGAACCTGCTTCAGATTCTGTGTCTCCCTCTCTCTCTGCCCCTCCCTTGCTCACACTCTGTCTCTCTCTCTCTCTCTCTCAAAAATAAATAAACATTAAAAAAAACTTTTTAAATAAAACATCTCTGTTTTATAGGTTAATACAAAGGTGAAGTTTAGTGATTAAGTACAAATAGTTGTTTAGAGAATTCTACAGATTGATCATTGTGTCCTTTCCATTTTTAGGGCAAGCATAAATGAAATAAGACTTTTAAGATATTGTTGTTCCTAATCGGCTATGATTAGGAAAGGATTTTTTTCCTTCCCAAGTACCACAGTCTTTCCAAGAAATTGAGCTCTTGTAGTATTCCCTGAGAATAGCCCTATATGGAGAACAAGAAAAGACTGAGCCCTCTTCCCGCAGTTCCTTCTGGTCCTAAGATGCAGACCATCTGAATTTTCATTATAAAGGAGTAAGTTTAGTAGTTTATCTTGGCTTTCCAGCCCCAGCCCCTGGTGACGTTGATGCCCAGGAAGAACTGGATTGCCATTTATAAACTTTTTTCTTTTATTAACTTTTTAAACGTATTGCCCAAACTCCTTTATTTGTTTCAAAAGACTTGCAGATAGAAAAGATAAGGACTTAGGGAACAAAAGTCCTTCTTGGTAGAATTGCTTTCTCTGTGTCTTTAAAAAAAATTTTTTTTTACATTTTTAATTGAAGTGTAATCAACAGGGTGTTATATTAGTTTCAGGTGTACAATATAATTTTCAACAACTCTATACATTTCTCAGTGCTCACCAAGAGAAATTTAGTCTTGGGTGCCTGGCTAGCTCAGTCAGTAGAGCATGTAACCCTTGATCATTGAGTCCAAGTCCCACTTTGGGTGTAGAGATTACTTAAATAAAGTGTAAAAAAAATTTTTTTTCAGTCTGAAAAGAAAAAAAGACAAGTGTACTCTTAATCACCTCACCTATTTTTTAATTTTCATTTTTTTAATGTTTATTTATTATCGAAGGAGAGAGAGACACAGCACAAGCGGGAGAGGGGCAGAGAGACAGGGGGCGGACACAGAATCCGAAACAGGCTCCAGCCTCCAAACTGTCAGCACAGAGCCCAACACGGGGCTTGAACTCTCCAACCTGAGATCATGACCTGAGCCAGAGTTGGACACTTAACCTACTGAGCCACCCACGCGCCCCTTAATCACCTCACCTATTGCACCCATCCTCCCACCCATCTCTCCTCTGGCAACTACTACTTTGTTCTATTTAAGAGTCTGGTGTTTGTTTGTCTCTTTTTTTTTGTTTGTTGATTTTGTTTCTTAAACCCCACATATGAGTGAAATCATATGGTGTTTCTTTCTCTGACTTAATTTGCATAGCATTATATGCCCTAGCTCCATCCATGGTGCTGCAAATGACAAGATCTCATTCCTTTTTATAACTAATACTCCACTGTGTGTGTGTGTGTGTGCATGTGTGTATACTACTTTACCATTCATTTATCAGGACACACTGGGTTGCTTCCATATCTTAGTTATTGTAAATAATGCTGCAGTAAGCATAGGAGTGCATGTATCTTTTTGAATTAGTGTTTTTTTGTTTTCTTTGGGTAAATACCCAATAGTAGAATTACTGTACCATATGGTACTTCTATTTTTAATTTTTTAATGTTTTTTAAAATGTTTATTTATTTTTGAGAGAGAGAAAGTGGGGGAGGGGCAGAGAGAGAGGGAGACAGAGGATCCAAAGCTGGCTCTGTGCAGACAGCAGAAAGCCTAGTGAGGGGCTGGAACTCATAAACTGTGAGAGCATGACCTGAGCTGAAGTCAGATGCCTAACAAACTGAGCCACCCAAGGACCCCTATTTTTAATTTTTGAGGAACTTCCATACTGTTTTCCATAGTGGCTGCACCAATTTGCATTCCTATCAACAGTGTACGAGGGTCCCTTTTTCTCCACACCTCACCAACACTTATTTCTTGTCTTTTTTATTTTAGCCATTTGGGCAGGTATAAAATGATACCTCATTGTGGTTCTGATTTGCATTTCGCTCATGATAAGTGATGTTGCATCCTCTCATGTGCCTCTTAGCCATCTATATGTCTTCTTTGGAAAAATGTCTATTCATATTCTCTGCCCTTTTTTAATTGGATTATTTGGGTATTGGTGCTAAGTTGTATAAATTCTTTATATATTTTATATATTAACCCTGTACTGGACAGCCAACCTAGTTTGGAGAGGACTGTTTGTGTTGAATATATCTGTAGCCAGAAAAAAAAAATTTTTTTAAGTTTATCTTGACCTAAATTATTTAGGTTCATTTATCTATTTGTCCAAACCTTTATAATTATACAGCTTGAAAAACATAAATTCTGTTTCTTTACTTTAATTTATTTATACCACAAAGTTATTACAGTTCTTTCTAGAGCTAATATTCTGTCTTCTATCACAGCACATTCTAATGCAGTGTCGTGTTTACACACTGCACTCTCTTCGTTTTTGTAGGTTATTTGTTAGTAGATCTTGTTTACAAGTTAGATGGTTAGAAAATGTTTGACTCAATTGTAAAGGCAAGGGTTATCATTAAGAGACCAATGTGGTCATAGATCTAGTTGGTGCTCAGTAAATTTTTTGATGATTATAATGGCCGGTGTCTTTTCTCCATTCTCTGTACTTGTGCATTTTTGTATTTATTGGACATAAGCTTAATATTAGGACTCCTACTCTTGGGTATAATAATTCTACTCTTGGAAATTTATCATAAAGAAATATTAAAAACAACTGAGAAAAACAAACAATGATTTATTTGAAGAATTATTTATAATAACCGAAAAATTTTGGAACAAATTTCCAGTAGGATCATGCATGAGGAAATTATGATATAAATACTATAGAATAATTACATCAACTTTCAAATTTATTTACAGATTAAAATAATGTATTTGTGAATGTTAAGCTAGATAAATAAATACAAAAATGTATAGAGTTTGACCTTAATACTATAAAAAATACAAAGCAAAGATCTGGAAAGAAATTGAATATAATAGGGGCTCCTGGGTGGTGCAGTCAGTTAAGCGGCAGACTTTGGCTCAAGTCATGATCTCACGGTTTGTGATTTTGAATCCTGCATCGGGCTCTCTGCTGTCAATGTTGATCCCACTTGTGATCTTCTGTCCCCTCTCTATCTGCACCTCCCCCACTCGCGCTCTCTCTCTCTCAAAAATAAATAAAATATTAAAAAAAAAAAGAAATAAAATATAATATTAGTAGAATTGCTTCTAAGTGGTAGACAGCAAGGTGTATCTGTCAAGGTTCTTAGCTGCATACAACACAAAACTATCTTGGTTTGTTTTAATGAAAAGAAAAATGAGAATTTATTAAAAGTTCCTATGGGTTCAACAAGTCAATGGGAAAGGAACACCAAACTTAGAAGAAATGTGAGAGTCAAGGCAGCTCTGGAAGACCAAGAAGTGGGAAGCTACAGGGCAGCTGGCTGGCTCAGCCAGTAGAGCATGCAACTCTTGATCTCAGGTCAAGTCGTAATTTTGAGCCCCACGTTGGGTGTAGAGATTATAAGAAGAAGAAGGAGAAAGAGTGGGAGGGGAAAAAAGAGGGGGAGGGAGCTGCAGGACACTGCCTCCATTGAATTCTACCACAGCTAGTGCACTCAAAACGTCAGAGGCCATCTGTCTAGAGTCGAGTCCCAGCAGGAACATCTCTTTAGCTAAGCCAAGTACCTCACTCTGGCTGCTGAAATGCCACAGTTCAAGAAGAGAGAAGATGTCTCCATGTAAACTTTACTGTAGAAAGCAGAGCATTGCATCTCACCTACATGGTATACAATAAAGGATTTCTCCCACATAGGAAAAGCAGTTGTAAATTGGATAACCAAAAATATAGCAGAAGTCTACATTTTTTTCCTTTTTCATATATTCAGCATTTTGCAAATCATCATCAAGGAACTTTTATTATGTGTGGAACCTGCTAAAATAAACTACTGTAACTTTTTTCTTCCTTATAGCATAAAGAGTGGCAGAATAATGCCACTCCAAAATATGACTGTAGGAGTTCAGGACATGCCAGCCCAAAATATGCCACTTTAGTAATCAGTTATTTTAAGCTGTAGGCTCTTGAAAAACAGCAAATGCAGAGAGAGGCTTCCTCTGAACTCCCCTTATCTGCCTAAGACAGAGCCTCCAAAAGGAACTCAGCTGTCATAAATCCCCTCCCCTGAGAGTTTCATCAACAGGGAAGACTGACTCTTATCACAGGAGAGAAGACTAGAAGTCAAAACCACACCCAGAGGGCCACCTGGGTGGCTCAGTTGAGCTGACGTTGGTTCAGGTCATCATCTTGCAGTTTGTGAGTTCAAGCCCCACTTCAGCCTCTCTGTTGTCATGACAGAGCCTACTTTGGATCCTCTGTCCCCACCACCACCCCACCCAACCCTCGTGTCTCTCTCTGTCTCTGACCCTCCCCCACTCACACTCTTTCTCTCAAAAATAAACACTTTAAAAACAGCACACACACACCCAGAAAGACTGTGTCACAAGCTATTATATATATAATCTAGTCTTCTAAATGCCCATTCATCTTTCCTACAAATCATTTACTTTCCCCTAAGAGGCCTATATGCACCCCCCGCTCCTCTTTCCCTATTAAACTGGTACTTAATCCTGAATTCTAAGAGGCATCAGGGAGTTTCTCATTTTTACCTGGGTATCTCCCATGTATATGTGAGGTACACATTCTAATAAATTTCTGTTTGTCTTTCGTGGTGTTAATCTGTGTTTTTATTATGAGGTCTCAGCTAAGAACTCAGAAAGGTAGAGGGAAAATTATTTTTCCTCCCCTACAAGCATTATGTTAAATTATAAAGATTTGTTTCCAATCCTTAAGAGATGTGTCTAAAGTTGGTATAAAATCTTTATCAGATTAAGTAAGCTTTATTCTATTCAAAATATGCTAAGAGTTCTTGCTTTAGGGGGGCCTGGGTAGCATAATCGGTTAAGCTTCTGACTCTTGATCTAGGCACAGGTCATGATCTCATGGTTTGTGAGTTTGAGCCCCAAATCGGGCTCTGAGCTGATGGTGTGGAGCCTGCTTGGGATTCTGTCTCTCCTTCTCTCTGCCCCTCCACCATTTGTGTGTGCTCTCCTTTTCTCTCAAAGTAAATAAATAAACTTAAAAAGCAATTTTTTTAATTAAAAGAATCATAAATAGGCACTAAGATTTATCCAATTTTTTTCCACAATCAATTGAGATAATAATTTTTTCTCTTTAAGTTCCTTAATGTGGTAGATTACATTGGTATATTTTCTATTTTTTGAATTAATTTGGGTTTTCTAGGATACTACTAGATTTTGATGTATGACTTTTCATAATACCTTGTTGGATTTAGAGCCAATAATTTTCATGTATTGTCCTTATCTGGGTTTTTAAAAAAATTTTTTTTTAATGTTTATTTATTTTTGACAGAGAGAGAGAGACAGAGCAGGAGTGGGGGAGGGGCAGAGAGAGAGGGAGACACAGAATCTGAAGCAGGCTCCAGGCTCTGAGCTGTCAGCACAGAGCCCGATGCGGGGTTCGAACTCACAGACAACAAGATCATGACCTGAGCTGAAGTCGGACGCTCAACCCACTGAGCCACCCAGGTGCCCCCTTATCTGGTTTTTTAATCAAGATTTTAGTCTTCTTGGGGATGCCTGGGTGGCTCAGTTAAGTGTCTGACTTTATGATCTCTCAGTTTGTGAGTTCGAGCCCCACAACAGGCTCTGAGCTGACAGCCCAGATCCTGGAGACTGCTTCGGATTCTGTCTCCCTCTCTCTCTGCCCCTTTCCCACTTGCACTGTCTCTGTCTCTCTCTCTGTCTCTCTCTCAAAAATAAAAACATTAAAAACATTTAAAAATAAATTTTTAGCCTTCTTATTTACTTATTTATTGTAAGTAGGCTCTGCGCTCAACATAGTGCTTGAACTCAAGACCCTCAGATCAAGAGTCTAATGCTCTACTGACTGAACCAACCAAGCGCCCCAAGAGTCTTCCTCACAAGAAAAAAAAAACACTGTAACTATGTATGGTGACAGATATTAACTAGACTTATTGTGGTGATCATTTCACAATACACACAAACATCAATCATTATGTTGTACACCTGAAACAAATATGTTATATGTCAGTTAATCCTCAATTTTAAAAAAGTAAATACACATGAGTGAACAAATTTTTTAAAAAGATCTTAGTCTTTAAAATTGAGCTGACCATTTCTGAATTTTTTTTATTTTCTAGAACAATTTGCATAAAATAGATGTTAAGTGTGCCTTAAAGAACTCAGTAGTAGGGGTGCCTGGGTGGCTCAGTTGGTTAAGCATCAGAGTTCAGCTCAGGTCATGACCTCCTGGTTCACGAGTTTGAGCCCTGTGCTCTATACTGACAAGCTCAGAACCTGGAGCCTGCTTCAGATTGTGTGTGTGTGTGTGTGTGTGTCTCTCTTCCCCTCCCCCAATTGCACTCTGCCTCTCTCTCTCTGTCTCAAAAATAAATAGACATTAAAAAATTTTTTAAAAAAACAGAACTCAGTATTAAAATCAGCTAGGCCTAACATTTGGGAGAGAGGGGGCAAATATCTGATAATTATCTGAATTTCTTTAATACTTGGCTTTAATTTATTTTTTTTTAAGCCTGCAACAAATAGGGGCACCTGGGTGGCTCAGTTGGTTAAGCGTCCGGCTTCAGCTCAGGTCATGATCTCACAGTCTGTGAGTTCGAGCCCCATGTCAGGCTCTGTGCTGTCAGTTCAGAGCCTGGAGCCTGCTTCAGATTCTGTGTCTCCCTCTTTCTCTGCCCCTCCCCAGTTCACACTCTATCAAAAAATGAATAAGTGTTAAAAAAATTATTTTTCTTTAAACCTGCAACAAATAGTTGTGATTTTAAATTTTGAAAACCAGTCGATAGTCAGACATTTTAAAGTAGGATTTATAAAAAGAACAATAATTGTTGTACAAAACCCAAGAGTTTCTGGGTTCATTGAATGCTGTTTCTCAGTGCTGGAAACAAATAATGTGGTACATATGGAGATGAGAGTAAGTACACTATGCTTTGTACACCCAGGCATCTAGAATGCTAAAGCAGATTTGTGTTTACTTTTCCTTTCCCGCTGAGAATATAGAACATCATCACAGCCCTATGAAATATAACCAGTGAGGCTATGCTGGTATTTCTGGTGAAATATGACAGAGCTATTTCCGGGAAACAAGTTCCTCTCCTTCAACATAGGAGAGAACTCTTTGCTTCCTTACTCAAGAAATCTGAAGGAGCTGCTAGTTGATAGGAAGTGTATCAAGTTACTGAAAAATGCCTTGCCTTTGGCATTCCAGTTGCTAGCTGAAAAAAGACATTGGAGACTTCATAAGCTGGAAGCTTTCATAATCAATCTCAGAAGTCTGGTATGCCCTGCCAGGATCACTATTTTGAGCCTGTTCCTAGGGCTCCCTGCCACCTTTGCCTGCAACAAGGAAAATGAAACCCTCTGCCTTTCCTCCATAACCAAGGGGGATTTTTATCTACCATCTTCCACTCCTCATCCCCTTCTTCCATTTAGTAGTTGTGCTTCTTGGCTTGTCTTTCATTCAGGCAAGGGTAGTATGTAAGGTGGAGTGGCCTCTTGCCAAGACCCAAAACTCTGGGGAAGACATGGCGGGTATGCCCCGTGTCACTGGTGATTACACCCCACATCGCTACAGTAGAGAGGAAATGTGTTTCTGGCCTCCCAAATTGGGTGTCTGAATGTATTTTCAAAAAAACAAAAACATAGTTAAACATTGATTAGAGTCTCAAACTACCAGCACAGCCTTATATTTTTGGGATGTTAACTACAAGTATCCTGGAAGCTGAAAACACAGGCATAGCACAGTCTATGGAGCCTATACACCTGTTCAACACTTGGAGAACTGTAATGAGAAAAGGCTTTCCAAGTCCCAAATCTTAGGAAAATAAAGCAGAGAATCACAAATCAGTGACTCCCTGGGGTGCCTGGGTGGCTCAGTGGGTTCAGCATCTCACTGTTGATTTTGGCTCAGGTCACGATGTCAGAGTTTGTGGGTTTGAGCCCCGCCTCAGGGTCTGTGCTGTCAGCACAGAGCCTGCTTGGGATTCTCTTCCCTCTCTCTCTGCCCCTCCCTCTCTCTCTCTCTCTCTCAAAATAAATAAACTTTAAAAAAAGAAACAAACAACAACAACAACAATAAAAACAAATCAGTGACTCTCCTATAACTTACTCTTATACTGACCTAGAATCTCTAGCTTGTTTACTCAGGCAAATGTGCTGATTTCATGCATTTCCACTGCATTTACATTGCTACCACAAAGGACTGACTTAGATAATTCTAAAATCTATTTAGATATGTTTTGGTAATCCTCAGTGACAATAGGTGTTCAGAAACAGGCACACATATATGCCAATTTTTGTGTAAATTGGTGCAACATATTGGAGGCCAATTAAGTGATACCTATTTAAAAAACAAAACAAAACTGTGAGCAACATAAATGCCCATTGCTAAGGCTCTGGTTAAAACATAGTAATATGAACATTGGATTAATATGAAACGATTTCTTTAATGTTTATTTTTGAGAGAGAGAGCGGGGCAGAGGCAGAGACGGAGAGAGAAGATCTGAAGCAGGCTCTGTGTTGACAGCAGAGAGCCTGATGCGGGGCTCAAACTCACAATCTGCAAGATCACGACCTGAGCCAAAGTCAGACACTTAACCATTTAACTGACTGAGCCACCCAGGAGCCCCACTATGAAACAATTTTTTTATATTTTTTATAATGCAGCAGATCAATTGTACTAATGTGTGAAAATGCCCAACATACACTTAGTTGTAAAAAAAAAAAATTAGAGGCACCTAAAATTAGGGTGGCTCAGTCGGTTAAGTGTCTGGCTCTTGATTTTAGCCCAGGTCACGATCTTAATATTCATGGGTTCAAGCCCCACTTAAGGCTCTGCACTGACAGTGCCAACACTGTGGAGCCTGGCTGGGGTTCTCTCTCTCTATCCCTCACTTGCTCTTTCTCAAAGTTAATAAATAAACTTAAAAAAATTACAGAATAGGGGCTCCTGGGTGGCTCAGTCGGTTAAGTGTCCGACTTCGGCTCAGGTCATGACCTCACAGCTCTTGAGTTTGAGCCCTGCGTCGGGCTCTGTGCTGACAGCTCGGAGCCTAGAGCCTGTTTCAGATTCTATGTCTCCCTCTCTCTGACCCTCCCCCGTTCATGCTCTGTCTCTCTCTGTCTCAAAAATAAATAAACGTTTAAAAAAAAAAAAGAAAGAAAAAATTACAGAATAGAATGCATACTATGCTAATTATGATTTTGTAAATAGTTTATACATATATAAATATATTTATTTGTACACGGTTTTTATATTTGTTGAAGTGTGTGTGTGTGCTTTTATATAAGCATAGGAATTTTGTAGAATAATATTCAAGAAACTATTAATGGTGTTTAAGGGCTGGGATCAAGGAATCACTTTATATCCTTCTTTATAAAAGTTGAAATTTTTCTTTTTTTTTTTTAAGTTTATTTATTTTGAGAGAGAGAGTGCACAGGGGAGTGGCAGAGAGAAAGGGATAGAGAGAGAATCCCAAGCAGGCTCCATCCTATCAGTGTGGACTGACAGGGGGCTTGATCTCACGAACCATGAGATCATGACCTGAGCCAAAACCAAGAGTTGATCACTTAAATGACTAAGCCACCCAGGTGCCCCAATTGTTGAATTTTCTTACATGAGCATAAAGTTTATCATTTAAAATAGTGATGAAGAAAAACTTTTTTTGGTGCATTTAACAGGCTACCTTACTCACCACTTTAAAACATAATTGGTCTTCCTAATGTTAAAAATCAAGAATCTCAGAGTTGGAATTGTGTTTAATAAAATTTTGCCTTTTGGTGACAGCTTTTGAGTCCCTATTAAGTCATCCATGCTACTGAACCCCCAACAAGAAACATTGGTGCAGTAAGCCCTTCTACTAACTTCTGTATTTGAGTAAATCACCATAATCCTCATGCCTGGAAATGAGAATGTTTCCACGGTGCTTTATAAACCACAATACACACATCCCAATACATGCACTCTTTAGTGTTGATGTTTATATGTTTTCAAGGCATGGGGTAACCAAGTGAGAACATTCTTCTGGACTTCTGTTTCTCAGACAAAGGACAGTTAGGTCCCAAAATGACTCTAGCATCTTCTAATTCTTCCATCTGCCGTCCAGCTACCCACTGACAGGCTGAGAGAATTTAGACATGGGACTGGGATTATGGGGAAATTTTCCCATTTTGTTGAGCCCTTTTAAATTTTTTTTTTCAACGTTTTTTATTTATTTTTGGGACAGAGAGAGACAGAGCATGAACAGGGGAGGGGCAGAGAGAGAGGGAGACACAGAATCGGAAACAGGCTCCAGGCTCCGAGCCATCAGCCCAGAGCCTGACGCGGGGCTCGAACTCACAGACCGCAAGATCGTGACCTGGCTGAAGTCGGACGCTTAACCGACTGCGCCACCCAGGCGCCCCTGTTGAGCCCTTTTAAATGTATCTTCTCGTTTCTAAGGCATCATTTTTTTTTTCTGTCCCAGTATGTTTTATCACTGGTTATTTATATAATGATAACAATTATTTTTATTATTTAAATGTGCTCACTGGTCCCTGGGAACCCTGTTGACTTAAGGGTTACCATCAGGGGAAGAGGCTCACGCTCTGTCTCCCAGCTGCCAATGAATACAAGCCAGGACCCAGCAGTAGCCAACTTTGCATCTGTAGAGAGTAGTGACTGGCATTCAAGTGGTAGGGATCACACACTTGTAACTCACAACAAGGCAGCTGGGATGAAGGAGGAAAGCTCAGTAGAAGGAACTAGCTCTTGCCCCACCTCAGATCCTGGAGGCTGCTGGACAAAGCCCCACTATAAAAGGTAACAAAATCACACATCTATCCATGGAATCCACTGAGCCATGGTGACAAGCCACACCCTTTTGCTCCAAGCTCAAAGAACATACTGACTGGACCGATGTCCACCCATCAGCCCAACTTTTTTAGATCTATCTTTTGAGGGCAGCAGAGAATTCCAGCCTGGATCTTCTTTTTGAACAGCGTTATTAACTCAGGAAACAAACAAACAATAAAAACAGTTTGAACCCTCATCTGGAGGTCTCACACTGCTGCCTTTATTATTTAAGTCAGGATATCCTGCATTTCTGAGTGCATATGAAGTGCTGAGTCTATATAAACACTGAAGAGTCAGAGGGAGGAAGTTCCCTCAAAGCCTCCTGACGTACTGTAGAGACTCACAATATCCTCCAAATCTGTTAGATTTTGGATTAGGGAATGTAGGATTTTTTTTTCTTTCCCAAGGAACAGCTTTCTCACCACCCTTGGTATAAATAATATTCTGAAAAATAAAGGTGACAAAAACTAATCAGTTCAAGAAACTAGGGAGTCTGAAAAAGCCCTTTTTCCTTCTAAAGATATGTGTGTGTGTATTTGTGTGCATGCTTATGTTCTATTTCTTAAAGTTTAAATAGGATCACATATTACATTCTGTCCTACAACTTTTTTTTCTCTTATCTCTGATTTTATGTTCTTGTTTCTTTTGTCCTCACCTTGTCTTTGCCTACTTTCACCTTCCTTTATTTTTCTTCTAATCTCATCCTTTTATAAAAATGTTTATTTAGTTATTATTTTGAGAGAGAGAGCACGGGAGGGGCAGTGAGAGAGAATCCCAAGCAGGCTCTGTACTGACAATGTGGAGTCCAATGTGGGGCTTGAGCCCAGAACCATGAGATCATGACCTGAGCTGAAACCAAGAGTCAGACACTTAACCAACTGAGCCACAAGGTGCCCCTCTATCCTTATTATTTTGTGAAAGAACAAATATGCCTCTATGTTCAGAGGGGTGAGCCTCAAAATATTGTATATCATGAGAAACACTATTGTTTAGTGGTTAAGAGCACAGATTCTGGAACCAGACTGCTTGGGGTTGATGCCCAACTACACCAGCCCTTCAGGCAAATTACTTAACTTCTCTGTCTCTGAGTTTCCCCACCTGCAAAATGAGGTGCAGACAATAATAGTACCTGCTTCTTAGGGATGTGGAATACATGAAATGAAATCGTATTTGAAGCAGGTGGGGGAGGGGAGGACAACGCAGTTAGAGCAATGCCTGGCACATGGCAAGTGCTCCATATATATGATTAGTTCTTTTCATTTACTAGGAGCTTCTCTTCCAATGTTTGCATGTTTTCATATATGGCAGTTCTCTTTCTGGCTATCTCCTTTTGCTATCGCATAACCCCTTCTTTTTCTCCTCTTCCTCATCCTGTAGTCGTCTTCTTCCTCTTTTCCTTCCTTTTCCTGTTGCCATGCATTCTCCTACTCCTCTTCCTTCTCTGCAGTGTCTATTCTTTTCCCACTTCCTATAGCAGCCCCTGTAGACACAACAAGCCATAAAGAGCCTGGTTTCCACCCTTTTGGCACACCTTTTCAACTAGCTCAGGCCTGCAACCATTTCAACTAGCCCGGGTCAGGCTCTCAATCAGATTGCTTCCTTGGCTGGAGACACACCATCACGGGGGTGGCACAATGCCTTGGCAGCCCCAGAAATGACTCGCCCAAGGGTGTGAGAGACTCACCCCTGAGCTCCTGAATAATTGTCTGGGGACACCATAGGGACTGGAGCATTTGTTTTCCAGGGTGGCTCAACTCTGTTCTTGAGCCTCAGAACAAAATCACAGGCATTAGGGAAGAGAAGAGGAACAAGTAGGACTGGCAAGGCACAGAGAAGGCACTCTATAAACATTTCTTAAATGGGGCACCTGGGGGGGCGCCTGGGTGGCTCAGTCGGTTAAGCGTCCGACTTCGGCTCAGGTCACGATCTCACAGTCTGTGAGTTCGAGCCCCGCGTCAGGCTCTGGGCTGATGGCTCAGAGCCTGGAGCCTGCTTCCGATTCTGTGTCTCCCTCTCTCTCTGCCCCTCCCCCGTTCATGCTCTGTCTCTCTCTGTCTCAAAAATAAATAAAAACGTTAAAAAAAAATTAAAAAAAAAAATGGGGCACCTGGGTGGCTCAGTCAGTTAAGCGTCTGACTCTTGATTTTGGCTCAGGTCATGATCTCACAGTTCATGAGTTTGAGTCCCACATCAGGCTCTGTGCTGATAGTGCAGAACTGGCTTAGGATTCTCTCTCCCCCTTTCTCTCTGCCTCTCCCTCTGCTCACATGTATGTGCACATGCATGAGCTCTCTCTCTCTCTCTCAAAATGAATAAATAAACTTTAAAAATATATATTGGGGCACCTGGGTGGCTCAGTTGGTTAAGCATCCAACTCTTGATTTCCACTTAGGTCATGATCAGAGCCTGCTTTAAAGTCTCTCTCCCTCGCTCTCTGTCCTTCTCAAAGTAAATAAATACTTTGAGAGCACTCCATGTGCTCTCTCTCTCTCTCAAAGTAAATAAATACACTTTAAAAAATTAAAAATATATTTGTATTTATTAAATTGGGGCACCCAGGTGGCTCAGTTGGTCAAGTGTCCAACTCTTGATTTCAGTTTGGGTCATGATCTCACAGTTCCTGGGTTGGAGCCCCAAGTCAGGCTCTGTGCTGACAGTGCAGAGCCTGCTTGGGATTGTCTCTCTCTCTCCCTCTCTCTCTGCCTCTCCTCAACTCATGCTATCTCTCTCTCTCAAAATAAATATATAAACTTTAAATTAATTAATTAAAATAGATATTATTACATCGATGAATGGCAATTGCAAGAAAGCACCATCAAGAAAAATGTCTTTAGTTTCCTATTGCTGCTAACCAAAACACCCCCAAAATGTATGATGTAAAACAGCAACAATCACATTTTTATGATCTCTCATGGTTCTGGGAGTTGGCTGGGCTCAATGAGGAGGTACTCATTTAGGTTCTCCCATGCAGGTGGAGCCAAATGGTGACTAGAGCTGTAGGCTTCTCAAAGACTTCCTCCCTATGGCTGCCAGCTGGGACCTCAGCAAAGCTGTATGTGTGTGTATGTCTATGTATGGCTCTTCGCATCGGCTGGGCATTCCAAAGCATGGCAGCTGAGTTTCGAGAGCGAGTGTAGCTAGAAAGAACCAGGCAGAAGCTGAACTGCATTTTTTAACTTAGCCATCAGTCTGCCACACTCAATTCCCCAGAGGTCAATGGCTAAATCCAGCCTATATTGCAGAGAAGAGGGATTAAAACCCAGCTCTTGGGGCGCCTGGGTGGCTTAGTTGGTTGAGCGTCCGACTTCAGCTCAGGTCATGATCTTACAGTCTGTGGGTTCGAGCCCCATGTCGGGCTCTATGCTGACAGCTCAGAGCCTGGAGCCTGCTTCGGATTCTGTGTCTCCGTCTCTCTCTGCCCCTCCCCCGCTCATGCTCTGTCTCTCTTCTCTGTCAAAAATAAATAAATATTAAAAAAAAAAACCTAGCTCTTAATGGGAAGCGTGGCAAAGAATTTGATTTGTAGACATGTTTTAGAATCACTAATTATTCATGTTCTGGAGTGCCTTGGGATCCCTGGAGTATGCCAGTCAGGAATACTGTGTTTTTCTAATTAAAGCACATTCACTTCATTTCATGGGGCTGCATCCCTGACCCTATGTTCATGGGGTCTGATTGGCCCTTCCTTAGAGCTTTCTAAGCCTCCATATCTCAATCATTGGCCTTCCTTTCAGGTGTGAGGCTGAGAAAGTAGGGAAATGAGTTCTGTGGGCTTCCTGGGCAGACCCACCACAAATGTACCAGCGCTTACCATCTTCATTCAACATTTACCATCCCTTCCTTCTAGGGATCATTTTAGACTAAGGAATCCAAGATATGCTAGGTCATTTCTTGCCAGCATTATAATAGCCCACAAACAACTGCAAATAGCGCAAACAACTGGACAAATATAAGCCAACGAAACACCTTATTTTCTCTTTCCCTGATCCCATGGCTGGGGAAGTTAATAGATGAATGGAGACAGTGAAAACAGGGAAATTTTATTTATTTATTTATTTATTTATTTATTTATTTATTTATTTAGAGAAAGAGCATGAGAGGGGGGAAGGGCAGAGAAAGAGGGAGTCACAGACTCAGAAGCAGGCTCCAGGCTCCCAGCTGTAAGCACAGAGTCCCACACCACGCTTGAACTCACCAACCATGCGATCATGACCTGAGCCGAAGCAGGATGCTCAACTGACCGAACCACCCAGGTGCCCTGGAAATTATCTATATTAATCATCAGAAAGAGTGTGCTAAGAGCACCAATTTTCAAATAAATAATTCAAATGCTGGTTCTGTCATTTACAAGCCATGCATGAAGTAAATCATCTATTCTCTCAGTTTCCCCATCTATAAAATGGGAATTATGAGGGGCATCTGAGTGGCTCAGTCAGTTGAGCATTTGGCTTAGGTCACTATCTCGTGGTTTGAGAATTCGAGCTCCACATTGGGCTCAGAGCTGTCAGTGCAGAGCCTGCTTCAGATCCTCTGCCCCCTCTCTCTCTGCCCCTCCCCTGCTTGCACTCTCTATCAAAAATAAATAAACATTTTAAAAAATGGGAATGAAGATAGTAATAATATCTACCGGGGCATCTGGGTGGCTCAGTCAGTTGAGAGTCCAACTCTTGATTTTGGCTCATGATCCCAGGTCACTGAGCCCCACATCAGTCTCCACGCCAAGCCTGGAGCCTGCTTAAGATTTTCTCTCCCTCTCTCTCTGCCCCTCTCCCTGACTCATGTTCTCTCTCAAATAAAATTTTTTTAATAATGAAAAAAAATAATATCTATCTTATAAGGTTGTCAAGTATTAAACGAGATGATACACTTAGAGTCAGTAAACCTAGGCCTACAAAGTGAGTTGTGAAAAGTAATATTTTACAAATATTTATTACTGCTTGATATCTGATCTGGCCCCCATTCAGCCAGAATGGTCATCCTGGAGCTTTCCCTTGTTCATCATGGGGTTGTACCAAGAATCTCATGAAGTGCTCAGGCCCCAGTGTGTGCTTTGTATATGTGTTTCCTTTTTTTTTTTTTTTTTTTTTTTTTTTTTTTTAATGTGTTCTCCTTTTAAGCAGTTCACACAGGTGACAGCTGGGATATGTACTCTCCTCATCCCTCAGCACTCTGAAGTGCCTACACCATTCTGGAAGCAAAGGAATCTCTTGCCAAGGTTTCCTATAATTTGTCTGCCAAGGTGCACCAAACAGCCATTCCTTTCTGGAGTCTTGCTGTCTCCCCATGCTGGTGCCAAAAAGGAAGGCGCTTTTCTCCACTTCTCTAGGACTTGCAGCCCCCCTCTCCCCTCTTCCTAACCACCTACCTGGAGGAATCTGTTTCTCAGGCCCTGGTTTCCCCTCTGATTCTCTAAGATACCCTCACTTAGTGGCTTTCAAAGTGTGGTCCATGACCTCAGGGGGGTCCCAAAACCTTTTAAGGGGGTAGAGAAGGCAAAACTACTTTCATAATCACAGTAAAATGTTATTTGTCCTTTTTACCATGTTGGCATTTGCACCAATGATACAAAAACAAGGGTGGGTGAAACTGCTGGTGTCCTGGCAGTAATCAGCACACTGGCGCTGAATGGGTCCAGAATATGCCACTGTAGCATAATAATTATTGTGAGCAGAAGGCATGTGAATTCCTGAAATCCCTTATCTGCCTAAAAGTAGAGCCTCTCAAAAAGAACTCAGCTGTCATAAACCCCTCCCCTGGAGCAACCAGAGAAGATTGACTCTTATCACTAGAGATGAGATACGTACACCTAAGCAGCCTAAAGACCACTTGTCTTTCCAACAGATCATTTGTTTTCCCATAAGTGCCCTTTCTCTCCTCCCCCTTATTAAGAAGTCAATTCTTTTCTTTTCTTTTTTTAAATAAAAGACTATTTTTAAGTAATCTCTACACCCAACTAGGGACTTGAACTAGCAACCCAGAGATCAAGGGTCACACACTCCACCAACTGAGCCAGCCAGGTACCCCTAGAAATCAATTGTTTTCTGTGCCATTCTCCTTCTCTCCTTCCCCAAATTTTAGCCACCTCTTGGAGTCACACTTTGTGAATTCCAGTGTATCTTTATTTGAATAAAAATCTGTCTTGGGGCACCTGGGTGGCCTGGCTGGTTAAGCGCCTGCCTCTTCATTTCAGCTCAGGTTATGATGTTGCGGTTCGTGAATTCGAGCCCGAGTTGGTCTCTGTGCTGAGAGTATGGAACCGGCTTGGGATTCTCTTTCTCTCTCCCTCTCTCTCTGCCCCTCCTCTGCTTTCCCCTGCTTGAGCAGCACTCTCGCTCTCTCTCTCTCAAAATAAATAAATAAACGTAAAGAAAAGAAATCTGTCTTTGCTCGTGCTAACCTGTCTTCTGCCAGTTTAATTCACAGAATCCCAAGAACTGAATTTAAAAGGATGTAGGAAATCTAAGAGGAGTCCCCTCAGACAGCTTCAAACTATATTAACAGCTACTGCATTCTCTACTACCACACACCTACAGTACAAAAACCAACCAGTTGCACTTAATTGGTGAAACAGTAACAAGTATTACTTTTATTAAATGCTGACCCTTTAAAAATCTGTGGTGAAATGTGAAATTCATACAATGTGCTTCTGCTATATATACTAATACAAAGCACTAGAGCAATTGATTGTGAGCTAAATAAACTAGCTGCTTTTTCTTGTGGAACACCATTTTCAATAAGAGAACTACTGACAGACAAACATTTTATTCAGACTTGGGCATTAGGCTGGCATTCTCTAGAAAACAAACAAGGTGAGCCTGCTACTTTAAAATAAATAAATAGGGGTGCCTGGGTGGCTCAGTCGGTTAAGCACCCAACTTTGGCTCAGGTCATGACCTAAGAATCTTGTCAGTTTAAGCCCCACATTGGGCTCTCTGCTGTCAGCATGGAGCCTGCTTTAGGTCCTCTGTCTCCACCCCCCACCCTCCACTCCCTGGCTTGTTCTCTCTCTCTCAAAACAAATAAATAAACTTTTAAAAATAAATAAATGACAAAATTTGTTTCCAATTATAAAATTTAGAATTTTGAAAAACTTGTACCCACGATCTTGAGGTTAAAATCTTCCCAACATGTTAACAACTTTTCTGATGAGATCAGAGGTGATAATAACAAATGTGATCTTTGGATATTACGTAGTGGAAGATGTTAACATTTGGGAGATCTGCATAACTCAGTGAGCCGATATTTTCTGAATAGCCAGTAGATGATGTTACAAAATCAGGCAGGGGTAAAAGATCCATTCAAAGTGCAACACAGATCAAGGGCGCCTGGGTGGCTCAGTTGGTTAAGCGGTTAAGGGTCCTACTTCAGCTCAGGTCATGATCTCACAGTTCCTGATTTCAAGCCCCGCATCCTGCTCTGTGCTGACAGCTCAGAGCCTGGAGGCTGCTTTGGATTCTGTGTCTCACTCTCTCTCTGACCCTCCCTGGTTCACACTTTGCATAGTGCCTGCTCCAAGTAGCACTCAGTAATGGCTATCATCATCTTCATCACTATTAATATTTCCTCTTGTCCATGTTTCTTATGATAGTTTCTTACGGTAGTTATATGCCAATGATTCTTATATTTCCAAACTCTTAGACAATGTATCCTTCAGTCTTTTAAATTCAGATCTTTCCATTTCCCCTAATGATTCAAAATACTGTTCCCTCTCTAGACAGAATGGGAGCCTGTGACGCTTGTAAATAGATGACACTCACAGAAATGCTTTCTCTTTTATCCCTGGGAAGGGTTTAGGCTTTGAAGTTACTGTTTCTCTGAAGGTCTTTTAAATCAGGCAGTATTCTTACAAAGAAAGACAGGGCTAGAAATCCTAAATGAAAGCCAGAAAGTAGCAGGACAGCAAAGGGATCACTGAATCACCTCTCCATTTTCCCACCATCCCTGAAATAATAGTTTCTTTTTTTTTAAGGTTTATTTATTTTTGAGGGAGAGAGAGAGAGAGAGAGAGAGAGAGAGAGAGAGAGAGAGAGAGAGAGAATGAGTGGGGGAGGGGCAGACAGAGGGGGACAGAGTATCCAATGTGGGCTCCACACTGACAGCAGCAAGCCAGATGCAGGGCTTGAACTCACCAACCATGAGATCATGACATAAGCTGAAGTCAGATGCTCTACTGACTGAGGCACAGAGGCGTCCCTGAAATACAATTTTCATGTTGAAAGCTCATAAGTGTGCAACAACTATTAGGAACAAGACTTCCTATTACAACTTCAACTAATTTTTTTATCTCATTTTTTTTTAATGTCTATTTATTTATTTTGAGAGAGAGTGTGTGCAAGGGACAGAGAGAGAGGGAGAGAAAAAGAATCCCAAGCAGACTCATACTGTCAGCATGGAGCCTGACGTGGGGCTCAGTTCCACAAACAATGAGATCATGACCTGAGCTAGGCCGAAATCAAGAGTCTGATGTTTAACCAGCTGAGCCACCCAGATGCCCCTTATTTCATTTTTTAATAATCTCTACACAAAATGTGGAGCTTGAACTCACAACCCTAAGAGCAAGAGTCGCATGCTTTTCCAAATGAGCCAACTTGGAGCCCCTTTAATGGGATTTTTAGAGGTACAATTCAACAGATCTCTTATGACCCACAGGTAGCATGTGGGAATGAAAACTGACAAGTTTCAAATTATGGCTTAGCCCTTTAACTGTTTGTGTGATGTTAGCAAAAGGTTGGCTCTCCAAGCCCTAGCTTTCTGTTCAGTGTGGACTCCATATGGCTCAATTTCACATTGAAAGAAAACAAGGTCCATTAGCCAAAATTCCTTCAAGAGTAATTCCCATCCTTACTTTTTTTTTCAGACCATAAAGGAAATCCAACTTGTAATTCACAGCAATACTTAAAATCCTTTTTCTTCTTTCTCATTCTGCCAAAGCTTCTCCAAAGCTCATTCTCCAAACCTCTGCAAATCCCTCCACATCCCTAGCCTGCTTGCTGAGTGTTTTCTACCTTCTTTCTCCCTCCCCTACCCTTTTTAGTTCTTTATTATGTATATTATTTAAAAATTTATATTCTTCCCAATTTGCCCTTAGCTTGCATTCTCTGTAACAAAGGAGACCCCACAAACCAACATCTCTTCTGCTTCCCCAGTGGTCTGGACTGATGCAGACTCTCCTTCTCTTCTCTTAATCCTGAGTTCAAAAAAAAAAAAGAAGAAGAAGAACCAGAATGGAAGGGAGAAAAATCTGTTTAGAAGAAACTACAGTGGGAAGGACAAAATTCTCTCTAGAGAGCAAGGAGGGAAAAACACTCACAGTAATAAATCTTGTTTTCTGCATCAGCTTCCAGGAGTTGTAAAGATTAAATGAACTGAAGTATAGTACCAGACATGTAAAAGAAATCCTGCACAAGTATGACCCTTTCCTCATTTCCTGATTGTTAATCCCAGTCTTTCATTTGAACAGGTTCAGAATAAGCCTCCCCAAAATGTGCCACTTTGTCATGTGGATCACTTTGAACTGAAGTCACTCAAGGCTCAGAAGACTCAGGAAGAGCTTTTATCTCCCCTTTAACTGGTTCACGTATTTTAGATAGGGGGCCTGGTCCAGGAAGAGAAGAGAACTATCACCAGAGATTACTACAAAGTATATGGGCTAGATATGGTAAACTTGGGGGAAGCTCAAAAGCCTGGAAATCAAATTTCTCTCTGTGTTCCATTGTCTCTGTATGTCATGCCAAACATTTGTTTGCCAAACATTTGCTCTTCCCATCTTCCTATACACTGTTTTCCTTCCTTTTTCAGACCCCTATCTTCTCCTTAGCTCAGAATGGCACATAAACCTTAACTGCGTGACTACTTGTAGGTCTCATATTCATATGGGGCTCCCCTATATGTAACTAGTTTTTCTCCCATTAATTTGTCTTTATCAATTTACCAATGAAAGAACTTATTTCAGTAGAGGAAAAAAATTTCCATCCCAACACATCCAATGAACATTTATTAAGAGTTTTATCTTGGATGCTACAGGAGATACAAAGTGAATAAAGATGATCTTTTCAGTAGAAAGAGAAAAATCAAACCTGGAGATGGGAAGACCAGTTTGATGACTGCAATTGTTCAAGCAAATTTGCAAAGGACTTAAATTAGGAAATGAGAAGCCCAATGAGTAGAAGAAACATTGAATTATACATATTATTAAACTTAACTGGCTCAGTCAGTAGAGCATGTGACTCTTAATCTCAGGGTCATGAGTTACATACCCATGTTGGAGGTAGGTTTAATTAAAAAACAAATAAGAAACTTGACTGATGATTATGATTTGAGGTATAGAATGGAAAAGAAGACAGAGCTGAATTTCAAGTCTATAGCCTGGTTTGAGAAGGAACATGGATACATGTCCATGGATACATGGATACATGATAATGAGCTTGAAGAAACAGCAGAACCTCCACAATAGCCTGCAACTGAACATGTTGTTCTGAAACTCTGGGAAGAATAGTTAAGTCTATTCAACAAGTCTACTGCCCCACTGTCCTAAGTGAGGAGGACTCAACAGGACACAGAAGTTATCAAAATGAGTTTTGTGCTGCCCTGATTACATGATTGACATGAAAATCTGTACCTTAGTTTTTTCATTTGTAAGATAAGAACAGCAACATTTATCCAGCTCCTAGAAATATGGGCACTGTGAAGCCACGGGAGGCACTTGAGATGCTTATGAGAAGCCCCTGAGACTTTTAGCAGGTCTTTAATTCTTTTTGGATTTTGCCTGAATAGATTGATGTATTAGAATAAGTAGATTCATAAGGAATTGCTGATTTTCTGCCATGTTGACCTACAAAAATGGGCAATTTCCCATGGTTTGCTTTAACCATGCTGTGCAGTGCAGAATACTTAAAACAGGATTTTATGAAAATGATCACATTGCTTTCCAAATCTGTTGGAGTAGCCATTGTTCCCAGAAGGCTATTATCTAATTTTATCACTGAACTCAAAGAGAGAGATGGTATAAGACTTCATTTGCATTTGAATAAATATTATGATTATAACAGATGGTTTGCTATGAAGAAAAAAATTTTGTCTACATTTTTAATTATAACATTCATATTGCATTTTACAGTTTACAAAGAGTTTCTATCTATACTTTCTTATCTTACATTCACAACTATGCTGTGAGATACACAATGCCAATCGAATTATACCCTTTTTATAGATGATGAAACAGGCTCAGAGGGATTTATACATCAGGCAGGTTTTAAGTAGCAGACTTGAACCCAGGGCTAGAGATCCATACAGGCAAATTAGAAATAATGATAAATATATACGTTATACAAAGATATTTTTTACATGTTTTTTTATAAGAAGTTAGCTATTTTATGCTAATCTGGAGGTATTTTGGCCTTTGTGTTGAGTATATTTTGAAATTTAAAATTAATTTACTTTTGTATGGGGAGGAAGGGTAAGGAGGCCAGATACTGTTCTGAAATAACTTTTTTTTTTTTTTTTTTTTTTTTTTGGTGCTCCCTCTTCTTGAAGTAAATTCTTATTACCAGGTCTTCTTTCTTTTGTAGCATCTTTGTTCTTCTTAGCTAAAGACTGACAAAGACTCTCCTTGACCAAACTTTAGTTAGGTTCCTCTGAACCCTCTTTTTAAGTAGGCCTTGACCTTTGGGCTTCTGTGTCCATCTCTGTATCGCCCAATTTTTTTTTAAAGTTTGTTTATTTCTTTTGAGAGAGTGAGAGAGAGAGCATGTGAGCAGGGGAGGGGCAGAGAGAGAGGACAGAAAGAGTGCTGAGCAATCTCCATGCTGTCAGCACAGAGCCCAATGCAGGGCTCGAACTCACAAACCAAGAGGTCATGACCTGAGCTGAAACTAAGAGTTGGACACTTAATTGACAGAGCCACCCAGGTGCCCCTGTATTGCCTAATTTTAGCAAGAATTCTGCAAAGTCAGTTTAGAGAATGTCCCCCACCCTTGATATCTAATCACGTGGGCCTGCCTTCGGCAAGAATCATATGAAGTCAGTTTAGCCAGAATCCCTCCTTACCCCTGATTACCCTCTTAGTAATTTTCTATCCACTGGCCCCCACCCAGCCCCCTACCTATAAATCCTCAGTTGATCATGCTGTATTTGGAACTGTGCCTAGTTCTATATGAGGTCTCTTTTCCCCTATTACAATGGTTCCTGAATAAAATCTGTTTATACTAACTGAACTACTGCTTGGCTCTAATTTCCTTTAAAAAAGACATTCAGAAGTGATTTCTGCTTTTCTCATTTATTGTAATGGTAGACTCAATGACCAATTAAAGCAGAAAAGCCCAGCCGCTGTTTTCCTATGATCAGTTGAAAAGTGGAAGTTTCCTCAAAGAGGCTTACAAGGAATTTCCTGAGTGGTTTTTAATTGGGGAGGATGAGCCCTTGAAGACTCTTTATTGCGTGACAACGAGGCAAAAGAAAAATAATCTCCACTGTCACTATACAACAGTGGGTTAATCTCCATTCCTTTCTTAACCTCATTTTTTCATTCATAGAAATAAGGAAGTCTGATGAGATCAACAGTGCAGATTTGGGAGTTTCCAAAAGAAAAACTGGAGGTGGTAGGACACAACAGGCACAGGATTGCCAGTTTTTTATTTTGACAAATAAGAACTTTTTAGACATTTTTAAAATCAACTTATTTATTTTTGAGAAAGCGCAAGCAGGGGAAGGGCAGAGAAAGAGGGAGAGAGTGCAGCCCAGTGCAGGATTTGAACTCACAAACCATGAGATCATGACCTGAACTGATCAGAGTGGGATGCTTAACTGACCGAGCCACCCAGGCACCCCAACAAATAAGAACTTTTAAAAAACCAACATATCACCATTACTTTATATGGTAACACTAAAAAAAAGTACGTTGGATATAACCTAAGAGATTTCCCCCCAAAATGACAGTTGCAAACCTTACTCCAACATTTTCACTAGAGACCAGAGAAAACTTGGTTATGGACCTGGCACAGGTGAAAATCAAGACACCAGAGACACTCCTGTATCCCTCTCCTAGGTTTCAGAACATGCTGCCCCAAAATATGGCTCTTGGGAATATTAAATATTTTAAGCTGAGGGGAGCCTGGGTGGCTCAGTTGGTTGAGCATCCGACTTCAGCTCAGGTCATGATCCCACAGTTCGTGGGTTCGAGCCCCGTGTCAGGCTCTGTGCTGACAGCTCAGAGCCTGGAGCTTGCTTCAGATTCTGTATCTCCCTCTCTCTCTCTCTGCCACTCCTACCTCATCCCCGCCTGGCTTGTGCTCTGTCTCTCTGAAAAATAAACATTAAAAAATTAAAAAATATGTATTTTTAAGCTGAAAGAATTTGAGAAATGTGAGCTTCAGGAAGGACTCTTTGACCCCCTCTATTCCCCTGAAGCAGGTCATTAGATCTTTGTGAGAAGTGCCCTCCCTACACTCAGAGGAAAGGAGATTCCTTATCTCTGGAGATGGAGGGATGCCGAGAGGAATCCAAACAGGCCTTGCTAAGTTTTCCCCAGTTTACTACCCTTAGCTTATACCCTTTTCTTCTGTCACAGTTTTCCGTGACTTTCTACTCTTCATCAGACCTAGTATAAAAACTCTCAGGCTTAATTGTGCTTCTTCAGGTCTTTATTTCCTAATGAAGTCTCTCATGTCATGTAGAACTTATATTAAATAAATATGACACTTTTCTCTCGTCAATCTGTCTTTGTCAGTTTAATATTCAGGCCCAGTCAGGGACCCTAAGAAGGTTGGGGAAAAGCTTTTCCTCCCCTACACCTTCTGTTTCTTTGTTACTAAGAGTCTCATGTATCCTGGATAGATCTTTGATAATAATTCCATGAGTTGATCATCAATGAACAGATAAGGTTTTTTTGTCCAAAGCATTTCAACAACATCTAACTGTTGACAAGAGGTGCAAGCTTCAGAATTAGAATTAGTATTAGGGACATCCTTAAGGAAGTTTAGGACTGGTGTATCCCTGACCTCCACCATTCTCTGTGATTCAAATGCTATTTGGAGTTTGCTATTATTTTTTCAAGAGTCCAGGCATAGGAACGTGTGTGTGTGTAGACTGGCCTGGAATAAAGTTTCTGTTGGTGAAAAAGCCACTTACTTACTGCATTATCTTCTGCTTCCTTTCTCAGGAAACTTAAAAACTCTAAGCCAGCCTCTATTTTAATACAGATCAGGATCTGCTTAGAAGCAAAATTTCCTTGTGAGTCAGAGGCAAAGATTTAGGAAATAATTTGAATGTCATTCTCTTTAACTTGTTAACACTGTTCTTTAACTTAAAATTTTTGCTTTTAAAGTAACTGTTTAAATTATATGTGTTTATTGTAGAAAATTTGGAAAAGCATAAAATAAAATAAAAATAACTCAGAATCCCACTACCTGGAGGAAACAACCATAAACGTTTTTTAGTGGATACTCTTCCATTCCTTTTCTACAAATATGGATACACTTTTAAAAATTGGGATCAGACTTTATCTACTATTTTTAGTGCTCTTTTCATTTACAACATTTTGTGAGAAAAATACAATTTTTCATGATCATTTAGTATTAGTGTATCCTGTGAATGTACTTAAATCATTCTCTTGATTTTGATTACCTCAGTTTTTCAATATTACATAAAAAGCTGTTGTGAACATTCCTGTTCATTTTTATTCATACCCCTATTTCTTTCCCTAGAATAAATGCCACTGGAAGAATGATAAATCAGAGGGTATATATATTTAAAAAACTTTGATACAAATTGCTCACAAAAAAGGGTATTCCCACAAATAATGTTAAAAAGTTCCCATTTGGGGGGCCCTGGGTGGCTCAGTCGGTTAAGCATCTGACTTCAGCTCAGGTCATGATCTTGTGGTCTGAGTTTGAGTCCTGCATTGGCCTTGTACTGTCATGACAGCCTACAGCCTGGAGCCTGCTTCAAATTCTGTGTCTCCCACTCTCCCTGCCCCTCTCTTTTTCAAAATATAAATAAGAACATTAAAATAAATAAATACACAAAAATAAAAAGTTCCCATTTGGGGGCACCTGCCTGGCTCAGTCAGAAGAGCATGTGACTCTTTATTTCAGGGTCATGGGTTCAAGCCCCATGTATTTTAATACAGATTTTAATACAGTGTAGAGATTACTAAAATGAATGAATGAACGAATGAATGAATGAATAAATAAATAAATAAATAATAAATTTTATGTTTATTTTTGAGAGACAGAGCACAAGTGGGGCAGGACAGAGAGAGGGGGAGACACAGAATCCGAAACAGGCTTCAGACTCCAAGCTGTGAGCACAGAGCCCGATGCGGGGCACTAACCCATGAAAGGGGAGCTCATGACCTGAGCCGAAGTCGGACACTTAAGTGACTGAGCCACCCAGGCATCCCATTATAATTTTTTTTTTTTTAAGTTCCCATTTCACTGCATTTACCCAGTGCTGAGTATTTTCTTTATTCTAAATCTTGAGTAATTTGATGATGGCACTCTCACTGTTTTTATTTGCATTTCTTTCATCAGTAGTGTGATTTAAACATTTATTTCATATTTGAAAATCACTTCGATTTATTTTGTTATTTACCTTTAACATTGTTTATGTTTTTATGTAAAGAAGTTTTACATTTTTATGTAGTCAAAGCTATTATTTTCATTTCTTTTTTGCCTTTATTGTTCTTTGTATTTGTTTGTTTGTTTAGGAAACCTCTACTTGGCATCAGATTCATATTCATCTATAACTTCTTCTAAATATGCATATGATTTCTGTTCTTGAACAGTGTCTAGAATTTCCCTTATAAGGTTAAATAAAGCAGGAAACCTGCTTTCTCCCATCATTAGTGTTTCATCAATCAGTATGATATTGGCTATTGGTCTGAAATTCCTTAACTGCTAAATTATTACTATCTTATGGGGCACCTGGGTGGCTCAGTTAGTTGGGTGTCTGACTTCAGCTCAGGTCATGATCTCACATCTCGTGAGTTTGAGCCCCGCATCAGGCTCTGTGCTGACAGCTCGGAGCCTGGAGCCTGCTTCCAATTCTGTGTCCCCCTCTCTCTTTGCTCCTCCCCTGCTCATACACTGTGTCTCTCTCAAAAATAAATAAAGATTTAAAAAATTTTTTAAAAAAGATACCATGGATATGCTATTTTATTAAAAAAAAATTAATGTTTATTTCTGAGAGAGAGAGACAGAGACAGAGACAGGGCACAAGTTGGGGAGGGGCAGAGAGAAAAGGAGACACAAAATCAGGAGCAGTCAACAGGCTGTCAACACAGAGCCTGACACGGGGCTTGAACCCATGAACCACGAGATCATGACCTGAGCCGAAGTCGGACATCCAACTGACTGAGCCACCCAGACGCCCCTAATTTAAGATGTTATTTTAATAGCCTCCATAAAATGTAAAATACACATATAGTTTATTATTTGGTTCTCCCCCCTTTATTCATGTTGTTACTATTATTCTTATTACTAAAACTGAAAGATTCTTAGTATAGTTACAGCCTATTTGACATTCACCAACTAGTTCATCTTTACTTCATTTTCTCTGGGTTAAATATTATGTTCAAATTTCAAGAGAGACTAAACATATTATATTGAAATGAGTAATATTCCTAATTATCATTGCTGGGTTCTTAAATATGGCGAATTTCTGATAACATAAAAAAATGAAATGAAAAAAGCAAGCGAAACTTTGCCAAATATCATGTAGTTTCAGCAGTAACTATTTTAGTTATGATCGTTTACACAGAGCAAGTGATTTACAGCTAGAGAGTTCCCTCACTGTTCCAGACAAAAATGTGTATTAAATAGGATCTTAAGTTCAATTCTCAGAAGGGATTTGCTTAGCAACCTCCCAAGCTATGTTAATTGAGAATGAATATGAAGAATGTCACTGCCTCTCAGGTTACTTCTAATGTTTCTTTCCTGTCTCCATTTGGCTTTCTAGTTCTACCTTTATATTATTTTTTCCAAGTCTTGTCTTTTAGGCTTTCAACAACTAATTTCTATTCACTTCTCTTCTTTGTAAGTCCCTCCAGACTTGGTGAGATCATAAGGATTCCTGCTTCAAAGATGATTATAAAGTAGAACCAATGCTATGCAGGCTAATGTTTGCATGCAAAACAATTTTGAGTATCAAGGTCACAGACAAAGGGCACTCCTCCAAATCGAGAAGAAAACAGAGTGTGCTTGGCACAAACTGTAACTGAACCTTGGTCTTTGCTTTAGGCAAATGCCTTCACTTGCATCCATCCTGTATCACAGTCTTGCTCTTGGTCATAGTCAATGAAAGTCTGCTGCTTATTTAACACAAATAATTAAGGTGGTTCCCTAGATCTCACTTGAAGTGTAACTTCTTCCTATGGTATTAATATTTCAAAATAGTAATAAAGAATTGGGTTTTTCGATTCTCCTATCCAAGTACTAACCAGGACCACCCCTGCTTAGCTTCTGAGATCAGGCATGTTCAGGGTGGTTATGTCCATGGATAGGGTTTTTCCATTTTAATCCAGCCAAATCCACCACAATGGGCTCCACAGAAAAGATCACTAAGTGGACACCCAACCCTACATTTGGGTGCTAAACAAATATAAACATACTAGAAAATATGGGAATATTTACTATATCACTTTTCTTAGGTTGCTCCCTCTGAGCAAGAGTAGTGCTTCTCAAGTTCAAGGTACTGAGGGGCGCCTGGGTGGCTCAGTCGGTTAAGCGTCCAACTTCGGCTCAGGTCATGATCTTGTTGTCTGTGAGTTCGAGCCCCACGTCGGGCTCTGTGCTGACAGCTCAGAGCCTGGAGCCTGTTTCAGATTCTGTGTCTCCCTCTCTCTCTGACCCTCCCCCACTCATACTCTGTCTCTGTCTCAAAAATAAATAAATGTTAAAAAAAATTAAAAAAAAAAGTTTAGGGTACTGAACTGGGGTGCTTATTAAACTGTAGATTCCTTGGCCCCAAATGCAGAGATTATAATTTGGTAGGTCTCAAGGTGGGGTGTAGGAATCTCTGAGTTTACCAGGTATCTTAACCGATTCAGATGCAGGTGATCAGAAACACTAATTTGGGGCTTTTGCTATTCACCTGAAAGCTAACCATTCTTAAGGTCCTATTATTGGCCAATTATTTTTAAATCGTTTTAGCTTCTCCATTTTCAAATCTGACAAGTTAAACTTAACCAATATGATTCCCTGGGGCTACATAAAAGTTGAACACAACCATGTTGGCATTTATCCCGGAAGACAGACACTAATAGGTTGAACAAAAAGAGCGGCCTATTTTAAGTGAATGAGTAATTAAAATAACAATGACATACAAATAAGAAACCAAAACCGACATAACTAGAGAATGGAGAAATGCCTAAGAGAGGAGGGGTAATCCATATGTAAGTAAACCAGAATCATTTCTGCAAGATAAGGGTTCTCAGTCCTAACCCTTAATATCCTCATACAGCAGAAAACTGTCACAGACTGCACCTCCTTCTGAGGCAAATTTTTCTCCAGTGTATGGGCCCGCCCTGCCTACTTGGGTGTGTCAAGCCTGATAATGTCTGAAGGAAAAATATAAGTCTATGTCTTCCACCAACATCAGAAACTAGCCCTAATAAGAATAAATACAACCTATTTACCTTAATTATTAAATTCTCCTAGAAAGAATTTACCCTAAGGAAAAATTAAAAATATAAAAAAATTAATAAACAGAACATTTAGACTAGTGGTTATTTCTGTAGGGGAGAAGAGAGCAGGACGCAGCCAGAGAGAAACATGCAGGCAGGCTTCTAAGTTACACGCAGTGTTTTATTTCTTAAGTTGAAAGTGGATACTCAGGTGTCCATTTTACTATTAATCTTTAAGTTGTTCATTTATGCTTTATACAAGTTTTTTATTTGATATCACCTTAAAATATTTTTAAGGGAGGTTTTTTTAAATTTTTATTTTATTTTTTTTACTTAAAAAAAATTTTTTTAAGTTTATTTATTTTTGAGAGAGAGACAGAGTGCTGCAGGGGAGGGGCAGAGAGAGAAGAAGAGAGACACGCAGAATCCGAAGCAGGCTCCAGGCTCTGAGCTGTCAGCACAGAGCCTGATGCAGGGCTCAAACTCACAAACCCTGAGATCATGACCTAAGCTGAAGTCACTCAACAGACTGAGCCACCCAGGCACCCCTATTTTACTTTTTAAAAATTTGTTTATTTATTTTGAGAGGGAGAGAGTGCATGAGTATGAGTGGGGGAGGGGCAGAGAGAGAATCCCAAGCAGGATCCATGCTGTCACCACAGGGCCCTATGTGGGGCTCTAACTCGGGAACCATGAGATCGTGACCTGAGCAGAAGTCAAGAATCAAATGCTTAACTGACTGACCCACCCAGTCCCCCTAATTTTTTTATTTTTTTGAAATTTTTATTATTATTACTTTTTAATGTTTATTTTTGAGAGAGAGAAAAACAGAGAGGGAGCAGGGGAGGGGCAGACAAAGAGGGAGACACAGAACCCCAAGCAGACTCCAGGCTCCAAGCTGTCAGTGTAGAGCCCAACACCTGCTCGAACTTACAAACCCCCAGATTGTGACCTGAGTAGAAGTCAGATCCTTAACCTACTGAGCCACCCAGGTACCCCTCTTACTTTTTAATCTTTACCCTCAATGTGGAGCTTGAACTCATCATGATCCTGAGATAAAGAGTCAGAAGCACCTGACTCTTGAGTTCGAGCCCCACATGGGGCTCACCGCTGTCAGCGTGAGGCCTGCTTTGGATCCTTTATCCTCCTGGCTCTCAGCCCCTTCCCAGCCCCCTCTAACGATTTTTTTTTAATTAAAAATAGAAGAGTCATTTGCTCTATTGACTGAGACAGCCAGGTGCCCCTAATCACCTTAAATTTTTAAACATTTTATACTAAAAAAGCTATATTTTACCATTTAGTGTTATTTATAACAACAACAGAATAAAAAGGAAGCAGCCTCTTGGAATGGTTTAAGTGAACATTGGCGAGGGGGTTGTGAAATGAGGTGGGGAAAAATACAAAAAAAAGTGAACATTGGTTCAACCATATGCTCAATGGAATATTATTCCATAAAATATGTTTATGTGGGTCACCTGGGTGGCTCAGTCGGTTAAGCGTCCGACTTTGGCTCAGGTCATGATCTCGCAGTCCGTGGGTTCAAGCCCCGCGTCGGGCTCTGTGTTGACAGCTCAGAGCCTGGAGCCTGTTTCAGATTCTGTGTCTCCCTCTCTCTCTGACCCTCCCCGTTCATGCTCTGTCTCTCTCTGTCTCAAAAATAAATAAACGTTAAAAAAATTTTTTTTTAAATATGTTTATGTAGCACCGTGGGGGAAAAAGCTTGTGATAAGTTACCAAAAAATCATGTGACAAAATCCCATAACTGGATGATTACAACCATGTAAAACAGTTCAAACGATAAGAAAGAATGCTACTATGATATTCTGATTGTTTTTAGCAACAGGGATTATGTTTTCCTCTTGGTTTGTTTCTCTAATTTTCTTTAGTGTGGATATGTTGTTATTAATACTAAAACTTTGTATTACAAAACGAAAAAAGATTTTTCCAGAAAGCATTATTTGGGTTCAAGTGTAAATTAACGTGACCAGAAATTGCACTGGCATCTAAGGTTTTACACAGAAGAAAGTTTTCATGTAAAACAATAAAAAGTAAGAAAACGAAATCTTTCCCCCAGATGTTTCTCAGAGGAGCCTCAGTCTCTGTGTCTCAGAGAACGAATGCCTTATGCTAAGATACAATTGTTTGCCAAGAGTCGAGTTTCCTTTCCTTTTGGTTCCTGTTATTGGCCAGCCGGCCTTTCCATCACTGATGACCTCCAGTATCTTGGTCACACACACCTCACAGCAAGAAGCTGACTAATCCTGATGATGGGGCGGCTTATTAGGCAACCTTTCACACAGTGCCCATTGCTACCTATTGCACAATATATTTGACCAGGAATAATAAACGCCATGGTTTACATTTGACTCCGGTCGCCCTGTCAGTGCCAGCAGCTTAAGTGTGTAAACATCACCTACTGCCTTTAGAAAGACGCTGACATTATGTTCCAGGCTCCTCAATGTTGTGTAACATGAGAGAAGGGGGGGAGGGGCAGGGAACCTATGAGTAAGAATTCAGAAGCAGATGAGGATATTAATCACTTTCTGCCTGATTTCTGAAAGAAATGAAAATCTGCCCACTTACGTGTTATAGCTACAAATAAACTTATTCTTTTAAAAAAAATTTTTTTGTTAATGTTTATTTATTCTTGAGAGAGAGACAGACAGAGACAGAGTATGAGTGGGGAAGGGTCAGAGAGAGAGGGAGACACAGAATCTGAAGAAGCCTCCAGGCTCTGGGCTGTCAGCACAGAGCCTGACATGGGGCTCAAACTCACAAACTGTGAGATCATGACCTGAGCCGAAGTCGGATGCTTAACCAACTGAGCCACCCAGGCGCCCCCAAATAAACTTATTCTTAAGATTTAGAATTTAAAAACTAGAACAAGCAAACAAATCAGCACTCTAAATATATTTGTATTAATCCCTCAATAAGAAATAAGCACATCTCTGGGGGAAGAACATTGTTTCAGTGATGAAAATAGGTCAATGGAGAAAAGAAATTGCCCTATTATTAAAAACTCTACTAAAATTTCATCAACGTTACAATACAGAATGCGTTTGAAGAAAAAACACTTGAAAAGATGATTCTATGTTTTGTTTATTGAGACTGCAAGCTGCCTTTTAAAAAACCCTGCAGCCATGCCCAGGTTGGGGGGGAGAGAAGGGGAAAAAAACCCTAGAGGAGAAGAGAATAAGGATTTCAATTGTGATTTGTTCCTAGAAAAAACATTCTCTTGCCCAGATTAAGTCTGCGGGAATATGCAGCACATATAGTTTGGTCCGTTTTCTGAAGCTAGAATAGCTATTTTTAGAATCTTCCATCTCCCTCATGTACACAGTGTGACAGTAACACTAATATAAAAGCCATGTGCAAACTTTGTTTGCTAATGATCCAGACCACTAATGACAGGACACAGGGTTCTTTAGCTAAAGAAAACAAGAATATCCACCTACAGCTTCTTTTGAGTGTGAAAGAAAATCAATATATATATATATCGTATATGTATATATATGATATGTATATATACATTTTTGTATAATATATATATTTATGTTTTTTAATTAAAAAATATTACATATATATTTATTAAAAAGGGTGTGTTTTTAAGTAGTCTAAGGCTAGCCACCCTTTGATAAAATAGGATCATATGGAAAGTTAAGCAATGTGGGGAGCCTGGATGGCTCAGTCAGTTAAGCGTCCAACTCTGGATTTCGGCTCAGGTCATCATTTCACAGTTCATGAGATTGAGCCCCACATAGAGTTCTGTGCTGACAGCATCGAGCCTGCTTAGGATTCTCTCTCTGCCCCTCCCCTACTCACGTACAAACACACACACACACACACACACACACACACACACACACACACACACAGTCTCTCTCTCTCTCTCTCTCTCTCTCTCTCTCTCTCTCAAAATAAATAAATAAACATTAAAAAAAGAGAAAGAGAGAGAGAGAGAGAGAGTTATACAACGGATAGTGAGATTGCAGTCCAGTCAATCTGGCCACATTTCTTCAAGATTGAGGACAAGGTAAATTCCTTAGAAAGAGTATCTTTGAGGGGCGCCTGGGTGGCTCAGTTGCTTAAGCATCCGACTTCGGCTCAGGTCATGATCTCACGGTCTGTGAGTTCAAGCCCCGCGTCGGGCTCTCTGCTGACAGCTCACAGCCTGGAGCCTGTTTCCAATTCTGTGTCTCCCTCTCTCTCTGACTCTCCCCTGTTCATGCTCTGTCTCTCTCTGTCTCAAAAATAAATAAACATTAAAAAAAAAAAAAAAAGAAAGAGTATCTTTATATAATAGATCTGAATCAGGGGTGCCTGGCTGGCTCAGTTGGAAAAGCCTGTGACTCTTGATCTTGGGGTCATGAGTTTGAGCCCCATGTTGGGTGTAGACAAAAAATAAATAAACTTAAAAAATAAGGGTCTGAATCATACCAGTATATAATAACCACCAGATCATCAACTTTAACTTGCCCTTCTATTAATATTCAGGAATTACTATGGTCAGAACCTCATCAACCAACAACCCCTGGGTATGGAAGGTGTTTTCAACTTGGACTTGTTTCAACAGGAGCAAAAGACCAAAACCTGCCTTCTGTTTAATGAATCACCAACAATTACCTTATTGTTCTTGTCAATCTCTACTAAAATTCAATCCTTAAATTAAATGTTTACAATGAAGAATTTCACCTTTGGCCCCTAAATAACAGGAAATATTTTCAACCTTATTTTACCACAGTTATTATCTTTTTAGTGGGGCTTTGGAAAATGGTCAAAATGGATTTTATGGGTCACTGGATTGCATACTGTAAATGATGGTGATTCTAACGCTTTAAAAGTAATACCTGGCTTGTTCAAAATCACTTCCAAGGTGAATACAATTGTTTTCTTTCCCAAAAGCAAAACCAAAAAAAAAAAAAAAAAAAAGTCCTGATAGCAATAATAGACCTCACACTCAGGGGAATAGGAGACTAAGACATTACTTTTTTTTTTTTTTTTTTTTTTTTTTTTTTCAGATTTATGTCAAATAGCTGGCTGATTCAGGTATTCCTGACTCCTTTGTTAGGCTATGACTAGATTTTTATTGATCTGTTCCATTGTTTTTTTAGTTTCTATATCATTTGTTCTACTCTAATCTTTATTATTATTATTATTATTTTCCTTCTGCTGTTCTTAGTTTTTCTAGCTCCTTCAGATATAAGGTTAGGTTGTCAATTTGAGATTTTTCTTGCTCCTTTATGTAGGCCTGTATTGTTATAAACTTCCCTCTAAGAACAGCTTTTGCTGAGTCCCAAAGGCTTTGAACCATTGTGAGCTGTGACTAGATTTTTCAAAATAAGTTTACCTGTGCAATGGGTATTTATGATATTGTTGAGAGTATCCATGGGATCATTCATTTAGTTATACTTTCTTTATAGAAATACAACTAGAAAGCAATTTTCAAGTTGAAGAATTTTTATTTTATTTTACTTTAATTACTATTTTTTATTTTAGAGAGAGAGTGTGTGTGGGGGGGGAGAAGGGGAGAGGGAGAGAGAGACTCTTAAGCAGACTCCATGCTTAGTGCAGAGCCTGATGTGGGGCTTAATCCCATAACCCTGGGATCATGACCTAAGCCAAAATCAAGAGCTGGATTCTCAACTGACTGAGCCACCCAGGTACCCCAAGTTGAAGAATTAAAAAAAAAAAAAAAACCATATTGCAGGGGCACCTGGGTGGCTCAGTTGGTTAAGTGTCCGACTTTGGCTCAGGTCATGATCTCATGGTTGGTGGGTTCGAGTCCCATGTTGGGCTCTCTTTTGATAGCTCAGAGCCTGGAACCTGCTTTGGATTCTGTGTCCCTCCCTCTATGTCCCTCCCCTTCCCTACTCTGTCTATTAACATTTAAAAAAAATAAACATTAAAAAAATGAAAATGAAAATAAAAATAAAAAAAATATTGCAAACAGCAATAGATCATCTGAAGTAGCTTTTATAAATTTTTAATAATTCTCAGTCATTTTCTTTCTGTTGTTAAAATACTAATCTATAATTTTGTAAAAGTTTTGGCCTTTTTGTCTTGACATCAGCTGCTAGACTAGAATTACAAGAGAATTTCTCTCATCTCTGGTAGGACCTGTAATTGGGAGAGTGGATACATTTTATTTTATTTTATTTTTATTTATCTTATCTTATCTTATTTAAAGTGGGATCCAGATGGGCTTGAAATCACAACCCTGAGATCAAGACTCACATGCTCTACCTACTAAGCTGGTGAAGCCCCCCAAGAGTAGATACATTTTAAATTACCAGTCATGGGGTGCCTGGGTAGCTCATTTGGTTGAGCATCTGACTTCAGCTCAGGTCACGATCTCACAGTTCATGAGTTTGAGCCCTGAATCTGCTCGCAGCTGTCAGCACAGAACCTGCTTCAGATCCTCTGTCTATCTCTCTCTGCCCCTCCTCTGCTTTCTCTCTCTCTCTCAAAAATAAATAAACATTAAAATAAATAAATAAATTACCAGTCAAATACTGCCAGATGACACTCTCTCCTTTTGTGAGTTAAAGGAATTGAAGCTCAGATACTGACTAAAAATGGCTTAATCTACATTACAAAATCAGTCCATGAATGAAAAGCCATTAGTAGAAGCTAGGACTATTGATTTAAAACTCAGTCTTTTCACTAAATCACATGCTTTAGATAATTACAGCGTAAAAACCTAGTGAAAGGGGAAAATATCCAAGGAAAATAGCAGACACAAACTGAATATTTTGAGAAATATTAATAAAATAAGCCATTATATAATGTGCAGAGCACTGGTAAAGGTAAATACATAGATAAATATAAAAGATAGTACAAATGTACTTTTGTTTGTTAACTCTTTTATTCTCACTTCTGATTTAAGAGACAAGTGCATAAAACAATGATTAAAAACTGAGTTGATGGGTATACAATATATAAAAATATAATTTGTATAACAATAGCACAAGGAAGTAACATTTTTGTATACTATCTCAATTAAGTTTATATTAATCTAAACTTGATTATTTTTAAGTTAAGATGCTAATTGTAATCCTTAGGATGACCACTAAGAGAAGAGCTCAAAAATGTTTAGTAAAAGAAACAACAAAGGAGTTAAAACAATACACCAGAAAATAACTAGCACAAAAGAAAGCAATAATGGAGAAATAGAGGAAAAAAACAAACCTAAGATGCACACAAAATAAGTAGCAAAATGGCAAATGTAAAAACTATGTTATTGATAATTACATAATTTGTAGTCCTTGGTAAAAGGACTAAATGCTATAATCAAAAGTCAGAAATATGCAGAATGGATGAAAAAAATGATACAAGCTATATCTCTCTATAAAAGACAAACTGTGGATTCAAAGCCACAAATAACCTGAAAGAAAAAGAATGGAAAAATACATGAACAGTGAAAGAGATCTAAAGTGGCTATACTAATATTACACAAAATAGATTTTAAGACAAAAATTGTTATTAGAGCTAAAAAAAAGGTACATTATAATGATAAAAGGGTTAATCTGTCATGAAGACATAACTATAAACATATATGCACCTAAAAACAGAGCCTTGAACTACATGAAGTAAAAAGTAATAAAATTGAAGGGAGAGGGGCGCCTGGGTGACTCAGTCGGTTGAGCATCCGACTTCTGCTCAGGTTATGATCTTAAGGTTTGTGAATTTGAGCCCTGTGTTGGGTTCTGTGCTGACAGCTCAGAGCCTGGAGCCTCCTTCGGATTCTGTGTCTCCTTCTCTCTCTGCCCCTCCCCCACTCATGCTTTGTCTCACTCTGTTTCTCAAAAATAAATAAATGTAAAAAAAATTTTTTTTTAAATTGAAGGGAGAAATAGGTAATTCGACAATAATAAAGACCTCATTATTCTACTTTCAAGAATGACTAGAACACCCAGACAGATAATCAGCAAGAAAACAGAAGACCTGAACACTATTATAGATCAATTAGACCTACCAGACATTCAACCAACAAAAGCAGAATGCACATGGAAAGTCTGTCTCCATGATTTAACAAAAAAAGGACAAAACTTGTATACTGAAAACTACAAAATGTCATTGAGAGATTAAAGAAGAACCAAAAAAATGGAAAGACATCCTATGTTTATAAACTGGGAGACTTATTATTAAAATGGCAATACTTGCCAAATTGATGTAAATATTCAGTGCAATTCCTATCAAAATCAGAGCTGGTTTTTGCTGTTCTTTTGTATTTGTTTTTGCAATTGACAGCTGATCTTAAATTCATATGGAGATGCAAGGTACCTACAATAGCCAAAATGATCCTGAAAAAGAACAAAATTGGGGGCTTCACACTTCCTGATTTCAAAACACACTACAAAGCTACAGTAATAAAGCCAGGGTGGTATTGAAATAAGGATAGAAATTCAGATCAATAAAACATAACTGAAAGTCCAGATAAACCTTTATATTTACAGTCAGTTGATTTTCAACAACGGTGGCAAGGAATTCATGGGAAAAGAACCCTCTTTTCAAAAAATGATGCTGAGACAAGTGGATACGCATGCACACACACACACACACACACACACGAGGCTGGATTTACATCTCACAACGTATACAAAAATTAACTCAAAGTGGATCATAAACCTTAATGTAAGAGCCTAAATTATAAAACTCTTAGATGAAAACATAAATGTAAATCTCCATGGTCTTTGATTACACAATGGTACCTTAAGTACTTAACAAAATAATAATAATAAATTTGACTTCATAAAAATTAAAAAATTTTGTGTTTCAGGGGCACCTGGGTGGCTCAGTCAGTTACGCATCTGACTTAGGCTCAGATCATGATCTTGCAGTTTGTGAGTTCAAGCCCCATGTCGGACTCTGTGCTAACAGCTCAGAGCCTGGAGCCTGCTTCAGATTCTGTGTTTCCTCTCTCTGCCCCTCCCATGCTCATGCTCTGTCTGTCTCTGTCTCTCAACAATAAACGAATGTTAAAAAAATTTTAAAAAAATTTTGTGCCTCAAAGGACACACCATTAAGAAGTTGAAAAGGCAGAGCACCTGGGTGGCTCAGTCAGTTAAGCATCTGACTCTTGAATTCAGCTCAGGTCATGATGTCACCGCTCATGAGTTTGAGCCCCTTGTTGGGCTCCATGCTGAACATGGAGCCTGCTTGGAATTCTCTCTCTCTCTTCCTCTCCCCTGATCATGCTCTCTCTCTCAAAATAAGTAAGTAAATATTTTTAAAAATAAAAGAGAAAGTAATTGAAAAGGCAACCCATGGAATGGGAGAAAATATTTGCAAGTTATTTATCTGACAAGGCACTTTTACCCAGAATATATAAAGAACTCTAACAACTCAACAATGAAAAGACAAATAACTCAATATAAATATGGATGAATGATTTTAATATATATTTCTCTGAAGGAAATATATGAACAGTCAACAAGCATGTAAAAGATGCTCAACATCATTAGTCATTAGGGAAATGGAAATAAAAAAAGACAGATAATAACAAGCGTAGAACCCTCATACACTGTTGGTAGGCATGTAAAATGGTACTGCTGCTTTGGAAAACATTTGGCAGTTCCTCTGAAAGCTAAACAACATAGCTCAACAGTTCCATTCCTAAGTATATATCCAAGAGAATTGAAGATGTGTATCTACCAAAAATATTGTACATGAATGTCCATAGCAGCACTATTCATAATAGCCCCAAACTGGTAATGGCCAAATGTCCATGAACTGATGGATTGAAAAAGAAAATGTGGTATATTCATGCAATGGAATATTATTTAGCCATAAAAAGGAAGGAAAGTTCTGATACATGCTACATGGATGAAACTTGAATGCATAATACTGAATGAAAGAAGCCAGATACAAAAGACCACATATTGTATGATACCTTTTATATGAAATATCTAGAGTGGGCAAATCCATAGAGATAGGAAGTAGATCAATGGTTTCCAGAGATTGGGTTTTGGAAAGAATGTGTAATAACTGCTAATGGGTATGGGGTTTCCTTATTTATTATTTATTTATTTATTTATTTTTAATTAAAAAATATTTTTTTAATAAAAAAAATTGCAAATATTTTCTCCCATTCCATGGGTTGCTTTTATATATTCTGGATAAAAGTGCCTTATCAGATAAATAATTTGCAAATATTTTCTCCCATTCCATGGGTTGCCTTTTCAATTACTTTCAATTACTTTTTTTTATTAAAAAAAATTTTGTTTAATGTTTATTTACTATTGAGAAACAGAGAGAGGCAGAGTATGAGCATGGGAGGGGCAGAGAGAAGGGGAGACACAGAATCCAAAGCAGGCTCCAGGCCCCGAGCTGTCAGCATAGAGCCTGATGTGGGGCTTGAACTCACGAACTATGAGATCATGACTTGAGCCGAAGTCAGTAGCTTAACCGACTGAGCCACCCAGGCACCCCTAAAAAAATTTTTTTTTAACATTTATTTATTTTTGAGAGAGAGAGAGAGAGAAACAGTATGAGCGGGCAGGGGGAGAGAGAGGAAGACATAGAACCCAAAGCAGGCTCCAGGCTCTGAGTTGTCAGCACAGAGCCTGACTCAGGTCTCGAATTCATGAACCACGAGATCATGACCTGAGCCAAAGTCACATGCTTAAAAGACTGAGCCACCCAGGCACCCCAGGGTTTCTTTTTTAAGGTGATGAAAATGTTCTGAAATTAGACAGTGGTAACTGATGCACAACTCTGTGAATATGCTAAAAACTACTGAACTGTACACGTTAAAAGGATGAACTTCATGATATATGAATTATATATACATCAATAGACCTGTTATTCGGTTTATATATACATATTTACGATGTACACATGTATATATCTAAATGTAAACTTCATAATGCATATATATGACTTGTAATATAAAATATAAACATATATATAACATGATATACACATCAGAAAATTGACTATAAACCTAAAGAAACTGAATAATAATTAAAAACCTTGCAATGAAATAGTCATGATGATTGTCAAAAAAAAACTAGTATTGATAAAATTTCCTTGAAAACTTGAAAATTAACTGGTGGTTAATTTTCTTGGTCAAGAAACTCTCTGCCTTAATCTCTAGGTATCTCAGCATATCTACATTCCCACATTAATGATACATATACATAGTTTGCAGGTATTCTCAAGGCATTGGCATTTGCCTAGTAAGTAAAATAATTTTCCATTTATGTTAAATTCTGATTTACCTTCTTAGGCCTTTAGACAAATAATCTATGGCAAATGACCTCTAGGGAAGTAAAAGATAATTTTGGTTTTGAATGACCTAGATTGATTTTTATCCTAAGCAGCTTTATCTGAATAACTGTTCACCTCTTTAACTCTGCTAGACAGACACAGTGATCTCTAAGAGTAGAATTTTAAGCAGCTAGTTTTCCTGGCTCTGGTTATCAAAACCTAGCCCTTAGGCATCTTTAGTTACCTGATAAAAGGGATAAAAAACTCTTTCACTCACACATGAGTTTGGATAGTAATGGGAAGATGAATTTTGGACTTTGGTAAGAAGTCCAAGAAAAAGGCTTAAGACTTGTGTAATGTCATATTAACTTCATAGTGTTTGATAATATGATCACAATCTGTAATATGTATGATTTTATAAATGTTTATGTCTACAAAAAAAGGCCATAAATGTTATCAAAATGTTAATAATGACCTCAACGTGGTAGGTGATTTTTTCTTTTTATTGTCAAAATTTTCCAAATTTTCCACTATTAATGCATTACATTAATTAAAAAAAATTTTTAACGTTTATTTTTGTGAGTGAGAGATACAGAGTGCAAGTGGGGGAGGGGCAGAGAGAGATAGAGACACAGAATCTAAAGCAGGCTCCAGGCTCTAAGCTGTCAGCACAGAGCCTGACGTGGGGCTCAAACCCATGAACTGCACAAGATCATGACCTGAGCAGAAGTTGGACACTTAACCGACTGAGCCACTCAGGTGCCCCTAAAGTAATTTTTTAATTGCAAAAGTGATTGTAAAAAAAATTTAAACAATGAAAAGGGATATATAAAAAAATTAAAGTGCTCTCCCTTATTACCTTTCTTTGAATCCACTTTTCAGAGGAAATCACTTAACAGTTTGAGGTACATTCTTTTAAACTTCTCCCTTAATGTTTATTCAAAGTATACATAGAGTTTTAAAATGGGATCTTACAAAATACCAACAATGTTTTTCATAGAACTAGAATAAGTAATCCTAAAACTTGTATGGCACCACAAAAGGCCCCAAATAGTCAAAGCAATCTTGAAAAAACCCCACAAAAACTTGAGGTATCAAAATTCCAGATTTTAAGGTAAACTACAAAGCTATAATAAACAAGATAGTATGATACTATCACAAAAGCAGACACACCAATCAATGGAACAGGATAGAAAACCCAGAAACAAACCCATGATTATATGGTCACTTAATCTTTGATAAACGAGGCAAGAATATGTAATGGGAAAAGGCAGTGTCTTCAACAAATAATGTTGGGAAAACTGTACAACTACATGCAAAAGAATGAAACTCAACCACTTTCTTACACCATACACAAAAATAAACTCAAAATGGATTAGAGATGTAAATGTGAGACCTGAAATCGTAAAAATCCTAGAAGAGAACACAGGCAGTAATTTCTTTGACATCAACCACAGCAACATTTTCGTAGCTATGTCTCCTGAGGCAAGGGAAACAAAACCAAAAATAAACTACCAGGACTACATCAAAATAAAAACTTCTGCACAGCAAAGGAAATAATTAAATAAACCAAAATGCAACCTACTAAATGGAAGAATCAATTTGCAAATGACATATATAATAAAGGGTTACTATCCAAAATATATAAAGAACTTACACAATCCAACACCAAAAAAAACAAATAATTAAAAAATTTAGAGAAACTATGAACAACTTTGCAAAGACATGTAGATGGCCAACTGACACATGAAAAGATGGTCAACATCACTTGTCATCAGGAGAATGCAAATCAAAACTACCACGAGATATCACCTCATACCTGTCAGGATGGTTAAAATAAAAAACACAAGAAACAGTGGTATCTGGGTGGCTCAGTCAGTTAAGTGTCCAACTCTTGATTTTAGCTCAGGTCATGATTTCACAATTTGTCAGATTGAGCCCTATCTTGCACTGAGCGTGGAGCCTGCTTAGGATTCTCTCTCTCCCTCTCTCTCTACCCCTCCCCTACATGTGCACACACACTCTTGCTCTTTCTCTCTCTCAAAAGAAATGAATAAACATTTAAAAAAACAACAGCAGAAACAACAAGTGTTGTCAAGAATGTGGAGAAAAAGGAACACTCATGCACTGTTGGTGGGAATGCAAACTGCTGCAGCCACTGTGGAAACCAGTATGGAGGTTCCTCAAAACATTAAAAATACAACTATGCTACAATCCAGTAATTGCACTACTGGGTAGTTACCCAATGAATACAAAAACACTATGAAAGAATATATGCACCCCTATGTTTATTGTAGCATTACTTACAATAGCCAAACTATGGCAGCAGCTCAAATGTCCAATGATAGCTGGATAAAGAAGATGTGGTATATATATTCTATGGATATTCCCTAGCCATAAAAAAGGATGAAATCTTGCCATTTGCAACAACATGGATAGAGCTAGACAATATAACCCTAAGTGAAATAAGTCAGTCAGAGAAAGACAAATACTGTATGATTTCCCTCATATGTGGAATTTTAAGAAACAAAACAAACAAGCAAATGAAAAAAAGAGAGAGAGACAAACCAAGAAACAGACTCTTAACTAAAGAGAATAAACAGATGGTTACCAGAGGGGAGGTAGGTGTGGGGATGGGTGAAATAGGTGATGGGGATTAAAGAGTACACTTATCACAATGAGCACTGAGAATTGTATAGAATTAAGTCACTATACTGTACACCCGAAACAAATATAACACTGTATGTTAACTATACTGGAATTAAAATTAAAGATAAAAAAAAAAAAGATTACCAAGGACAAACAAACAAATAAAAGAAAATGGGATTGTAATCTGTTTGTGATTTGGTAACTTGCTATTATGGTTTAAAATATTTGTCATTTTTTGGGTGTCTGGGTGGCTCAGCCGGTTAAGCATCTGACTTTGGCTCAGGTCATGATCTCACGGTTCCTGAGTTCGGGCCCTGTGTCAGGCTCTGTGCTGACAGCTCAGAGCTTGGGCCTGCTTCAAATTCTGCCTCCCTCTCTCTCTGCCCCTCCCCTGCTCACATTCTGTCTCTTTCTCTCTCTCTCAAAAATAAATAAACATAAAAAAAATGAAATGAACCCCCATGTATACCTATTATCCAGATTCAGTAGTTATCCTCAATGTATGGCCAAATGTGTTTCATCTAACTCTACCCCCTACGCCCTCAAATTATTTTTTTAAAGATTTCATTTCATTTCATTTATTTATTTATTTACTTATTTACTTATTTATTTATTTCATTTATTTATTTTTATTTTTTAAAAGTTTATTTTACTTGTTTTGAGAGAGGAACCACAGGAAGGGCAGAGAGAGAGGGAGAGAGAGAGAATCTCAAGGAAGCTCTACACTCTCAACATGGAGTCCATTGTGGGGCTTGAAATCATGAACCATGAGATCATGACCTGAGCAGAAATCAAGAGTTGGATTCTTAACCAACTGAGCTCCCCAGGTGTCTCTTATTTATTTATTTATTTTTTAAAGTAAACGCTATGCCCATGGTGGGGCTCGAACTTATGACCAAGATAAAGAGTTAGATGCTCTGTCAACTGAGCCAGCCAGGTGTCCCTCAAATTATTTTGAAGCAAATCCTAGTTATCATATCATTTCATCTGTAAATGTTTTCATATGCCTTGCTAAGTGATAAGGACTCTTTTTACAAAAATATACTATTATACCATCATCATAGATAAAATAAAAATGATTAACAATAATCCCTTAATGGCAAATATCCAGAAGGACAAACTTCAAATGTATACAACTTATATAAGGTTTTCCACTAATACACATTTTGAAACCTATAATTAGAGAATATAATTCTTTACAAAAGTTAGGTCCTTGAAAGTTTTCTATTGAATGAATTTTTATAAATCAGATCCTACTTTTCCTCTAACTAAACCTGTAAAGTAACTATTATGCACCCAAGTATGCTAAAGAAAAATAATAAACTATTTATTGGAAAGAATTTTTCTCAAGATGAAGGATACAGGATGTTGACAAATAGCAAATTACAGAAGGGTTTTTTTTAGCTTTGGAGCAAGAACAAGCTATCTAGGAACATAAAGCATACAACTTTTACAACTATAATTTGTTTTTTTGTCTTCACAACCAAGGAATATATATTGGATATGGTGAATCTTGTAACAAACTGTCAAAATTCTATAATTTATTTTTAAATACATCATTTTTGAAATCTTTAGAAGAGTGATTCCTAGTAGATGGCATTACTAAGAATTCATCAGCTCAAGCTAATCTTATTGTTTTGTTTTTTAACTTTTAATTTTGAAATAAGTTTGAACATAAAAAAAAGTTACAAATAAAATAAGAGTTCCTATATATATTCTTCATCCAACTTCCTCAAATGTTATTATTCGGGAGCCACAGTAGAAGCAAGTCAATTTCAAGAAGGTATTTGATGGGGTGCCTGGATGGGTCAGTCAGTTAAGTGTTGGACTCTTGGTTTCGGCTCAGATCATGATATCATGGTTCCTGGGTTTGAGACCCATATTTGTGCTGATGTGTGCTGATGTGTGGAGCCAGCTTGGGATTCTTTCTCTCTCTCTGCCTCTCTCCTGTTCATGCTCCCTCTCTTTCAAAATTAATTAATTAATTAATTAATTATTTTTTTAATTTAAAAAAGGGTATTTGAAATGATTTCCTTTAAATTCTTACATATAAATATGTTCATATTATACTACAAAATTCAATTTTGGTTTTCATGTTCTCAATATTGGCACTTTGTATTTTTATTTAAGTTTATTTATTAATTGTGAGAGAGCCAGCATGAGCAGAGAGAGAGAGGAAGAGAGAGAATCCAAAGCAGGCTCCACACTTGGCAGTGAGCCCAATGTGGTGCTCAATCCCACAACCATGAGATCATGACCTGAACTGAAATCAAGAGTTGGCCGCTTAACTGAGACACCCAGGCACCCCAATATTGTCACTTTTTAAATGAAAGTATATTAAAATTCTTATTGCCAAGAAGGAGAAAAGTGGGTCAGGTGATTATGTTGTTAGGCAAAGTCATAAGATAAAGTCATAGTTGCCTAAACAACTATATCCAGAGGATGTTACTTAATGGAGAAATAAGTAAGTAAATGGATAAGTAAGGTTTATTTCACCAATAAACCCTAGTGAACGGTTTATAATATGCCAGAGCCTTTGTTTTGGCCATGTTCTGTCCCACACCTTTACCTAACTGACTACTAATAAAGAGTCTGGGGGTATGGATGATACATTGTCATATTTGATCAGGATTCAAAAAGATTGCCACAGAAGGCAGCACTGTGACAGAACGAGCAAAATGATTTTAATAAGTCTAAATAGTAAGGTCAAAAATATCTACTGAAAAGAGTGAAGAAGGAAAGCTGCCTTGGAAGTTGAGGGAGCAAGGCATTACAACTTTAGCTTACTGCAAACTCTGTGTGAGCCAGAAGAGGGATGTGATTACCACCCTCCCAACCCAATGCAACAAAGACTGCACTCCCTTGTTCTGGTCTTTCCTCATGTGAAGCGCTGTTTTTGGCTTAGGAATCAGTTAATGAACATGGGGAAGCTGGAACATACCTAAGGAGGGTAAAGCAGTCAAAGGGACTGGACTTGCTTTGCCTGGAGAAGAGAGGACATGGGAACATGACTGTTGTCTTCAATTGTTTCATGACCTATCTTATGAAAGAGGGAGCAGACCTAGCATACCACATAAGAGAGCAGAACCAGTAATACAATAATATTAGTAGCTGGTACTTTTGAGTATTTAACATATGATATGCCTTTTATATGCATCATCTTGTTTAATATTATTCAATGAGGGGTTACTTTCTATCATCGTCTTGGTCTTTACAGATCAGTAACACAAAGCTCAGAAAGACCAAGGTCACACAGATAGTAGGTCAAAGTAGTTAATACCCATAATGAAGTAATACTTGTAATACATTTAGAAGAGTGTTAGAACATGGTAAGTGTCCAATAAAATCTAGCTGCAATAGTAATAAGAATTACTATAATTATACTTAAATGTTGTTATTATTGTATTGACTTAGGCCAATGGCTCTAAGCCTTGGCTACACATTAGAGTCTCTTACTACACTTTAAAAAGTACTGATGGTTAGACCTTACCTTCAGAGATTCTGACTGATGCGGTCTGAGATATGGCCTGGGTATCTGACATTTTATTTTATTAATTTAATTTAATTTAATTTAATTTAATTTAAATTTTTTTTTTTGGTAAAGATTCTATTTTTAAGTAATATTTACAGCCAACATGGGGCTTGAACCCACAATCCTGAGATCAAGAGTTGCATGCTCCACCAACTCAGTCAGCCAGATGCCCCCAAGAACTCTTAAAATTCAACAATGAGTAAATGAATACTCCAATTTGAAAATGGGCCACAGATCCAAACAGACACCTCACCAAAGAAGATACGCATGTGGCAAATAAGTATATGAAAAGATGCCCAATATGATGTCATTAGGGAACTACAAATTATTATTATTAGTTGTTTGTTTGTTTGTTTGTTTAAGTAGGCTCCATGCCCAATGTGGGGCTTTAACTCTTGACCCTGAGATCAAGAGTTGCATACTCTACCAACTGAACAAGCCAGGCACTCTGGGAATTGCAAAATAAACCAACAATATGATACCACTATATACCTATTAGAATGGGCAACATTCAAAACAATGATAATACCAAATGCTGATGAGAATGTGGAGCAACAGGAACTCTCATTTATTGTTTATGGGAATGCAAAAATGGTACAGCTACTTTGGAAGACAGTTTTGTACTTAATAAAACTAAACATATTCTTACCATATGATCTAGAAATCATGCTCCTTGGTATTTACTCGAATGAGTTGAAAGCTTATGTCCACAGAAAAACCTGCACATGAAAAAAAATTATACATGGATGTTTACAGCAGCTTTATTCCTATTGCCAAAAATTTGGAAGCATCCAAGATGTCCTTCAGTGGGTGGATAGATATGGTACATTCAGACAACAGAATATTATTCAGTCCTAAAAGAAATGAGCTATTAAACCATGAAAAGACATGGAAGAACCTTAAATGCACATTACTAAGGGAAAATGCATATTACTAAGCGAAAGAAGCCAATCCCAAAAGGCTACATACTATATGATTCCAACTAGTCCAACGTTCTGAAAAAGGCAAAACTATAGACACAGTAAAAAGATTTGTGGTTGCCAGGGCTACTGAGGAGGGAGGGATGAATAGATGGAACACAGGTGATTTTTAGGGCAGTGAAACTATTCTGTATGATACTATAATGATGAAAATGTGTCATGATGCATTTCATTGTCAAAACCTATAGAATGTACAACACCACGAGTGAATCCCAACATAAAACATGGACTTTGAGTGATAATGATGTGGCAATGCAGATTCATTAATTGTAATAAATATAATTATTTTGATAGTGAGGATTTTGATAGTGAGGAAGGTTGTGCAGGTATAGAGGTAGGAGGTATATGGAAACTGTACTTTCTGCTCAATTATGCTGTGAGCTTAAAATGGATCTGAAAAAATAGTGTATTGTAAAAAAAAGTTAAAAAAAAAAAAGTTCCCCAAGTGAATCTAATGTGCAGCTAAGGTTCAGAACTACTGGCCTAGGTTCTTTGCATATATAACCTCCTTCATTTCTTTAAAAAAAGTTTTTTAAAATGTTTATTTATTTTTGAGAGAGAGAGCATGTGGGGAGGGGCAGAAAGAGGGGGAGACAGAGGATCCGAAGCAGGATGGGCACTGAGAGTAGAGAGCCCGATGAAGGGCTCAAACGCATGAACCTTTGATAACACGATCTGAGCCATTTAACCAGCTGAGCCACCTAGGTGCCCCATTCTTCAATTCTTCTCATATCCATCTGATTAGGTAGCTGTGGCTATCCTATTTTATATATGAAGAAACTGAGGTCTGGAAGGCTTAAATAATTTACCAAGTTCACCAAGCTAGTAAAATGGGAACTAGGTTTCACACACTGCTTGGCCAACTCTAATGTATAACCTTTTTTACCATACAGTCTTTTAATAACTGGAGATGGTAGATCAAAGTAAAATGCAGTGCCTCATAAAGTAATTTCCCAACACTGGAAATATTATAGAAGAATCTGGATAACAAGTCAGGGATGGCACAGACTGCTACATTGTTTTGTTTTGTTTTGTTTTGTTTTTCAGCATGAGGGAAGGTAGAGGGAAGGTATGAGATCATGACCTGAGCCGAAGTCGGATGCTTAACCGACTGAGCCACTCAGGTGCCCTGATATTCCTTTACACTCTTAAGAGTCAGAGTTGAAGGCCTATGTTTGAGAACTAGACCTGTCCTTTACTAGTTGTGAGACCTTGAGCAAGTCACCTAATTTCTCTGAATTTTTTCTTGTTTGTAATATAAAGAAAATATTTGTGCTAATTGTTAGGTCATTTTTCAAATATATTAAAATAATATAGGAAGATTAAATATTTTTTAGTCTTTTGCTAACTGTAAACCTTTATACAAATCAATTTTATGTTTTTTAATTTTTAAAATTTTCTTAAGTAAGCTATATGACCAAAGTGGGGTTTGAACTCAAGACCCTGAGATTAAGAGTCGCATGCTTTACTGACTGAATCAGCCAGGTACCCTTATGGAAACCAATTTTAGCTTAAGGGTGGCTAATAATCCTAAAACCTGCATCATATCATAGTACTCCTTTGTTTAAAATGTTCAAGGGCTCCCCATTGCCCAAAGAACAAACTTCAGACTCCTTAGCATGGTGTTTTAAGACCTTTAGAAAATGAATTCCAATTAACCTCAATGTCCTCTTCTGGCCACTAACTTTATTCTAGGTTCCAGCCAAACTTAATTTTCTACTGTTTCAAAATGGCTACACTCCTTCATAGTTGCAGCTTTTCAAAAGTTGAGAGAAGCCAGGGACACTCCCATTTCCAGTTAATAGTTGAAGAAATGCCCAGATATCTTATTTGTAGCCTGTTTGAGTTTACATCTAATGATGCTTTTGATATATAAAATATGTAATGGCATATAACTGTGTTATTCATAAGATAAGACTTATTTTAAAAATAAATTCATAGTAATGTCAGTTGGTGGTATAAGAGTTTAAATTTGAATGATGAGAATTTCCTTTTTGAACCTGTGAATGGATCCCAGTAACTGTATATTCTGAAGATATTTCATAGAAGTGGGGCCTATGCCAAAAGGTGAGGAGCATTCTTCACACTTTTATGCCTCTCCACATGGTTTTCCTAATGTCTGGCCAGCTCTAACTCAACATCTGCGATCTAGTTCACACATCATTTATGAAGCCTTCTGAGATACCATTACCTCCTTGATGTTCTCAGTGTACTTGACAATATTATGTGATAAGCACTACCACAGAGGCAGACAAGGGAACTGTGTTCACATCTACCCTCCCCTAGATTTATAGTTTATTGAAGATGAGGTCTGTGACTCACTGTGCCTGGCACATAGCAATTCCCAAAGGCCATTATTCTTATATTTTGACACCAAGGTGAAATATTACCAGGTAAACATATCTTGGTTTCTTGGGACATATATTCAAGTACGGTCAGTTGCCATCACAAGATCTGTTTTCTTCAGGGCTTTATTCTTTTACTTCAATGTTCTTGTTCACATTTGAATTTAAAATAATAATTACAATAAAAGTCACAGTACTTTTTGGATAAGGTTTCTTTAAAGCATACCTCAGTCATTCATTTTGAAGTAGAAGTAGATGGTGCGAATAAAGATGGTAAAGGAATAAGGGAAAATACACCTTAAAATTTCAGTAAAGTGGGGGCACTTGGCTGGCTTAATAAGTAGAGCATGCAACTCTTGATCTCTGGGTTGTAAGTTCGAGCCCCACATTGGGTGTAGACATTACTTAAAAAAAATAAAATCTTTAAAAAAAATTTAGTAAAGAGTAGTCTCTTCCAACTTTTCATTTTTTGTAAGTTTTAATTTTTTTATATTGAAAGAGAGAAAGAGAGAAAGAGAGAGAGCTCAAGGGGCAGAGAGAGGGAATCCCAAGCAGCTCTGTACTGTCAGTGCAGAGCTGGATACCGGGCTCAAACTCACTAACTGGTGAGATCATGATCTGAGCCCAAACCAAGAGTCTGATGCTTAACCAAATGAGCCATCCAGGTGCCCCTCTTGTAACTTTTCTATTTTCTGTTAATAGCATAATCATTTTCCTAGCTTCCAAGTGCTCTCTCTGCAGGTTTAAAAACAAAACAAAACAAAACAAAACAAAACAAAACCGAAATGAAGTCAATCATTTAAATTCTGATATATCTTTTTAAAAAATAAAAATATTTTTTAGATTTAGCTCTTTATTCTTTAAAAAAAATTTTTTTTTAATGTTTATTTATTTTTGACAGAGACAGACTGTGAGTGGTTTAGGGCAGAGAGAGAAGGAGACACAGAAGCAGAAGCAGGCTCTAGGCTCTGAGCTGTCAGCACAGAGCCCGACGTGGGGCTCAAACTCACGAGCTGTGAGATCATGACCTGAGCCGAAATCGGACGCTCAACCGACTGAGCCACCCAGGCGCCCCTAGCTCTTTATTCTTATTGCCAATAACTAGGCCCTTTCTCCCTCCACCTATGGAGGATTTCAGCAACCTCCCAGCTAATTTTCTCATCTAGGTAGCTCCTTTTAAGCCATTCTATCAATCTTTCTAAGACCTAATTCTTCTAGTCAGTGTTCTAATCCAAAACTTGCTACTCACCTAAGCTTAAATTCTGCATCTGGCATTCGAGGCCCTACTTACTTTAGTCCCCACCTTCTCTCCCCTTCATTGTTGAATGCAGATTCTTTGCTCGGGGCACTGTCCCTCTTCCCTTTGTCAGAAGATACCAGGCTTTGCTTGTTTTCTTCCCCCTCCCTTGCACTGTCTATATTCCACCCATTCTTCAAGGTACAGAAAGAATGCTACTTCCTCCTTGAAGATTTTCCTGGTAGCTCCAAATCATGTTTATAGCTACCAAAGAATTTTCTGTATGTGTTGTAGTTGTGACAAGATAGTGGAATCCTCTACCCTTTTCTCTTGATTTGAACTGTTAACAGGAGACCTAGGGATCATTACCTGCGACAGTGGGACACGTGCCTATATATGTTTGAAGTGAAAATCTGTAATTTCCAAAATACTGGCTAAGCATATGCAGGTTGCTTACAGGGACACAAATACTATCATGTAATATTCATTTTTGTTTAAAAGATGAAAAGGGGAAAGTACAGTGAGTGTCCGAGGTATGGGTTTGCTTATCTCACAAACCAAGGGGTTCGTTTCTTTATTAAAAACAGCTATATTTACATTTTCAATTAACTACATCCTAAAAATCTCCAAGTACGTCTTAGAAGCAAGCGGATTTTATTTTCAAAGCGTGTAAAACAAAACGTTTGAAAGGAATAACCACGGATGTACTTGAGACCACAACCCACAGAAAAGACAGTCAAACGCACACTCTCAGCTGCGCTGCTTACCGGGACGCCACTGAGCCTGAATTCACGCTTTTTGCAGCTCAGTTCCCTTATCAGTGGGATGGAGATAATACTTGAAAATATTTTCTTCTCAGGGTTATGGTGAAAGGTTTTCTTTCTCCTGAACTGCAGGGGGTTCGCCTCCCAGGACACCGGGTGGGGGGGAGGGTGCTTTTCCTCCTGCGACGCACTTCCGCGCGCGAGTAGGGCTGCTGGGCTGGGAGGAGGGGAGCTCGCGTCGGAGTGCGGGCCGCCGGGCCGGAGACTAGGCAAGGACAGGTTGGGCCACCGCTATGACGTGCAGCGTGGGGGCCTAACAGCAGGAGCACGCTAAGTGTGTAGGCACGGTGCAAAACAAGCTGAGCGTGCGTGCACCAGTGTGCGGGGGTGCTGGGAGCGTGCTCGCATTGCCAGCGAAGCGTACAAGCGCCAAGGCATACGACCGAAAAGCGACCCCTGATAAAGGGAGTCCGAGGCCCGCGGGGCCAGACCGTCCCGGTAGTGGCGGCCACGCGTCCGGTCGCCCGGCGCCCCAGGTTGGCGCTCCTGCGCCGCCGGCCGACAGGTCTCCGCAGCGCCCCACGTGGCGGCCTGCGGGGCCGCTGTCGGGAGAGTCGATTTGCTCCGCCTCCGCCGAGCTCGGCTGCCCTCCGCAGCTTCCCCGCCCCGCTCTCGTTCGACCCTCCTCCCTTACCCCTCCGGGATCGCGATGGACGCGGTCTCCCCCCGCCGCCGGCAGCACCGCGCGAGCCTCTGAGCTTCAGGCCTGAGGAGCCGCGTGCCGGGGACCGGACGTGCGCTGGTTGCAGCCGGTCGGGGGAACCTCTCGCTTCCCTGTCACCAGGTCCCCACGGAGGAAGGGGAGGGACGAGGCGCGGCTTTTCCTGTGCCGCTTGCCCGGCTCGACCTGCGCGGCCTGCGGCTTCCTGGTAACTCGAGGGCCGCGGCCGGGCCTGGCTCTGCCCGCGGCCTGCTTGGAGCTGGACGGGAGCGGTTTGGGACGACAAGCCCGGGTAAGAGCTTAAAGGATAGGGAGGCGGGAGTGCCTTACGCGGTCGGAAGGGCCAGCCTGGGGGCCGGGATCCGGGATGCCCGGCGGCGTCCCGGGAGCGAGACCCCAGCTCCAGTTGAGGTCGGCCGGGCTGCTGCGGGCTTACCCGCTTAGCCCCTTTGTTCCCGTCCCTCGGCCCTGCCCGCGGCGGGGCCCGGCTTGCCGGAGCCGGAGCCCGCGGCGGGCCCCCCTTGCCCTTGAGAAGGGTTCGCCGCCGGGTCGGCCAGGGACGTCCCCCGGAGCCTTGGAGTTCCGGGCGCAGCTCCCGAGAGACCCGCCGCCCTGCTCGGCCCGCCGGCCTGCTCTGGGCACTGGAGGCTTGCTGCTTCTCCTCCTGAACTTCCCCCTCCTAGACACAGGTAGCTAACTTAGCGGGGTTTGGTGCCAAGAAACCAGAGCGCGGTGCCTGCGCCTCCCGGCGCGGGGCTCGGCCGGGCCCGGAGTGTTGGGTCATTCCTGCTGGTCGCCGCCGTTGGGTGCCCACCGTGATCCGCGGTTGGATTCACACACCTGCAGCTGGCGTACGTGGGACCCAAAGCTGTCGTCCCGTCAGGGCGCCTACGGGCTTTTGTAATGACTTGCCTTTTGGGGCTGCTTCTCTTATTTCGTGTTTTTGTTTTTGTTTTGTTTTGTTTTTAAGCCAACTGCCCCATTCTGTGGGGATGGGGAAAGAGGACCGTAGATTGGCTTGTATTCTGATCCGTAAGGTGTTAGTCCATTGCATTTACTTTTAGCATTTCTTTTTTAAACTTTTAAGAATAGTTGCCAAGACTGCCAGAACTCTTAACCAAGCCTTTATTCATAGATACATCTTGTATCTAATTATTGTTCGTATGTGAACATCTTAAGAAGCAGTAAGTAAATTAGGAAGTCTGCAGAATTTGTGGAATTGGAGATAATCTTAAAGCAGAAATTTATTTTAGAGGGGGATTGGATCAAAGTGTTTAGAGCCTCCTCAAAATACTGAATCTAACCCTTATCTGAAGATCAGTTTTGGGTGGAGGACGGGGGAAGAAGTTTGCTGGAAAAAAAAAAAAAAGAACCTTTAGGAAGGTGTTCTTTGCCTTTTGGCACAGACGTTGGTGATAGCAATAGTGGGATCTGAAGCTTGTTTGACTGTGTTTGACAAAGACAGCTCTGGTTTCCAGTTAAGTAGAAACTACCTACCCTTATACTCTTGTGCAAAACTGGTTTTTATTTAGTATGATATATAAACATTAAACCTGAGGAATAAGGAAAGTGGAAAAACTGCTTTAAAGTACTTTCTCCAAACATACTTATGAGTCTTTTCTAATTCCTAGGACACCAGGAACATTTGGTTCTAGCTGATATAAAAGAAAAAAAATTTTAACCCAAGCTGATCTGTCCTGGATATTTAAAGGAATTTTCCTTTTACTTTTTTAATTTAAGCAAAGAGGCTTTTAAAAAACCATGGCAGATGTGGATCCTGATACATTGTTGGAATGGCTACAGATGGGACAGGGAGATGAAAGGGACATGCAGCTAATAGCCCTTGAACAGCTATGCATGCTGCTTTTGATGTCTGACAACGTGGATCGTTGTTTTGAAACGTAAGTACATCCCTTCATCATCTTTTGGAGTTGCTCTGGTGACATCTGTTTTCAACCATTTGCTGACTTCACTTTGCATAGAATTTTCTCTAGTGACTTTTAAAGTTAACTTTTTAGAAGTTTCTGCAGTTTTGCATTTTATTTCTGAGAAATAAAAATTAGTAAGTGAAGAAATTCCTGTAATGATCATTGTCATGACACAAATATGTTTGTTGAATGAATAGGAATTAGGGAAAACTAATTGTAACTTGATTCATTTTCAAAATATGTTATGAACTGAGAAAATACAAATACTTCTTTAAAGGTACCTATTTCTGTACCAAGAAATTACCTTGAAATAAACAAGGAAATAGAAAAGATAATGAACTTAGTTTCCAATCTCCCGTTTCTTCATTAGTATTATATGACATTGTACTTTTGTTAAAGCAAATGATTGCTTTGTAAATTTCAGTTTGGAGGGTTTAAATTGGATGTTACTCTTATATTTTTGGAATGGTAGAAACAGATTTTGAAATTTTAGAGAGTTTAAACAGTTTTATTCAGAGGTTTTAATGTAGAATTAGTGCAGAAATGTAAAAGAGAATTCATTACTAGATTGGCTATAAATGTTGTTTTTTCTCTCGTGTGATACTTGCCCAGTTAGATTAACCATTCTTCTGAATGCTGAACACATTTGGTTTTTATTGTTTATTTTATATTAATTAATTACAATTTTGAATTCCAGTAGTTAGTAAATGAAAACTCAGTTGTTTTCTGTATTTGTTTTAATGCTAGTTTGAAGAAATTAGAAAATGTTTTAGATGTTGACTTAAAACTTGGTATAATTATTTTAATTTCTTTGGATGGCAATAAAGGCTCTTATTACTAAATTGACAAAGTATTTTTAATTGTTTTCAATTTTGAATGAATAATTAATGAAGATGAATTAATAAACGAAAATAACTTTTGGTTGTAAATCTGATTAAAATGATAAAAATCTTAGGATAAAAACCCTTATAAACAAAGTTTCAAAATCAAAGTTTGTTAATGGCCCATTTATGTCAACTAGTTTTTGTTATTAACAAACTTTATAATAATTTAGCCCTCCTGTTGACACTTGTTTTAGCAGGATTCATAGCAAAGTGAAGTAGAATTTTGAATATTCATAGATTTCATTAGAAGGTTTTTATTAACTTGAGAATTACTTTTGGTATTTTATTAAAAAATTTTTTTGTTTTTAATTTTTCTTTTTCTTTTATTTTTTATTTATTTTGAGAGAGACAGAGACAGCACAATTGGGGAGGGACAGAGAGAGAGAGAGAGAGAATTCTAAGCACTTACAGTGTGGAGCCTGATGTGGGGCGTGAACTCATGAACTGTGAGATCATGACCTGAGCCTAAACTAAGAGTTGGACGCTTAACCAACTGAGCCACCCTGGTGCCCCTAAAAAAAAAAAAAAAAAATTTTAAAGTTTATTTATTTTGAGAGAGAGGGTGGGAGAGAGAATCCCAAGCAGGCTCCATGTTCAGCATGGAGCCTGACAGAAGGCTGGATCCCACAACCATGAGATCATGACCTGAGCTGAAATCAAGAGTTGGACACTTAGCCGACTGATCCGCCCAGGGGCTCCACTTTTGGTATTTTAAAAAGTTATACTTGTGGGTGTCTGGGTGGCTTAGTCAGTTAAATGTCCAACTTTGGCTCAGGCCTCGTGAGTTCGAGCCCCACGTCGGGCTCTGTGCTGACAGCTCAGAGTCTAGAACCTGCTTTGGATTCTTTGTCTCCCTCTCTTTGCCCAGTTCCCCTGCTCACACTGTCTCTCTCAAAAATACACGTTCAAAAAAATTAAAAAAAAAAAATTACACTTGCTAGTCAAATTAACGGTTGTTTTGCATCTTCTCTTGGGTACTAATGTATAGTAATTTGTAATGGCATTAAAAAAAGTGTTACCATATAAGAACAATTTTTAAGGACATTTTTAAAATATAAAACTCATCCCTATATAAATTTCTACCATCGTAACATAATTGTTATTTTTTCCATTTTCCCTTCTAGACTTTTATATTTGATACAATGTAATTTTAAGAAAGATGAAATTAAAGTCGATGTGACTTATATTTTTTATTTACTTAGTAAAGATACAAGACTATTTCAAATTGGAATGGTTATCCCTGTTTCATGTGGCATAACAGTCATTTGTCTACCTAAAAATGGATGTTTGATTAAATTTGTGACAATTAAAAAAAGAAACAAAACTTAGTTTGCTCTCTTTGTTCTTTAGTCAGATTTTTCTTGTCATAAGGAAAATTTAAACCAGAGAGGCCCCATAGTGAGGTGGAAAGAATGGGCTGTGGCATCAGAGATCTGAGTTCAGATTCTTGGATTCTTGATCAGCTACATGTAATTTAGCTTTTGAGAGCCTTTCTTTCTCTATAAAATAGTTATCTTCTTTATTGTAGGCTCTTTGTGAGGATTAAATGAAAGAATGTATGTGAGAAGTGTTTTGGTTAAAGTGGGCTGCATACTAATATTGAATTTCTAATTTTGAATTTCATTTTGGGACTTTATTTTGTAAAAGTGATTGATTTTGGAGAGCCTTTTTAAATTCTTTGCAACAGTCAACAAATAAGGTAGGGAAAAACAAGATGATACGCATGTTTTGAATATTGGTGAAAATCTCCCATACCAACTTGAATTCATAAGATACTAGCAAAGAGTCCTTAGTTACATTGAGTAAATATATGTTCAGATATTAATAGTTATATGTCTGTTTAGTCAAAAAAGGCAGATGTTGGGGCGCCTGGGTGGCTCAGTCGGTTGAGCGGCTGACTTCGGCTCAGGTCACGATCTCGCATTCCGTGAGTTCGAGCCCCATCTTGGGCTCTGTGCTGACAGCTCGGAGCCTGGAGCCTGTTTCAGATTCTGTGTCTCCCTCTCTCTGACCCTCTCCCGTTCATGCTCTGTCTCTCTCTGTCTCAAATATAAATAAACGTTAAAAAAATTAAAAAAGGCAGATGTTAAGTCTTTTTCTTTAATTTAGATTTTATATGGCTCTCCATTTTTTGTACCAGTTTTGACTGTCTTTTTGAAGTTGATGAATATACATTTTCTGTGAAACTGTGATGTTTCTTAGTAATGCCTGAACTTATAAGGTTATGCCCTAGAGAGTAAAATACAAGTTCAGGGTTAGTTTTTGCTTTCATTTGTGGTTAGTGAGTTAAATTTAATATGTTACAAATTTAATAAGAATTAAATGAATTACAAATGATTTTGCATTCACATTAAAATGGATGATTATTGTACATACTATTATAAGTAGGTGCATCCTGGGTTCTCGTAGATCCTGCCTACTATATTTTCAGACAGTATAATTGAAAAGTTGTCTTTTCAGGGTGGAATCTAAGATTTCCCCAGAAGATCTAGGAAATGGAATATTAGGGGTACTACTTTTAGGTACCAGAAGGCTCTTTTTTTAAAAATAATCATCTTAGTTAGTTATGAGGGCACAAAAGGATACAGAGTACAAAGTCTCTTGCTCTCCTGTTTCTGACTAATCAGTTCAAAGGCAACCACTATTAAAGATTTTCCTAGTGTATTCTTTGGGTGAGATCCCAAAGAAGACTGTCTCGAGTCTGGATTCCAAAGTGGTTGAATACAGTGGTAAAAACCTTCTGTTGTGTATTTACAGGAAAAAATAAAAAATACCTACAACAGTGACAAGGGTTTAACCTTTTAAATTGTCTTCCTACTTTATGTCAGATGTTAGAGATATGGTGATGACCAAAACAGATAGAGTCTCTGCTCTTATGGTGCCTACTAGTCTAATAGGGAAGGCAGATATTAAGTAATTATAGAAATAAAATTGTGGTTATAAATTGTGATAAGTGCAATGAAGGAAAAGGTTAGGGTGCTATGACAGTATGTAGAACACACATGACCTGGAGGGGTGGGAATGGTCACTGTGGCCTCCTTTGAGGAAGTGGTTTTTCCTAGAGATATGAAGGATGGATAAGTTTATGGGATAAAGTATGAAGAGGTGAGGTAGAAAGGTGTTCAAAGAAGAGGCGATGTGTGAAGAATTTGAAGTGGCTAAGTATGACGTGATTGAGTAACTTAGAGAAAACTACTGTCACTGGGACAAGGAAAGGTTGCAGAGTGCTTTGTAGAAGGTAGAGGCTAGATGGGATGGAGTCTTGTATATATGACAAGAAAAGCTTTTGGTTTTATCTTAAGAGATAAAAGTACTGTAGAAGACTGTGGAGTACTGTAAGAGTGACTGATGTGATTATGTTTGTCTTTCAAAAACATTAACTACTCTAACAAAAGTAGATAGGTGGAGAGGACAGAAAGAACAAATGCTTGTAGACTTGGTAGATTATTATCCAGAGAGAGAGGTTTGTAGTAACAGAGGTAAAAAGAAGTGGATAGATTTGAGATAGATTCAGGAGGTAAAATAGAACTTGTCGAATGATTGTATATGAGAGAGTGAGAAAGGAGGTATCTGGAATATTCAGGTTATAATGGATGATGGTGCTATTCATTGAGAGAGAACACTGGGAGAGTTTTGAGGGGCTAAGAACATGAGTTTGGATTTGGCTGGATTCTCATATCTGCCTCTGCATTCAGTCTATTGCATTGTATTTTGATTGAAATGTATGAAAAAAAAATCCTCCATAGATGTAGTTGGCAAAGGGAGGAATGTTGTACTGATTTTTTAAATATAATTATGGGTATTCTTCTTTGATACCATACAAAACTGGACAAGTGATAGTTTCTTAAGGGTTAGTTACAATGTGGATTCTGAATCATGTCAGTGACCTTTTTGTACTCTGTACCCATTTTTAAGCTTGTACAATTGTGCACTGATCATTGATTTACTGAGCTGTACAGATATTCCAAATGTTAACATATGTCATTCTACAGTATCACAAACTCACATTTGTTTAATGTGAATACTGATATCAGAAAAGTTTCAATATTGGGAAGCTGTCCAGTTCATGGTGGCAGATACAAGTTTTCCAAAATTGTCATTTTTGCTTGAGAGCTTTAATGTTATCATTGGCGATAAATACTGTCAGTTGTTTTCCTTGAAGTGGAAGGCTTATTTACTTTGTTAAGTTTTAAGAAAATGTTTGCCAGATATCCAAGTCTGAATAATCATGGTTTGTCAGAAGTTCTTTCAAGTAAACATGGTGTTGCATGAAAAAAGTGTCTAGTTCAGCTCTATAACAGTGCTTTCCTTTGACACAACCATCATTCTTCAGGATACAGAAGTGCTTTACACTTACTTCCATTTTCTGATGTAGGATATTAAAAAAAAATAGGTATTCGAGGGTTGAGTTACAGTAAAATAATTATTTTTGCTTCATCAAGGTTATTCTGTAGTGAAATTGGCTCCTCCCTCCCCCCATGCTAAAGCTTGGCAGTGAAGAATCCAATTAGTAGTAGTACAGTTTAGTACCCCTGGCCTTGATTCATGCTGAAGCACCAGCAGTTTCATCCACCATTGCTTTTGCGTCATTAGTATACATGTCAACACAGGAGGAAAGTGATTCAAAAAGAGAAAGGACAATTGTGTTTAATTGTGGTGAGAGGTCAAGTAGGGTGAAGACTGAAAGGTGTGCTTTAGCCTCATTCTCAAGGGCATTGATCTTTTTTTTTTTCTTTAAGTTTATTTTGAGAGAGTATGGGCATGAGTGGGGGAGGGGCAGAGAGAGGGAGTGACAGCATCCCAAGAGGGCTCCGCAGTGCCAGCACAGAGCCCAACGTGGGGCTTGAATTCAAGAACTGAGAGATCATGACCTGAGCTGAGATCGAGTTGGACGCTTAACCGACTGAGCCATGCAGGCACCCCCTAAGATCATTGATCTTAATGAGAGCTGAATGGAGGGTGATAAGGGGCAGATTTGAATTGGTCCAGAAGTAGGATATGAAGAAATAGAGATGGGGAGTGTGGAAAAGTTTTTTGAAAAATTAGATTGGAATGGGGGCGTAGGGTTTTGTCTTTTAAAGGTTATAGAGGTAGGAGAGAGAATGGAATATCTATAGTGTTTAGGATTCTGAGAAACTGGGAGAAAATCAGCTTCTGTTAAGACTAGTGCTTTTTAAACTTCAGTGTGCATGATGTGAATCATCTGGGGATCTTGTTAAATTGCAAGTTATGATTCATTTGGTCTGGTGTGCTACCTGATAGTCTGCATTCCTAGTATGCTGCCAGATAATGCTGAAGCTGTTGGTCAGAATATCTTAGTTTAGTAGCAAAGCTCTCACTGTTGGAGAGAGAGATTTTAAGTAGTGTGTTCTTGTTGTAAAGCAGGGAAGATGGAGAGATTAAATGCAGATGTTTTAGGTTTGATGGTAAAAAGCTGAAGGGATTTCTGTCTGATGACATCTGTTTCTCCCTGGAGTAGGAGACTAAAAAGAGTGACAATACCTCGGATTGGTATGGGGAAATTATTATGCTCATATAGTGCTAGTAGCTTCATAACAGATATCCCTGTCTCCAAGCTGACTGTACCCAGAGTTACAGTCTTAAAATCTTCATGGTCTTTTCCCCCAACTTTTTTGGGGTGTAAAGGGTCTTAAAATACTGATTTGATTGTATCACTCACTTTTACAAAATCTTCTGGGTCTTTACCTAATGGACAGAATTTAAATGTTGATTTCAAAGACATCTCCTGTGTTCCTACAGTACTAGATACATAATATAACTACTACTTTTGTTTTTCTGTTGCTAAGCATAGTGCCTGGCATACGGTAGCTAATATCCAGATACTGAGAAACTGAAGAAATTATTCATGTTGTGCTTGTTTTTCACTTAGGCCTAAAATGCCTAGAAAAAGTACTTACGGAGTCATGAAATTAGTTGGTAAGCATGCAAGAGAAGGAGCATTGTATTCTCTGTAGTACAATGACAGCATCAATATATATTTTCCTACCTCTCTGCGTTTATGTACCTGCCTTTTCCATATTAACTCCTGTTTTCATCTACCTCATGGTAGGGTAACAGGGAAGTGAAATTACTTTTTTGATCAGCCCACAGCTGATGCTTTCTTGATTAGAGAACGTTCACCAAGTATGTATAATCCTGAAAAGTTAAGTAATTTCTGTTTACAGAAATCAGGTGTTTATATACTTCTTTTCAGTGGACAGCAGAAAGAATCACTGGAAGATGAAAACCATTCTCTAAGGTTCTTATCCCTGGACTCTAGGGGGCTCATAGATAATGATCTTCAGTGAGCTTTGTTTATCAAAGTGTCTATCGCCTTAAAATGTAAAAAAAAAAAAAAAAAAGCCAACTCTTCTAGTTTATAGAAAATTTTAGACCTTTGAGTTCCTCAGAGCTTAGCACTGTCTTGTTCATCTTTGTATCCTACCCCCCAACACTTAGCACAACATTTGGCATAAAAAGGCATTCAGTAGATATTTGTTGGATGAATTGCAGTCAGATTTGTGTGTGTATTTTAACTGGAGAAAAGCAAGTCTACATACTGGAATTTTACTCCTTTTTTCTTTGAGAGGGAAGGCCATAATTTTCAACTGCCGTGCCATGAGTTATTTTTAGTTAAGCAACACAGAGTCAAAGCTGGGACAGGGACAAAAATAAAAGATGAGGGGCACCTGGGTGACTTGGTCAGTTGAATGTTTGACTCTTGATTTCAGCTCAGGTCATGATTTCAGGGACATGGTATCGAGCCCCGCATGGGGCTTAATGCTGAACATGCAGCCTGCTTAAGATTCTCTCTCTCTGCCCCTTTCCCTTGTTCACACTCTTTCTTTCTCTCTCTAAAATAAAAAAAATAATAAAATAAAATAAAAGATGAAATGACTCAAAAGATGCTATTTATTATCTTTACAAAACCAAATTTATTAGACTTTTATAGTTAAACTTTTGTTTAGTTTTATATAAAAGAAATGGAGAATTTACAGACCGTAGTCAGTAAAATATTGCCACTATACATAACTTCCTTTTTTTTTTAAAGTTAAATTTTATATTGTAAATCTTAAGAAATCTTGGCCAAAATTCAAGTGATGCAGTCTAGAAAAAGAGTATGATACAGTATAAAAACTATTACAGTGCCCAGGGAAATTATTTCTCTTTGGAACCTCATGAAACTTGTTCTTATTTTAAGTTATTTATCTCTGCTTTTCATCAGGGAAAGGTTCTGATGTGATTGCAGGTAGCATTTTGGAAACCGTTGCTTAAATATGGATTCATCTGAAGTTTCTTAATCTCATTGGTGTGGTTGAGTGGTCTGACAGTTCCATATAGATGAGTAATCCTAATGTTTCCTAATTAAGAAACATAGACCTTTGAGTCTATAGGTTGGTATTATAGTATAGTACTAGGTTTAATATACTGTATAAACGTAATTTCTACCCATAAAGTAAGAGACAAATATTTAGCAAGTAAATTTTTGAAAAACTCTTTAATTGAAAATAAGATTTTATACCATAGGTGTATACTTTTAGTGCTGTTCAGGGAGGTCTGTGATTACTATATGCATGATCTTTATTTTTTTTTCTTAGATATATTTAAATTACAGTAAAGTTCCACTTTTGACAAATGCAGAGCTGTGTAACCACCACCCACAGTTGAAATGCATAGCAGTTTCCTAGAGCCGTACCTTTGAAATTAAATCCTTTCCCAACTCCAGTGCTTGACCATCAGTGGTTTGTTCTCTGCTGCTATAGTTTTGTCTTCTACACAGTGTTCTATGAGTAGAATCATACATACATTGCGTAGCCTTTGAATCTGGCTTCAGATTCAAATGTAAATGTAGTATATTGCATTTGAGAATCATCCATGTTGCTGTGTGTGTAATAGTTCCTTCCTTTCCATTGCTGTGTAGTACCATTTTATGGATGCATCCCAGAGGTGGTTTATCCATTTACCTCTTGAAGGTAAATGGTTTTTCTAGTTTTGGTCATTATGACCAAAGTTGCTATAAACATTAGCATACAGATTTCTGTGTAAATATGAATTTTCATTTCTTCTGAAATTCTTAGAGAAAAATCTGACAAGATGCAGAAATTGGGAAACTGATTTCAAAATTACATGGAAATGCAAAGGACCTATGCTAACCAAAACAAGTTAGAGGACTAATGATACTGTATTTGAATCTCTGTTCTGTAGCTACAGTAATCAAAACAGTGTGGTATTGATGTAAAGCTAAATGGATTGATGAGATGGAATAGTTCAGAAATAGACTCATGTACGGGGACACCTCATTTCAACAAAGGTGCAAAGGCAGTTCAGTGGAAGAGGGTAGTTTTTTTGTTTTTGTTTTTGTTTTTTTTTATGGTGCTGGAACAATTGTATCCACATGGAAAAAAGAAAACTGTGATTCATATCCCACACCTTACACAAAAATAAAATTAATCATAGATCTAAATGTTAAACGCATAACTATAAAATCTCTAGAAGAATACATAGGAGATAACCTTTGTGACCCTAGGTTAGGCAGATATTTCTTAAATAAACACCAAAAACACAATCCGTAGGAATAAATTGATATGTTTAACTAATTCTTTCTGTAATAGAGGACTGTTAAGGTTACTTAATTCTTCTTGAGTGAATTTTGGTAGTATGTCTTTGAAGGAATTTATGGGCATAGAGTTGTTTGTAGTATTCCTTTTTTATCCTTTGGATGTTTGTACAGTATGTAGTGATAATTTTCTTTTTCATTTTGAGACTGGTAATTTTTATCTTTTGATCAATCCAACTAAAGATTACCAATTTTATTAATCTTTTCAAAAAAGCAGCTTTCGGTTTAGTTCATTTTTTATTTTTTCTTGTTTTAAGTTTTATTGATTTCTGTTCTGTATTAGTTCCTTCTGCATTGGTTTGAAGTTTAATTTGTCCTTTTTTTCTGGTTCTTAGGTGGAAGCTTAGGTTACAATTTGAGACCTTGTCTAATATAAGCATTTAATAATAAATTCCTCTTTTCGCTTTAGTTGATTTTGTTTCTTTTCATTTGGCTCACAAAATTTAAAAACTTCCTTTAGAACTTTCTTTTTTACCCGTAGGTTATTTAAAAGTGTTGCTTAAGTTACAAATATTTGGGGGTTTCCAGATATTTTTGTGTTCTTGTTATGGTCAGAGAATATACTTTATATTATTTTAATTATTTTAAATCTGTTAAGGTTTGTATTATGGCCCATGTGTCTGTTTTTTGGTGATTTGTCCACATGCACTGGAGAAGAATGTATATTCTGCTCTTGTTGGGTGGAATGTTCTCTAAGTGTCATATTAGGTCAGGTTGATTGATAGTGGTGATCAGTCTATATTGTTGATTGCCTGTCCATGTGTTTTATAGGTTCCCGAAAGACATGTGTTGAAGTCTCAAGTATAATTGTGTTGAAGTCTCCAAGTATTTCTCGTCCATTATTTCTGTTTCTCAAGTATTTTGAAGCCTTGAGGTGTCTTTAAAAGGATTGTTTTCTTGGTGAATCAACCCTTTTGTCATTATGAAAAGACTCTTTTTATCTCTGGTAATTTTCCATGTTCTAAAGTTTATTTTGTCTTCTAGAACTATAGCCACTCAAGCTTGCTTGCTTTTTTTTTTTTTAAGGTTTTATTTTAGGTAGCCTCTACACCCAACATGGGGCTCAAACTCACAACCCTAAGATCAAGAGTCACATGCTTCACTGACTGAGCCAGCTATGCACCCCTCAAGCTTTCTTTTGATAGTGTTTGTTTAGTCTATGTTTTCCCATCCTTTCAGTTTTAACCAATCTATGTCGTTGTATATATGTGGGTTTCTTGTAGACAGTATATGGTTGGCTTGTGTGTGTGTGTGTGTGTGTGTGTGTGTGTGTGTGTGTGTGTGTGTTTTAAGTAGGCTCCACACCCACTGTGGCACTTGAACTCACAACCCTGAGATTAAGAGTCACGTGCTCTATTGAGCTATTGGCTTGTGTTTCTTTAAATCCAACCTGACAGTCTCTGTTTGAAATTGGTGAATTTAGACCATTTACATTTGATATAACTTTTAGTGTATTTGGATATATGTATAATGTTTGAATATTTGTTTTTTGTTCAGTTTTTTTTCTTTCCTGTCTTTCAAAGTATAGAATATTTTGTAGTGTTATATTTTAACTTAGCTATTGTTTTTTGTCTCTGTCCCTTTATGTATATATATTTTTAAACGTTTATTTTTGAGAGAGAGAGAGAGAGAGAGAGCGTGCGCGAGTGGGCACCTGCAGGGGAGGGGCAGAGAGAGAGGGAAACACAGAATCTGAAGCAGGCTCCAGGCTCTGAGCTGTCAGCACAGGGCCAGTGTGGGGCTTGAACTCGTGAACTCTGAGATCATGACCTGAACTGAAGTCGGCTGCTTAACCAACTGAGCCACCCAGGCACCCCTAATATTTATGTGTTTTAAATTGATAGACATTGAAAATCTCAAGATACTCTGTTACAATTTTCACTTTCAGCAGTCAGGTTAATGGGAGAAGAAGAATCTATTATATTTACCTATGTATTTATTTCTTTTTTTCATTCCTGTAAAGTTCCATGTATCTCTCTGGTGTTCTTTTCTTTCATTCTGAAGAACTTTCTTTAGTATTTCTTTTAGGGAGGTCTGCTACTGATGAAATTCTCTTAGTCTTCCTTCATCTGAGAATATCTTTATTTTGCCTTCATGCTGTGAAGATAATCTTGCTGGATATAAAATTCTGGGTTGAGAGTTCTTTTCAGCATTTTAAAGATATCATTCCACTATTTTCTCACTTTAATGGTTTCTGATGAGAAATCTGCGCTCATTCTAATCTTTGTTTCTTTGTGTTGTATTTCCCTTGCTCTTTTAAGGTTTTTTAAAATATATACCTTTGGCTTTTTGCTATTGGATAATGATTTTTTCTGTGCATGGTTGTCTTTGAATTTGTCTTATTTGAGGTTTACTGAACTTCTTGAATCTGTATGTCTTTGACCAAATTTGGGAAGCTTCTTCTTCAAATCTATTTTCTATAGCCATTTTTTTCTCCTTTCCTTCTAGGATAATAGCGGCACAAATGTTATATTTTTTTGATAATGCTCCCTCAGGTTCCTGAGAGTTTTCCTTTTTTTTCTCCCAATCTTTTTACTCTCTGTTCCATCTGTAAGGTTTTTTCCCCTCACAAATTGTGCTTTTTATTTCTAAAACTTTTATTTGATTCTTTTTTATATTTTTCTGTTTCTCTGCTGAAAACTTCTGTTTCCAGTCATTTCAAGAATGTTCACATTTACCTGGTAGAGTATAGCTATAAAATCTGATTTATAATCCTCTTTGGTAATTTTAACATCCAGATTGACTCAGGCTTGCATCTGTTGGCTGTCTTTTTTTTTTGAGTTGGATAGATCAGATTGTACTGATTGTGTTTCAAGTTATTTTGGCTTTTATCTTAGGTATTTGGGATATTATATTGTGAGATTCTGGGTTTTATAAAAATCCTCTGGAGATAATGTTGATTTTGTTGTTTTATATTGGTACGTAGTCAACCCAGTTAGATTTAGACTGCAAGTTCTGTCTTGCTCTTTGTAGGTGGTGGTTCCAATGTCCGTGATTTCATAGCCTTTGTTATGGTGTTTGGGTCTACTCTGTACATGTGTCATTCTTAGTATAATCTGGGACTTGGATGGTGGATTATGTCATAGTTGTCAAAGTCTTTGCTTCTGTTCTTCACCTCTCCTCCACTGTGCAGTTTGGAGGTGAGCTTAGGATTTGTGTTGGGGATCCTCTTTTTGCTCTTTCTTCTGAGATTTCCCCTGTATCTTTTGGCTACCCAGAGCCCTTTTTTACTAGTGTTCTGAAACTGGGACTCTCTTGATGTTACAGCTACACTTCTTCCCACCCCCTATCCTCCATTCTTCTTCCCCCTTGTGCTGGGACTAGACTAGACTGCCCCCCAGGTGAAAGTATTGAGAAAAAAAGAAGAAGATAATAGGATTCTTCTCATGCTCTTTTGACCACAGGGGCTCCTTTTCTTAGTTCCCAGTTCTCTGCAGGGCCTTAGATGCTCAGGCCACCTCCACTGCACTGTGGATGTGTCATTTAGGGTTTAGTTTGAGGCTTAACTCTGAGGCTAGCCTTGGGGCCAGGCAGGGAGTAAAAAGCCTCAGTACTTTTTCCTCACACTCTCTGGCTCACAACGACCCTCTTTCTTGGTTCTGAGTTTTTGTTCTGTGCTCCTGCTACATAGTTTGGGGACTTGCCTCATCCAGGGGTCAAACCAGGAAAGAAAAGAGGAAAGGAAAAAGCGCCTGAAACTCACTTCCATCATGGGTCTTTATTTAAGTTTTGACTTCCTATCTAGTCTACCTGCTGTGTACTTTTCCGAGTCCTCAGATACTTTTTTTTTTCCCCGGTAAGTTTATTTTGTGAGATAGAGAACACAAGTGGGGGAGGGGCAGAGAGAGGGAGAGACAGAATCCCAAGCAGGCTCTGTGCTGAAGGCACAGAGCCTGACATCAGGCTTGAATTCACATACCATGAGATCATGACCTGAGCTGAGATTAAGAGTCAGATACTTTACCGACTGAGCCACCCAGGTGTCTCAGTTGCTTTTTTTGTTCTGTCCAAGGTTTTTGGTTGCAATCATTGGGAGAAATAGGCTGTAATAAGCTTAGTGAAGTTGACTTGTCCCAAACTTTAAATTTATTTTCTGGGAATTACAAAATACGTTTGTTTCAAAAATTTGAAAAAAAATCAGAAAAGGAAGTTTAGAGAATGAGAAATTTGGGAAATTCAGAAGAGTTTAAAGAAGCTTAGAATTTCTCTAATTTTCAGAGAAATTATCTATAACTGCACCATTCCTCTAGTTTTTTCTCAGGATATTTTTACACAAACACTAATGGCTATGAGTTTTTTCACTTATTTTATATTTCTCTTAAACAATATTTGTATCATAAGTTTTCAGTAAGTACCTTAATAAAACCTTCATAACCTGTCATACAATTATGTCATATACTTAATTATGCCCTTGTTATTAGATATATATAGTTCATATCACTGAAATCTTTGTACATTTTTGTCTGATAACTTTTTTGAAGTCTTGAATTCACAACTATATATAAAAGGAAATCAAAATTTCCTTATTTGTTTGAAATATGTAATTATTTTTAGAAATCTGACCAAATGTGTTTGTATATAATTATCTTCTTAGAACCACCTTCAAAATGGTACTGCATTTGATAGAGGACCTTGTGGTTTTGGGTTGTTTTGAACTTTACAGTTTATTGTAGGAAAATCCAATTGAAGATAATGTTACAGATTTTCATTCCTTGGAGCAATGAATGAGTAGGTTTCTAAATTTTCATTTTTATCTTTTAAGAGAAATTGGAATGGAAATTTTAAAATGATGTTTATATTTGCCCAGCATGGTTTTGTATCTACCTCAAGTATGTGTTCATACAGAAATAAGGTCTGTATTAGAAATACAGGAATAAAATATGAATGATTGGAGGAGCACCTGAGTGGCTCATTCAGTTAAGCATCTGACTCTTGATTTTGGCTCAGGTCATGGTCTCATAGTTCATGGGTTTGATCCTCCCATCAGACTCTGTGCTGACAGTGCAGAGCCTGCTTGGGATTCCCTCTCTCTCTGTCTCTGTCTCTCTCGCTCTCTTGCCCTCTCGCCCTCCCTGCCTCTCTCTCTCTTTCTTAACTTTTTTTTTTTAATGTTTTTTTAATTTATTTTTGAGACAGAGAGAGATAGAGCATGAGCATAGGAGGGGCAGAGAGAGAGGGAGACACAGAATCTGAAGTAGGCTCCAGGCTTCAAGCTGTCAGCACAGAGCCTGACGCGGGGCTTGAACTCACAGACTGTGAGATCATGACCTGAGCTGAAGTTGGAGGCTTAACTGACTGAGCCACCCAGGCACCCCCCTCTCTCTCTTCCAAAATAAATAAATACACTTTAAAAAATGAAAAAAATATACTTTAAAAAAATATGAGTGAGTGAATTCATTTTGGAATTTACTTGGTAATTTTTTATTATTCTCATCAGAAACTCTTTGTGTCCTGAAGTGTTTGTATATATGTATGTGTGTGTGTGTGTACAGCTTTAGGTTCTTTATTTTCTTGGTGAGGGGTTGAATAATTCTGTGTTTAATATAATTAAAAAAAATTTTTTAATATGAAATTTATTGTCAAATTGGTTTGCATACAACACCCAGTGCTCATCCTAACAGGTGCCCTCCTCAATGCCCATCACCCACTTTCCCCTCCCTCCTACCCCCCATCAACCCTCAGTTTATTCTCAGTCTTTAAGAGTCTCTTATGGTTTGCCTCCCTCCCTCTCTAACTTTTTTTCCCCCCTTCCCTTCCCCCATGGTCTTCTGTCAAGTTTCTCAGGATCCACATAAGAGTGAAAACATATGGTATCTGTCTTTCTCTGTATGACTTATTTCACTTAGCATAACACTCTCCAGTTCCATCCACATTGCTACAAAAGGCCATATTTCATTCTTTCTCATTATTTATTTTTGAGAGAGAGAGCGAGCAGGGGAGAGGCAGAGAGAGAGGGAGACACAGGATCTGAAGCAGGCTCCAGGCTCTGAGCTGTCAGCACAGAGCCTGATGTGGGGCTCAATCTCACCCACCGTGAGATCATGATCTGAGCTGAAGTCTGACACTTAACCAACTGAGCCACCCAGATGCCCCATTCTGTGTTTAATTTTAAAAGTTTATTAATTTTATTGTGGCCAGTCAAATTTTATGAAGTTTTATTTTATCTTATGAAATGTTTATTTATTTTGAAAGAGAGAACATGAGCACAGGAAGAGCAGAGAGAGAAGGAGAGAGAGAATGCACTGTTAGTGCAGAGCCTGATGCAGGGCTTAAACTCACAAACCATGAGATCATGACCTGAGCAGAAATCAAGAGTTGGATGCTTAACTGGCTGAGCCACCCAGACACCCCAATGCTAGGCATATATCTTATGTGGATGTCTAAGTAGCTATTTGAATAGTCCAAACAAGAGTTTGAGGTTGGCTTGTAAAAGATGATTGAGAGAAGTGGACAGATTTAGGATATATTTTAGAGGGAAAATTGGTGTGATTTAACTTATGGATTGGATGTGTAATGTGAGGAAAATAGGGGAAAAACTAAGGATGATTCTTAGGTTTCTGGCCTTTTGAATGGTTGTAATAATCACAAAGATGATGATTTGGGAGTGGAGGAACATAGCAGGAGTTTTGTTTAGGATATGCTCTTTTTAAGGTGCCTGTGATAACCATAAAGTTGAGGTTGAGTTCAATGACCAAGTTGAATTATCTATCAACATAGGGTTTCTCTTAAAATGATATAAGAAATTCTCGGTCAACTATACTTAAAAAAAAAAAAAAAGATTAAAAAAAAATCCCTAACCAACAACTGAAGGCACAGTTTTAAGGTATTACATGTTAATATTACAATGGTTGTTTTAAAGCAGGAAAACCAGTAGAGTATGTTAAGAAACAATACTTGTTTTAAAAAAAAATACTTGTTAGTGATTTTTTTTAGTTCATTATCAACTTTTAAGTAATATAAGTATAGTTCTTTCAACTGTTTTGTGTTTTTTAGAGATCATTAATTAATATTGGCATGTTTTTCCCTGCCTTTTTGCTCAGTTTATAGTTGATTTGTATTGAGATTTTGTAATTTGCTTTGATTCTAAACACTTTTTTTTTTAATGTTTATTTTTGAGAGAGAGAGAGAGAGAGCAAGCATGAGAGGGGGAGGGACAGAGAGAAAGGGAGACAGAATCTGAAGCAGGCTCCAGGCTCTGAGCTGTTAGCAACAGAGCCTGATGTGGGGCTCAAACTCATAAACTGCAAGATCATGACCTGAGCCAAAGTCGGGCGCTTAATGAGCTGAGCTTTCCAGGTGCCCCTGCTCTGATTCTAAATTAAAAAATTAGTGATTTTATATATGAAAATGCCTAAATACTTTCTCATTGTTGAAAAAGTAAGGAGCCATAAAAAGAATTATTTTTCTGCCCATTTGTACAGCCCATGTTCTGTACTATAATTTTAGAAAGTTCATGAAGCAGGTTTTCACTCTACCTGACATAAAGTAAGCTCTTATGTGTTCTGACCATCTTTATTTTTCTCTTGGTAATAAAATTGATCACAGTTAAAATCTGAGAACCTATGTTTAGAAATTTTTGTTTTTTTAAACTGTCCCCTACCCATACTTGTTCAGAAGATTTGTCATATTTTGGAGGACACAGCAGGGAATATAGTCCCCAAATTGGCAAATACTACATTTCCACATGAAATATAGAAAAGTTACACTAAACATTTGTTTTCTGTTAATTTTTTGGTGGGCAGTTTTTGTACTGGGTAAGAAAGATGAATAATTAAAATTTTTAATGTAAAGCATGTGGTAGATCAGTTCTTGTCCTTTGAATCAAGGACTGTCTGCTTCAGCATCTTATTTTTTATTCAAAAGTTACTGTTTTCTAAAGAAAAAAATAGTTTTAAAAACTGTGTTGTTGGGTGAGCCTGGGTGGTTCAGTCAGTTGAGTGTCCAACTCTTGATCTCAGCTTAGGTCATGATCTGATGGTTTGTGGGTTTGAGCACCGCTTTGGGCTCTGTGCTGATGGTGCAGAGCCTGCGTGGTATTCTCTTTCTCCCTCTCTGTCTTCCCCTCCCCTGCGTGTGCATGCGCACATGTTCACATGCTTTCTGCCTCTCAAAATAAATGTAAAAAAAAAAAAAGACTATGTTGTTCCCCAATAGTATTAACATTTTTATAGTCTCTTTTCATTTCTTCAGTTTACTACATATGCATAGGTAGACAGCAGCAAAAGTGCTTTAAGATTCTGATATGCTAGTCAGTCTTCTGATCTTACCTCTAAAAAAATTAAGCATTTTTTTAATCTTACCTGAGAGCTAGAGGACTATCTCTTATAATGTTGCCTCAGAGCATTTCCTGCTCAGGAAGATTACAAGTGACTGTGTGACAGAGATTGCTAGTGTTGTGGACTAATAAAAACCACCTGTGTTTAATCAATGACTGGTAAATCATGGAATGCAAGAGATTTTTTTTTTTTTAGCTTATTTATTTTGAAGTGAGAGTGATAGCAGAGGAGGGGCATAGAGGGAGAGGGTGGGACTGAGATAGAGAGGGTGAAGTGGCGATAGAGAGGGAGAGAAAGAATCCCAAGCAGGCTCCACACTGTGAGAGCAGAGCACTACGAAGGGCTCAATCTCATGAACTGAGTGATGATGTCCTGAGCTGAAATCAAGAGTCAGATGCTTAACAGACTAAGACATCCAGGTGCCTCTGCAAGAGATCTTCTGAAATCTTTGGTACTATTCCTGCTGGTGGACTCCTTAAGTTAAGATCATCTAAGCAGATTAAGAGTAGAGTTGCTTTGATGTTCATACAGATAGTTTTAAAGGTACGCACACAAAAATTTGGAGGACAAAGTAATTGCACTAAAACATTTAGAGCACACTACCTTTTGTGTTATCTGTAGTCCATTTAAAGCTTAGTTTGTGCAGAGAAGTTAGAATAATGTATTTGATTTCATGTAACTGAGATTTCTATGAAATGTAAATCATGGTCTTTCATATTTTAAGTGTTGATAAAATATAGGGGATATTATTGGTACCTCACAAATTCTACTTTTGATAAAACTGTTTTATGCAGGTTTATATTAGCAGGCATTAGACTATTCATAGGAGGGAGGGAGAGCTAAAGTTAATTAGTTTAATACGGTTCCAATGTACTGAGCTAAGTGTTTATATAATTTTATTTAATTTTTGTAACATCCATATAAAGTAGGTATTCTTTAGATATTATCTTTGCTTTACAAATGGGGAAATTGGACCAGAAAGATTACAAAGTTGTATGTTTTCCCTTTGTCTGTTAAACCCCAAATCAGTACTTGTTCCCATAAAACAGGAATTGAATGATGTTCCTGGCCTTCAGGACCTTTTAATGTAAATAAGGAAATAAAATGATAGATTACATAGCATGGGCACTGTTTGTATGAGGTCTTAGGAACATGAAAGTACCACTTAGCTATCTGAAGAGGTTAGGGAAGGTTTTACAGAGGAGTTGATGTTCGAGCTGAGTATTGAGTAGGAATTTTTTTTAACGGGGTTTCAAGATAATGCTGCTACTTTAAACTGCTAACTTGATATTTTCAGCAGTGATGAAATTAGCATGTGAGAATTGTTATAGAAACAAAAGCATTGTGAGAAATACTGCCTAATACACATGCAGACACAGTATAAAACGTGCTGTATTATGTTACAGTTTTTATTTATTATTTTGTTAATATTTTGATGTGAAGAATTTAGTAATTCTAGGTGTAATATGATTTTTTTTCACTACAGATGTCCTCCTCGCACTTTCTTACCAGCCCTCTGCAAAATTTTTCTTGATGAAAGTGCTCCGGACAATGTGTTAGAGGTGACAGCCCGTGCCATCACATACTACCTGGATGTATCTGCAGAATGCACCCGAAGGATTGTTGGGGTTGATGGAGCTATAAAAGCACTTTGTAATCGTTTAGTTGTGGTCGAACTTAATAACAGGACTAGCAGAGACTTAGCTGAACAATGTGTAAAGGTAAGTCTTTGTTATTTATTGGCCCATTTGAAGGTCACTTAGAGAATAAAAAATATATTTTGCTAAAAAAATTCTTTCATTATTCTTTGAGAGTGGTTGACAGCAATGGAAATCACGGTCCTTGTGGCACTGGAGAAGATCCTGTGTGGTTTGGGGAAAGAAATCTTATCTTTGATGGAAAATTGTGGGTCACTCACTGCTCATGCGCTTCTGTGCTGGCTCTTGGGTTTCTGGTAGCCACAATCATTTTGAGATAGGTTATCCCTGTTGTTAGCCAAATGATTTTCTCTGAAAATAGTAATAACAGCAACCACAAGTAACATTGACTTTTGGAGTCAGACATTGTGCTGAACACTGTACATGTGTTCATTTAAACCTTCATGACAACTTCATATGACATAGGTGCTAACATCAGCATTTCTACTTTCTCAAATAATTCAAGCATACTTAAGTTGAGTAACTTCACTGGGGTTGATACAATTGTGGCACAGTCAAAATTTGAAGATTAGGAATATGAACATTAGGAAGTCTGGTTCTAGGGCCCATGGATTTAACTAGTTTTCTTCCTTCCTTTCCTTTTTCCTTGTTCCTCGTTCCTCGTTCCTTTCCTTTCCTTTCCTTTCCTTTCCTTTCCTTTCCTTTCCTTTCCTTTCCTTTCCTTTCCTTTCCATTCCATTCCATTCCATTCCATTCCATTCCATTCCATTCCATTCCATTTGAGAGAGAGAGAGAAAATGAGAATCCTAATCAGCCTCCACACCCAATGCACAGCCTGATTTGGGACTCAATCCCTCCTGGATCATGACCTGAGCTGAGTTTAAGAGTTGGATGCTTAACTGACTGAACCACGGTGCCCCTAACCATTTTGCTATACTTCTTTTAGAGTTAGCTGTTTTGTTTTCATTCCTGGTGGGACTAATTATAAACTTTGTGATTTTAAAAGCACCAGTACTGGGCTAGTGGCTTTATTAGATGTACTTAATGAACACATACAGATTTTGTATGATTTTCTTTTTATGATTCCTGTTTCATTCTTGTTATGATTCTTGCTGCTCTAGGTCAGCAGTTTTCACACTTTCTCAGGATCACTTTACAACCTTACTATTGAAGGGCCCTCAAAGAGCTTTTGTTTATGTAGGTTATATATTTATATTTACTATATTAGATTTTAAAACAGAAATTTAGAATATTTATCTGAAAATAACAAACTCAAACAAAGTACCTTTAAAAATTTTTTTAATTGTTTTATTTTTTGAAAGAGACACAGCAAGCTGGGGAGGGGCAGAGAGAGAGAGAGACAGAGAGAGAGAGGGAGACACAGAATCCGAAGCAGGTTCCAGGGTCTGAGCTGTCAGCACAGAGCCTGTTATGGGGCTTGAACTCATAAACGGTGAGATCATGATCTGAGCCGAAGTCAGAGGCTTAACCAACTGAGCCACCCAGGTGCCCCTGTTAATGAAAATAATTATTTCTTGAACAAATAGAAAATTAGAACAGTAGCATTGTTAAGCACTTTTGTATGTCTTTGGTAGTGTCTGGCTTAATAGAAGACAGGTGGGGGGCACTTGGGTGGCTCGGTTGGTTAGGTGTCCGACTTCGGCTCAGGTCATGTTCTCACGGTTCGTGGTTCTAGTCCCACGTCAGGCTCTGTGCTGACAGTTCAGAGCCTGGAGCCTGCTTCAGATTCTGTGTCTCCCTCTCTCTGGCCCTCCCCCGCTCACGCTCTGTGTCTCTCTCAAAAATAAATATTAAAAAAAAAAAAAAAGAGGTGGATCGTCATACCTACTTTGGGATTCAGGCTGTTGCTATATCACACACAGCTTCTCAAAAACTCCGCTGTATACTCCCGAGAGAGTGAGAATGAAAAAAATAATTATGGTCATGGTATTGTATTAGGAAAAAATTTTTATTTCAAGGATTCCTAAAAATGTCTTCTTTCCACTTTGAGAGCTGCAGATGTAGGTGTTACTGTCTTGATTTTCTGCCTCTTCATATGTAGATTTATTTCTGTCTGTAGCCTCGGAGGAAGAGGTATATGTTTTCCTGTTTAGAGCTTTTTTTCTCTTCTCAGTCTCTTGATCATGTCACTTCATGTTTCAGGTCTGTTATTTTACTCCACTGTTTATTCACAGACTCATATTTTCATCTTGTCTCTTACACCCTCCTCTCCCTTTTTCTGTTTCCTTTGCAGATTATTGTTACTGATTTATTCTTTAGTGGTGATATTATATAAGGTTCTTTTTTACCTTCTTAAAACTATATAAATTTGCCTACACTGTCTTATCTATTAACATCAATACCATTCAGACATTCTTATCTGTAGGCCTGACCTCTCTCTAGACTCCATTTTCAAAGGCTTGTTGGACAACTCCAGCTAGATGTCTGAATTCATGATCTTTCACTACAGATACAGTTATTTTGATAATTGTCATCAACTTCACCCAGTCACTCTAAACAGAAACCTGTACTTTATCCACTCCACACATGTAATTCATAATCAAGTGCTTTTCTGATTTATTTCCTTTTGTTTGTCTCTGTTAACTGCCTTAGTTAAGCTCTCATCCTGTCTTGAATATTCATGCTTTAATTTTTTTTTTGCATTTGCCTCTACACTCTTTCTGTGCTGCATTCCCAGTTATTAACTAGAAACCTGATCGTATTATTTTTATGCTGAAAATATTTTTCTTGCTTAAAAAAATTTTTTTTTCTTGCTTAAAGAATAGTCTAAATTTCTGGTATGCTCATAAGATCTGTGGACTCTGTTAACTCATTACTTCTACCCAAACTCCTTAAACATCAACATAATTTAGAAATCAAAGTTGGTTTTTAATGTTTTGACCTTCCTAGAATAAGTGTGAGGATGATGAATAATGTAATAGCAAGCATTTAATGATTTTTTTAAATGTCTAGGACTTTTATAAACTTTTGCTTAGTTACTTTAATTGCTTAGCTTGCTATATAGTCCTTAGCATCTGAACCAATAGTGTCCAACGTGGTCGCCATATAGGACATTTCAAATGTGGCTACCCCAAACAAAGATGTGCTATAAATATAAAACCTACATGGGATTTTGAAGACTTAATACATAAAATAATGTAAGATATATCAAATTTTTTAATTTTTTAATTTTTGGGAGAGCGAAGAGGGGGAGGGTCAGAGATAGGGAGATAGAGGATCTGAAGTCAGTTCAGCTGATAGGCTGACAGCAGTGAGCCATGTGTGGGGGGCTTGAACTCATGAACCACGAGATCATGACCTGAGCTGAAGTCAGATGTTCAACCAACTGAGCAACCCAGGCGCCCTGAATCTATCAATTTTTTAACATTGATAACACTTGAAATGATGACACCTTGCATGTATTAGACTAAATTAAATATAATACTTCATTTTGCTCTACTTTTTAAAGTATGGCTACTAAGTAATTTAGAGGGTACATTATGTTTTCTGTGATGCTAGAAAATTAAAATTGGACTTACTGTATTCTTTTGTTAATTAATTGTAGGTGTTAGAACTGATATGTACTCGTGAGTCAGGAGCAGTCTTCGAGGCTGGTGGCTTAAATTGTGTGCTTACCTTCATTCGTGACAGCGGACACTTGGTTCATAAAGATACCTTGCACTCTGCCATGGCTGTGGTATCAAGACTCTGTGGCAAAATGGAACCTCAAGATTCTTCTTTAGAAATTTGTGTGGAATCTCTGTCTAGTTTATTAAAACATGAGGATCATCAGGTAAATAAATCACTGTTGTATACTTTGTATTCAAAAAGTGATTTTATAGTGTACTCTGATGAAGTAGAGGTAATTCTGTTTTCTTTTTCTCATTTTATATTTCTATACGGTATTCCTTTTATGTTTCGGCAGTGAAACATTTTTTATTAAAAAATTTTTTTAATGTTTATTTATTTTTGAGAGAGAAAGAGCGAGCAAGTGCAGGGGAGAGGCAGAGAGAGAGGGGGACACAGAATCCAAAGCAGGCTCCGAGCTCCAACCTGTCAGTAGAGAGCCTGACACAGGACTCGAACTCACAAAACGTGAGATCATGACCAGAGCCAAAGTCAGATACTTAACCAACTGAGCCCCCAAACATTTTAAATTATAAACATGATGAGTTTATTTGTAAAATTTAAACATTTCAGAAATATATAATTTTTTAAAGTTACCTTATACTCAGTGTGATTTGATGACTCAGCACAATTTTGTTGACTTTAGTTCTCATTGAAGTAAAATAACACAGCATTTAAAATCTTATATGTGTAAAATTTTTTTGAATGAGCATACTTTAGGAAATAGAACTGGACTTTTAAATGCCTTTTTACCATTCCATTTAGTTATTTTTGGTTATTCATTGGTTATTTTGGCAGCGTTGTTCATAATAATCGTATTTATTGAGCTTTCACTGCCTATCTGGATTCTTCATATATATCATCTTATTTAAGCTTGGACAGTGAATTATAAATACTATTACTATTACCCCATTTAACATATCAGGAAACAGCTCGTTAAGCAGTTAAGTAACATCCATAGGTCATAGAGTTAGCAGAATGTGGAGCCAGGATTAAAATCTAGACCTTATATCCTTTCTGTAGCTGCCTTTCTTATACTCTCAGTAATGAAATTAGCAGTACTCACCTTTAGCCCTTTTTAGGTGAATTTTATCCATATGCATATTCTTTACATCATTAGGTTTCAGATGGAGCTCTGCGTTGTTTTGCATCACTAGCAGACCGATTTACCCGTCGTGGTGTTGACCCAGCTCCATTAGCGAAGCATGGATTAACTGAGGAGCTGTTATCTCGCATGGCTGCTGCTGGTGGTACTGTATCAGGACCATCATCAGCTTGTAAACCAGGTCGCAGCACTACAGGAGCGCCTTCCACAGCTGCAGATTCCAAATTGAGTAACCAGGTGTCGACAATTGTAAGTCTGCTCTCAACACTTTGCAGAGGCTCTCCAGTAGTCACACACGTAAGAGTGTTTTTGAATCTTTGATTTTTAATCTTGCAGAAAAAGTGTTTTTGTATAATGCAAATATATTGAACTTTTCTCCCATTCCCTTTCTAGGATCTCCTGAGGTCAGAACTTCCGGATTCAATTGAAAGTGCATTGCAGGGTGATGAAAGATGTGTGCTTGATACCATGCGTTTGGTTGACCTTCTCTTGGTGCTATTATTTGAAGGACGAAAAGCTTTGCCAAAGTCTAGTGCTGGATCTACAGGCAGAATCCCAGGACTTCGCAGATTGGATAGCTCCGGGGAGCGCTCACATCGGCAGCTTATAGACTGTATTCGAAGTAAAGATACCGATGCACTTATAGATGCAATTGACACAGGAGGTCGGAAAATATTTTTTTAAATATAAAAAGAAAAATGTGTGAAATAAGGAATTATATGGGCAGTTTCTAGTTTTTAGATTATGGACAGTAGTTTTAGCAGTTGAGCCAGATAATAGAATGGCCATCCACTTCTGTATCCTCTCCCCATGTATATAATTACCAGCCTGGTACATGGTAAGACCAGAATAAATGCCTATTAAATGAGTAAATGAAATGAGTAAAGGAAACTTGTATCCTGTTGAGTTGTGTTATATAGTTTTTTTGTTCCTTATTTTATGTTTATTTTTAAGGCTTCCAGCCTGGTGAATCTTCAGTGGCTTAAACATTTTAGAATATTTTTTTTTCTTAGCAGAATTTGTGGGTTATTTACTACTGTACAGTTTACTTAAGTGTTTAAAATTGGCTCTGGATTTTGTGGTTAGTGGTTATTAATAACAGTTTTGAAATGGTTCCCACTGTAGAGAAGTTCAGTGTTATTTTGTTAGATTTTTAAAAACTTATTTTTCTCCTTCAAACTTCCAGCCTTTGAAGTAAATTTTATGGATGATGTGGGTCAGACTCTATTAAACTGGGCCTCTGCTTTTGGAACTCAGGAAATGGTAAGCTGATAAATAAAAGCTAGTGTTTTAAATCAAAGATAGAACTGTTAATAAGGCAACTTTATGATTCTTCATAATTTTACAGGTAGAATTTCTTTGTGAAAGAGGTGCTGATGTTAATAGGGGTCAAAGGTCATCATCATTACATTATGCTGCATGTTTTGGAAGACCTCAAGTAGCAAAGGTAAAATCCAGGTTTTTAAATTATTAATATTTAACATTTACGTGGTTCCAAAATTAGAATGATATAAAAACTTTTATTCTGATAAGTCATGCTTCCATGCCATCTCCATTCACTCCATTCCCCATTGCTCATTATAAGTAAGCATTTTTTATTTTTTTAGTGTTTCTTAGCATAGATACAAACAAATATATATGTTTATTCCCTCCTTATACAAAATGTAGCATGTTACATACACTGATCTATGCTTTTTTTCATTTAATAGTATATATTGAAGTCCTTTTCCTTTTAGCATTTGGGTAACTTTTTTACATGTGTATACTTACCCTATGTAGATATACCACAGATTTATTCGGCCAGTCACCTGTTGTTAAACACTTTGTCTTTTCTTTCTTACTCTTGGCACCAAGTAACCTTGTACATATTTGTGTTATTTTTGTTTATCATTAAAGCAAATAACTTATTTGCTGAAGAATCATAATATTTTTGACTCTTAGGTTAGCAAAGGACCTTGGAAAGTTCTTTTTACACTTAGGAGAGAAATTGAGGTCCAGCAAAATCAAATGATAAGGGCTGAATTGAACCAAATGTGAGACTGATCTAGGTCTCTAGAAAATTCATATTGTGAAGTAATTTGACACAGTGTAATGTTAGTCTGCTACTAAGTCAGGCACACTTGGATTCAAGTTTCAACTTATTAGTAAAAAGATTGTTAGCACTTCAGCAAAAATTTGACGTGAAGTTTTATCAATTAAATGTATGTATATTCATAGCATGATTATTGTTGTAATTAGAAAAAAATACATGAAAAACAGTGTAGCAGTCAACACATCATAGATGCTCAAATGATAGTTGCTGTTATTGTCTTTACACTATCAGAAGATTTGGGATAACAACTTCACTTTCTAACTTGGGAAAGGTGTTTTCTTCAAGGCCAAATTCTGTCAATTTGAATTGGTTAGTTTTTAGAGAGATTGATGCTTCTAAGGATAATAAGAAATTTATATTGACCTGTTTTCTTTTGACCTGTACTGTTTTGCAGTTATGAGTGGTTGAGTGGGAGAGAAAGAGCCAAATGAATTGTATCTAACCCTAACCTGTCTTGGTTATACATCAGCCTACAGTGAGCAATAGCTGCTATTACTAACAATGATATGATAGGTAGTACTGAGCACTTAACTCTGTGCTAGCCAGTGTCTTAGGTATTTAACATGCCTTATCATTTAATCTTCATAGATCCTTCTGGTTTTAATTGATTCTGTGATACACTGCCACTTTCCCTCTTCCCCCTCCATACACATTTTCACATCTCTTAAATAGGAAATGTTGTATAATTGCTGTTGACTGGATAGAAATTGCAGCATAGTTACCATTACCTGTTCATGCAACAAAAACTGTGAAATGGATTTAGTGATTTCAGTAAAGACTCCTGTCTGATAGAGGAGCGCTCAGAAATGCTGCATCATTAATGCTCTTTATGGCACAGATGATAGCATTGTTTGTAGAAATACAGATCTTGTTGATTTTGAATCAAAAAGTAATTAATTATGAAGAATTGTGCTCAGAATATGAGGAAGGTTCAGAATACCTTATAGTTCATTTATATTTTCTTTTTTATGTTTGTCCAAGTAATGTGTGAAAAAAATCTTAACTTTAAGAAAGTTCTTTCAATACATTCAAAACCCAAGCAATAGGAAAGCATGTTCCACAATTTAACTGGCATCTTTTTCTTTCTTCATGGTAATTAATGATGTATCTAATAATCTGTGGCATCCTAGATTTGGTAAAATACTGAATTATGATTCAAACCCCAGCAGTTTGGATTTTTTAGCCGGTACTGCATACTTTCCAGATGTGTTTATGTATTCACTTATTTGTCAGATATATCACATCATGACGAAGTTTAAAAAACTGCAGCTCTGAGACTGATAAGAAAAACATGAGACGTGTTCTCTGTTGGAACTTACAGTCTGCTAGGGAGAGAGTCCAGTGACCATTAAAAATGAGTGAACAGTAGGGGCACCTGGGTGGCTCATTTGGTTAAATGTCTGACTCTTGGTTTCAGCTCAGGTCACGATCTCAGTTTGTGGGATTGAGCCCTGCGTCAGCTCCATGCTAACAGTGTGGAGCCTGCTTGAGATTCTCTCCCTCTCTCTCTGCCCCTCTCTCAATTGCACTCTCTTGTCTCTGTCTCAAAATAAACACTTAAAAAAAAAAAAGTGAATAGGGTGAATTAGTATTTAAGACATAAATTTTGTAGTTTGTTCAAGGAGAATTGATTTAACTTGGTAATTGGTACTGCATAGGAAATGAGGAAATTACCATGTCACAAACTTACACTAGTACCTCTGCGTTAAAAAATATTGGGAGGAGTTTGATGGAGAAGATGATAGGTTCAGATGTGAATGTACTTCATTCGAGTTGTTAATAAATAACCAAGTGAAATTAATCTCTAATATTTTCAAGATATAGATAGACCACTTTTAGGTGATATATGCAAAAAACTAGTGATTTGAGTTGGTGCCTGCTTTAAGTAATTATGAGAATCTGAAATCCTTGGGTACAGTCTAATGATTGCAGAATTGGATATTGAAGAAATAAGGTGTCAGTTCTTATATTCAAATTAAATGCTTTACTTTTCTAGACTCTGTTACGGCATGGTGCAAACCCAGATCTGAGAGATGAAGATGGGAAGACTCCATTAGATAAAGCTCGGGAAAGGGGCCACAGTGAAGTAGTAGCTATTCTTCAGTCTCCAGGTGAGTGGCAAAATCTTTGTCTTTAAGCCATCTGCTATTACTTTTCAGCTTCACTTTTACAGACATAGCTTTTTGTATATATATTAACATTATATAAATGAGTTTTTTCTCTGAAGTCAAATAATTATGTACGTATACTTTCACATTTGATAAACCTTTAATAGTGTGCTATTTAGTGTACTTTGAGACTGTGAGTGCGTGATTCCAGAATGACAAAATCAAAAGTTTAAGGGGCATGGGAATGTCGTAAAGAATAGTTGGGGATTGTGTAGCTGAAGTACTTTGACCAAATTTTCAAGTTTTCAATGAGTAGATGAATGCAGAGTATTTATGAGATAATTTCTGGAATCAAGTGGAATATCCAAAATTATTTCCTTAAGTTGAGATTCAGTTTATTGGTGTGACTAATGTTCTTTAGTATTCATGTGCTTGCTTTTGCAGCTTATATGCAAAAAATTTGGAACAGTAGTATTCTTACAAATACCTTTGATAGATATACTATCTTAATTTCAATTTAATATTGTTAATTAGGGATAATTATAGTTTGAAATTGGGTACATTCATCTTAATGTTTTTTTTTTTTTCATTGAGAGAAAAAGTTTCCAAAAGTTTATTTATTGAATAATATCTGCAGGTGATTGGATGTGTCCAGTTAATAAAGGAGATGATAAGAAAAAGAAAGATACAAATAAAGATGAAGAAGAATGTAATGAGCCAAAAGGAGATCCAGAAATGGCACCTATATACTTGAAAAGATTATTGCCAGTGTTTGCACAGACATTTCAGCAAACTATGCTGCCTTCAATAAGGTAGTTATTCATAGTATTTGTGTTTACTAGTTAAATTATGCCATTTGTACACTATTGATTTCCTCTTCTAAAAGGATTGAACTTTATTTTAATATTGAAAAGGTATCATAAGTTAGATTGTTAGATTTCATAAGAAGTTAGGTTGGAAATTTGATTGGAGAGTTAAATCTTTTCTTCTGATGATCTGACTTAAGGAGTTTAGAAAGTGAAGAAGACTAGATTCCTAAGAGTTTTTGTAGCTCTCTGAATATCAACTCTAGAGAAATTTTGGTAAGTACAGCAAACATTTATTGAGCTTTATGGAGGCCTTTTAGGTAGAGGCAGTGTGAGATGGTTATTGGAAGAGTTACCCAAATAAATGGGACTTGGCTTTTGTTCACTGTACCCTTGCAGTTTAGTGAGGACGATGTGAGTAATAATACAGAGTAGTGAGTGATTAGACATACCATCAGAGTTCTCTGGGAATATAGATGACTTAACAGCTAATCAGGCTGTGCAAATTGGAGAAAATTTTAATGCAGAAGTGAGATTTAGGGGCACCTGAGTGGCTTAGTCGGATGAGCATCTGACTTCAGCTCAGGTCATGATCCCGCGGTTTGTGAGTTCGAGCCCCACATTAGGCTTGCTGCTGTCAGTGCAGAGCCGGCTTCAGATCCTCTGTCCTCCTCTCATTGCCCCTTCCCCATGCACTCTCTCTAAATAAATAAAACATTAAAAAAAAAAAAAAGTGAGATTTAGACCCTTGGCAACAGGCAGCTGGTCATGGTGGAGCAGCCCTGGAGTAGAGGCTGTGGTGGTGTGGGACCTTATGCAGTGGCTGCAGGGCTGATGAGAAACTGCTAAAGTTCCTGTGGAAGCAAATTAGAATTTCCTAAGAATATAATGGATGGAGAAGAGAAAACCCATGGTGCCTATGAAGGCACTGAAACCATGTATGTCAAATTGATATCTTACGGTCACGAATTTATTGTAAAAAGAGAACATGCATTAACATCTGGAACAATAAAAGCCATGTTGAGAGATGAAGTCAGTTTTAGAGAGATCCCCTCACATATGCTATCAAAAGTATACATGTATTTTATGTATAAGATTCGCTATACTAACAGCTCCACACAGATCCCTGAATTCCCAGTTGCACCTGTAATTGCACTGGAACTGCTGATAGCTGCAAACTTCCTAGATTGTTAAGTAAAATAAAGTATAATAAACTGTTAACTTTTTTCAGGATTTAATACCTGTACTTCAGCTAATTTTTTCATATATAGCATGTTGCCTGTGTGCAGTTGAACTTTTTATTTTTAAGTTTTATTTATTTTGAGATAGAGTGCACAAGTCAGGGAGGAGCAGAGAGAGGGAGAGAGGGAGAATCCCAAGCAGGCTCCACATTGTCAGCTGTCAGCTGATGTGGGGCTCAACCTACGAACTCTGAGCTTATGACCTTAGCCAAAGTCACATGCTTAACTGACTGAGCTGCCCTGGCACCCCTGTCCTCGGGTCTTTTGAATGGTCTGTTGCTTCATATCATTTAGGTCTCAGTTCAAATGTTTTGTCCACTGATCTTTATCCACCTAATTTAAATTTACCCCTAGGACACATTTCACATAAATTATGATGTTTTGCAGTCCTCATAGAGCTTTCAGTGTCTGAAATCTTGCTCTTCTTTGACTTTTGTTTGTTTTATTGCCTTCCCTCTAAAGTAAACTCCATGAGAGCTAGCCCTGTATACTGCTGCAAAGACAAGGAGGTATAGAATAGGGTTTGATACTTAGTAGGTAACTCAATAAATATTTAGTGCATGAGTGAGTGTGCTTTGTTAGCAATAGCAAGTATTTTAGTATCAATGGAGTATGTTTGGATTACTGTGATATGTTTGGATAGCTCAGTCAATAATATAAAGTAGGAGCCTTTATGACCTATGGAAGGCCCCTGTGGCCCATGCTAATGAGCATGGACTTTACTCCAGAGTTAAAGAAGGGTCATTAAATACCTGTGAGGATATTTGTCACAGTTGATTTTGTGATTTTAAAGATTACACTGGCAGCCCAGTGGAGAAAAAGACTGGGGGAGAGCAAGAAGGCTATTAAACAGTTCATTGTGAACTTCAAACATTTGCTTGGGGGCTGGATTGGTTCGGAAGGCTGAGAGATGGGTTGTATAAGGGATTGATGACCAGTTTGATACGAGTGATGAGGGTAAGAAAAGGGTGAAGAATGACTGCTGAATTTTTGGCTGAATGATTGAGAATTTTATTTTGGTCATTTTAAGTTAAGGAGGTCTTTAGAACATGTAGTTTCGTAGGATCAAGTGCCTAAGAGTTGACATTAAACTGCAAGCAGCATGCTTTAAGTAGGAGAAAAGTGTCAGTAAGACAATTCACTGTGAACATGAAGTACTTGGTTTTTATTCTTCTCCAAATAGCTTACAGAGATGTAGGTGTTAGTGGGGCCACCTTTTTTTTTTTTTTTTTTAATAAAACTTAGAATTGTCTTGAGTGAGCAAGTTCATTTTTGAACAAGATAATTTGACCTGAAAATTTTAGAGGACTAGCTGTCAGTATAATAAAAGAATCCTGATATATTTGGAGTAGAATTGCTTCATGATAAGGTCATCAGAAAATTATAAAGTATGCTACCATGTAAGAGGGTTCTTTTATTAGATGTTTATTTTGTCACCCTTTTAAATGTTTTAAGGTTATCTAAATGTAATTTTAGTTTAGTGCATTTGATGGCAAATTCTCCCAGGTAATAAATAGACACATTTAATTGTGGCAAGTAAGAAAGCCCAAGTTTTAGGTAAGAGCTCAGCCTCTGGAGTCAGTGCAAAGTGGGTCCAGATGCCAGCATTGCCATTTCTAGATAGGTGGCCATGAGCAAAGTACTTAACTTCTTTGATCTTAATTGATTTATCTCTAAGGTGGAGATAATTACACTAAATTCTCTTTAGGTAAAAGAAAAAAAATTAGATGTGATTAAGTGTTTAGCATAGTGCCTAATATTTTAGAGGTATTTGAAAAAAGTTCACTTACAGAATTATTTAGCATTATTTAAAAAAATTAAAAACAAGGGGGAGTAGGTTACAACCTGATTTTTTTACCATTTCATTTTAAGATTTATTTTAAAGTTTATTTACTTATTTTGAGAGAACGTGAGCAAGAGAGGGGCAAAGAGAGAGAGATGGAGAAAGAGAGAGTCCCAAGCAGGCTCTGCACTGTTAGTGTGGAGTCCCACACGGGTTTCCATCTCACCAATGGTGAGATCACGACCTGAGCTGAAATCAAGAGTTGGATGTGCAACCAATTGAGCTGCCCAGGTGCCCCTCATTTTAAGAGTTGAATAGTTGAATACTCAGCCTGTGTACTCTGATCATACTGTTAAAGGAGGGTCTACAATGTATGGACTTTAGCTGTTACCTGTCAATATTCTGTAATGCACAGTGTCTGCTTAGGAAATAAAAATCGTATGACAGATTAGTAAAGGCTTTTTTTTTTTAATTATTATTTTTTAATGTTTATTTTTGAGAGAGAGAGACAGAGACAGTGCACAAGCAGGGGAGGGGCAGAGAGAGAGAGGGAGACACAGAATCTGAAGTAGGCTCCAGGCTCTGAGCTGTCAGCACAGAGCCTGACGTGGGGCTCAAACTCACAAACTGTGAAATTGTGACCTGAGCCAAAGTCAGACGCTTAACCAACTGAGCCACCCATGCGCCCTAGGGCTTTTAAACAGGATAGCAATATCCTTTCTTTGCTTCCTTCCTTCCTCCTTTCCTTCTGTCCTTTTTTTTAATGTTTATTTATTTTGAGCGAGAGAGAATGAGTCAGGGAAAAGGGCAGAGAGAGAATCCCAAGCAGGCTCTGCACTGTCAGCACAGAACTTGATGCAGGGTTCAATCCAACAACCTGTGAGCTCATGACCTGAGCCGAAATCAAGAGTCACGCGCTTAACTGACTGAGCCATCTAGGCGCCCCTGTCTTTATTTATTTTTTTAAATGGTATGTTATGAACAAACTTAGCATACCATCTATTGTAGGCATTTTCAAGAGAAGACTTTACTTTTGCATGGTGTCTGGCTTTGTAAACTACTGAAAAAAACACCATATTCAGCTATGCCTCATAGGAGGGCAGTTTTAATGGTGGTGTAGTATGTAAAAACCTGATAGTATTCTAAGATTCTTCTCTCCTGTTAATGGAGATATAATTGTATTAGTTAAAAGTGTACAACATAATGATTTTATTTATGTATTTTTGTTATGATTAGACCTAGGACTGTACACTTTGTTTTTAAGGAAAGGCTGCATAGAATTTTGAAGAGGTTTGGTAAACAGCTTTGGAGTTAGTGTCAATAACTGGACAAAGATTGAGTTTACTTTTCAGAAATCGTTGAGGATCCAATTTTTTTTGAGAAAAAAGTAGGACTTGGTTGAATAAAAGGGGAAATTGTTCTTGGATGAAAATATTAAATATTATAAAGATATAAATTCTGCCAAAATTAATTCAGAGATTATGCCGTTTTAAAAATAACTACAGAGTTTGTTTTAGAACTTGACAGATCGTAAAGTTCATCTGGACGAATGAATGTGTGAGATTTTAATAATCTGAACAGCTAGTATAAACTTACAGTAATTAAATCTTTATGATAACTAGCATGAGTTTATAAATCAGTACAATAGTCTAGCCCCCCAAATTGAGCCAATAATATATAAGAATTGGATGTGTTATAATGGAGATTTCATAGATCATTTGAGAGAAGGGAGGGTTATTAAATGGCATTAGAATGTCTACTTTGTGGGGCGTCTGGGTGGCTCAGTCGGTTGAGCAACTGACTCTTGATTTCAGCTCAGGTTATGATCTCAGGGTCATGGGATTGAGCCCCACATCAGGCTCCTCACTGAATGTGGAGCCTCCTTAAGATTTTCTCTCTCCTTTGCTCCTCCCCTGCTTAGTCGTATGCATTCTCTCTCCCCCTGCCCTAAATAAATAAACTTAAAAAAATAAAAGAATGTCTTTTTTGTGTTTTGATGTAAAAAAATCAGGTTAGTTCTATACACTGTATATCTAACCAAATTCTAGGTGAATTTAAAGCAAATTTTTAAAAATGTGGAAAAAAATATTCTTGAATGTTTATCAGAATTTGATAGGAAGAATGACTTTCAAAGCTTGTTTGTGTTAGTGCTATCATGTTAAATTTATTTAGATTGTTATTCAAATTTAGTCTATTAAAAAAAAAAGCTACATATGAGAAACAATATTACCAAGAGCCAAAAAAGTACCAGCAATATAAATCCAAATAAATACTTGTTAGCAACTGTGACCAAGGGATACTGTTTTGTTTTGTTTTGTTTTGTTTTTATACAAAGCACACATAGAGGTTTTTGGTAAAAACGTAAGAGCCTCTTTAAATGAGCTGAAGACATAGCAAAGTGTTCAAGAAATTGACAGAAAAATATTAGGTATAATTATGGAGGTATAATTGGCATAAAATCTTAGGATTTTTAAAGCATATATGTCTTGGTGATTTGACATATGTATACCTTGTGAAAGGATTCACATCTTGTTAACTAATACATCCATCACATCACATGTTTATCTTTTAGTGTGTGTGTGAGAATGTTTAAGTTCTGCCCTCAGCAAATTTCAGTTACGTAGCATGGTGTTATTACCTATAGTCATCATGTTTTACAGTAGATCCTCACACCTCATTCATCTTACAGTTTCCTTACTCTCAGTCCCTGGCAACCACTTTTCTACTCTGTCATCTCTGTGAGTTGACCCTTTTTTTTTTTTTTTTTTTTGGATTCCACATGTGTGATACCATTCATTGTTTGTCATTCTCTGGCTTTTTTCATTTAGTATAATACCCTCAAGGTCTGTACATGTTGTTGCTTAATAGCCTTTTTAAAAATCAGTTTGCCAAGTATGGATTCAGTACTGATACACATTCAGTGCATAAGAAAGTTTTTAGACCTTTAGATCCAAGAATCCTTCCAATGAAGAAATAAAACTTTCCACAAAAATAGGGCACTTTATAATAGAAAAGCCTTGCAAGCTAAATGGTCATAATTTATATAATAGTGTTAGAGAGGAAAATTTTAGGTTCTGAATACTATTTATAGTGTATTAGTTAACAGAAGAGTTTGAGTTTAGGTTCTGTAATGTATTAGCCCTGTGACCTTAGCAGACTTGCCTACCTTTCTTTGTTTCACTTATTCATCTGTAAAACTGAGCTAATAAAACCCACCTCATAGGGTTTGTTGTAGGGATTAAATGAAGTGTAGTGTCTTTAAAATACGTAAAAGGGTTTCTGCTTATAATGGCTTAGCGCGATAGTGACAGATAGACAATATATAAATATTTTTATTTTACAACCAAATATAAATAACCATTAACAAAAACTGGAAAGAACTAATCCTATTAGGGCAGTTTGCCCTTCATTGACCTGCCATTTTCTGTAATGTACATGAATTTGTAATAAAATACTTTTTTTAGTTGAAGAATGTTTGGTCTTAGCAATTGCAGCCAGAGAGAGTAAGGATGCACATCATGCTATAGAAATACAGCTGTGTACATGCTTTCATGGACTTTAGTAGCAATTTTGTCCCTCCATCCTTTCCTGTGCAGGTTACCCCAGAATTAATGATATCTACAGCTTGGTGCCTAGGATTTTGTTCTATGCTTAGAAAATATGTGTCAGATGAACTTTTGTCTTTTCTGTAATAGATCAGTCTCCTTTTAGTCTATTATAATTTAAAAGTGTGTGGATATATATTTATTTTATTTTAAAAGAACAGGTTCCTTGAGATTAGTTTGTGTGATTTTATGGAGTATCTATGTTCTGAGCAAAGCAGTGGATGAGAAGGAAAAGGAAGCATGCTGAATTGTTAACAGTTGGAATATTTAAGGACATGGGATTACTTGAATCTCTTATTTTCATTTATATGAGGCATAACTATAGTGACCATGAGTTTAAATTTGACAGAGGACAAAAATGCTTAATTTGAGAATTGATTCCATATAAATTACCAGATATTTTAAGTTAGAGCCTTGTGTTTTCGGTTATAGGGAATTTTAAGATAGTTACAACTTACTCTTTACTTGATTTTCTAAAATTACCATGACATGTTAATAGCCATGCTGTTAAATATAAAATAGAATAGCACATTTAAGAAAGTTTAAAGATAATTTCAGTTGTAATGAGTTTACTGTATTAACAGAAATTTTGTGAAATTGCCTAAAGTGAACATAAACTAGTGCTAGTATTATTTTTTGTATACTTTTTTTATTAAAAAAAAATTTTTTTAATTAGTTTTATGTATTTTTGAGAAGCAGAGAGAGACAGAGCGTGTGTGGGGGAGGGACAGAGAGAGAGGGAGACACAGAATCGGAAGCAGGCTCCAGGCTCTGAGCTGTCAGCACAGAGCCTGATGCGGGGCCCAAACTCATGAACCGTGAGATCATGACCAGAGCCGAAGTTGGATGCTCAACTGACTGACTGAGCCACCCAGGTGCCCCTTTTCTGTATACTTTAAAAAATTTTTTTTAATGTTTATTTATTTGAGAGAGAGAGAGAGAGAGAGAGAGAGAGAGAGTGAGAGGGAGGGAGGGGCAGAGAGAGAGGGAGACACAGAATCCGAAGCAGGCTCCAGGCTCTGTGCTGTCAGCACAGAGCCTGATGCAGGGCTCAAACTTACGAACCATGAGATCATGACCCGAGCTGAAGTCAGACGCTCAACCGGCTGAGCCACCCAGGCGCCCCTATATACTTTTATTAAAGTGTACTTTTTAGCAGAATGTATAAAACTTACCATTGGATATTTTAGTTTTCATTAATGTATAGCTGCATTTTATTTTATTTTAGCTTCTTACCCTGGCTTCCTAAAAGTCTTTTTTTTTATTTTTATTTTTTAAGGAAAGCAAGTCTTGCTCTCATTCGAAAAATGATTCATTTTTGCTCTGAAGCACTCTTAAAAGAAGTTTGTGATTCTGATGTTGGTCACAATTTGCCTACAGTACTAGTGGAAATCACTGCAACCGTCCTTGATCAGGAGGTGAGCTTTTTATCTTTTTTGAGACTCATGTACCTTTAATTTCCTTTAGACAATGGTCAGTAAGATAATTTAATTTTTAAGTTCAGTAAATTGTTTTGTCTGAGAAACAACTGCATTTGTCTACTTCAGGCAACTAAACTTACTTTTATCATTTTCCCATAATTTTCTTTTTTTTCCCTCCCAGGATGATGATGATGGTCACTTGCTGGCATTGCAGATCATAAGGGATTTGGTGGATAAAGGTGGTGATATTTTTTTGGATCAGCTAGCCAGACTTGGTGTAATTAGCAAAGTGTCAACTTTGGCAGGTCCTTCCTCTGATGATGAGAATGAAGAGGAATCAAAACCAGAAAAAGTGAGTGATCTTAATTGCAGGGTTATCCGGAATAGGGTATCTTTGAGGAAATCTAGTTCTAATTTATGATGGCTTTTGGCAAAATAATGGCAGTGTGAAGTAGTGGTACTTTAAAAAACTTATTGATAAAATTTAAAACTTACAAAAAAATTGTGAGTATTGGAGTGTTCTTTATAATTTACTAATTATTGACATTTTGCCCTATTAACTTTGCATAGACACTATGTGTGTGTGCGTGCATGTGTGTGTGTGTATGTGTACATTTAAGAAATATTTGAGGGGCACCTGGCTGGGTTAGTTGGTAGAACATGAGGCTGTTGATCTCAGAGTTTTGAGTTTGAATCCTACACTGGGCATGGATACATAGTGCCTCTTTTAACACTCTAAAACTTCACCAAAAAACCAGGACGTTCTCTTGTATAATCCTGGTATAGTTATCAAAATCAGGAAATTTAATATTTATATAAAACTATATTTAATTCAAAGACCATATTCGAATTTGCTGTTGTCCTTAATAGCAGTTTTCCCCCCTGGTCTAGAATCGAATCCAGGAGCATGTATTACATTTAGTTATCATGTTCCTGAGAACCCAGCCTTTCTTTTTCTTTCATAGCCTTGGCATTTGTGAAGAGGACAGTCCAGTTAATCTGGACAGTGACCCTTACTTTGCGTTTGTGATTCTATGTGGTTAGATTCAGATTATGTGTTTTAAGCAGGGAAATCACAGAGGGGATGTTATGTTTTTCTCAACGTATAATGTGCCTTCTCTTAGAGGCACACAGTGTCTGCTTTTTTGCTGATGATGTTACTTGGATCACTTGGTTGTTTGTCTCTGTCTGGTTTCTCTATCACAGAGTTACTCTTTTTCCTTTTGTAATTAATAAGTAATTTATTTATAGGGAGACTGTGTAAATCTATGGTTACTCATTAAACGTATACCCATGAGTTTGTTTGTTTGTTTGTTTGTTTCTTTCTTTCTTTCTTTCTTTCTTTTTTTTTAAGTTTATTTTTGAGAGAGAGAGAGCAGGCATGTGCAGACAGCATGCAAGCAGGGGAGGGGCAGAGAGACAAGGGAGACAGAGGATCCAAAGCTGGCTCTGTGCTGACAGCCAAGAGCCCCATGTGGGGCTTGAACTCACAAACAGTGAGATCATGACTTGAGCCAAAGTCATACGCTTAACTGACTGAGTCACCCCGGTGCTCCATACCTGTGAGTTTCAGTATCCATTGATAATCTTGCCTTAGATTGCAAATTTAAAATATGCCTTATCTGTCTCTACAGATTCCGGCACTGAGACCTAACATGTAGTGAATGCTTCCTATATATTAGTGACAGAGAGGTAATATTTTTGAGAGAATGGTAGAGTATAGGTTTTTATTGTAGAATCCTGAGAGGGTGAGTGATAGAGATATTCCTAAATTACTTGAGGAACCTGAGGGATTTAACAACAAAACAAAATAAGAGGTGATACCTGGGTGCGCCTGGGTGGCCCAGTAGGTTAAGCGTCTGACTCTTGATTTCAGCCTTAGGTCATGATCTCATGGATTGTGGGTACATGCCTCACATTAGTCTCTGCGCTGACAGCCTGGCGCCTGCTTAGGATTCTCTCTCTCCCTCTCTCTCTGCCCCTCCCCCACTCACACACATGCTTGGGTGCGCTCTCTCTCTCTCTCTCTCAAAATAAATAAAGAAACTTAAAAAAATGAGGTGATATTAGGTGATCCCCCCGGAATTCTTTTATCCAAGACATAGGTTACAAATACCATATGATTTCACTTGTGTGGAATTTAAGAAAGAAAGCAAACTAGCAAAGAGTGGGTGAAATGGAGAAAGACACAAACTAAAAAACAGACTCTTAACTGTAGAGAACAAACTGATAGTGTCTAGAGGGGAGAGGGATGGGGGCTGGGTGAAATAGGTGATGGAGATTAAGGAGTACACTTGTGATGAGCACAGGGTAATGTATGAAAATGTTAAGTCATTGTATTGTACACTTGAAACTAATATTACACTGTTCGTTAACTGGAATTTCAATAAAAACTTATAAAAAAGGTTATAGATGCCCAGCTTTTTGTGGAAATTAACAAGAAAATTCTAACATATGAGAATTCTAGGGACCTAGAATAGCCAAAGCAACATTGAAAAGGAATAAGTTGAAGGACATCTACCAGCAGATTTCAAGTCTTAACTGTAAAAGGTAGGTTAGCAGGGGGGGGGGGGGGAAGGGGGGGGGAAGTGGGGGGGGGTGGGAATAGGTTAATGGCCCACACATACATGGTCACTTGATTTTCAACCAAAGTGCTAAGGCAGTTCAATGAAGAAAAGATGATCTTTTCAACAAGTGATGCTTGAATAAGTGGATATACACACACAAAAACGAAAGTTTGACCCTTACCATGGGTACCACATAAAAAATTGACAGAAAAAAAAGTCATAGACTGAAATGTACGGGCTAAAATTATAAAACTTTTAGAGGAAAAGGAAGAAACTCTTACTGACTTTGAGCTTGGCAGTGACTTCTTAAATAGGGTGTTAAAAGATTATACCGTAGGGGCCCATGGCTGGGTCAGTTGAAAAAGCATCTGACTCTTGATCTCAGGGTTGTGAATTCACGGCCCACCTTGGGTGTGGAGATTACTTAAAAATTTAAAAAAAAAAAAAGGTTATACTATAAAAGAATTTAAAAAAATCAGTAAGTTTTACTTTATCATAATTCAATTTCTGTTCTTCTAGGTACATTGTTTAGAAAATGAAAAGACAACCCAGAAAATTCCCTCAAATTTTATTTGTCTGAAAAAAGTTTTTTTGAGAGAGAGCATGAGTGTAAGAGGGGCAGAGGAATAGGGAGAGAGAATCTTAAACAGTCTCCACGCCCAGCTTGAGGAGGTCTTGGGGTTTGATCTTACTACTGTGAGATCATGAGCTGAAATCAAGAGTCAGATGCTTAACTGACTGAGCCACTCACACGCCCCTGAAAACATTTTTATTTGGCCTTCTTTTTTTTTTTTTTTTTAATTTAGTTTTTGAGAGAGAGCAATCAGGGGAGGGGCAGGGAGAGAGGGAGAGAGAGAATCTTAAGCAGACCACACTGCAAGCACAGAGCTCAGTGTGAGGCCCCGAACTCATGAAACTTGAGATCATTACCTGAGCCGAAATCAAGAGTTGGACAGTTAGCTGAGCCACCCAGGAACTCCTGGCCTTCATTTTTGATGGATATTTTCAATGCCCACAAGGACTTTTGGCTAATTGTTTTTCAGGCACTTTGAGAGATGTTCCCTCGTCACCTGATGTGCATAGTCTCCATTGAGAAATTTGCTCCATTTCTTGTCTTAGTTCCTTGTTATATAACATAAATCTTTTCTCACAACATCTTTGCTTATTCTGGCTGTTCTTATGATATTATCACTGATTTTTAGCAATTTGACTTTGCTGTCCTTTGCTGTGCTTGGTGTGTTTGTGTATGTGTGTACATGTGAGTGTTCATACCTGCTCAGGATTGTTTAAATTTCTTCGTGAGCTTACAGTTTTTATCAAATTTGGAAATTGTTCAGGATTTAGAATGCAACTTTCTGACCACCTTGTATGATCTCTGGGAATTAATTATTCAGCTTACAGTTTTCCGTTTGTTCTTTGCCCAACCTTACGGAGTATTCCCCTAGAAATGAGTGGTCTAGTATTTGCTAGAGACATGCTGATCATTTTGCGGAATATTTGCTAGAGACATGCTGATCACTTTGCAGATTTCTAGAGGTCTTTTTTGCTTGGCTCCCTAATCCTGAACTCATCCTCTACATATTCTGTTTGCTTTTAGCCTCTTCAAACACAGATCTCCATTTCCTCAACTCATAGTGCTGGATTCTGTGTTCCCTCTTCTTAACACCTTAGCAAGAAATTTGTGTCTGGGCCTAAGGAAATTACCTTGTTTGTTTCTATTTTCTGGAGGATCACGGTCCTGTGTTGCATATTGTCCAGTGTTTGAAAATCACTTTTTCATATATTTTGTCTAGTTTTTAGTTGTTTACAATGGCTAAACAAGAATGGACCTTATTAACCTGCATGGCTTAGAGCACAAGTACTGATGTTTAGAGAAATTTATAATCCACATTTTATAATATTTTAGTGTTACAAACTAACTATTTCAGGGGAAAAATGTAAAAAGCATATTTAGGTATAATAAGTTTCTGTGAAGTTTAAAAGTGCTTTACCCATACACCCATGCATGCACACACATGCCAAGTTCATATATGTTTATGATGAATATTCTCTATATTACATGTTATCAACAGAAGAAAAATTTTTAGGATGCCAGGGTAGGAAAACAGTGTTTACAAATTGTTCTTTGTTTTAAACATGCTCTAAAATCTTTTTATGATCATACAAATGATCCAGTATATTTAATTCACTCTGCTAAGGGTGGAATCTTAACTTCATTCCTAAAAAGCATCTATGATGATTCAGGTGCACCTCTAGGATTGGATACCATTGATCCAGTAAAAACATTCCTTTTTATGGTTTTGTTTTTTTTTTTTAATAATCAGTCCCAGAGATGTGGTGAGTTTGCCAGGGTCCTAGATAATTAGCTAGTTGTGTGTAGACCTAATCCATTGGCTTTCTGTACTACTGCAGCTGGAAATGTTATAACTTAGGTCATAATTTATGTGAGTTTCTTAACATTTTTAGGACTTACAAGATTTAGTTATAGGTAACTCAATGAATCAGAATGCATATTAAACTAGAGGCAACTAAATATTATGTTCAGCATATTTTAATATATACACACGCACATAATATATTTTATGTTTATTTATTTTGAGCGTGGTGGGGGGGAGGGGACAAAGAAAGAGAGGGAGAGAGAATCCCAAGCAGGCTCTATGATGTCATCGTGGAGTCCGATGCGGCACTCAAACCCTTGAACCGTGAGATCATGACATGCATCTAAACTAACAGTTGGATTTTCAAATGACGGAGTCATCCAGGCACCCCAAATTCAGCATATTTTAATTCTAAATTTGATACATGGACATATTTAAAAAATACTTGCGAATATTTTGAATAGATACTATTTTGTTTCATTGAATAATTTTACACATTTAGGAAGATGAACCACAGGAAGATGCTAAAGAATTGCAGCAGGGTAAACCATATCATTGGAGAGACTGGTCAATCATTAGGGGAAGGGACTGCTTATATATATGGAGCGATGCAGCAGCCTTGGAATTATCTAACGGCAGTAATGGATGGTTCAGATTTATCTTGGACGGGAAACTTGCCACCATGTATTCAAGTGGTAGTCCTGAAGGTGGATCGGATAGTTCAGGTAATGTTTGTTTCAATTAAAATGTTTTAGAAATTTCTGTAATTTTGATGATTTGTCTTTCTAATATTTTTGCTAGCATTGTCATAGAAACATGATCATTGATGATCATATGGCCAGTTTCTTTAATATCAACAAAGAAAAACTATTGTACCATGAAAGCATTTAAGAAATGCCTTTTTTTTTTTGGTTTGAGACAAACAGTAGCATTGCGTCTACTTTTAATACCTCTAATCCTTTAGGTGAAGCTACCTCATATCATGTAATGATGAATTGTATATGTGTGTGTGATGCTGTCTCTAGTTGTATCTTTTTCCAAAAGCCTTATACTTCAAAAAATTTTAACTATAGGATTGCTTTTATGCCTGAACCTAAATACATCTAATGACTGAGAATATACTACAGAACAAAACTCTGCTGATGCACTTTTTTACATAAAATTGATATTCTCATTGGTAGTTTCCTTTTTTATAAAAAAAAGGATCATTTGAAAAGAATGAGGTTTTAAAATAATTATTTTGTTTTTATAGAAAGCAGAAGTGAATTCTTAGAGAAATTACAAAGAGCTCGAGGCCAAGTAAAGCCATCTACTTCAAGTCAACCTATACTGTCAGCACCAGGACCTACTAAACTCACTGTAGGGAATTGGTCACTAACATGTTTAAAAGAAGGAGAAATTGCTATTCATAACTCAGATGGTCAGCAAGCAACAATATTGAAAGAAGATTTACCTGGTTTTGTATTTGAATCTAATAGAGGAACCAAACATTCATTTACTGCAGAAACTTCTCTGGGTAAGTTACGTAGGAAATATAAAATATTTATAAGAATAAATGAATGTGTTACATTGCATTAAAATAAATTCTTTGCAATGTCCTTTTTTTTTTTTTTAAGGTTCAGAATTTGTGACTGGTTGGACTGGCAAAAGAGGCAGAAAACTGAAATCTAAATTAGAAAAAACAAAGCAAAAGGTATACTGTGAGATTTTCTTTTTCCTTCTTTTGTTTTTTTTATACTGACATGGTAAGGTTTCATTGGTATATTGTAAGCATTTAAAAACCTTGAACCGTATAACATAAGTTACCCTAATCTAACATACTTTCAGTTTTTCTTTTTCTGTGCTTATTTTATTTTCCACAATACATATACATTTGCTTATGATTTTTATACACATGCTAAACACCAAAATTGAAACAGTGAAAATTAGTAAGACAATAAAATTTAAATGATTTGACTAATGTCTCACAAAAACTTTGAACTTGTGCTTTTTTTTTTTTAAGTTTATTTATTATTTCTGAGAGAGAGAGAGAGAGAGAGAGAGAGAGAGCACAAGTGCACAAGCAGGGAAGAGGCAGAGAGAGAGGGAGACACAGAATCCAAAGCAGGCTCCAGGCTCTGAGTGGTCAGCACAGAGCTCATATGGGGCTCGAACTCACAAACTGCACGATCATGCCCTGAGCTGAAGTCAGATACCTAACTGACCGAGCCAACCATGCTCCCCTGAACTCATGCTTTAATTATTATTGATAGTAATGTTTTTAGTAATACAGTGGAATTGAAAATACATCACTAATATTTTACAATCCTGATAAAATTGTTAGCTTTATGATAAAGCAACTTGAATGACTGTTTCTAGATTCACATATTTTGATGCCTAGTTTAATGGCCCATCTTATATGAAATCATTTTTTTTTTGTTAATGTTTTTATTTACTTTTGAGAGAGAGGGAGGGAGGGAGTGAGGGAGAGGGGGAGGGGCAGAGAGAGAGGGAGACACAGAATCTGAAGCAGGCTCCAGGCTCTGAGCTGTCAGCACAGTGCCTGATATGGGGCTCGAACCCATGGGCTGTGAGATCATGACCCGAGCCAAAGTCCTATGCTCAACCAACTGAGCCACCCAGGCACCTCTGAAATAATTCTTTCAAAAAGATACAGGAGCAAATGTTTACTGACTCCACTTTCAAAATCACAATACTGATTTTTAAATTCTATCCATTAAGTATGTGTTTTTTTTGTTTGTTTGTTTGTTTGCGAGAGAAGGACTACAAGCTGAGAAGAGGGGCAGAAGGAGAGAGAGAAAGAATCCTAAGCAGGCTTAATGCTTAGTGCAGAGCTTGATGTGGGGCTTGATCCCACAACCCTGGGATCATGATCTGAGCCGAAATCAAGAGTCAGGCGCTCAACCAATTAAGCCACCCAGGCATCCCAGAAATTTTTTCTAATTCAGGGTATCTTAAGGACAGTTGAGGAAGAAATTACTCAATTGAAGATAGCAATTAGATGCTAAAAGGAGTTTCAGCTAAATGCAGTCCATTTTCATTATTCATGGTAGTTGTGTTAACTAAAGTTTCTGTGAATACTGAACCATTGCTCTTTGGGGAAATACAGGGTTAGGTTCCTATGAGGTCACATTTTTGTAACTGATGCATACATAACCTTGTTTTTTATGTGTCTTTCTGTTCAAAGACACCATAAGTGTATTGCTTAAAAAAAAATTTTTTTATGTTTATTCATTTTTGAGAGAGAGACAGAGCATGAGTGGAGGAGGGGCAGAGAGAGAGGGAGACACAGAATCCAAAGCAGGTTCCAGGCTCTGAGCTCTCAGCACAGAGCCCGTCGCGGGGCCTGAACTTGTGAACTGTGAGATTGTAACTTGAGCCGAAGTCAGACGCTTAACCGACTGAGCCACCCAGGTGCCCCCGTGTCTTATTGATTTGTTAACATGGAACATGTGTTGAGTAGCACGGTCATGCCTGAATGAAGCTTACCTAACACACATATTTTCTCCATAAGGCACATGTGCCTGGTGCTTAGGAACAGTGGACAGTACTTCAAGCACTATATTTGGTGGCCATTTTAAACAGTGAAGTCAACAAAACCACAAAAATGTGAAAAACATGCACAAAATAGACTGTAGAAAAGATACTTGTTTATAGTATGAGGGCTTAAGCAAGTATGACATTTGTTTACAGGTAGAGATTACCTTGTTTACCTCACCTAACAACATGCACGTGAGGCAGCTCCCGAGTTTTTGCTGCACTGTGTATGCCCACAAGTGACTGTGCACTGGGAGTATTGAATTGGGGATTACAAACACATTTTAGTGAGTAGTTGAATTCACAAATATAGAATTCTCAAATAATGAGGATCAACTATAATTTTTTTAAAGTTTATTTTGAGAGAGAGAGAGACAGACAACATGAGTTGGGGAGGAGCAGTGAGAGAGAGAAAGAGAAAGAAGCCCAAGCAGTCTCCATGCTGTGAGCGCAGAGCCTAACTTGGGACTTGATCTCGCAAACAGTGAGATCATGACCTGAGTCAAAATCAAGAGTCTGACACTTATCTGACTAAGCCATGTAGGTGCCCCTCAACTGTAAATATTTGTAAAGCTACCACTGAGCTGTCTCAGGAATTACTTGCAATTCCTTATGGGTTATGTTATCCAACCAAATCTGACTCACAGGGTACTGAAATTTCACACTACAGAAGAAAAGTAAATCAAGAAGAACATAGTCTGAGTCCTGTTTTCATTTTCTTGAAAAATAAGTAATTTTGACTCAGTTTCTTGAAATCAGTAGTATTAGTAGTAAATCAAGGAATAGCCTCATTGACCATATGGCTATTCTTTTGGTATGAAAGTACGTATCAACTGATTTTAGGTAAAAATAATTTTAACTATTTTAATCTTCATTTTTATTTGTTAATACTGTTTTATAAAAGAGTAGTTTCTTAAATTTTGTCTACTAGTCAGAACTTATTTTCCTTTTAATTCTGAAAGGCACACCAAAATAGAATGAAAAAGTAATATTCATTTCAGGAGTGAAGTTTTTTCAATCACATTAGAGTTATGCTAGGTTAGTTTGTTTTTAATGAAATTACATAAGTCCTAAATTTACATTATTTAAGTAATTTTTTTAAGTTTTATTAATTTTTTGAGAGAGAGAGAGCATGCAAGTGGGGGAGGGCAGAGAGCTAGTGGGAAACAGAGAGAATCCGCAGCAGGCTCTGCACTGTCAATGTGGAGCCCAATATGGGGCTTGAATTCACAAACTATGAGATTACGACCTGAGCCAAAGTCAGACACCTAACCGACTGAGACACTGATATTCGCCCCTAAGCAAATATTTTTAAAGGCTCTTATGTACTGAATTGTATCAGACCCAAGCCTGGGACACAAATGGGTTCTTTCAGATAACATTAACTTAAATGAGAGATAACTAGTGCCCAAACTGATAATAGTCATTCTTCCTTATGATTAAGTAATGCAAATAAAAGTGTCATATATATTTTGTGTGAATACTATAAATAGAAAAAAATTAAACCTAAAATACACCACAAAATGTTAAAAGGTTCAACTCTGAGGGAACTCCTATTTACTAGATGGAAAGCTGCCTGATCCATGAATCATTGAATAAAAACCAGTTAGGTCTTTAAGTTTAAAAAAAATTAAGGGGGATGAGCTAAATGGATAAGGGGCATTAAGGAATCTCTTTCTGAAATCATTGTTGCACTATATGCTAACTAACTTGGATGTAAATTAAAAAAATAAAATCATATAAACAAAAAAATTTAAAAAGGTTTAACGTTGGTTGATTGAATTACAGGCATTTTAGTTTTTTGGGTTTGGTTTTTTTGTTTTTGTTTTTTTGCTTATTTATATTTTCTATATGGTTCACCATAATCAGGCTAGTTTTATAAAAAAGAACAAAGTTAATTATTTACAGGTTGTTCAAATTGGTTTAAGTGAAATAAGCTCCTCTTTGTTATATGACTATAAAATTTAACCAAAAATTAAAATTGTGAGTTCTTTTATTTGATATTGCTTAAATCTAGTTATAGTACTTTTACAGCCATTAGAACCTTTGACATATATGAGTAGAAGTAGTAACATTTTTTGGAGGTTGGTGATGGCACAAAAATCTTACTTTTAAAAGTTGCACACATATAGGGAAATTAAAGGGAAACTTTGTTGGGGCGCCTGGGTGGCTCAGTGGGTTAAGTGTCCGATTTCAGCTCAGGTCATGATCTCACGGTCCGTGGGTTCGAGCCCCATGTCGGGCTCTGGGCTGAAGGCTCAGAGCCTGGAGCCTGCTTCTGATTCTGTGTCTCCCTCTCTCTGCCCCTCCCCCGTTCATGCTCTGTCTCTCTCTGTCTCAAAAATAAATAAACATTAAAAAAAAAAAATTAAAAAAGAAAAAGGGAAACTTTGTTAAAACTGTTAATTGTAACGAAAATTCACATTTGCAATTTTCATTTGGTAGGTACGAACTATGGCTCGAGATTTATATGATGACCACTTCAAAGCTGTTGAAAGCATGCCTCGTGGAGTAGTGGTAACGCTCAGAAACATAGCAACTCAATTAGAGTCATCTTGGGAACTTCACACAAATAGACAAGTATGTTATTAAGCTTCTAGATTTTATGGCACACATTGTTCTTTGTTTAGTTTTTCCCCTTTATCCTTTATATTCTAGGTATTGATTAGGGGTCAGCAAATTGTCACACATGGGCTAAATTTGGCCTGCCACCTATTTTATATGGCTTTGTGAGCTAAGTATGGTTTCTACATTTTTAAATGGTTGAAAACAAATCATAAGAGTAGTATTTTCTGATACATGTAAATTATATAAAATAATGACTGTATCCAAAAGCAGTTACATTGCTCACAGCCATGCTCACTCTTACATATTGTCTGTGACTGCTTTGGTGGCTGCAGGGCAGAGTTCAATAGGTGTGACAGAGGCCAAATAGCCTGTAAAGCCTGAAATATTTATAGTTGACCCTTAAAATGTTTTCTGACTCTCGTACAGATCATTTACATTAATAATTTGAACTTATTCTTGTTTAGTATCTGACTTATTTTCTTGGCAGTTAATACTGTGATAAATTAAGTATATTACAACCTGTTTATTTTTTTGATTGTCTTCATTAAATTTTTTTTTCTTTTAGTGTATTGAGAGTGAGAACACTTGGAGAGATTTAATGAAGACAGCTTTAGAAAATCTAATTGTACTTTTGAAGGATGAAAACACAATTTCACCATACGAAATGTGCAGTAGTGGGTTGGTGCAAGCCCTTCTTACTGTTTTAAACAATGTAAGTTTACAAAGCACAGAACAGACTATGTAGTTTAAAAAACTATTTGTAACTGCACTTTTGGCAAAGCAGTGTTTTGTAAGAAATATTTAAAAACCAAGTTAATGTTATTTATAATTTCTCTAGCCTTTCCTTTGTTGTGTCGTTAGTTTGAGCCAGTTGAATTCAGTAATTGAATCTTTTTAGATTTTTTAGTTTCCCACTTATAGTTTGTTCTAGGTTTTGTTTAACAAAACATGTACTTTGGCCTATGTTTTAACATTATTCACTGCTCTGATTGCTTCTTAAAATGAAGTTACTCTGTAGATCTTCATAAGTACTTAGATTATTTGCATAAAATTAGTTTATGAGCCATGACTGTTTAGGAAGTTACTCTGAATATTTGACAAGTATTTGTTATAACCTAATGTGTGTCTACAATTTAGTCTACCTTTAATATCTCTTTATTGTGATAAAAATTTTCCTGTAACAAGACATACCATATATACTTATTGTAACAAATTCTGACAAAAGTATAAAAAGTGAAAGTTGCCTTCTATTTCAATTCTATTTTCCACTTTAGTTTTTGCTCTTCTTTTAAAACATTTTTACTTATTTTGAGAGAGAGAGATAATGTGAGAGATGAAGGGAGGGAAAGAGAGACCCTCCCCCCACCCCCCACCCCTCCCCCCCACCAAGCAGGCCCCATGCTCTCAGTGCAGAGCCCAACACAAGGCTCGATCTCATGAACTGCGAGACCATGGCCTGAACCGAAATCAGGAGTCGGGTGCTCAATCAGCTGAGCCACCCAGGCACCCCTAGTTTTTGCTCTTAATCACTATATGTGGTATACACTCTTAAAATTCACTTTAACTTCTGTAAGTTGTATATACCATTCATTAATTTTATTTATTAAAATTATATTGATTAAATTCACACACCACTTAGTAATATCTGTGAAATCACTGTTTTAATATACCAGTTAGTATTTTCTAATGCTAATTAAAGTATATAATATTGTTAAAATGCAAAATGTTCATTTGTTAGTAATCTGAAATCACCTTGCATACTACACTTTGGGAAAAGCTAATTTAGCAGTATAATTGCTACCCCATTATATAACATTCAGGGAGGAAGAAAAATCTATTAGCCATGGCCTACTAATCATAAACTAAAAAGAATTTTAATTGAAAGAAAAATGATTTTGCCAGATTACATTGATAATTTTGTAATAATACACAGTATTATTATTCATCTTTGTAGTGTGTGTTTTTGATAAATTTTGGTAGCAGCCTGAAAACACTTTTTTGTTCCTTCTTTTTGGTTTTTTTTTTTTAGACTGTGGATTTAGATATGAAACAAGATTGTAGTCAACTGGTAGAAAGAATAAACGTTTTTAAAACAGCCTTTAGTGAAAATGAAGATGATGAAAGGTAAATCACCAGTTTGTTTTTATTTGTTGTTTACAGTGTTTGAAAGTAGGTATGCTTCTTTTTTAAAGTAGAGTCTAATATATAGTGCTTATATACAAAACAGGAACTTTTAAATTTAATAAATAGTGTAGCTTTATATTTTAAGTGTATAATAATAGAAAAGATTTTTAAAGCATTTTTTAATCTTATGGAATACAAGAAGAATTACATGTCTGCTATGAATGCAGCTGTGACTACTCAGTTTAATAAAATTACATGCCTCCTTGTATGTCTGAAATTAATGTAACACTGTGTGTCATCTACACCTAAGTAAAAAGTTAAGAAATTAGATACCTCTTTACTATATAACTGAAAATTTGAACACTGATTAAATATTTGATGATATTAAGTAATAATTGTTCATTCATTTTTAGGTGTGAGAATGAGTTTTGTTTTTTAAGAATTCTTCCTTTGTAGAGATACATACTCAAAATATTTCTGTATGAAATATGTTCACTGGCATTTTCTTCAAAATATATTGGATGGAGAGAAATGGGTGGGGAAATTGAAATCAATTTGTTGAAGCTGGGTCTTGGGTTGATGAAGGTTCATTTTACTATTTTATTTACTTTTGAATATGATTGAATTTTTAAAATAATAAATGAAATTCATTTCATTAATTTTAGGTACTATTTTAAATGAGTCACCTCGTTTTATGGGTGAATAGTAATTTATTGAAGCATTACAGCATTAAACATTTTAGCTCTTTAGAAATTATTGCTAATACTAAAATATACTTATCTCAATGGAAACATCTTTTCACATAAATTCCTTTAAGTGGTATTACTGAGTTAAAGATTGTAAATGATCTTTAAAGGTCCTTGATACAAATTGTTATTTTTCAGAAGCATTACACCAGTGTTGCCTTGCTAACAAATAATACCATTTTCCAAACTTTGCTGCTTTGTATATTTTTATATGTATCAAATACTAAATAATAAAATTGTTTAAACTTTAAAAAATAAATTGCATGTCTACCTTGAATGCAGTTGATAAGTCTTGTAAATGAAATATTTTATTATTTACTTGTTTATTGATTGATTGTGACAAAGAGAGAGAGAGAGCATGCACATGCAAGCCAGGGAGGGACAGAGAGAGAGGGAAAGAGAATCCCAAGTAGGTTCCACACTCAGAGCAGAGCCCAGTGCAGGGATTGATCTCATGACCCTGAGATCATGACCTGAGCCGAGATCAAGAGTCAGATGCTTGGGGCGCCTGGGTGGCTCGGTCGGTTAAAGCGTCCGACTTCGGCTCAGGTCATGATCTCACGGTCTGTGAGTTCGAGCCCCGCGTCGGGCTCTGTGCTGACAGCTCAGAGCCTGGAGCCTGTTTCAGATTCTGTGTCTCCCTCTCTCTCTGCTCCTCCCCTGTTCACGCTCTGTCTCTCTCTGTCTCAAAAATAAATAAACGTTAAAAAAAAAAAAAAGAGTCAGATGCTTAACCAACTGAACCACCCAAGTGCCCTGAAATATTTTGTTCTTAAATGAAGGAAATTGAGTTATGAGAGTATTTTTGCTTGCTTAGATTTAGTCTAATAGAAAATTAAACTTCTCTTTACACTCATAAAGAAACTAGGGGTCTACATGAGGTTGGTTACTGCAATTTCTCTATGAACTTGGGTATGAAATTATATAAACACTCTCAACAATTTTTTTTCTTCATAGTCGACCAGCAGTTGCATTAATTCGGAAGTTAATAGCTGTACTTGAATCTATTGAACGTCTCCCTCTCCATTTGTATGATACACCTGGATCTACGTATAACCTGCAGGTAACCAGGAAAAGTGCAGGCACTATTATTGCTGAATACATTTAAGGGCAGTCTGTAATGATTCTGCTTACTCATTAAAGACTAACCGTAAAGCCACTTGATTGTTTTTTTTAATGACTCTTGAATTATTAATATTTCAATTTTTAATTTGATCAAATCACTATGGGTTTTCAGTAAATGTTTATTGTAAATCATACTTGATCAGTGGTAAGTGGAAAAAGGCTATCAGTGGAAAAGGCAGGAAATAAATGGGTCCTTTTGTTCTAGAATTAGGAGTTAAGTCCTTTCATTTCTATGTGTATCAGCAGATGAGAAAGTGTGAGAATACTTCAAGGACAGTTTTTTTCCTGCTTTCTTTTTTTTTTTTTTTTTTTTTTTTTTTTAATGTCATTGGTTAAAGCCAGGTGGCCTGCCTTAGCTATTATTGATTCTGTGGGAAATCTGTCAATGGGTTTTACAAAACGTTTATTATTTTCCTAAATGTTTTTTGGTTGACATTCACATTCATTCATTCCTTTATTCTTTTCTTAGTATCTGGTATGCAGATATGAATAGACAGAAATTACATCTTCTGTAGGTTACTTTAGAATTCCTTAGCTGGTCATTTTGGCTCAATCTTGCCTTTATCCAACCTATCCTGCATTGCACTGCATGGAATAGAAAGCTTTCTCTTTCAAATAAAGCCTTTAATAAGTAACTAAGAATCTGTATTTGCCAAGACAGTGTGTTCTAGGGCAAAAATCTTGCCATACCCCCAAGAACCCAGGAATGTTACCAAAGCCACTAGTTTCCCAGACTAGAGAGCTTGTCTAGGGAGTTAAAGTATGTTAGTGTGCCTGACATGGTGTTAGATTAAATGTGATGTCAAGTTCTACTTTGTGTTTTATTTTAGGTAAAATAGTAAAGAAGGGTAAGGGCCTTTGTGGTACATTGTTTTTATTTACTTTATTATTTAAAAAAATTTTTAAGTAATATCTATACCCAACATGGAGCTTGAACTTAAAAGCCCAAGACCAAGAGTTGGATGCTGTACCGACTCAGCTAGCCAGATGCCACAGTGCATCCTTTGAAGGCTTTACCCTTGATAAGTAAATGAGGCAGATAAGTCTCAGTGGCTGGAAATTCTCCTTATACAGTCCTAGGAGCACCAACATCTTTTATTATGCACTTCTCATTTTAGGAGACTGTGCAAATTAAAAAGACAGGAAAGCTAGTAATATGCTGTATGTTAATTTTGCAGTCTAAATTGCTACCCACATGTCCATGTAAGTATTTGATTATACGTCTGTAGGAACTAGTTAAGGTTTAAACAGCAATGAAACTACCTAAATTGCTAGTTTCATACTTGCTTACTAAAATGTATTGGATTGATAGCTATTGTGTGTTTTTAAAAGTTGATTAGCCATAGGGATGCCTGGCTGGCTCAGTTGGTAGAGCATGCAACTCATCATCTTGGGGTCATGAGTTCAAGCCCCACATTGGGCATAAAGCCTACCTTAAAAAAAAAAAAAAAGAAAGTTTATTAGAATATATCAAATAATCTATGACTATCTTTAAAGAAATAAATTAGCTAAATGGCCACTTTTTTTTAACTTAACTGGAAAATTGTAACTTGTAAGAAATGCATTACTTAAGTTAAATTATTTTATGATTTATTTAAACCGTGTATATTTGAAGTTGTTTAGAAATTATCTGCGTATGTAGTTAATTTTGTTTCTTTCTTGAAAGCCAGTGTCACTTATTCAGTGATTCTTTAAAAAAAATTAATAGAAAACAGGCATTTATCCTTTTATGGTTGTACTTTTATAATTCTCAATTACTATTGAGAACATGTCTTACTTTTATAATTCTAAGAGAAAAACAGTGTATTTTCTGAAGCATTTTGATAATTTTTGCACAGATACTTACAAGAAGATTAAGATTTCGGTTGGAACGTGCACCTGGTGAAACTGCATTGATAGACAGGACTGGCAGGATGTTGAAGATGGAACCCTTAGCTACAGTTGAATCTCTGGAACAGTATCTCTTAAAAATGGTGAGTTTTTGGCAAGGCCATGGTGAAATAGGCATTCTCTGCTGTGGTTTAATCCTTTAGAAAAGTAGTTAGGGAAATATGTGTGTAGATTTATGGTAATAGAAGGTTTGACCTAGTAATTCCATTTTTTGGAGTCTGTTGTTTGTGTGTGTGTGTGGGTGGGTGGGTGGGTGGGTGGGGGGAGAGCGAGAGACAGAGACAGAGAGAGAATGAGAGAGAATCTTAAGGGGCTCACTCTCACAACTCTGGGATCTTCACTGAAGTGAAATCAAGCGTTGGATGCTCACCCAAATGAGCTACTGGGCACCCCTGGACTCTATTCTAAGAAAATAATCTTTGTATACTACAAATGGTTTCTTTGTAAAGATGTGTATTGGACTCATTTTAGTGTCATTTGTCACTAAAATAGTGAACAAAACCTTGATGCTAGTCAAAAAGGAATATCAGGTTTACAATTATTTCCATTTATTTGAATATTATGTAGCTATATAAAATGTATAAATATAAAAACTGATAAGAAAAAATGTTACGGTACAGTATGATCAGATGTTTTTTACTCTATCAGTTGAAATAATGGATCAAAGAAGTAGTGTATCATCATATGAATAGTGTGGGGTACTTTGGTTGTAGAAATTTGTATCTTTCTGGTTTTTTCCCCCATATATTCTTTAATGAGTATTTGTTATAATAAAATAAATCACATTGAAGGAACAGGAAAAAGTGGGCAGTGCGTTTGAAAATAGCCCTATTAAGGTGAGTGTCTCCTGTATTTTCTTTGGTGTAGGTAGCAAAGCAGTGGTATGATTTTGACCGATCTTCATTTGTTTTTGTTCGAAAATTAAGAGAAGGCCAAAATTTTATATTTCGGCACCAGCATGATTTTGATGAAAATGGAATCATTTACTGGATTGGGACAAATGCCAAGTAAGTCATGCTATTTAATGTAGAGTGAAAACATTCACCTGGTAAAAAATTCTTGGTAGTAGAGTAAAATTATTAACTACTCTGAGTGTCTTTCAGTTTAAGGAATTTTTGTCTTAGAGATTAAGTTTAAGACTATCACAGTTATGTTTTATGAAGAAAAAAGTCTAAATTGTCAATTGTAGGATTTTTAAAAATTAATACAGTTTTATGTGGAAAACTGATATGAACAAAATAGTTATTTTAGTAGTGTTAACTGCTTAATTTTTTTTCTTTTATTTAGAACTGCATATGAATGGGTGAATCCAGCTGCTTATGGACTTGTAGTAGTAACATCATCAGAAGGAAGAAATCTACCTTATGGCCGCTTAGAAGACATACTAAGTCGTGATAATTCAGCTTTAAATTGCCACAGCAATGATGATAAGAATGCCTGGTTTGCCATAGATCTGGGTCTCTGGGTGATACCATCAGCATATACACTTCGTCATGCTCGTGGTTATGGAAGGTCTGCACTGAGAAATTGGGTTTTCCAGGTATCCAAAGATGGACAGAACTGGACTTCTTTGTATACCCATGTTGATGACTGCAGTCTCAATGAACCAGGGTTAGTTGAGGAGTCTTTGCAAATTGAAAAACTCAGTAAAGAGCTTTGTTTATTTTTATAACTGTATACCCTTAGAGCTCTCTTCTTTATGGAATATTGAAGCAAGATTTTTTTAAAAACATCACTTGATACTATAATTTAAATATTAAAACTTTGAAATAATAATTTTGCCAGAACTTTAGCAGCTTTAGAGTAAATATAAGTAGAACATTGAGCCTATTTATTTAAAAAGAAATTGAAATATATGTGTATATATAGCACACTAATAAAAACAAAAAAATGGAATTAGTTTTTTACTAAACTCTTCATATGTGTACATAATATATGTGTATGTTTTCCAAATTAACAGTAGCTATTGCTTGTTGTAGAATTGTGGCTGACTTAAAGTTTTCTTTTTTTAATTATGTCTCTTTTCCTAAATTTTATAGGTTGATCATATATTATTTTTTTAGTCTTTTTTTTTTTTTTTGAGAGTTTGGCGGGGGTCAGGGAAGGGCAGAGTGAGAGGGAGAGAGAGAAAGAGAGAGAAGCTCAAGCAGGCTCCATGTCCAGGACAGAGCCTAATGTGACTCTCGATCTTACAGCTGTAACATCATGAAATCTAGAGTCAGATACTTAACTGAGCCACTCAGACGCCCCGATCGTATATTATTTTTTTGAAGGCAGAAAGTACTTCTAAAAATTTTAGTTCTAATAAGTTTTAATTTTGAGGGGAGTATAGGGCATGGAGTTAAATTAATTTCTGCATTTAATGTAGTATGGAAGGAACTCCTTATCTTTAGGATTAATGGATAATTTTTTCTTTTTTTTCTTTTGTTATTTATTTTTATTTTTTAATTTACATCCAAGTTAATTAGCATATAATATTTTCAAGCTTTAAATTTTCAAGGATATTTTCAAGCATTATAAAATTTTCAAGCATATTTGTTACTCATAAAATTTCTTATTTCTTGGATTGTATTAATCATAAATCATTTAATGTTATAAGTCATTAATAGTATACATTTAAACATACCATCTTTAACTTATGTTCTTGATGGCTGTTATTCTCCTTTGCTTTCTTGCTTCTTGTGTAACAAACTGTAGACTGAATGTAGAAGTTGGTTTTTCAGTAGGTCTCTATTATGTAAAAAATATTCCCCATCTGCTTTAAAACATTACACCAGTTTTTCCCTAACACCTTCACAGGTCAACAGCAACCTGGCCTCTTGATCCACCAAAGGATGAGAAACAAGGGTGGCGACATGTGAGAATTAAACAGATGGGGAAGAATGCCAGTGGACAAACCCACTACCTGTCACTATCTGGATTCGAACTTTACGGCACTGTAAATGGAGTATGTGAAGACCAGCTAGGTAAAGAGATGTTAGCAGGTTTTTCACTCACTGGAACAATTTGATTTATAAAAAGTGACTTGTTTATAGTTCTCTAATTTCTATTTTACAGGAAAAGCAGCTAAGGAAGCAGAAGCTAATCTTAGAAGACAAAGACGTCTAGTACGTTCCCAGGTTCTGAAATACATGGTTCCAGGGGCACGTGTGATCAGAGGCCTTGATTGGAAATGGCGAGATCAGGATGGCAGCCCACAGGGAGAAGGTACCGTCACAGGAGAACTGCATAATGGTGAGTAGGTACTTAGCATTTGTAGTGTAAAAATGGAGTATTAAATAACAGAGTGTTTTTCTTTGGTTCTTTTTGGGATAGTTTGCACATTTTATGAATATCCTGGCACTATGTAGAAGAACATTAAAAATGAAAAATCATTTACCTAGTATTAAGGGAAAATTTTATTTTCTGTTTTGATTTGGAACTTCTTGCTAATATTTTGAAGTGATTAACAAGCTAGTATAAGTTGAATATTCTAAAGACACATTTTCTGCATTTTTTTTAAGTCTGTTATTTGTAAGGTTCCATAGATCTTTAATTGCTTACACTTGTTAGCCTGATGGGAATCAGGCAGTCATTTTTTTTATACTCAGTCATGTAGAAGAAAAAGTATTAACATCTTTAGTTACTGTTTTTCAATAAAGAATAGAATAAGAATTGTAGCCTCTTTGTTTATTAGTAGATTGTAAGATCTCAGCCTACTAACATTTCTTTGGATTTTAAACTTTGATATTTTATAAGGTAAGGGTTGTTTAAATCAAGTTGATTTAAAAAAATTTTTTTAACATTTATTTTTGAGAGAGAGCGAGCAAGCGAGCATGAGCCGGGGAGGAGCAGAGAAAGAAGGAGACACAGAATCTGAAGCAGGCTCCAGGCTCTGAGCTGTCAGCATAGTGCCTGATGCAGGGCTTGAACTTACAAACCCTAAGATCATGACCTGAGCTGAAGTCAGACGCTTAACTGACTGAGCCACCCAGGCGCCCCTAAATCAAGTTCATTTTAAACTTTTGATGCTGTGGATTTCAGAGAGGTCCATATCCTGTTAATCAATTGCTTTTAACTCCCAGAAGCAACTCATAATGGCTAATTTTTTCCTTATAACTTAAAAGGCTGATTTATTAGCAGATAATTTGCTTAGCTAGTAGTGTGTTCTTAAGAATTTTGCTTGGCATTAAAAACAAAAAGGAGTAAAATGTTCATATTCTTACACCAAATATTTAAAGAGCTATAATAAAGGTGACAGTGCTTAGGAGAGTGAATAAACATTTAATATCTTAATATACTCATGTTCTGTGTGCTCTGGGCATTTATTTACCTAAATAAACTCTTGGTTTTTTTGTTTTTAAGGTTCTATTCCTTGAATTACCTTACTACCTAATGTATTTCTATATAGTTATACTCTAATTGCAAATCATTGCCATTTTAGCAGGGTTATGGTGAATGAACATATATGTAACTGCCAAAGTTCATAAAAACCAATAATAGTTGAGATGACATTAGTACCTTCAACCCAGAAACTAAAAAAAAAAAAATTTTTAATGTTTTTTAAATTTATTATTGAGACAGAGCATGAACAGGGGAGGGGCAGAGAGAGAGGGAGATACAGAATGTGAAGAAAGCTCCAGGCTCTGAGCTGTTAGCACAGAGCCTGATGCAGCACTCAGATCATGACCTGAGCTGAAGTCGGACGCCCAGCCGACTGAGCCACCCAGGCGCCCCAACCCAGAAATTTTAAATGTTTTTTAGACATCTTAATAATACTCCATTAATATTCCATTTCTCCTAAATTGTTTGGGCTTTTAAGTGTGTTAGCTAGTTGGGGCTATATGAATGCAGTTTATTTTTCTCAGGCTGCAGTCAGCTGAAGCAGCTGTCTAGGAAAATGGGAATCTTAATTATAAAATTTAGTATGTAAGAAAAGCTTACTTTTGCTAATCTAATGTAGAGTTCAGAATTGTGGCCGACCAAAGTGGCCATTCTTATTAAGTCTCACATGAAAATTTTTATGTGAGAGAGAGTACTTAGCTTATAAATAAACCAGTGATTTCCTTTTCTTTCTTCTTTTTTTTTCTTTAAATTTTACTTTTAAGTAATCTCTACATCCAACATGGAGCTCAAACTCACAACCCCTAGAGCAAGAGTTGTACTCTCTACCGACCGACTGAGCCAGCCAGGCACCCCTGAACCAACTGTTTCTAATATGGCTAGTTATTTTTTTTCCTGTCTTTCGGGCATAGTGGGAGCTCAGAGTTTTGTACCTATGCACTTATATGGATAGTATGTATGTGTCCTTTCTTGGTTCCCCTTAGATAGCAATTTAATTACACTCTCAATACTAATATAGTTTACATTTAAAAATTATTTTCCATATTATTATCAATTAAATCCTTCCTAAAGAATCTATGTGTCAGTGGGAATATCCATTTTTTTCATGTATTCCACAAATGTGAGAGTCCCTGCAATGTAAAGGTACTTTGTTGGACTTCAGATACACAATGGTCCCCAAAAAAGTATGATACCCTGCCTTCTGAATGAAGCCGATAAACATACAATTACAGATCTTGATGATTGTTAGGAAATAAATTATCAGTATATTTTTAGACTGATTAATGCAATATAAATATTAATTTCATTTGGAATTGGGATACGTTTTTGAGCCTTTATTCACACTGTTCCATGTTGCAGAAGAGATAGTTGAGTGCTGGTTCTTCAGAAGTTACTTCCGCATATAGACTAAATGGAGACCATTGAAATCTCATCAGAACTAGGTGATGTAGATTTGGGGCAGGTAGTTTTCATCTCCTAGAACTCCTAAGCATATAATCCCCACAGGTAATTCAGTATTACTTACACCCCTCTTAGCCTGTCATCATAAATATACATGAACTTATTATGTGTTGTGTGCACATGTGAACATGCACGGGGGTACCTGCATGTATGCATAAAGTAACTTCAAACTTTATAAAGACTGGTTATATTTTTAAAAATACATATGTTTTTTGTGTTGTGTTTTTTCCCTTGCAGTAGTTAGCTTATAACACTAAAATAAGATTGTAAAATTTTTATTATTTTCCTAATAGGCAATTTATTTTACTGCTTTTAGAAGTTACTGTTTTTTTTTTTAAAGAACAAGTATTGTTTACAAGTAAATATACATTGAATATCATGTATAATATGTATGAATAATGAACTATTCATTAGTTCTTTATACATTATTAGATTTAGCTTATAGGTTCTAATAAAAGAGCTTAGCATACTTTAAAATTTTTGTTTTCAGAATTTTCTGTGTGTATTTAAATTTTTTAAACTTAATCATAAGAAAACCAAGTAACCACTGAACTTTGAGAACACAATTGAAATGCTAACTTAGTGTTATTTGAGCTAGTGACCTAAAATTTATGCAGTGATATATGGATATTTTGTTTGCCAATTATTAGGATTTAGCCCAAACTTAAAAATTAATGGTGAGTCAGAACTTTTTTTCTGTAAAGAACATTTGACTACATAGTTCTATTTAGCAATTAAAAAACCTTTTTATTTAGATTTCATCTCTATTTAACTGACCTTGCAGTATTTCTTTCACCATTTGTGTCCATCTGTTTACGGTTTTTTAACAGTTCTTCCCCTTAAAAGATAGGCCCGTAGATGTAAACATGACCCTTACATTGTTTTCAGATATCAGCAGAGCAAGCAGTTCAGAAATGAGAGAAATAAAAGGAAGAGTTTAATTTTAGTTGGCAGACCTTAAATGACTGTAGAAATTCAGAGAAGTACAGCACTGATGAAAAGCTGATCCCATATTGTGGAGCTACTGTCTGACACGCTCCTATCTGCTTTCTGCTGGGTCTCACAAACTCCTGTCCCTTTCCAGGCTGGATTGATGTCACCTGGGATGCTGGTGGCTCAAACTCTTACCGTATGGGCGCAGAAGGAAAATTTGACCTCAAGCTTGCACCAGGGTACGACCCTGATACAGTGGCATCACCCAAACCTGTTTCATCCACTGTTTCAGGCACAACGCAATCATGGAGCAGCTTGGTGAAAAACAACTGTCCAGACAAGACATCTGCTGCTGCAGGCTCCTCAAGTAGAAAAGGAAGCAGCAGTTCTGTGTGTAGCGTGGCCAGTAGCAGCGACATCAGCTTGGGTTCGACCAAAACGGAACGGAGATCAGAAATTGTAATGGAACACAGTATAGTTTCAGGAGCTGATGTCCATGAACCAATTGTTGTTCTTTCATCTGCTGAAAACGTCCCTCAAACAGAAGTAGGGTCATCATCCAGTGCAAGCACCAGCACCTTAACCGCGGAAACGGGAAGTGAAAATGCTGAAAGAAAGTTAGGCCCTGATAGTTCTGTTCGCACTCCTGGGGAGTCTAGTGCAATATCCATGGGAATTGTTAGTGTTAGTTCTCCTGATGTTAGTTCAGTGTCTGAGTTAACTAATAAAGAAGCAGCTTCACAACGACCCCTTAGCTCTTCAGCAAGTAACAGACTGTCAGTAAGTTCTTTGTTGGCTGCTGGGGCCCCTATGAGCTCTAGTGCAAGTGTACCTAATCTGTCCTCAAGAGAAACATCTAGCTTGGAGAGTTTTGTAAGGAGAGTGGCAAACATAGCACGGACTAATGCCACGAACAACATGAATCTAAGCCGAAGCAGCAGTGATAACAACACTAATACTTTGGGGAGGAATGTGATGAGCACAGCAAGTAAGTGAGCTTTTCCTTATGGAACCCAATGGTTTTTCCACTCTGAGGGATTGCAAAGTAGGGTTTCTTGTTCAGTGGGTTCTGACTACAGTCGTTAACTAGATCGTTAACCGTGTTACATACAACCACGTCAAATTTAGCACTTTAGGAATATGGAGTTAAGTTCTATAGAATCGTGATCTCTTAAGAATTCAGTTCAGGTATAATAAAGAACCTTGTAATCTGAAAGGATGAAACAATAACACACTTCTATTTTTCACTCTTCTATGATAAATTGTTAACTTCAGCTGCATGAGGAAATAGATGACTATTAAATTTTATCATAGTCAACTGAAATCAGAGCATCACACTGGTTTAACTTTTCCTTAGGTCCTAAATTGCTACTATCTTCTAAAAGTTCTTTAATTCTAATTTAAGCTAACTGGTCAAAGTAATTCCTTTGGAAAACATGACTGGGAATTAATTCATTGCCTGTTTCCCTTTCTGAAAACGCAAGGCTTAATTTCTTGGAAAATAACAGGGCTGTAAAAACAAGGACTTGTAGTTGGATTTCAGTTGGGTTCCCAAAGTTGTTGCTTTTCAGCCTTTTAATAATTAGTGTTTCATGATTTCATTCTTTTTTACTAAATATACAACCTAGTTTTTTCTAAGGTTTATGCAATCTCATCAGTCCTGATTTGCTTCATTTTTTATCTTTAGCTTCTCCTCTCATGGGTGCTCAGAGTTTCCCCAATTTGACGACACCTGGTACCACATCAACAGTGACAATGTCAACATCCAGTGTGACTAGCAGCAGCAATGTAGCCACAGCAACAACAGTTTTATCAGTTGGTCAGTCCTTAAGTAATACTTTAACCACCAGTCTCACGTCAACCTCCAGTGAGAGTGACACAGGTCAGGAAGCAGAATATTCGTTATATGGTAAGTTATAGTTTAAAATATTTAGGTGTTTGTTTAGTGAATGCTTTTACTATGTTTTCCTGCTGTTTTTTTTAAGTTTATTTTTTTATTTTGAGAGAGAGATAGAGTGTGGGAAGGGCCAAGAGGAAGGGAGAGAGAGAATCTCAAGCAGGCTTTACACTGTCAGCACACAGCCTGTTGTGGGGCTCGAACTCATGAACCATGAGATCATGACCTGAGCCAAAACCAAGAGTCAGACAACCAACTGAGCCACCCAGACGCCCCTCTGCTATGTTGTTTTAACTTTTGATTAGAAAGTAGTAATTCTCTCTTCTTAAAGATATGGCATCTTCATGTATGATGAAAAAACTCAGTGCTATAAGGGACTATTAAATTATCTGATTATAAGCAGGTATCTAGGAACTTCTGTGCTCTCCTTTTTTTTTGGTCCACTAACGAAGTTTTATTGGGAGAATCATAACAACAAAGATAGTTGACACCTTTATCAGAGAAGAATAGAAGTGTAATAGATTAAAAGGCTTTGTAAAGTGATATTCTTTGTACACTGTAATGTAAGAGGAAAAACACTCCCCCTGTGTGCCTCCTCTACTCTCAACACTTTCTGCTGCCACTGCTGATTACCAAATGTTTTCCCACATTGGGCAGTTTTCAGACACTATCTGGGGGGTCATACAGTTTAACTCAAGTTTCTCACTTCTGGCACTATTAACTACCTGGAGACAGTGTCAGATCCCACAGGTAAAAGCCTCAGCCCCATAACATTATCTCCCCACCCTTTCAGACACTAATTGCAAGGCCAGGTTGTCATCTGTGCTAAAGACTGGCTATAAATTGGAGGCTCTTCTGGCCCTCTCCTCCTGTTCAATTAATTTGCTAGAGCAGCTCATGGGACTCAGGAAAATATTTTATTTACTACAGGATTACCCCTTTTCTTATAAAAAGGATATAACTCAGGATCAGCCAGATGGAAGAGATGCATAGGGTGAGGTCAGGAAGGTCCCACGCACAGGCACATTTGTACTCTTGGTATTTAGGGACACTACCAGCCTGGAAGCTCTCTGAGCCCCCCATTTTGGGTTTTGTTTGTTTGTTTGTTTTTTGAGGCTTCATGACTTAAGCACAGTGATTAAATTATTGGCCATTGGTGACTGAACTTTATACCTGGCTCTTCTGGTTTTCCCATAAAGGGATCATCTTTCCAGACAGCTCCTTTCACTTAGTACCTTGTAAAATTATTTTCATATTGTTTGATGGATTTCTCCAGTGTTTGAAGTGGCTGCCATATATTCCACTGTTAGACTATGCAATTGTTATGTAATAAATTCTCCATTTTGGACCTTTAAATCACACCCTTTCATTACCATAAACATTGTTATGAATCCGCATCTTGAACTGTATTTTTGTATATTTCCTTAAGATACTTAATATCCTTAAGATATTTCCTTAAGATTTTTAAAAGAAGTAATTGCTGAATTGCCTTTCAAAAAGGTTGCACTTCCGTCATTATTGTTTTGGAATATCTTTTACCATACATACATACATACATATGTACGTACATTCTTGATGCCAGTGCCTGTTCTATCTAAAAATTAAATTTGAGGGGCGCCTGGATGGCTCAGTCGGTTGGGCGTCCGACTTCGGCTCAGGTCATGATCTCACGGTCCATGAGTTCGAGCCCCGCATCGGTCTCTGTGCTGACAGCTCGGAGCCTGGAGCCTGCTTCCAATTCTGTGTCTCCCTCTCTCTGGCCCTCCCCCACTCATGCTTTGTCTCACTCTCTCTCTCAGAAATAAATAAACATTTAAAAAATAATAATAAAGAAAAAATAAAAAAATAAAAAAAGATAAAAAAAATAAAAATTAAATTCGGTAATTTCAAATATAAGAACATTTATATGAAGATACAGTTTAAGTACTCTTTTATATAAATCCTTTTTTTTTTTTTCAAAGTTTTATTTAAGTTCTAGTTAGTTAACATGGAGTGTGTAAATCTTATTTTCATGTGTGTTTGTTTTCCTCTGAATGTGTCCTCCCCTATTTCAAGCCAAGAATTGGATCTCATGTTCTCTGGTTTTAGGAAGATCATTACATTTCTCTGTATCTACCTTACCTATTAAATGTGTATATAGCAAAATTATGATGATGATTACACCAAAGTAATGTAAATTCATCTAATAAGCTATATTCTACTCTAGTTTTTCTCATGGCGCCCCTCTGCCCCTCCCTACTCATTGGTTACATGTTAACTTCATTGAAACTTTAATTCTTGATTATGTGAAACTTAAAAATGTTGTGGGTATGCTGGTGGTAAAGAATATTAAAAAAGTATTAGGGCTCCCATTTGCCTTTTGAAAATTAATGTTACATGATTATAAATTCCTTTTTTTACATTCCTAAAACTAGAAGATTTATCTTAAGGGTGCTGCTGTCAAGGATCAGAGTAACATTTGCCTTACAGAATAATTTTTATGTATGCAAACTTTTACTGTATTAGGTTTCGAGGAACATGATTCTGTGATATGGTCAAATCTATGAAATAAGGAGCTGTTTAAATAAGAAGATGAGTAAAAAAAAAAAAGCCATTGGCTTCAGTGAATTATAACATGTGAGAGATGGAATTTCAGTCAGATTATGTTCCTTTGAAAATAAACCAAAAGTGGAATTGATTTTGTGTGTGTACTACCACATCACATTTATGAGGACCACTCCTAAATTGCAGGATGGTACCTTACATGGGTTAAGGGTAATATATTTCATCAAATTTAAGATGGCAATAATTATAATTATTTTATGTCACTAAGGAGAAAATGTTGACAATTCAGCTGAGACTTGCCATTGCTTGTAAGACACATTCTGACTCCAGAATATGAAAATGTTAAAAAAATATGTGCCTTAGAAACTAATTGCTTATAGGGGCGCCTGGGTGGCGCAGTCGGTTAAGCGTCCGACTTCAGCCAGGTCACGATCTCGCAGTCTGTGAGTTCGAGCCCCGCGTCGGGCTCTGGGCTGATGGCTCGGAGCCTGGAGCCTGTTTCCGATTCTGTGTCTCCCTCTCTCTCTGCCCCTCCCCTGTTCATGCTCTGTCTCTCTCTGTCCCAAAAATAAATAAAAAACGTTGAAAAAAAAAATAAAAAAAAAAAGAAACTAATTGCTTATAGTATTGGGCCTCATTCTTCTACTAGCCTTCTAATAAAAGGTATTGAATTTCAGTCCTGTGTAATTATTAGACTTAAAAAATATGTATTTGGTTCAGAGGTTTGCAGATAGAAGATTCTACAAAGCAGTTATAAATTGTCTTCTGAATGTTCTTTTGGAATATAGAGTGTGCCTTTTTATCCATAGAAGTTTGTTTTTTCTTTTGTATCCAGTAAAAACTTCTGTTTTAGCCTCATTATTACTTTTTCTTTTCATTTCTTGTGAAGAACAGCTCATCAGCATCTTCATTATGTGGGACGATGTTTATCTGATACAGTCTTCATTGGGGGTTGGGGGGAATATAAATAATAGGAAAGATGGTACATATGTTACTCCATAGTAGATAGGTAGTGTCCTTAAGCAGTTATGAACATCCCAGGTCTCTCAGATTAACTTTATTCTGTCTTTTCCTTCCTACAGTCTTTTACAGTTCTATTTATTGATTGACTATTATTTTTTAATGTTTATTTTTGAGAGAGACAGAGTGTGAGTGGGGAAGGGGCAGATAAAGAGGGAGACACACAACTTGAAGCAGGCTCCAGGCTCTGAGCTATCAGCACAGAGCCTGACATGGGGCTTGAACTCACAGATGGCGAGATCATGACCTGAGCCAGAGTTGGACACTTAACCGACTGTACTGCCCAGGCACCCCAGTTCCTATTTATATATTCATTTGTTTGTTTTTTAAATGTCTCTCTCCCCTATAAGTTCCATGGGGGCTCGGACCAGGTCTGTTTTGTTCACAACTAGGTATATCTGGTGCCTATCACGGTTCTTAGAACAGAGTAGGTACTCAATAGAGATATTTCTTGAGAGCGAATGACTCCAAAGTGTTCTCTTTGCACCATGTTGTGCTTCCTGTGACTTATAAAGAGAATGGTGATAGGATTCTTATTTTTAAACCTAGCCCGTACTGCTGACCTTTTTTTATATTATGATTTTGTGGACTTGGATTTAGTTTATGGTCAAACTTTATCCTGTTGTTTTCTGCCATGCTTGTGACCAGTATTACTCATTTTGTCTTCATGGTGGTAGAAGGGTGGCATTGCTAAATGTGGTCTTTATACTTGTCTGTCTTGAATTTTACTTTTGTTTTGTAAAACCAATATGCAAAGTTACCTTATCATGCTTTGTTAATTGTGTTGACAGTAAGGTTGTTGGTTTTCTTTTCCAGATTTCCTGGATAGCTGCCGTGCCAGTACTCTATTAGCTGAGCTAGATGATGATGAAGACTTGCCTGAGCCAGATGAGGAAGATGATGAGAATGAAGATGACAATCAGGAGGACCAAGAATACGAGGAGGTTATGGTAGAGAGAGTGTCTCCCATTCTCTTAACTAATATAAGATGTTAATAATTGGAATGAAGAGAGGAAAAGCAAAGTCCTGGTTAAACTGTGAAGCAAGGAAATAATGGCATGAGTATGAAAAACGTGGTTAATTAAGAAAAGCACTTTTAATCTGAGCATTTCTCCCTTAAAAGAAAATATATCGGTTATACAGTAAAACCTTGGTTTACAAGCATAACTCATTGCAGAAACATGCTTGTAATCCAAAGCACTTGCATATCAAAGCGAATTTCCCCATAAGAAATAATGGAAATTCAGATGATTTGTTCCACAACCCAAAAATATTCATATAAAAAATGATTACAATACTGTAATGTAATACAGAATAATAAAGAAAATACAAAATAAGGAAGATAAGTTAACCTGCACTTACCTTTGAAAACCTTCGTGGCTGGTGTGAGGGAGACAAGGGAGAGGAGGGTTATTATGCAGGATGACTTTCACTATCACTAACGGAACTAACGGAATCACTGCTGTTGGTTCGATGGAATCTTTTTCTTTTTGTGCAACTTTAACGAGGAAACTATCCAATGACACATGCTTTTGCCTCCTTTTGAGGATTTCACAAAATGTAACATTGCATTGTTGTTAAACAGATTCATTGCTCACATTGCTATAGCCTTATTCGGATGGTGCTTTTCTACACAATTTTGCAGTTTCCCACATTTTACACATTTCCCTAATCTCATTGAGGTGAGGGATTTCTCTGCCTTTCTCTCCTCCTCATCTGTAGACCAGATGCAGACGTAAACTTCTTATGAAATCTTGCAGTTTCAGCCACTTGCTTACCTCATTTGTACTTCTTGATGATTTCCTTGTTAATTTTGACTGTAGTCGTCTCCTTACTACCTTTCTTTTCAACCTTTTTCTGCAGGGGGGCCATGGTATGCACTTGCATGGATGTTGACTACAGTATAGTATTAATAAACTCTTGTCATATACTCTATTAAATGTAACCGGCAATAAGGCAGCTGAGGAAAGGGTCTATATCTGCAGGCAGCCTGACCTAGAATGAAGCAAAGCATTCCTAAGCTTATGCTTGTATGGAAAAGCAAAGGACTGTCCATAGGTGCTTTGAAGTGACAACAAATACACTAGTGCCAGTTGTGGGTACCTTCCAACATTCTAAAAAATCACATTTCTGCCAAACACCGTGACCTGAGACCAAGCATCCGAGCATGGGAGATGATCATCTCCAATCCACAGTGAGAGAGAAGAACCATTGACTCAGTTGTGATCATGTGACATTTGGCATCATGTACTACTCATATGGCAAGACATTGCTTGTTTAGCAAGTTAAAATTTATTAGAAATGCTGTCTTGCAGAACACCGGCAGAACAAGTTACTTGCAATCCAAGGTTTTACAGTATTTGGAAAATACTACAATGTCACATGCTGATGTTTTGACTGATTTAAAAGTGTAAAGAACTGCACTAATCCTAAACAATATAATTTTCATGGTTCTTCCACAATAATTATATTTTAGTACGTAGTGTTTTGCAGGCAGTATCTATGTATTATTTTCATCAGTCCTTACATCTACGAGGTAGAACATAGAAAAAAAAAAAAAGTATGTCCTAATTAGTTAGGTTAAGTACAAAAATGGGAACCCAAACTTAGAAAGTTTGATCTAGACTCTTAATATCTAACCACTATGATTGTCTTCAAACTGAACTTTTGCCTGCAAATACCCTTTATTATAACTTGTATATTTTTTATTTCTCTTTATAAAATTTTAGTAGATTTTTAAAAATTTCATAAAGTTGGGTTTTAATGGGGTGAAAAACTCTCAAGAAATGCTTTTAGTATATATTACTTAAAAACATTACAGTAGCATATTTCTTGTGAAGGTTAGTATACAATGTAAGTTGAATATAAAGCATTCAATTTTCTGAAGATGACTAATGAATATGAAGTGTTTTAAAGATAGTTTTGATAATAGGGGCTGATAGTTTGAGGTTAAGTCTGAATGGGGATATATATAGGTGTTAAATAATTAGACATGTCTGTTCACATTTTCTTATTTCAGATTCTGAGACGTCCATCCCTACAGCGTCGAGCTGGCTCCCGCTCTGATGTAACACACCATGCTGTCACCTCGCAGCTGCCACAAGTCCCTGCTGGAGCAGGGAGCCGACCTATTGGGGAGCAGGTAATATCTTAATGGTTATCTTCCCTTCAGTGTATTTTTCTTCCTTTCAGAGTAAGGCATCAACCAAAATGTCTAGAAAAATATATGGAGATTGGGGTGGGGGTAAGAAGCTAGCTACCAGATAGAATTAGCAAAAAGAAATTTCCCTTACTGCTTGGGTTCTGTTTTCTAGATAGAGTCCATGGTTGCTCTGGCATAATGCATAAAGGAGTTTCTTGTTTGAAAACCCTTCATCTTGACCCTTGGGTAGCAGTGAACATATATTAAAATGATTAATTGCTACAATCTAAGATTTATAGTTTTCAGTAGTAGAGATAATATTAGTCTATTAGCTAAACATTTATTGATCATTAGTTGAGTCCTAGGCACTGTTTTCAATACTTTAAGTGTATTAACTCATTAAAACCTTTTAACAACTTTTTGAGGGTTCTTATTAGTCTTGATTTTCAGATGAAGTGATTGGTAAAGGTCAAACATAGAAGTTTTGGATCTAGGACTAAAACCCAAACGTTCTGGCTACAGAGCTATCAAGTATACCTTTGATTGTTCTAAAAGTTAATTTTAATTAAGTATTCAGAACATGAGGGGCTATGTGTGTCTCTCTAAGTACATACATAATTGTTACTTTTTACATCAGACATTTACAACATTATAATTCATTGAACTCTTTTTTTGTTGATAGTAATAGTGAAGGGGAGGAGAAAATGTTCCTTCAAAACTTGAATTAGGGAAATTTTCAAACATTCTAAAAGTAGAATAGTGCATGGAATCCCACTAACACGTCATCTGATTCTAGTGGTTACTAGCACTTTATCAAACGTGTTTGATTTATCTGTCCCGTCATTATTTAAAGCAACTTCCTAGCATTATATTTTGTATATAATTCAGTATGTAATAAAATTTTCATTTTTTAAAAAGCAACTTATTTAAAAATAATAAATTCACAGATTCACAGGAAATTGCAAAGATACTAGGGCAGTCTTGTGCCCTTTGCCCAATTTCTTCCAGTGGTTACATCGTACCTAATTAGAGTATAATATCAAAATCATGAAATTGATATTGGTGCAATGTATGTATGTGGTTCTTTGTCATTTTATCATGTGTAGTTCTATGTAACCACCACTAAGGCAACTTACTTTTTGGTAAGCTTAAATCATTAAGAAATGTATGTGCCTATACATGTTTATATTGGCTCATTGTGTGTTTAAGAAATAAAGCTAAATAAGAAAGTGTAATGCCTATAGGGAAGTATTTATTATATACCTTATTTTAAAGATAGCACATTGGGGCACCTGGGTGGCTCAGTCGATTAAACATCCGGCTCTTTGATTTCAGCTCAGGTAATCTCAGGGTTCGTGAGTTTGAGCCCCATGTTGGCTCTGTGCTGACAGCTGGAGCCTGCTTGGGATTCTCTCTCTCCCTCTCTGACTGCCACTCCCCTGCTCACTTGCACACACTCTCTCCCTAAATAAATAAATCAACTTAAAAAAAGAAATAGATAGCACATCACTTCTGCAATAATGAAAAGTTTTATCTTGTTTGTCTGTATGTGGAATTTTATTTTAATAGGAAGAAGAAGAGTATGAAACTAAAGGAGGACGTCGGAGAACATGGGATGATGATTATGTGCTTAAGCGGCAGTTTTCTGCTTTGGTTCCTGCTTTTGATCCTAGACCTGGTCGGACTAATGTCCAACAAACAACTGATCTAGAGATTCCGCCCCCAGGTACTGTGTGTTTTAGTTTTTGTGATTTAAATTTAATATATACCAAAGAAGGTAGTTATATCTAATCAGGAAAGTAAGTGGCTATTTATATGTGCAGGTTGATAAGTAAAAATTTTTAGGAAAAAAACTGTATATCAGCCACAAGTCCTTAAAAATGAGATTATTTTTAAAGGAGCAAATTACGGTATATTTAAAGCACTGTGTTTTGTATTTGTGTAATTTTTAAAGGAAGACTCATTTAAAGGTGGATTGTTTGTATCCTGTATTCCACTAGATCTGAACTGCTATGAATTATTCCTGTTCAGATTTTATTTTGAAAAGTTGTATGGGGCGCCTCAGTTGATTAAGCATCTGACTTTAGCTCAGGTCATGATCTTGTGGTTTGGGCTTTGTTTGCACTGACCCTTTGGAGCTTGCTTGGGATTCTCTCTCTCCCTTTGTCTCTGCTCCTCCTCTGCTCTATTTCTCTTTAAAGCAAAAAAGAAAAAGAAATGTTGTATAGTGGTTTCATTTATGGTTTCTGGAGCTATTCATCCTGGTAACTCTCTTTCTTACAAGTCTGTTTTGGTTGTGGTAGGCATACTTATGATCCCCCAAAGGCATGTAGGTCCTAACCTCCAGAATATATGAATAGGTAATGTTAACCTGACAAAAGTAACTTTGCAGATGAGATAGAAGAATTATCCTGGATTATCTGGGTAGGTCCAGTGTAATGACTAGGGTCCACATAAGAGGAATACAGGAAGGTCTGAGACAGAGAAAGAGATTAGACAACAGGAAGCTGAGATGAGAGTGATGAGGGGCCATGGACTATGGAATATGGGCAGCCTCTAGATGCTAGGAAAGGGAAAGAAACAGATTCTTTCTTGGAGCTTCCAAAAAGGAACAAAGCCTTGCCAACCCATTTTAGATTTCTGACTTCTAGAACTAGTTGTTTCAAACGACTTGGTTGATGGTAATTTGTCACAACAGCAATAGGAAGAAGCTAATATACTGAGCATATCATCAGTGTAAGCCTGAATTTTCTCACCTCTTACGTGTAGAGAATAATAGTTTCTGTTTGACAAGGTAATTAAAAGATTTAAATGAGGCAAAACATATAAAGTTATTAGCATGACAGTTGGTGTGTGCTTCAATAAACGTCAGTATTGTACTCAGTATATTATCCTTAAGGAAGACTTAAATGTTGATTAAGTATAGAATGTATTCTTTACATGATAGAATGATACCTGTGTTAAATATGGAAGTATGCTTCGTAGTATAATGTTTTATGGTGAGGATGTGTATAGACTGAATCAAGATATTCCAAGATCCCTTCAAAAAAGAAAAACCTATGCTAGGGAATATAAATTCCTACAATATAAATTTCTACAAATTTTCTGTAGAGCTCTTTGGCAATATATTTCATATTGTTACTACTAAAAGTCTATACCAAAGAAATACTGGCTCTGTACCCAGATGTATATATACTGATGACTATAGAAGTATTATTTATATTGTCAGAAAATTAGAAATGACCTTTATTATGTATAATAACAGGGATATGGTTCAGTTAAGGTATAATGGTATGAATGCCATGCAATGAATAAAGTAATACTTTAAAAGACTCTATCATGATACGAGGAAAAAATTCCTGAACTAATAAAAAAAGATTGCACCACCAAATACACTATGAACCTGTATGTGGGTGTGAGTGTGGGTGTTTACCTCACAATCCACTCATTGAACATGAGCAGGTCATTGACCAGAGTATGTGGTTTTCTCAGTAGGTGGTTTTTTTCTCGATGTAGAATTATGAATAATTTTAGTTTTCTCATTTATAAGAATAAAATGTTTCTGAAATCATACAGTTAGCATGTGTTTTCTTTTTTTTTTAATTTAAATGAAAATTTTTTTTAATATTATTTTTTTTTAATTTACATCCAAATTAGTTAGCATATAGTGCAACAATAATTTCAGGAATAGATTCCTTAATGCCCCTTACACATTTAGCCCATCCCCCCTCCCACAGCCCCTCCAGCAACCCGCTGTTTTTTCTCCATATTTAAGAGTCTCTTTTGTTTTGTTCCCCTTCCTGTTTTTATATTATTTTTGCTTCCCTTCCCTTATGTTCATCTGTTCTGTGTCTTAAAGTCCTCATACGAGTGAAATCATAGGATATTTTTCTTTCTCTGACTAATTTCACTTAGCATAATACCCTCTAGTTCCATCCATGTAATTCCAAATGACAAGATTTCATACTTTCTTTTTGATTGCCGAGTAATACTCCATTGTATATATATACCACATCTTTACCCATTCATCCATCGATGACATTTGGGCTCTTTCCATACTTTGGCTGTTGTTGATAGTGGCATGTGTTTTCTTGTAATAATGAGAGATCCCTATCGTATGCATAAATGCAGCTTTAGTGCCATCTTTAAGTAACCTAGGTTGATTGTTTTCATTTCTAAAAAACGAAAATGTTGATGCCAGGAGAGTCCTAAGTAGTTGTTGTCTTTAGCTAATAAATGGCAGAAGAGTTTAGATACCATGTAGCTTTGTCTCCCAGTGCAGTGTTCTTTCTGGACTGTTTGTTTTAGTGTAATTTTTTTGATGTCTTATTTTTAGGAACACCTCATTCAGAGCTCTTAGAAGAAGTTGAATGTACTCCATCACCTCGATTAGCCCTCACTTTGAAAGTAACAGGTCTTGGAACAACTCGTGAAGTTGAATTACCACTCACTAATTTCAGATCAACTATTTTTTACTATGTACAAAAATTGCTTCAGTTGTCCTGTAACGGCAATGTGAAATCAGATAAACTTAGGCGTATTTGGGAGCCAACATACACGTAAGAGATTTTCACGTAATGTTTTAAGTAAATATTTTCATGGTACATGAGCCAAGAAGCATTATAGTTCTGTATTTTTTCCTGTAGAAACAAAATGGTTCTTGTTCTCTTGGTTTACAGCAGCAGACAAGAGTGTTTCTGACACATGATGTAGAATGGTTTAAGGTTTCAACTGGTTTAATTAGAAATAAACTAGACTAATATCTTATGTAATAATTGTTGAACTCTTTGGGATTGTGTATGAAGTACTAAATATTTTCTATTTGTTATTTGTTTTGGGGTTTGCAAGTTTAAATCTACCTCTCTTTGTTCATTCATTCGTTGAACAAGTAATGAATAATGAACTTGGGCACATTTAATATTTTGGTGCCTCATTTTATTAATCTGTAAAATGAGAGTAGCTGTGAGGAATCAATGAATTAATATACATAAAGTGTTTTCAATATTGTCTGGGTGTTCAGTATTCCCCATAATAGTTATTTATATAATAGTATAGTTTAATATAATTTAATAATACTTAACAATCATCCTCATGTAAACTTATTTTTCTGATGTTTTGTTAACATCATTGATAATTTTATATAATGTCTAATAAAGTGATGTAGATCCTTTTGAGAGAGTACACAAGGCTGTCAGGGTATTTCCCCCACCCTGTTCAATTTTTACTTAAGTTTCAAATTTGATCTTCACTGCCTGTGTGAATATAAGTGCTCCTGGTCCATGTTATTCCTATCGTATTTTTCTATCTTGACCCAGAAGCAAACCATTTCTCATCTCTTTTTTACAACAGTATATGAAAGTTATAACATGACATAACATATTACTTCATACCTTTAAAAGTTCTAGGTTTGATGTATGCGTTCTTTGCAATTCTGCTAAATTTGTAAATAGTAGTTCTTTTTCAGAAACATGATTTCTGCTACTTTCCCCCATGTTTGACACATTTATTTTCATAAATTCTCCCTGAGTTTAATGTTTAAACATATGGCTAATGAATGACATCATTCATACATCTTTCAAAGAATTGAAGCCTTATTGGAAATAACCACAAATCATTTGATTTATGAATTAATGTGAAAAATATCTTCATGTTTAGAATCATGTACAGAGAAATGAAGGATTCTGACAAAGAGAAGGAAAATGGAAAAATGGTAAGTTATATTAAATGGGTCTTCTTGGCTACTTAGTGAAAAAAGGGAAAAATAAAGAAAAACTGCTACTTTTAATTGAACATTTGAGGGGAAAAAATTACTAACATGGAATTCTTTAGATGAGGTTAAATGCATGATTTTAAAGCTACCTTATGTAATGCATGTGAAATAGCATAGACTTTTAATCAGGAAAGGCCAACATTTGGTTTTTCCTATTGTAGGGTTGTTGGTCTATAGAGCATGTGGAACAGTACCTTGGCACTGATGAATTACCAAAGAATGACTTGATAACCTACCTGCAGAAGAATGCAGACGCCGCTTTCCTGCGCCACTGGAAATTAACTGGCACTAATAAAAGTATTAGGAAAAACAGAAATTGTTCTCAGCTCATAGCTGCATATAAGGTATATATTGGCTTCAAAACACAATTGGGAATGGCTTTGTGCTTTGTTTGCAGCTTTTTAAGATTCTTAAGAAAAAGGTTCATTGGGACATGTTTGAAAAAATGAGGTTGAATTAATGTTGTTAATATGCCAAGTACTAAAATTCCAAATATGATTTGTGATATTGGATCTAAGTACATGGTTTTAACTATAGCTTACAGTGGTTATAGTTTATTCGGGAGCTCTAATGGTTTAGAACACATTGATTTTCAATTTGGGTAATAGTGTTTTTATTTAAAAAGAAGGCAATTCTTTGAAAAATTTCAGCATTTTCAAATACTAATAGTATGATATATTGCTTTTCTTGAAAATGTGATTAATGGCTAGTTTGCTAATTTTTTCTATAGGATTTTTGTGAGCATGGAACAAAGTCTGGATTAAACCAGGGGGCCATTTCTACCCTTCAGAGTAGTGATATTCTTAATTTGACGAAAGAACAACCTCAGGCCAAAGCCGGTAATGGTCAGAATTCTTGTGGAGTGGAAGATGTCCTTCAGCTGCTGCGTATTCTCTATATAGTTGCAAGTGACCCTTATTCAAGAATATCCCAAGAAGGTCCGTAAGAATCCTTGTTTCATTTCTATGGCATTTTAAAAAGGAAGTCAGTTTAAATTTCTATTAATTTTATTACTTTTACAGAAGGTGATGAGCAGCCCCAGTTTACTTTTCCACCAGATGAATTCACTAGCAAAAAAATCACAACAAAAATTTTGCAGCAGATTGAGGTAATAAACTCAGTCGAACTCTTCAGTCTGTAACTTTTGGACTTTCAAGTACTCTCTCTTCTTCCTTTTCTACCTTCCACCATCTCTACTGTTTCTCTGATTCAGTGATTTAGACCATATGGTCCACTGCATTAATTTCTTCGTTAATTACTTTTAAGAACTCCTTTTTGTCTTTGTAAATAATTGGCTTAAGACATTGTTTTTTGTTAATTTACAGGAACCTTTGGCATTGGCAAGTGGGGCTCTGCCAGACTGGTGTGAACAGTTAACCAGCAAGTGTCCTTTTCTAATACCATTTGAAACTAGACAGCTTTATTTCACATGTACAGCATTTGGTGCGTCAAGGTAGGAAATGTGTCCTTTAATATTTTTTTAATGTTAAATAAGCTCAAAATGTGCAAGTATACTTTATGTCAGGACTGATGGAAGGAATATATTATCTTGTTTTCTTATAAAGAGTTATCAGTATTGAAACACGTTTTGGTTTCCAGTTAGATATGTACTCTCTTACAGTTGACCTTTGAACAATGTGGGGTTAGGGATGCCAACCCCTCTGCACTGTTGAAAATCATATTTAAAAAAGTATAACTTTTGACTTCTCCTCCTATTGACCAGAAGTCTTACTGATGACATAAACAGTTAACATGTATTTTAAGTTTTCTTTATTTGTCTGTTTATTTGGAGTGTGAGCGAGAGGGATAGGGGCAGAGAGAGAGAGAGATTGAGAGAGAGAATCCCAAGCAGACTGTATGCTGTCAGCAGAGAGCCCGACACAGGGCTTGATCTCACAAACTGTGAGATCGTGACCTGACTCAAATCAGGAGTCACCTCAGGGTGCCTGAACCACCTGGGCACACCTACACTGTATTCTTAGAAACAAGTAAGCTAGGGAAAATAATATGTTTTGTTTCATTTTTTATTAAAAAAATTTTTTTAACATTTATTTTTGAGAGAGAGACAGAGCGTGAGTGGGGAAGGAGCAGAGAGAGAGGGAGAGACAGAATCTGAAGCAGGTTCCAAGCTCTGAGCTGTCAGCACAGAGCCCAATGCTGGGCTCAAACTCAAGAACCATGATCTCATTCATGGAGTCTGACGCTTAACCGACTGAGCCACCAGGTCCCAAATCATAAGGAAGAAAAATGTGTAGTCCTGTTATTTATTAAAAAAAAAAAAAAAAAAAAAAATTCCACGTATAAGTGGACCCATGCAGTTCAAGCCTATGTTACTCAAGGATCAGATGTATTGTGTTTTCCATCAGCATTTACAATACAGTTTATTAAGTAGTTTACATAAATTATCTCAGGAATACCAAATTAAACGCTTATGAATACATAACATGGAAAGGTTCCTTCCTTCTGGCCACCATTTTTTTCTTACAGTCTTCAAACATACTACATAATTTTATACTTCTTTTTTCTGTCTGCTTCCACTAGATGAAAGTTTGATGAGGGCAGGAATTTCTGGCAGTTTTTGTTCACTGATCTAGCTAGAGTTCCTAAAGCAGTATGTACAGCACATTGGAGGTATTCAGTAATATTTTTTGAATGATTGAGTACCCAGAATACTTTCGAAGTAGATGTAAGTAGAAAAGTTATAATTTAAAATGGAGCAGTATAATGATAGTTATACTATTTACAAATCATTTGTACATATGAGATCATAGCTCTGTTGTCATAAGTGGCATTGGTTATGGTTTCTGTTTTATAGATGAGGAAACTGATTCTCAGAGTTTATAGCTGATTGGCTTGAGATTAACAACAAATTGTAGCACACATGAGAGCAAATCTTTCATTTTCTTCCTTCTAGTTCAAGATTCTCCCACCCTCTAGGGTGGGTTAGCTCTGTATTGTCCAAAAGAGAGTATTTTTTTATTTTTTAAAGATTTTACTTTAAGTAACCTCCACACCCAATATGGGGCTCGAACTTAACAACCCCAAGATCAAGAGTTGCACACTCTACCAACTGAGCTAGCTGGGTATCCCCAAAAGAAAATACTTTAAAATCAGTAGCATTTTTCAGTTTGTAGCACAGTAATAAATAATTAAGTCAGCCTAACCATTTTATAGTTTCTCTGATAGTTAAGAAATCATTTGCTTGTATTTTTGTGTATTATAAGTTTGTCTATTTTTTTAATTGAAGTTGACACACCATATTACATTACTTGAAGGTGTGCAACCATGATTCAGCAACTCTGTACATTATGTTGTGCTCACCAGGGTAGCAACCATCTGTCCACCATACAATGCTATTACAGTACTATTGACTATATTCCCTATGCTATTCCTTTAATCCCCAGTTTGTGTGTATTTTTATGTGTTCTGTGTGGTTTGGACCAGAGAGCTTTATTTTGATCTGTTAATTACTCAGGTAAAGAGGAAAAATGCAGGCCCAAGTACTTCCTCAATTTGTTTAAGGAAAATAATAAAAGAGCTTTATATGTTTTAACTCAGAGAGGAAATAATAATTGATACAATAAAAAAGTTTACTGTATTTTCTCACCTAATAAAATACAACTTAAAATTCTTATCTTGGAATTATGTTGCTGGTTTAGTAGTACATTCAAACTATTACTGAATGTTACAGCTACATGAATATTTTTCTATTTCAGAGCAATAGTGTGGTTACAAAACCGACGTGAAGCCACCGTGGAAAGAACAAGGACCACCAGTAGTGTAAGGCGAGATGATCCTGGGGAGTTTCGAGTGGGTCGTCTCAAGCATGAAAGAGTAAAAGTTCCACGTGGTGAATCTCTGATGGAATGGGCTGAGAATGTCATGCAAATACATGCAGATCGGAAATCAGTTCTTGAGGTACTGCACATAGAATTTCTTTTAGTATGCAGGAATGACAGAGAACCAGCCAACCTGTTTGTTCCACAGCATGCAAACTGCATTAGATAGAAACGGGAAAGGATTTCTCTGCCCTCTGTGTAAGGCCTTTCCCTCTCATAGAACATCTTTTGAAATAGGATGTCAGCTCACCTCCTTAAAGGTTAGGATCTTTTGATTTGATGAGTAGCAAAGAGTATCTTCCCTCTTGGGGTAGGAGAATGCTTGGTCTTTTTGAAGGATACTTCTCATTGCTTAATGAAGCCTGAACTGAATAATAGCACTCACTAAGGATTTTTTTGATAGTCTCAATTTTGGGGCGCCTGGGTGGTTCAGTCAGTTAAGCGTTGGACTTTGGCTCAGGTCATCATCTGGCGGTCTGTGAGTTCAAGTGCCACATCAGGCTCTGTGTCGACAGCTCAGAGCCTGGAACCTGCTTCAGATTCTCTGTCTCCCTCTCTCTCTGTCCCTCCCCTGCTCATGCTCTGTCTGTCTCTCTCTCTCACAAAATAAATAAAGATAAAAAAATTTTTTTTGATGTTCTCAGTTTTACCTGTACATTAAGCTATGCTATTAGATACACACATTTTTTTGGAGCATACTGTTTTATATTAAACTGTGCTTGGCATTATACCATGGGTCTGTATTCAGAGCTGTTATAATAAATGGCAGTATAAAACATGATGTATTTTCTGTAGAGATGTTATCGTAGGCATTGTCGAGCATATCCTGTATGCTTATTCTTTCTTCTATGAGGGACAATGAAAGAAATCTCTGTTCTGTCACAAATATGAACCAGCTGCTTAGTTTATCTTTTGGATCAGAGACTGATCATGACAGATATGCTGTATCTTTAGAAAGTATATGAGACTTATGGCTTTCACTTTAAACTCTATTTGCTTTCATCTTATTCTTCCTACCCATATATTCCTCTAAGTAGAAAATCCTTAATTATTTTATTTTTTTACCATGCACTGTATGTTTTTGTAAGCTGCCTCTCACATAATTGGGGAATATGTAGAGTATGGACACAAAAACCTTGGAAGTAATTTCCTCAAGTCAGGAATAGAGGAAGAGTTTAGGTTTTGGTGTCATATAGGCACACAGACAAATCTGTGTGCCATCATTTCTTCAAGCAAATAATTTAACCTTTTTATCTAAACTTTGGTTTCCTTTGGTGTAACAAAAGGGATGAAAATCTATTTTGTAAAGTTGGTGTGAGAGATCACTTTGTGAACAATGTTCACCATGGTGTTTAAATGTGTAATAGTGTACAATAAATATACTTTTTAGAAAAACTAGAATAAAACTTCTGTGTTGTTATAATATTCTGCTATTAAAAAAATGTATTATTTGGTAAGAATGGGATAATTTTAAAACATTTTCTTTAAGCTCACTTTTCCCCCACAATTTGTTCATATTTTAGGTTGAATTTTTAGGAGAAGAAGGAACTGGCTTGGGCCCTACATTAGAATTTTATGCTTTGGTGGCAGCAGAATTCCAGAGAACTGATTTGGGAGCGTGGCTTTGTGATGATAACTTTCCAGATGATGAATCTCGTCATGTAAGATTTATTTCCCATTTCCCATGTCTGATTGTGATTCTGCTTTTAGAAAGTATTAAAAATAAGTTATGCTTTCAGAATTTAAGCCAGGTTTTCTAACTTTTTTATTATTGATCTTTTTTTTTAATATGAAATTTATTGTAAAATTGGTTTCCATACAACACCCAGTGCTCATCCCAATAGGTGCCCTCCTCATTGCCCATCACCCACCCTCCCCTCCCTCCCACCCCCCATCAACCCTGAGTTTATTCTCAGTTTTTAAGAGTCTCTTATGGTTTGGCTGTCTCCCTCTCTGACTTTTTTTTCCTTCCCCTCCCCCATGGTCTTCTGTTAAGTTTCTCAGCATCCACATAAGAGTGAAAACATATGATACCTGTCTTTCTCTGTGTGACTTATTTCACTTAGCATCACACTCTCCAGTTCCATCCACGTTGCTACAAAAGGCCATATTCCATTCTTTCTCATTGCCATGTAGTATTCCATTGTGTATATAAACCACAATTTTTTTATCCATTCATTAGTTGAAGGACATTTAGGCTCTTTCCATAATTTGGCTATTGTTGAAAGTCCTGCTATAAACATTGGGGTTTATAAGTGCCCCTGTGCATCAGCATTCTTATATCCCTTGTGTAAATTCCTAGCAGTGCTATTGCTGGGTCATAGGGTAGACCTATTTTTAATTTTTTGAGGAACCTCCGCACTGTTTTCCAGAGTGGCTGCACCAGTTTGCATTCCCACCAACAGTGCAAGAGAGTTCCCGTTTCTCCACATCCTCACCAGTATCTATAGTCTCCTGATTTGTTCATTTTAGCCACTTTGACTGGCATGAGGTGATATCTCAGTGTGGTTTTAATTTGTATTTCCCTGATGAGGAGTGATGTTGAGCATCTTTCTTTGTGCCTGTTGGCCATCTGGATGTCTTCTTTAGAGAAGTGTCTATTTATGTTTTCTGCCCATTTCTTCACTGGATTATTTGCTTTTTGGGTGTGGAGTTTGGTGAGTTCTTTATAGATTTTGGACACTAGCCCTTTGTCTGATATGTCATTTGCAAATATCTTTTCCCATTCCATTGGTTGCCTTTTAGTTTTGTTGATTGTTTCCTTTGCAGTGCAGAAGCTTCTTACCTTGATGAGGTCCCACTAGTTCATTTTTGCCTTCAATTCCTTTGCCTTTTTTTTTTTTTTTTTAATGTAAAGAGAGCACAACCAGGAAAAGGGTGGAAAGAGAGGGAGAGAAAGAATCCCAAGCAGGCTCCATGCTAACAGCACAGAGCCCAACGTGGGGCTCAGACTCTTGAACTGTGAGATCGAGAGTTGGATACTTAACTCTTGACCTGAGCTGAGATAAAGAGTTGGATGCTTAACTGACTGAGCCACCCAGGGGCCCCCATTATTGATTAATCTTGATATTATTAAAATGGTTTTAAAGAAGAAAATTTAGTCACCAAAACCTAATAAAAGGTATATATAAATACTTTAAGATAGCTAAATTGATGAAGATGTTTAATACTTATGCATCTTTTGTTTAATTTTATTTTTATTTCTCCCTCTAAAAAATTAGGTTGATCTTGGAGGTGGATTGAAACCTCCCGGATACTATGTGCAGAGATCATGTGGGCTGTTCACGGCACCATTTCCACAAGATAGTGATGAGCTTGAAAGGATCACAAAACTCTTTCATTTCCTTGGGATTTTCTTGGCCAAATGCATTCAAGACAATAGACTTGTGGACTTACCTATTTCTAAGCCTTTCTTTAAACTTATGTGTATGGGTGACATTAAAAGCAATATGAGTAAATTAATTTATGAGTCACGAGGTGATAGAGACTTACACTGTACTGAAAGTCAGTCTGAAGCTTCTACAGAAGAAGGTCATGATTCACTCTCTGTAGGAAGCTTTGAAGAGGATTCAAAATCAGAGTTTATTCTAGATCCCCCCAAACCAAAACCCCCAGCTTGGTTTAATGGAATTTTAACTTGGGAAGACTTTGAACTAGTAAACCCACACCGAGCCCGATTTTTAAAAGAAATTAAAGACCTTGCTGTCAAGAGGCGTCAGATTTTAAGCAACAAAGGTCTTTCTGAAGATGAGAAGAACACGAAATTACAGGAACTAGTGCTAAAGAATCCATCAGGGTCTGGTCCTCCACTTAGCATAGAGGATTTAGGGTAAGTTTATATATACATTCTTCAACCTAATGGATGAATTGATTTTAAAGCTTTTATTTCTTTGTCCCCACTAATTGCAATGTATGAGTAAATAGTCGGTTAAGAACAATAATATGCTGTAGGAAATATTATTGATTTGAATTTTAAAGAGTTCATATTATAGAGACAATATTCAGAATATCAGAATATAGTTTATTAATCGTCAAATCTCTGGAAGGTTATCTGATTTATCAGATGTGATTAATGTATATATATTGTATGAAAGTCCAAAGTCAAAGATACTTGGAGAAATCATAGCTAATTAATATATATAGTGTACTTGGCAAAGCTCAAAGTAGTTTGCTTTATGTGTAGGCCTTATGCCCAATGGCTGTACTAACTGACTCCGATGCTACAGATCTTTTGATAAAATTCTTTTGATTTCTATACATGTAGTATTATACCCTTGGTATGTTTCTCTGTGATTTTGGGTTGACTGCAAGTCTGTCTGTCTTTCCTTTTTCTCTTTTTCTTTTTCTTTTTCTCTCTTTCTTCCTTTCTTGATAATGTTGAGAAGTTTTGTTTGATAAATTATTATATATTCAAGGTCTTATTTGAGGGTAGGGACAGAGCATGAATAACATTAGTGAAGCAATAGTTTCTTGTCGGAAAAAAAAAGTAAAGATGTTGCTGTCCTAATTTGTTGCAAAAACCCTTTATTAATTTTGTGCCATAAAGGGAAATGAAATCTGGAAAGGTGGTGGTTTCATGCAGTCTTTGCAAAGCCAGGTTTGGTGATGATTGGCCTACTAGTTTTTGTGGATGGGGTTTTTGCATTCAAAAGGCCTCATGCTTAACATCTAAGCCAGAGGAGTGGGGGGGATCATGGTTTGGGCAGCAGTGTTTTAAAAATTAAACATCAATGGTAGTTGAATGTTAATCTAATACTTTTCGTCTTCCCAGTTTAAATTTCCAGTTTTGCCCTTCCTCAAGAATATATGGTTTTACAGCTGTGGATCTCAAGCCAAGTGGGGAAGATGAGGTAAAAATTTTGCTTTTGATACAGTTGTTAAGTTCAGAAACATCCTCTAGATGAGGCCAGTTGTAGTAGGAGCTACTGAAAACATCCCTGGATATTAACAATAATGTTGGCAAATTTTCCTTTGCAGATGATAACAATGGATAATGCAGAAGAATATGTGGATTTGATGTTTGACTTTTGTATGCATACGGGTATTCAGAAACAGATGGAAGCCTTTAGAGGTAATTTTTAGGGCTCTTGAGCTTAATACCTCTCCTTTTACTTAGAGACAGTTGAAATTCAGGCACTTACCTTGTCAAGAATTGCTGGTAGTCTCTAGATTTGCCCTGTGGTTTTTTGACTTCCAGATAGTTAGGTCCTGCAGATTACCCAGAACAGGTTGGAATGTTTCTCAAGCTGTGGCATACCCTCAGCTTGTTCCTCCTAAGTAATGGGGGACCCACTTTTGGCCTCCATTTCTTCATTTGTACGTGAACATAAGTTTGCGTACTTTCCACATTGCATGATCAGGATGACTTAAACCATGTTAGAACCTAAGTTCTTCAGGAGAAAATTGAAGCACAATATATTAGACTGTTTGTCACTTACTAGTTCTGAAAAAGAATATAGATTCACCTAGCTCGTATGATGCAAAGAGTTGGTTAAGAAATTACTAAAATTTGGCTACTGACCATAGTGACTAAGCGAGTATCTCGGTTCACATTTGCAGTATTAAGGGAAATTTCTGTACTTAAAACCTTAGCATAGCTTTGATTTCAAGCTATTTTAATTTATATTTGTTTTTTAAAAAATTTATTAATATTTTATTCATATTCCATTCTGTTATTAGGTATTTTGATTTGAAATTTTTCATTTTGGAATTATAACTTAGAAATTGAATTACATGTTTTATTGTTTTTGATTTTTTGCTATGTATAATGTAGATGGGTTTAATAAAGTTTTTCCAATGGAGAAATTAAGTTCCTTCAGCCATGAAGAAGTCCAGATGATTCTTTGTGGAAACCAGTCACCATCCTGGGCAGCAGAGGATATTATTAATTATACTGAACCTAAGTTGGGTTATACACGTGACAGGTAAGTGTTGCTTATTTTCTAAGGTCAGTAAAATAGTTTATGTCTCAAAATCAAATGACAGATTCTCTAAAGAACTATGACTCAGTGAATTACATTCATAAAATAAGTGAGAAAGCAGTTAAGTCTTCATATCCATTGATAAGGCTGAGTTTATACAAAAAGAAAATTGAGTCTTTGTTCGTGTTAAGATTCCATTTTAATTGTTCGCTCTTTTAAGAATTGGGTGAATTGTAAACCTTTAGGCTTCATTGTTTTTATACTAACCTTTATTGTTTTTAAATTTGAGCCTTGTAAAAAAAAGTTAAAAGAATTTCCAAATAGCCTTTGCCCAGATTCAACTGTACTTAAAATTTGCTTTATATTATTTATGCATAAGCACACATATTTATATATATACCTACACATGTTATATGTGTATGTATACTGTTTTTTTCTGAACCATTTGAGAATATGTTGCTTATGTCGTGCCCTTTTACTCTGTAATACTTGCGTGTACATTTTCTGAAAATACGGATATTCTCCCATGTATCCACATTAGCTAGCAAATTCATACTGTTAGCTAACCTGTAGTCCATAGTCCAGGTTTGTTGATTACTCCAGTAATGTCCTTAAAGCACTCCCCTCATCACCACTGTCTCTTATCAGGAAATAGCATTTGGTTGTGATAGGAACTTTTGGAGGGATAGGTCTTTAGTCTGAAACAGTTCTTGAGTTGTTGTTTTTTCTTTCATACCACTGATTATTAGATTTTTTTTTTTTTTTTTTTTTTTTTTTTAAGACTACAGGCTGTATATTACCTTTTCTTTTTAAAAGTTTCCAGGGGCACCTGGGTGGCTCAGTCAGTTAAGCATCTGACTCTTGGTTTCGTCTCAGGGTATGGATCTCAGTTTTGTGAGTTCGAGCCCCATGTCAGGCTCTGTGCCATTAGCACAGAGCCTGCTTGTTATTCTTTGTTTCCCTCTCTCTCTCTGCCACCTCCCCCTCTCACACCGTCTCTGTCTCTCTCTCAAAATGAATACACATGGGGCACCTGGATGGCTCAGTCGGTTAAGCATCCAACTTCAGTTCAGGTCATGATCTTGCAGTCTGTGAGTTCGAGCCCTGAGTTGGGCTCTGTGCTGACAGCTAGGAGCCTGGAGCCTGCTTCGGATTCTATGTCTTCCTCTCTCTCTGCCCCTCCCCTACTCACACCTCTGTCTCTCTCTCTCTCTCAAAAGTAAATGCACATAAAAAATAATAATAAATAAATAAATAAACTTAAAAAAAAAAGTTTCCGAATTAACTAAAATGAGAGAATACAGTTGACCCCTTTACAATGCAGGGTTTAGGAGCACAGTTGAAAATTCGTATATAATTTTTGACTCCCCAGAACTTAACTACTAATAGCCTGCTCTTACCAGAAGCTTTACCAATAACATGAACATATTTTGTGTGAAGTAAGCTGGAGAAGAAAAAGAATGTTAAGAAAATTATGAGAACCTACACTTGTGATGGAATAGCATAATGTATAAATTTACCAAATCACTATGTTGTACATCTGAAACTAATATAACATTGTGTCAGCTACACTCAAATAATAATAATAATGAAAAAGAAAGTCATGAAGAAGGGAAAATATATTTGCGGTACTATATTGTATTGAAAAAACTTACATGTACAAGTGGACTTGAGCAGTTCAAACCTGTGTTGTTCAAAGGTCAGCTGTATTATGAATTACTTTAAACTTAACTCTAATGTTTATATAGCATTTTTTTTCCTAAGTCAACTTTTTAAGTTTTTAAAATTTTTTAAAAATTTATTTGAGAGAGGGAGGGGAAGAGAGAATCCCAAGCAGGCTCTGTCCACACTGACCGTACAGAGCCTGACATGGGGCTCAAACTCACAAACTATGAGTCCATGACCTGAGCCAAAACCAAGAGTCCCAACGCTTAACTGGCTGAGCCTCCTAGGTGCCCCCTTCTTTAACATTATAATTGTGAAATTCATGCCTGTTGTGGCATATAGAAGCAGTTTATTTCACCGTTAACAAAAATGGATTGTTTCAGATCCCCTTTAGCCATATTTAGATGAATTATGCATGTGCATCTTGAGCTTTTCTGATTTGCTGGCTTTGTTGCAGATTTGATCCCTGTACTCCATCAGTGTTTTGGTTCTGACTGTTTATAAGTACAAGACAGTCTTTGTAGCATATTTTTAAAGTAGCTTATATCTGCTCATTTCATGCTGAGTCAAGAGTCTCTAGTACTCTAGATACTACTGATAATTGTTTTTTGGGTTATTGCTGTTACAAGGTAGTGGTAGTGTTTTTCATTTAAGTCAGCTCTCACATGAGTATAATTATATTTTTCTTCTTGTAGCCCTGGTTTCCTGAGATTCGTGAGGGTTTTGTGTGGCATGTCTTCAGATGAAAGGAAAGCATTCCTGCAGTTTACCACTGGTTGCTCAACTCTTCCCCCAGGTGGACTGGCTAACCTGCATCCCAGGCTCACAGTTGTTCGCAAGGTACAAACTTTATAGCTAACGAGGAATCCAAATGGAATTTACTTACTTCAGGATTGAAAGAAATAAAAATTTAAAGTCCTGGTCTTCTGTGTTTTCACTTTTCTTTTTGTAGGTCGATGCTACTGATGCAAGCTATCCATCAGTAAATACATGTGTGCATTATCTAAAGTTACCGGAATATTCTTCGGAGGAGATCATGAGAGAGCGCCTGCTAGCTGCTACCATGGAGAAAGGCTTTCATCTCAATTGAGCTTTGAAATGGGAGACATCAGAGACTTATAAAATACTAGTGAAGCCTCTTGTGTTTGTGTGCAGAGAAGTATATGATCCTCTACGCTAATGACACTTGCCTTTATTTCAACCATTAAGGCTTTAAGAACACGTGGAATAAGTTGGTTAGCTGCTAATGACAAAACAAATCCTTTAACTACCCAGCCAGCAAGTATATAGCACAGAACACTGTGTGTTGCTACAAGGGCTTAGTGACTGGAAAAAGGTGGTCCTACTTGACTGTTCCAAAGAGCAGCTTCTCAGATCTTCAGTGTTCACTGGTAAATTTCTAACAGTGTATTTGTGTAAAGTTTGTCGTTTCATACTTCATACACTACAGTTGCCGTCACTGATCCCCGTTTTGCTGGCTTTTAAGCTACTTGGTCAAAAATCCTGCTTCCTTAAAACATAGTTAATGAGCATCTCAAGCTTTTTCTTTTCCTTTTTAATGATGCCTGCACTATCAGAGTATTCTAGTGTTCTCTCTTTTGTTTGGCATATAATCATGCACAACCTTTTTATTTCTTTGAGGTGGGAGTATATTTTTATTTCCTAAATGCCATACTATAAAGATCAAATTCTTAAGTGTGTTTGTGGAGCTCAAAGGTAAAGATATATTAAGGGGGAAAAAAACACTGGTCTAGATGCAAGGCACACTTAAAGCAAGTTTTACTTTTGGTTGTATTTTCTTTGTATATTATAAACATTTATTTAACTTGTTGCAGTTTGAAGTAAAAAATTTCCAAAATGTATGCTCAACAATAATCATTAAAATGTTTGCAGCGTACAAAACTGTGTCATGTGACTATTTCACTGCAACGGTCAGACCTAAGAACTTACCCAGATAGTTTTTATTTTGAATCACTGAGATATAGTTTTTTGAAATTACTACATGAAGAAATGTATTTTTCTATAGTAAATACACTTACTGAAACTGGAAATCTAGGAGAAATCTATGTTCACATGCTTGTGATCCAACTGTTGTGTTCTGTCTTAAAATATTCTTCAGCTGTGAATGGCCAAGTTATTTGTGTTAACTTTTTAAAACACCAGATCTGCTACTTACCATTGTATCTGCAGGGATGTGTAGTTGAAGATTCAAGAATGATTTCTGAATGTTGTTGGTGTGAAAAGAAACCACCAGGATATGGCCATTTCCTGGTTTTGAAGAATGGCTTCTGTTTCCATTTTCCAAATTCTGTGATTTATCACATCTCTGCCCTTAGGTGAAAGAAACGTCAGTAGGACTGATTTAGACAGATGGCTTTTTTAGGAGTGAAAAGCATTTTTTTTGGAATTGCCCATTATTTACCTGTTTAAAAGGTACATACATTCCCTTTCTACATTAGAAGAGATATGTCCCACTATAGTCAATCATTTGAATACTGTTTTTATTCTCTGCATGAGAATGTTGTGACTATGTAATCAGTGGCAGCATTTAAATAATTCATCTTATTGTGAGTTTCACAGTTCTGAGAATAAAAGTTAAAATAAAACACAATAGCAATATTTAAATGTATGACCTATGCTTTAATCCAAAAAATAGTCGTGGTGATGGTCTCAATAAAGTCATGGATACATGACTAAAACTTTATTCTAGTGATAGAGTTAAAATCCAGTTTATGTGCTTAGTATTGCCATTTATTTAAGTCTGTAAAATGTCTGTCAATACCCAGCTTTTACCAAGACTAATCTATAATCTAGCACAGGGGTCAGCAAACAATAGCCTGCTGCTTACTTTTGTATTGCCCATGAGCTAAGCATGGCTTTAAAATTTTTAGGTGGTTGAAAAAAAGCAAAAAAAGAACAATATTTTATGATGTGAAAAATTTTTGAAATTCAAATTTTAAAAGTCAAAATTCAAATGAAATTTCAAATTTATGAGATTCAAATTTCAAATGTCCATAAATAAACTTACTGCAACACGGCCATGCTTGTTCATTTATGTATTATCTATGATTGTTTTTACACTACAATGGCAGAACTGAGGTTTTGTAGAAACCACATGACCCACAAAGCCTAAAATATTTACTCTCTAGCCCTTTGCAGAAAAGGTTTGCTGAATCCTGGCATAGCACATTGCTGTAGCCTGTAAAATTGATGAGTCTTATATATTCAGTAAATGAAATGTTAGGAGTCAAGGTACAGCTGACCAATCTGAGACATAAATTTCATGAGTGTGAAAATCACTTAAAGCTGTTCATCACGGTTCAGCAATAAACCTGAAGCAAGATGACACAGCCTAGAAGGACAGATAGCCACATTACAGTTGACTTTGCATGAGTCAAGTGTTACGAGATATCTACTAGGGTCTCCACGTATACCGGATTCTTCAGCTTTCTTTTCTGTGGTATCTACCTAGTATTTTTTTTTTTTAATTGTTATTCTCTAAAGGTACTGAAATCTGTGCCAAGATGTTATTCAAGTGCTATTTTGGTGTGACCTGAAAATTAATTTTGTTCACTCCCTAGTTACTTCTGGTGTACCAGTTTCAGCAGTTACCTGAATGTGCTACTGATTAAGTGCCTACCAACTAGGACAGTGTTGCCCAACTAATATGTCTTAGAAAGACCTCCAAAGCACTTTCATCTAGGCTGGGCTTTCCCCAGACCTTGGCTACTTAATGCAAAGGTATCAGGTCAATACACATTGTTCTGGCAGGTCAGAAGCCTTTCTTCTGCTTTTCTGAATGGGTCTAAACCAACTCGGGTTTGCTTTTAGAATCCATTATTGACTGGTTGCTTGGATCTTTATAGATGCAAACTTTAAGTAGATTTTTAGAAACAAAGACTTAAACCCATATACACATACACAAAAACAGTACTGAATGAATCATCAGTGGCTGGAATGTCCATTTATGTCTTCTTTTGGAGAATAGTATTGTAGATGAAAGAACTCCTGGAATTCCATAGGATGGCACAATATCTTAAAGTACCATGATTATATTTGTTTCCTCCATTATATCTGCCTTTCTACCCTATATGCACATAAACATGTTTTCTACCTAAGACAGTTCTGTGTGCTCTACTGAGCAGCAAAAACATCTAGAAAAGTTGAGAAGGATCAGGTCATTGGTTTTCTATGGTGACTAAATTCTCTTTGCTTCCAGACATGTCAAGGAGTCAAAGGAATAAGATAGGGAGTGGGGGAGAAGGCTTCATATCATGCCAACCTGAACAGAGATACTCTCTTGCATTCTGTTTTTAGACTTTGAACTAAAGTAAACTTCATTTACAAATAAGTTTACTAATAAGACAAACCATTTACAGCATGGCCTAAAGTATGGTTGCAAGGGCTCTCCTTTAATGTATAACCACTCAGTTTTTGGTAGTAACATTATAAGTGAATCAATTACATGATGACATTGTAATTACCAAGTGCCAATAAAGTGGATATTAGGCTTTTAGAAACTGGCAAATCAAATTTAATTCTCGATTTTTATTAGGTACACAATTCAGTGAAGTTTGGACTTAAGACATTTTAAGGAAAAAGCATTCAGAAAACATTCGAAGTGCTCTGTGTTTAGAACTTCATTGGCTGATAGTTGTCTCATGTTCTTCTCATGCTGCTATCCTGAATTAAACATACAAAGGAAAGCAAAGAACAAAAAAGATACCCTCAGAACCCAACAAAAGTTGAACAAGTGGGGAAAAAATACTTATGGTTAGAAAATAAAATTTGTCTCTTAGAGAAAAATTTTCTTTGTACACCATATTTTAAAATACAGTTTGTTTTCCACTTAGGAACTGTGGAAAACACCTATATAAAATGTCTTTGGAAGGATACCCCATTTCGCAGTGTACAGTCTTGCAGACTTTTTGGGCTACAGATGTAAAGAGGTATTCCACGGTATTCTCACTTCCACAAGTTGATGTTGTCTGGCAGAGACTTCCATTATTCAGCTTTCTGACATTTTATCAAGAATGAGTAGAGGGGCAAGAATTCTTGCCCGATTCGTTTCCACAATGCAGCCATTCAACACCATCTCATCCAAAATAATGTGTACTTTATCCAAATTAAACATTATCTAAGTTCACATTAAGGAAATTAGTTCTAGAGATACAAAAATGTTATTAACATGTAACAGTAAATAATGACTTAGCCTATAATTTTTCCCATGTAAATCAGTCTAAGCATGAAGTATTGTTTATTTTACAGAATTTATGAAATTAGATTTAAAATTGGTGTCTATTTTAGAAATGATTACCTTAATGTACACATGCACACCCAGTTTCATCCTGGTTAAGCTAATTGGCCTATGTGCACAGAAATGGAATAGCTATACCTTTTAGCCAGAGGGAAAGTGAATCTACTATGAACTAGAGAATAAAGTAAGTGACATTGGCAAGAAGGTGACCGGACAAGAACAGTATTGTCTTCCCAGACAATAATAACCTCAACAGTAATAGCCACCATTTATGGAATACTCATGTTCCAGACATTGTGTTGTTTTACATAATTTTTTCAGTCTTCTCTACAACTCTATGGTATAAATGTTACACATTATCCTCATTTTGCATGTAGCAAACAGGCTCAGAGCCATTGTCCAAGGTCACATGGCTGGTAATTGCCAGGAGCTGGAATTACGTCCACAGCTTTGGCTTGATGGTTCTGCTTCTACACTTCTCAGGAGAGGCCTGAGGCTACTGAGTATATACCCTCCCTCAGCCCTAAATACTTCATCCAAAACCAAATGCTTTTACAAAACCTTATGTCTTAAGCTATCTTTTCTGTCACGCTAAAGAAAAAAATAACCAAGAGTAGATATGAATGAAGGAAGCAAGTCAATGCTGACTTAATTCCCAAGTAGATAAAAATTCTGAAATTCATGAGACTATCTTGCATAAATGAACAGTTCTAAAAATACTCATTTGAGAAATATGGAGCCACTTCCACCGATGTTCTTAGTGGAAAGTCAGTATAGCACATGGGGGAAGACGAAAATGTTGTTAGACTACAATGTCTAGCTAATTGGAAGGAGCCAAATTCTTCTCCCAGTAGCCCCTTCAGTGAACTTTTGTGAAAGGAGAATGGGAACTACAATAAGATGACAATAGTTGAATGGTTCTGAATTTTATACTTTAATAGTTTATTAATCCATGTCTTTAAAGAACATGATCCTGGTCTCTTAAAAAAAAAAACAGCTGATTGAAACATTGTTTCAGATTGTTCATTGTTCAGTCAACAAATGAGTGATTTAAATGCACTAGGGAAGTTCATAATTAAATAGTGAACCTTGGTAAAGTGAATTGTTACCACCTGGTTTTTTTCTCAATAATTTCACATGTTCAAATCTATATTGTATTTGTTTTGTGAAGTACATCTACAGAAAATGATACAACCCTGTGAATGACTTTTAAGTTCCTATTAGGCTCTGCATTAATATCTCATTAAGCTCTGTGCAAATAGTCCTCTAGCAGAATAAACTGTTTTTCAGGAACCCATGGGAACTGTCCTTAAATGACCCAGAAAAGGAAAAAAAAAAAAAAAAAAAGCTTTACTCTGATATACCTATTAATAATGTCTTGCAATTATATAGATGATGATTGCTTTGTCCATGACCAAATTGGGACTGGAATACTAGGCCCTTGACTCCATCAGACCCAGAAGCCAGAACTTAGAAGCCAAAGTGGGAATGTCAGCTCAGTACAAAGTGGAGTTGGGGAGCACAGGGGGCTGCATGAAAAATGGCCTGCAGAATCCCCCTTTTGTTTTCATTAAGGGCAATGAAAGCCTTGGTGCATTGAATATGTGAACTCATCCAAGATGATTTTCTTGGAGAGAGGAGATCTAATTTTAATCTGTCTATTTGAGTTAGTTTAGGGATCAAGCTTAAGACTTTGGTAAGTAGATGATCTAAAATTCAGATGTCCCCTTGAGCAAGAAGCCACTTGTTTTGAAATTCAGATTAGAATTGCTGCTGAATCATATCAACCACTGACATCCTCACATTGTAAAGACAAGGTCTTTCAACAAGTCTGAATTTCCCAACATCCTAGAAACATGAGTTGTTCAGTGAGATCACCCTGTACCGTGGGCATGTGACTGCCTGTCTGAGTATCTGGTTCAAACCCTTAATAACCATGTAGCTTTCTGGCACCATATAGGGAAAACACAGACCAAATCCAGTGTGAGGCAAAACCCTGAAAGCAGATTTCCACCTGGAATCATGTGACTCCTTTAAAATAAGAATCCAGCTGTTGTTTACATCTTGATTTGGTTTATAAGCAACTTGTACACACTGGTGAAGCCAAGAATAATGGCATTTGAGCTACATGTCAGGTGAGCAGGGACCAAAAAAAAAGCCCTATAATGCAAAGCCCTGTGGCAATAAACATAGGCAAATATGCTTCAACCCTGACATCTCAAAGAGGATGAAGCGAGAAAGGCCCAGGCTGTTGGTCTATTACTGTGGTGAGGTGAGAAGGGACTTTTTCAAGAGGGTCCTAGTTGCGGGTTATACTGAACTTGACTGACTTAAAGATCCATAAGGCACTTGGTTTCCCCTTGTGGACACCCTGTGGTTGGAGCTGATGTGAACTATGGCCAGCCTCCTAAAGAGCAGATTCAGAAAGCCCCACTTTTTCCCAATCCTGAGGCCCAAAATTCTTGCTGAATTTCTATGTGTAATGTGGATTGAAGTGGAACATCTTAGGACCCCAGTAATATTAGTGCCACCTGAAACCAGTTTTCTAATTAAAATGTTTCTGGTTCCCACATTGGAATTTTGGTCTCTGAATCATAAATCACTTTTTCAGTATGGTAATTTAACACCACTGTAGTGGTCTATTTATCCTTTAATAAGAGAAAACTGAGCAGCATACATTCAAATGGGACTTGGAAAGCAATTCTAAGGCAGAACTCAGCCTAGAAACTAAAATGTATAATTCTAGATTTTGGTCTTAAATCCCTTGTCGTCTTCCTTGGTTTCTCTTTCTTTCTTTCTTTTTAAGATCCTAGCTAACAAAGTTGTTGAAAAACTAAGTGGGGTGGAGAAAAAACTTGCTTTCCTGTTTATATTTTAATTCAGTCTCCCATGAAATTAGGTAAACTGTGAAGGGCCTTGTGTTCACATTTTCTACAAAAATTCAAATATTATTCTATAGAAGACTCACGACAGTGCACAGTCCGGGATATACTCTACTGGTAATATAGTCTGCTGCTCACTTTTAGGCTTAGTATTGCCTCCTGTGAATTAGGCCGCTGAAAAGGAATTTATCTTTTTTGTTTTGTTTGTTTTCAATACGTTTTTCCTTAAAGACCCATTCATATTCTGAGAGCAACAAGACATCCAGGTGTAGTTTTTTTTTAAATTTATATAGATTTATGTAAAATCACACAAATATGAAAGTCAGCATTGGGTCAAATGAGCCTGTCCATTTCTCTTGTTTTTTCCCCTAACACTGTTGCCCCTCATAACCCGCTGTCCCTATTTCTGAGTCAAACAGCTGGAAGCCGGAAGCGTGGAACAAAAGGAGTGGGCGGAAGGCAGGCAGGCAGGCAGACTTGGGCAGGTATAGTGGCGGATGGATATGGCATCGAAGGACGCAGAGAACGCACTTAGAGAAAATAAGGAGACGGCGAAGGCCAGTGAGAGGCCAGTGAGAGTCGGAGAAGTCCGGAGGGCAGACCTGTTTAATCTGGAACCTTCACATCCCTTTCCCAGGTAAATGGCTGACTCCCTTGGGGACTGTTCATCATTCTGAGACTCTTCACTCATGACAGCACTGACTGCAGCTCTCGTGCTGACAAGGTTTTGGCTCCCTTGCCCCTCAGTGCCTCCCCTTCCCAAAGACATACTCCCTGAGCCCACGGGCCAGTTCTCACCCCTTGCAGCCCTGCTTTCAATTTACATACCTTAAAAAGAAAAAAAAAAAAAGATGTTTAGAAATTACTCAATGTGAACGCCACTCCTGGAGAGCACGCTCTTACGAAGACCGGCAGGTACCCTCATCATGTCCGACTCCTCCAACCGAAAACTAGGGTTTCCCCAAAACTTCTTTCCTACATCAGGAAAAACTTTGACAACACCAAGATAGCATGGTGACAGGCACTATATAAATGCCTTGTTAAGTCTTAAATTACCACAATCTCCAGATGATAACAAATTTTGTAAAAAAAAAAAAAAAAAAAAAAAAAAAAAAAATATATATATATATATATATATATATATATATAATTTGTCAAATTTAATCTTCTAATTTTATAGCCATGGAGTCAAGGGCCCTGGAAACCCAGAGACTGGTACCAGCTGTGTCCCAAAGTAGCCCTGTGTTTTGGGACATGTCACAGAACCCCTCTGGGCTTCAGCCTTTTCATCTAAAAAATGAGGTTTTAACCTGATGATTATGTAGTTTTCTTCTAGTTCCAAAGTACTCAAATCCTAGGACTCTAAATGTAACCTTCAGGAAGAGGGGAGCTAGTTTACTCCTATCTGACAATATCAAGCCATTTCCTGATGTAATCACATACTCCATAATACCTCAAAAGAAATCTTTTGGTAATGACTTAATTTATTATTGTGACTTTCTGACAGAACATGGAGGCAATTTCAGTTTATTTAGAAGCTACCACTGTGGTGTTGGAAGGATTCCCTGGAGAACTTTGTTCTTCTTACCAGCATTTCCAAAGCCCCTAGTTGAACAAATGCTTTTGTGATTTCTCATTAAATCAGTTTGAAATTATCTCCTAATCAGAGAAGCCCTATTCTGGTTTCTGGACCTCTAAAGGTGTTTGTAATTTTAGGATAGTAACGAAGGAACAAGAGGTTGATGCCCCACAGTGGGCTCTGGGCCCTAATCAGGGCCTGACTGCAAATCTTGGTGGTGCTGATTAGTGCTGCCTAGGTGCCTTCATTCCTCCAGGGAGCACCATGGTAGAAAATTAGCTGAGTCACAGAGAGTGCAAGCAGGATGCAGGGAGGCCCTTCCTTCTCCCCCACCCTCAACTGCGATAAAGAGGTACTTTCACATCACCCACGTGAGCTTTAAGGTTCTAGAACTGCTCAGGCTTTTGGGTTTTAAGGACTTAGAAAATAAAGATTTATTTAAAAGATATTTTTGAATCAAGAAAAACATTCTGGATTCTAGGCCTACCCTATATTTATGGTATAGGTGGCACTGCAATATAAATAGGGATTCCAGCCTGTTCCCCAGCTACTATCCCAGGTTGTCTGTCATTCCTGCCCCCCCTCCGCCCCCCCGCCAGTCCTGGGGTAAGGGTTGGGGAGAGGTCTATACCAGTCCTACTAGCAGCAAGCTCAGGTATATGGGTACCCAGTGAGTTTGGGGGACCAAGGTAGCTGAAGTGTGGTCAAGAAGTGGATTGGGTACCTGCAGGCTCTGGATAAGCATCCTCACCCCATGGAGAGAGAGATGTTCCTGAAGGAGAGCCAGAGTATTGCCCTCTAAAGCACAGGACCCAGGAAAGGGACGCTAGTTGTTGAAGTCTAAAGATAGCACTCCTGGATTCTACTCTAGCCCAAATAAACCAAGGTCTTTAAGCCTCTTTAAAGGCACCAAATACCAAAAAGGCTGTTAAGGTTTTCTGTACATTGACACATACCGTAAGTATGCACTGAACTGAGGAGGAGTTGGGCATCTCCCACACAGCACTGTTCACTGGTGCCATTCCCTATTTACCAAAGCAGGTGGAGACAGCTCCTTTGAATTATCACTTGTCTGGAGAATTCAGCAAACCTGGGGCTACATAGCTGAACACATCTGGAGAAGCTCATTAGTTGATTCCTAAAAACCATCTTCATTCACAGAATGGGAAGTCTTAAATAAGTCTACTAGAGTGATAGGGCAAACTTTCCCTAAAGAAGCAGGGCCTCAGGAATCCTCTGGCCAACATTTCAACCCAGCAGGTGGAGTAGATCGCGAAGAGTGTATAGGAACTTCTGCACTGCACGTGAATGATTTATGTCACTGACATGCTTGGTCCCAAGAGTCTGCCCCTCTTGACACTAAATGCAACACACAGTTTCCATTTAGTGGAAGGGTTTTCAAGAAGCCGGAATTTCTGTCCTGATTTCTTGTGCTTAGGTCATTTTTTAAAATATGGTCTGTCATGTTCTGTGATGTTAGTCCTACTAGAACAGGCCCATTCTAGGGCTTGTATACAAATGGTGCATTTTATTTCTCAAAGTCTAAACAGGTGGTTTCTGGAAAGCTGCCCCATTCTTAAGGTGCTTCAGGGTGATAAAGCTTCTGGAGGAAAAGCTTGCAAGTAAAGGGCTTCTTGGGAATTCCGTGAGGTTTTGACTTCCATCCTCCGGGTGCTGCACCAAAGCCAAGCCTTAAAACATGTCTGTTTCCTGTGGGCGGACGAGGAAAGCTTTCTTAAGCCCAAGCAAGCACAAAGATGGGTGTTCTGAGTGTTGGGAGAACTAGCTCCAGGCTGCAGTGATTATAAGTTGCTTGTTTTCAGCTTTTCAAGGCCTGAGGAAGCTTTCCTGGCAGAGCAGACCTAAACAATGCTAGCTGCTTCAGCAGCTTCCTAGTTACAGGCTACCAGGGTGGTGATAAAGAACACCTATGGTCCTGCACAGAGAAGGGGGCAGGAAACTGAGGCTGCATCTCCAACAGGCTCCCTTGTCTTACTGTTATGAAACTGGTATGTAGCGGTCTTCCCTGGACCCATGATAGTTACAAAAAAAAAAAACGATGTATGAGGCAGACTAAAGGCATGGGTTTTAATTACATTTTTTTTCATATGGCTGAGGGTGGAAATCTTTTAAAAATGTTAATATTAGACAGGTATCTCATATCCTACCTGCCCTGCTACCTGTTCCACTTTTAGGCCACCAGAAGTCCATGTGAAGTTATGTCTGGAGCAAAGGCATACACTGCCAGGTCTGGAAAGGCTTAGTTCCCTTCTCTTACCGATGCAAAATTCCTAATCTTTCAGGTGGATATGCCTAAGTAATTCCTAAGGCCAGTAAAATGTCAGTTAGTTAGAGGTACATCTGCAACTAACCTTGTAAGTTAATTGTATTTCAATTAAAAAAAAATAAGGTAGAAAGGAAGGGAAGGCAAAAATGAAACTAAAATAGAGGGAAAGAATACAAACTGTGTGCCTTGGTGTGGAAATTAAATTTGAACAAGAATACTGGAGCTCAGGGCATCTGGCTGGCTTAGTCAGAAGAGCATGCGACTCTTGATCTTAGGGTTGTGACTTTGGGTGTAGAGATTCCTTAAAAATAAAATCTTTAAGAAAAAAGAAAAGAGAAAGAATGGTGGAGCTCATGACTTGGAGCTAGGCTATACCCCAGAGGGTTATAAAGACAAACCCGTCTCTACCTGTAGTTAGTACGTAAGACACATCAATACAACAAGCTCAGCTATAATACGTACTCTGTTATATCTGACTCACTTTAATTTTCTGAACTTCTAGACCAGTTAGACTCTTTCTTCCTGTTCTAGGTGTAAGGTAACTCAGCTCACTTAGAGTCATGGCAACATCAAATACTAAGGCTGAGAGGTAATTAAAGCTCTTCTAGCCTAATTCTCTTATTTTGAAATGAAGGGGTTATGTGTCTTGTCCAACACATATAGTTTGGTGGCAGGTTTGAAAGCAGAACTTGGGTTTCTGTACTCCTAGTGAAGTGTCTTAACAGCTTTTGCCATCTTCCTGATGATTTTTTAAATCAAAAGGCATTTTTATTATTCCCCTGTACAAGAGGAAGAGATTTATTGTGAGTTGCTTTAAAGGGCTTAGTTAAAATGGAATGTAACATGCTGAATAAAAATAACACCTTAATACACGGCCTGGTCTTGGGTGTCCTAGGTCAAAGGGAGCGTAGATTTAGGTCACTCACCACTAGAGGGCACTCAGATTTTCTCAGTCAATTTAAAGAGGCTCCCAGATACAGCCTCCAATTTGTCATCAACATGATGACATTTTCTATCAACAGTAAACGCTAAATGGCCATTTCCCCCAAATATACTAGTCTAATGGATATGTGTGTGGTATAGATATATGTATCTATATCTATGTAGATATATAGATATATAAACATGTTATAATTAATATATATTTATTTTAATGTTACTATTCTAGATTTAAGCGTGATGTTTTCCCAGTGGATTCTTTCATTTATTGTTTTCAAATGGTATGCAGATTTTTGTAGTAAAAATTAACTTAAAAAGTCCACTTGCTTCTCAGAGTACTTACAAAGCCCAGGGGGCCCTGTTGAAATCCACAGATCTGCAGTATTTGAAGCAAATAATATTTATTTGAGGAGACCCTGGCATGCTTTGATTTAAAAGGGAGAAGAAAGTGAAGAAAAGGAGAGCTTTCTCTGCTATAAAAGTAAATGGATACAAGTCAGGCAATTTCTTTAACCCTCCATTTTATCATCCTTGAAGGCCTTATTCTGATCACATGGGGGATTTCTGGAGATTTATACCTGGAGCCATGAAAATCCATTCCCTCTAGGAGGACCAAGCATTTTCTGGCTGTGTTATTTAGATTCTGGAAAGGTCTATTCTATATGCTTAAAAGAAGTTACACTATTATATATCAGTTATTATCAACTACTACCATAGTATTGCCATGTCTGAAAAATAGAAAAATCATAACAAGAATTATCTTTGTAAAAAAGGGCAGGGTTGTTTCTGCAAAGCTGCTACATACCTCTGACTTCCTTGTCGGTTGTTGATGATCGGCATAATGGATTCTGCTGAATTGTTTTCCTGACCCAATCAGGGCACTTACCTGATCAGGACTAGCCTGTGCTTTGCCAAGTACTGAGGAAAACCTGGCTCATGGCTTTGAAAAAGGATACATCTAATTCACTCTGGAAAAGAGAAAAGAGTACAAGGATGAGAATGAGCCCCTGGGACACGTGCGCTTAGCAGTTAGCAGCTGCCCTGGCCACAAGCCGGGGAGCAGGTGGGGGACGCAGCTCTGTACATAGAAGCGTGAGAGCAGGAAGGCCCGGAGTCTGGGCTTGTGCTTTCTTTAAGAAGAAAAACAGGCTGCAGTTTAGAGGAATTTTGCCAACCAGAACAATTCATCTTTGAAAGGTAGAGAGACTAGACTAACTCAACCTGTTCAGATGATGTGTAGCTAATTTGATACGTGTATCAAAAGCCTTAATAATATGCATACCCTTTGAATCCATCAGTTTTATTTCTAGAAGTTTATCCTAAGGAGATAATTAGATAACAGCATAACAATGTGTGATAGGATGTTCAGGGTAATGTTGTTTATAGTAACAAATTATTGAAAACAAGCAAAGTATCTATCAAGGGGGGACTAGTTAAATTATAGCAGATCCACAAATGAGGATACAGATATATAAGTACTGACATTGTTAAATAAAAGCAAGTTACAACACGGTATATTCAGTATTATCCCATGGATATATGTATATGTAAAGATAGATACAGATATAGTTGGATATAGACAGATACATAAAGTCTAAAAGGAAATGTACCTAATAGTATCTATCAGTAGTTCATGAACTTACTCATGATCTTCTCCCCTTTCTTTTTGCTTATATGTATTTTTAATTTTTTTCAGTGATCATAGACGTTTATATCATAAAAAACTTGGGGTGCTTGGGTGGCTCAGTTGGTCAAGCATCCAACTTCCACTCAGGTGGTGATCTCATGGTTTGGGAGTTCGAGCCCTGTGTTGGGCTCTCTCTTCAGATCTTCTGTCTCTCTCTCTCTCTCTCTCTCTGTCCCTCCCCTGCTCATGCTCTCTCTCTCAAAAGTAAATAAACATTTAAAATAAAAGTCATAGAGGGAGAAAAAAGTAAACAGAGTTAAATTTGTATCTGGAAAGACTTTGGGTTTGTCAAGTGAAGGACTGAAAATGCTGAGCCCACCTCAACAGCCACTGTCCTCTCTTGCAAAACTGCCTCTGTTGAAGCTAACTGGGTTGGCTTTTTGTTTTGAAACGTGATGCTGAGATGCTTCCTTCAGCCCAGACAGCATGAGACTGATCTCCAAATTTAAGATTTGGAAACTAAGATTAAAAATAGCCTCAGAAAGAATGTTTAAAACTCACAAACCTAAAAATAAATCTTAGATGACAAGGCATTCTTTGAGTGGGACAGATTCTATTTTCTTTCCCATAGTATTCTTTTCCCTCTGCTTTTCTCTTCTTTCTGCTACTGTCATCCTAAACTGAGTCATCTCCCAGTACTGTCCGAGTCCTGTGTAATCACCAGTTTACATTAAATTCTAATCTTCACTTCTGTGGTTTATGTGGTCACTGACTCTCTTCCCAGAATTACAGCAAGAATTCAGCAATGTGCTATTTATTCTCAGTCACTGAATATAATAATAATAATAATAATAATAATAATAATAATAGTAATTTCAAAAACCTTAGCAATGATAGCCCTTGTACTCACTCTTATCATCCCAGGTTTAAAACATTACTCTTTTGGGAAATGTTATTCTTCTTGATAGGTGTTGCCTTAAAATGGCTGAACGTGGCCAGCTCTGAATCACAGACCCTGACTTGCAAACCAATCTGTCTTAAGAGAGTGGTAGTCAGGGGGGCCTGGGTGGCTCAGTCAGTTAAGTGTCTCCTGATTTTGGCTCAGGTCATGATCTCACTATTTGAGCCCTGTGTTGAGTTCGAGCCCTGTGTTGAGCCCTGCTTCAGGCTCTGCTCTGATGGTGTGGAGCCTGCTTGGTATCCTCTGTCTGCCTCTCTGTCTGCCCCTCCCTCTCTCTTCCTCTCTCTCTCTCTCAAAAATAAATAAATAAATAAGTAAGTAAGTAAGACAGTGTTGTCAGGATTAAGCAGGAGCTAGAGCTGTGCTGTCTACTATGGTAACCACTAGCATCATGTGGTAAATTAAATGAATTAAAATTAAATTCCTCACTTCCTCCTTTACAGTAATCACATTTCAAGTTTTGAAAAGCCATACATGGCTAGTGCCTACTGTACTGGATAACACACGCACGGAACAATTCTATCGCTGCAGAAAGTTATATTGGTCAGTGCTGATTTATGGCATCCTCTCCAAGCAGTCAATACAAACATGGAGTTTAAAGCCAGCCTCAATGGCCCCTGTCTCCTCAAGGCCAGTCTGGAAAGGCCTGACTCCTTGCCATCTTCCAGCTTCAGCACTACTTCCTTCCTAACTAGATGCACTGCCATCCTGCAGGCCACGAGGCAATTGCAAGATCCAACCCCTGAATGAGGAAGTGGCTGACAGTAAGCATTAAGTTAGTGGGTCTCAAATTTAAATATGCATCAGAATCATACAGAAGGCTTGTTAAAACACAGAATTCCTGATTCAACAGTTTGAGGTGGGCCCACAATTTGTATTTTTAGTAAGTTCCCAGGTGATGTTTATGTCGCTGGGAACAACACTTTGAAAACCACTGCACTAAGGCAATGAAGACAGGCTAGTTGATTGTCCCATGCAGAAGGAATTTGCCAAACAATTCTGGTATTAGGAGTTAGGCTGAAGATATAACTTCTTAACATGAGTTTTGCCCTTAGCAGGCTTTAGTGAACTCAATATTACTTATTATGGAGATTTCACTCACTGCCTCAGGAAGAAGCAGCCTAGAAACAGTTTCTTCCAAATCCTTTTATTTAAAAGCAAAATGAAAGAAGGGTGCCAGGGTGGCTCAGTCGGTTAAGCATCTGACTTGGGCTCAGGTCATGATATCATGGTTCGTGAGTTCGAGCCCCACATTGAGCTCTGTGCTGCCAGCTCAGAGCCTGGAGCCTGCTTTGGATTCTGTGTCTCCCTCTCTATCTCTGCTCCTCCCCTGCTCATGCTCATGCTCTGTCTCTCTCTCTCAAAAATAAGTAAACATTAAAAAAAACTTTTAAAGCAAAATGAAAGAAACATAACAACTTTGAAAACTCAGCTTGTGCCACTACTACCTCTCAAGAATATCTAACTAAGGCTCAGGAAGGCCTATGGGAACAGAGTAAAACACCTTCACTGATTCTTTTTTTTTTTTTTAACATGTGCTCTTTTGTTAAAAATGTTTATTTATTTTGAGAGAGAGAGAGAGAATATGAGCAGGGGAGGGGCAGAGAGAGAGGGAGAGAGAGAATCCCAAGCAGGCTCCACACTGTCAGCATAGAGCCCAACTCGGGCCTTGATCTCAGGAACCATGAGATCATGACCTTAGCTGAAATCAAACTAAGATGCTCAACTAACGGAGCCACCCAAGTGCCCCAGTAAATCCTTACACTTGTGGTCAACTGATTTTTAACAAGGGTACAAGACAATTCACTAAGAGGGCGGTGGAGAACAGTCTTTTCAACCAATGGTGTTGGGAAAATTGGATAGCCACATACAAAAGAATGAAGTTAGACCCCACTTCACAGCATATACAAAAATTACTCAAGCTTTTCCAATCTGCCATCTGGAACCACCACCAGGATGCAGATTTTCGTGAAAACCCTTATGGAGAAGATCATCACTCTTGAGGCTGAACCCTCAAATACAACAGAAAATGTGAAGGCCAAGATTCAGGATCAGGAAGGAATTCCTGGTCATTAGAGACTGATCTTTGCTGGAAGCAACTGGAAGATGGATATACTCTGACTGTAACTGCAAAAGAAGCCCACTCTTCATCTTGTGTTGAGACTTTGTATGGTGCTAAGAAAAGGAAGAAGTTTAACACCACTTCCAAGAAGAATAAGCATAAGAGAAAGAAAGTTAAACTGGCCATCCTGAAATACTGTAAGTTGGATGAGAATGTCAAAATCAGTCCCTTTGTCAGGAGTGCCCTTCAGATGAATGTGGTGCTAGCCACTTTGACAGACATTATGGTGGCAAATGTTGCCTGACTTATTGCTTCAACAAACCTGAAGACAAGAAATTGTGTATGGGTTAATAAAAGACACAGAAGTAAATCTTCATGACATTAGGGAACTGTGAGATCATGACCTGAGGTGAAATCAAGAGTCAGACGCTGAACCAACTGAGCCACCCAGTGCTCCAAAGCCTTTTTAGACATAACACCAAAAACATAAGCAACAAAAGAAAAAATAAATTAATTGAACTTCATCAAAATTAAAAATTATTGTAATTCAAAGAACACTATCAAGAAAGTGAAAAGAAAGCCAGTGAAGGGGAGAAAATATTTTTAAATTATATCTGATAGGTACTCAAATTAAGTTAGTTCAATCAAATAGATTTGTTTTTGTATTCACTCAATTCACTCAAAGAGATTTGTATTCTGAATATAGAAAGAACTCTTACAACTCAACAATAAAAAGACAAATAGTGCAAGTGAAAAATGGGCAAAGGATTTGAAGACTTTTTCTCCAAAGAAGATATACAAATGGCCAATAAACACATGAAAAGCTCCTCAATGTTTGTTGTCCAGTAGTCAAATGCAAATCAAAACCACCATTGATTGGCCTCTATACCACTTCATACCCACTAGGATGGCTATAATCAAAGAGACAGATAATAACAAACTTTGGTAAGAACATGGAGAAATTAGAACCCTCAACCACTGTTAAAGAGAATTTAAATCATGCGGCCACTTTGGAAAACAGTTTGGCAGTGCGTCAACATGTTAAACGTGGAATTACCACATCACCTAGCAATCCCACTCCTAGGTAGACTAAAACTATGATGCCACACAAAAATATTTACACAAATTTTCAAAGCTGCATTATTCATAAGAGCCAAAAAGTATCAATAACCCACATATACATCAACTAATGAATGAATAAATAATATGTGGTATATCTATATAGCAGAATATTAATTGGCAATAAAAAGGAAAGAGGTACTGATACCTGCTACAACATGGATGAATCTTGAAAACATTATGTTAAGTAAAAAAAGCTAGTCACAAAAGACTACATATTATACAATTCCATTTACATGAAACGTCTAGAATAGGCAAACCTATAGAGATAGAAAGTAGACCTGGAGCAGGTGGAGGGGGATCACTGGGAAGGAAATGCTAATAGGTATGGTGTTTGTTTGGGGTTAGGAAATATTCTAAAATTGACTGTGTGGTGGTTGCACAACTCATGTAAATACTAAAACCTATAAACTTTATTTTACTTAATTAATTTATTTTTTAAGGTTTTATTTCTAAGTAGTGTCTACACCCAACGTGGGGCTCAAACTCACAACCTCGAGATCAAGAGTCACACGCTCTACCTACTGAGCCACCCAGGTGCCCAAAAAGGCCTGTATGCTTTGAATGGGTGAGTTTTGGGGTATGTAAATTATATTTCAATACAGCTGGGGTTTATGTTTTGTTTTGTTTCATTTCATTTTTTTATTTTTTATTTAAAAAAAAAATTTTTTTTTTTTTAACGTTTATTTATTTTTGAGACAGAGAGAGACAGAGCATGAACGGGGGAGGGTCAGAGAGAGGGAGACACAGAATCCGAAACAGGCTCCAGGCTCCGAGCAGTCAGCACAGAGCCCGACGCGGGGCTCAAACTCACGGACCACGAGATCATGACCTGAGCTGAAGTCGGATGCTTAACCAACTTAGCCACCCAGGCGCCCCTCATTTCATTTTTTTAAAAAGGGGTTTTGGGGGAGGAACTCATGTGTTCCTTAAGGGGAGTTGGTTTTGACCATCAAAGCAAGGGTTTGGATAGAAATGATTCCTAAACTAAAAAGGGTCCTGGTGCCTTAGGAGGGAAAGCAAAAGAAAAATAAAAGAGAGAGGGAGAATAAATTAAATAGCAAAGTCTCTTAATTAAAAGAAAGACATAAGAGGTTCTCAGTCTTGTAGAACTAAGTCTTTATAAAGATCTAAGGCACACATAGGTTTGTAACACTTTGAGCCAGAAGGAAAGGTAAAGAAAATGTGGCCTCATTTGAGTTTTAACTTTTGCACATTGAAGTTCTATATTAACATGTGTTCTTGATATAGACCTATTTCTGGGAAGTTGGGCTGAAGACAAAAACCATTTTTTTAGTTTTTAGACTTACCACGCGGCTGAAGTATTCATCTAAAACTTCCACAAAGTTATGGATGAATTCATAAATTGCCATCTCATTCTAAAATAAAAAAGGAAGGGTACAATTAGTTTTAGTATAGCTCATGTGGAAATTGGACACTGACAAATATTCAGAATGGTTCTATGACTCACTTGTTGGAAAGACGCTTATCGGTAGGGGAAGTGTCAAAAATCTTAACCTCTAAGATTTTAAGTTCATAATGAGTTTAGCTGGACTGAAACCAGGCCGAGTCTAGTGTTTAGGGTTTTGAGCACTACTCCCTGACCTCGTCATCAAGCGGCTGAAGCAGTTTTTCAGGATCTTCATGCCACTACTTTTCTGTTTGTGAAGATGGGGAAACTACCTCAAGGTTTGGTTCACACATAAAAAATAATCAACTTGAGATTTCCAAGTATTTTAGATCTTAAACAGTTTTTCAAGGATTCAATAGCCACAGGTACTGTTGATCTGGGACTGACATTTCTGGAAAGGTGAACTAAATCTGAGGAAATTCAATCACAACACAACCATATTTATCATTTGCTCTGGCTTCTTGTATATGAGCCTATATTTAACGCTACAACTGACTGGCCTGTACACATGTCTAAGCTGCCCCAGTGTGCCACAAAGAACATGGTAGGACATTGGTATTGCTTAGGGTTGAGGAAGGCATTCTGTGGTTTTGTGCTTCCCCACAAGCTACTCATCTAATCCAAGAAAAATCCCAGGTATTTCTTTTCCACACAGCTTTCCCTAACCTTGACAGAAACCAAGATCCTTCAAGAGTCAAGATAATTCTTAGGTAGGCAAGTAGGGAGGAATATATCAATTTACAGAGGAATAAAAATCAGACTATTATTCTTAGTTTTCTTGCATTTTCCATAGGCTCCTCTTATCTTACCTCAGTGTCATTAACTCCAACCACAATGAAGAGAGCTGCATACTGTCGATATATCAGCTTAAAATCCTTAAATTCAATGAAAGAGCACTAGAAAAAAACACAATTAGATATTAATTGCTATAGTTGACAAGTATTTTTAATTTTTTTAATGTTTATTCATTTTTGAGAGACAGAGTCAGAGCATGAGCACGGGAGGGGCAGAGAGAGAGGGAGACACAGAATCTGAAGCAGGCTCCAGGCTCTGAGCTGTCAGCAGAGCCTGACTCAGGACTTGAACCCACAAACCACGAGATCATGACCTGAGCTGAAGTCGGACGCTCAAATGACTGAGCCATCCAGGTGCCCTGACAACAAGTATTTCTTCAAAATGGCATGCATAATTTCTAGGTTCTGATTTCAGTATTGGGTCAACATATTCCTAGAAATCTACAATTTAAAAATGTTAAACAATCTTTGTTGGTTGCCTCTTCACAATATTCAGGGGACTATGGAAGCATCTCTAGCGGGAGGCAGAGAAGGGGTCTAGAAAAAAAGGCTCTGAGCATCCACGTGGGTTCCCCCTGAACTCCTTCTCATTCCTTTGCTTTGCTCTGTGTGGAAGTCAGCAGGCAAAGGTACCAGACTGCCCCCAACATGAAAATAAGCCAACATGACAAAGATTTTCTTCTTTCCATTTCCGCTAGGCTCTTTTGGAAGCAATCAGAGGTTTAGTTTTGTCCTATTTAAAACCAGTGAACAGCCAAATATACACGGCATACATACATGTATGTATCAAGAAAAATCTTGATTTCTTTTTTCTAGACCCATGAAAAGAATCAATGTAGACTCTTATATAAATTATTTAAAATCTTGGCTTTTGTGGCGCAGATGATAGTCAAAATCTCCCATTGTAAACATTGCTTCCTAGGAGTTAATAACTAGTTTACCACCACTGACTTGTGAATAAAACAACTCCCTCCCCATTCATCTCTCTACTACATCCATTGTACAAAGGGTGTTGGGAAGGCACTGGGTAGACAGAAATTGGACAGCAGGCTAACAGCACATTGTTGCCCTTTCTTTGGACTGTTGGGTGTGCTTGACCAAATGTGATTGAACATGAACTGTATGGCTTTTTGCACTGGCATAATCGCTTCTGGTACCCGAATTGCTCTTGGTGTACCTGGAGATGAAGTGGTAAGTTTTAATTGTGAAATTTCTTCCATAGGAAAGTCATTTGAGAATCTAAAATGGAGGCATTTGAGGCTCTTATTTAAAATTAGGATAGGGGCACCTGGGTGGCCCAGTCAGTTGAGCGTCTGACTTTTGAATTCAGCTCAGGTCATGATCCGAGGGTTGTGGGATCAAGCCCCATGTCGGGCTGTGCGCTGAACATGGAGCCTGCTTGAGATTCTCTCTCTCTCTCTCTCTCTCTCTCTCTCTCTCTCTGTCCCTCCCCCTTTCTCTTTCTCTCTCAAATTAAAAAAAAAGAAATAAAATTATGATAAAAGAAGTACAGGACCGTTCTGCAGCTTTTGTTCACTATAGAGCCAGTGTGATTTCTGCTCAGTTGGATCTTTCAAAGAAATACATCCTAGTTGAAAGAACTGAAAAACATTTTTCAAAGCCTCTCAGGAGTTTCTGACATAAAACAACAACAACAACAACAACAACAAAAAGACAAAACAACAGCAACAACAACAAAACAACGAAGTAAGTACCTTTGTGGATAACATAAAAACTAAGCTGAGATTGTGTTACTTCAGTGCCTAATTATCCCAAAGCCCAGGGAGTTCCTTTTAAAATCTAAAATTGGGGCGCCTGGGTGGCGCAGTCGGTTAAGCGTCCGACTTCAGCCAGGTCACGATCTCACGGCCCGTGAGTTTGAGCCCCGCGTCAGGCTCTGGGCTGATGGCTCAGAGCCTGGAGCCTGTTTCCGATTCTGTGTCTCCCTCTCTCTCTGTCCCTCCCCCGTTCATGCTCTGTCTCTCTCTGTCCCAAAAATCAATAAACGTTGAAAAAAAAAAAAAAAAAATCTAAAATAATTTAGAATGCTTCAAAATTATGTAACAGTATATTCATTCCAAAGCATGTATTTCCAAGGGTAACCTATCAGTGAAAATAGTGCCTGAAATTGTGCAGCGCCTGCATTCTGCAGAAAGATTCAACAGGAATACTTCTGGAGTTTGTTTATGTTTACTTAAAGTATGTGGCTATTAACACGGCCCTTTAATAGTTTCTGTTCCCTTTAGACAACTAAATGAGGCGGTGTGTGCCATGGCAGGCCAAAGTGGTAATTCAAAGAGGACTCTGAGATGTTGAGACTGGAAAATCAATTTAGAAGCCAAGGGAAACACAGTTCCAACATGTAACTTCTGAGCACAGATGGACCTTAATATTTTAAGACTTAGCAGGGGTTCCCACAGGCAGCCTTTCTACATATGCTGTGAAACGGAGAAGTCGCAAAATTAATGGGCGATTTAAACAAGCTTTCTGATTTTGCTGCACTTTGTTCAGTGATTTTCAGTGGACTCAAAGTTTAGGACCTGCATTCAGTAATTATCCAAGTAAACTTCTTTGTAAAAATGAACTCAGTTTTTAAAATTCCTATTCGTTATTATTTTAATGATTTTATTTAACCTCAATTTTGACAGAATGGATAGATTTACTATTTTCTATTAATTTTTAACTTCCACTTACTCCATCTACATCATAACACAAGACAAGTTCCAATCAAATTTGTTGTTTTTTTATTTTATTTTTTAAAGTTTATTTATTTTTTATTTTTATTTTTTTTTGAGAGAGAGAGGAGACAGAGTGCGAGTAGGGGAGGGGCAGAGAGAAAGGGAGACACAGAATCCGAAGGAGGTTCCAGGCTTTGAGCTGTCAGCACAGAGCCCGATGAGGGGCTTAATCCATGAACCGTGAGATCATGACCTGAACTGAAATCAGACACTTAACCAACTGAGCCACCCAGGCACCCCAAATTTGTTTTGTTTTTAAGTCACTAGTTCTAGTATTACGTTGGTATTAAGTTTATAAAAACGATAAGCAGAAAAAAAATTACACTTCACGTGAGGATCATATTGTCATCCTCTGGCACCAAGTCTGTCTCGAGTGCTCACCTCTATACCAATCATCTGACCTTCGTCCCTTGGCTTAAAGAAAGCCACCTGCTAGAGACACTCCTGAGAGTTGTAAGGGCTAAATTCATATGAACAAAAAAAAGAAGATATGTCTATTAGCTGGAATAAATTTGAGCTGCCACTTCCACAGTGCATTGAGACAAATATGCTGGCCTAAATAAGAACTCAAGATGTTTCCTGGTTCTCCTTGTTTGTATTTTCCTTAAGGGGATATAAAGAGAGCTATGCTTCAGTCTTCATGTCACTTCATTTGTTATTTTCCCTAATAGCTATGGAAAGAATGTAGTTCAAAGAAAACGATGGCCCTCGAGACTCAGTAATAACAGACCTGCCATTGACAAGTTGAATACAGAGATAAAAGAGAGAATCAGAAACTTACTTGTTCATTGGATCGGGAGAGACAGCTCCTTATGACTTCCGTTTCCAGAAGTGTACGCTTATTAATCTCCACATGTTCATAGTATTTAGAAAGTCGGGTCTGCCCTTGTTTATTCACCATGAGGAAAAATTTTATCATTTTTCCTGGCCAGTATTTTTCCGGAGAGTTCAAAAGTTATGTCAAGGGGTATCTGAAACTAGAACCTGAGGGATGAAAGAACAACGAAAAGGTGAGATCAGTCCTCAAAGAATAGTATTAAATGTGTTCTACATATGAAGCAGAAGTAAATAAAATGTGATCTGATAATACTGATCTTTACTTCTATTAATTAAATGAGGTTTTAATAAGTAACTAAACATACATTTTCATTAGTTATCTTCCAAAACATAATTTTGAGTCTCCACAGTCCTTCTACTCCTATTTGTTCATTTGATTCATCATTTTTTTTTTTTTTGGCGCCAACTATGTGTCAAGTACTAAGAGATTACAAAGAGGAAGAAGCAGTGATTTTTTTTTTGCAATGTTTAGAACATTTTTAAAATTTTTTAAACATGTTTATTTACTTTTGAGAGAGAGAGACAGGGCACAAGCAGAAGAGGGGCAGAGAGAGAGGGAATAGAACATTTTATTAAAGTACAAAACTGCTGGCATTAAGTGAAATAGAAAAACACAGTAAATATATACAGAAACATTGATCACACCACTCAAGTCATACACACGTAAAAATGCAGAAAGGTCTTAAAAAGTTCAGAAGTTGAAAATTATGGAGATTTCCCAAAATGGATAGAACTGCTCACTGCTGAGTATGGCACTGATATAAGACCTTCTGAGTGAATGCCGTCCCTTACTTTCTGTAATCCAGTACTGCCTGGAAATGTGTTCCTTGGGAGATTCAGACTTGGAGCCATCCTGAGAGGACAAGTTAAGAGTTGACATAGGTCTAACTTGTGGTCTGATTTTCTTCATCCTACCGACTGTGTTGAGGTTATAAGGACACAGCCAGGCTATTTTTCTTCAGCTTCTGCTAATATTCAAAAGGATATGAAGAATATAAGCAATTTCTCATTGCTTGACCAAAATTCAGCACATGAAAGGCAGAGTGGAGGGTATTTGTACTAGAACTATAAAGTTCTGTCTGATGGAAAATTAAGAAGTAGTGATTTCTGATCTTCTGATCTTTACCCCTAGCAAAGGTCCCAGGTAGGTAAACAAGTAATAGCAGTACAAGGAGATGAGTTGTGATGGGGACAGGTATACTTCTATGGTACACAGAAGGGAGGGATAGGGAACATCATGGGAGAGTTGGAAATGGCTTCCCAGGGAAGGGGCATTTAAGCAAGATCTTGAAGAATGAGGGACTGTGGGGCAGAGAAAACAGGGGTAGCTTTGTAAAGTTCACTGCAGATGTAGTTCAGGGGGCAAGCATAATAGTTGCAGGAAATTGAGCTGCTCACATAAAATAAAGTTGGCTTTAGAAGTCACACTAAGGAATGTGAACTTTATTTTATGGACAGTGGAGACAAGATCTAGAGTGAACTTTTCTTTCCTCAATGTTGGAAGCCATAGTAGTAATCTCCACTCTTTGCCAAAGTCCCCCCATAAGGCCCTCTAACAAGTCCTATGTAAGGTCCTACATCAAGCAATTTACATATTTTCTTTATTCTCACAATTATCTGAGTCAGGTACTTGTGTTATCCCCATTCTAAGGCCAAGCAAATTGAAGTTTAGGGATGTTAAACACCCATAGTCTCTATATTACTTTGGGTCAGAAATGAGGTGCAGCTCAGAGGTCAAGCTCATGCACAGATCCCTGACACCTGCTAACTTGTCCTTATCACTCAAGGGTTCATGCTTGCAGTTTTATTTCTAACTCAGGTGTATTGAATCTCATGCTTGTTCTTCCTATACTTATTCTGTATTTTGAAATGATCAGTGCAAAAGAGCACAATATTGACAATGACTAGTGCTCCTTTCTCTTCTTTTCTTCCCTCCCTCCCTCTCTCTCTTTCTTTCTTGTTTTAATGTTTATTTATTTTCAAAAGAGAGACCAGAGCGCAAGCAGGGGAGGAGCAGAGAAAGAGGGAGACAGAGAATCCAAGGCAGGCTCCAGGCTCTAAGCTGTCAGCACAGAGCCTGACACTGGGTTTGAACCCACAAACTGTGAGATCATGACCTGAGCCAAAGTCGGACGCTCAGCCAACTGGCCAGTGCTTCTTTCATTATGAGTATCAGAACTACCTCACTGACTCACCTGCCAGTATCATATTCACATTTTGGAATATCCTTGAAAATTCAGTGCAAAAGACCAAGGTTAATAATAGTTCTTAAATGAACTTGTAAAATTTGGAATAATTCTACAGAGAAAGTTGCAACAGATTATGGGATAATTCTTAGACTAAGTTTTGTGTTATTTTTTGCCCTCCCAGTTCATCTCATTTCCTGAACCCTATCAGACAGGTGGTTATCTCACAACAATTCCAAACATTAAGAGCTAGAAAGAGCCAGGCCCAGTCTGGCAAAGCCTGGGCTACTGTGTTCATTCAGGGTGCAGAACAGGATGTTATCTAGACCCAGCTGGGGACATGGCAGCTGTGCCAGTGGGGGGGAAGGGCTGTGGTCATTCACTCCCTTTTCCAGGAAGATAGGCTCACTACTGTAGGTGGGATTGCAACATACTCTGTTTAGTCATTTGGTATTAAGGGCTGCTTTTCTTCTCACAAATTACTGCCAGTAAATTATGGCCAGCAACTAGTAAATTAAGCTATCACCCATTCTTTTAGTCCCTTTTAGCAAAGTTAGCAAAGTTTAAAACAATCTTCAGGGCATCTGGGTGGCTCTGCCGGTTAAGCATCCAACTTCGGCTCAGGTCATGATCTCACAGTTTGTGGGTTCAAACCCTGCATCAGGCTCTGTGCTGACAGCTCAGGGCCTGGAGCCTGCTTTGGATTCTGTGTCTCCCTCTCTCTCTGCCCCTTCCCGGCTCACGCTCTGTCTATCTCAAAAATAAAGAAACATTTAAAAAAATTAAAACAATCTTCACAAAAGTTAGAAATTACAGTCCTAGACTCTGGATTCCAGCTGCCAGGTAGAAGAAAATAAAATATTGTCACAAAGGTACTCATGGCCAAACCTTTGCCTCTAAATGTCTTGGTTGCATTAAGTGGTAAAATGAGATGTAAAATGATCACATTGAGATGATACACCAACAGATCAAATTGGTTTCTACCTTAACAAGCACAGCATTCCTTCCCACTGACTTCAAGAGCAAGGATGGCAAACAAGGGCGTGTTGAATTGACAGTCATTAGGATGCAAGTCTTGAAAATAGTAGCTGAAGGCATCTAAAGACTCAAATACATCATCTTTTTTTTTTCCTGCATGCTCATAAACAATTACACAATTTATAACTGTAGGGTTACACAGTGGTAATAGTGGCCAAGCAAAACTGTAAACTCTATTATAAAATACACAATGCCAAAATATACAATGTGGAGACTCAGAGACAAGTACATGTTTGAGAACAGAAGATGAATGCTTTAAGCAACTATCCTGGTTACTCATCATGAGGGAGGAGGGAAGTCAAATAATTATGAAACTCAGGTAGGGCAGTAAGGAAAGAATATGCTTAGACAAGTGCTGGGAGTGGCCAGGGAGCAGGTATGAACTTCCTGTGTTTATAAAACTCTGCATTCAGCAACACACAAAGCTGGGGAAGATGTTTGATTACCAGAAGTTAGGGGATTCCATGCCCAAGAGCCTGTGTGAATCAAGGATGAATGAAGAAGGGAAATTTCATTGGGGAAAGCATTATGCAAAGGGTGCTAGGATGCCTAAAGGCCAAGATGAGGGAGGCTGGTAGAGTCGTAGTAGAATATGAGCAGATCAATGTCCCAAGACCCCATATGATGGAAACTGAATGCCTACAGAAAAGACAGACTGGAAAGATTGAAATACATACTGAATTGGGCATCACTGTCATATTTCTGATGGTGTAGTCTGGGAGTTAGAACTGGAAGAGTCTTTACAAACTGTCCTATCCAAAGATGACAAATAGATTTCAACTTGGGTGCCAACTGTGACTAACTGTATTAGCTGCTTTGAGCACCATGTTGGGAAGGATTCTGGAACTGTTCAGGTTCAAAGATGCCTTGAATGATTAGTAATGTCAGTTGTGGGTTAGGAAGCAGGGTGTGGCAACATATGCACCTCACATCTGTCTTCCCCAATGTGCACTCCCTTCATTTTGCAGATGGGAAAACTGATAATCTGAGATGTAGAGTGAAGTCCTGAATTCGGGTCTCCTGACTTAGAATATAATGCTCTCTTTATCACATTGCCTCTATGCCTTGCTCAGTGTATTAGTGTCATTAGTGTTCATTTAAACTAAATAAGAATCAACTTTAGGTAGCTCTGGGAACAATCAAGTCAATTTCTCTAATGCTGCTGCACAATTTGGGAAATACCAAACTATGACAATGCATGAAAATGGTAGAGTATGAAGTTTCTAGAAATGAAAGTGGTATTTGATGATGGCTAATATCCTTTCTAGCTCCAGATTATTCTAGTACACACACACACACACACACACACACACACACACACACACATAATATTAGACAAAAACAATCTTGCCCCCATAAAAGTGATTGAAATAAAATCCTCCAAGTTAAGAAGCAAATTTCCACCAGGAAAACATAAAGTCCTCATACAGCATAATAGTAAAAATGTATGCATTGGGGCTTCACAGTTAGTTTTGTGATCCTGGGCAAGTTACTAATCTTTTAGTACTCAGTCCATGGTACAATTGGAATAACAATAGTACTTTCCGGGTTGTGAGGATTAGAGGAGTTTTTGTGTGTGTGTGTGTGTGTGTGTGTGTGTGTGTGTGTGTGTGTGTGTGTGTTTTAAACATTAACATTTTATTTTATTTTTACATTTTTTTTAGTTTGTTTTATTTTGAGAGAGAGAGGGAGGGAGAGAGTGGAGGAGGGGCAGAGAGAATCCCAAGCAGGCTCCGTGCCCAGCATGGAGCCCACTACCCTGGGATCATGAACCAAAATCAAGAGTTGGACACTTAACCCACTGAGCCACCCAGGCGCCCCAGTATATGTGATGTTCTTAAAACAGTGTTTGCCAGTTAGGTGCTATATAGGTGTTAGCAAATGTTATTATGATAATATATCACCTTTTTTCTTCAGTGAAGCCTTTCCTGCTTATCCCAATCCCCTCTTTTTTTTTTTTTTTCAAGTATATTCATTTATTTTGAGAGAGAGAGTGTGTGTGCATGCGCTAGCGAGCACAGGGAACGGAGGGGGAGAGAGGGAGAGAGGGAGAGAGAGAGACAGAGAGAGAGAGAGAGAGAGAGAGAGAGAGAGAGAGAATCCCAAGCAAGCTCCCCACTCTTGGTGGGGAGCCTGACACAGGGCTCAAACCCACAAACATGTGAGATCACGACTGAGCCGAAATCAAGAGTCAGATGTTTAACCGACTGAGCCACCCAGGTGTCCCCCAGTCCCCTCTTTCTAACCATAAAGAGCTGGCTATTTTCTCCTTGAACTCATTACTGTATCTTATAAAACTTGTCATCCTGTATAATCATTATTTCATTACATGCTGAGCTGCCCTACAAGACCAGTGATTTCACTTTTTCATTGTGACAGTAAGAGATGTATTTTGCATTGTGACCCAGCATACAGGTACATATATATCTGATTCAAGTATATACGAAGTTTACCAAACAACACCTACCCATACTATATGTATTGTACTCTAGTGATTTCTATGACATTTTATAAAAAATGTAGTTGTGAGGTATTTGGGTTACACAAGATATATGGATTTTTCAAAACTTACCAAATGTACATTAAAGATTCATGAATTTAGTGGTGCCTAGGTTGCTCAGTTGGTTAAGCCCCTGACTTCAGCTCAGGTCATGATCTCACAGTTCATGGGTTCGAGCCCTGCCTGGGGCTCTGTGCTGATATCTCAGAGCCTGGAGCCTGCTTTGGATTCTGTCTCCCTGTCTCTGCCCCTCCCTCTCTTGTGCTCTGTCTCTCACTCTCTCAAAAATTAAAAAAAAATTTAAAAAAATTCATGTATTTAAAAATTTTTTTTTCAACGTTTTTTATTTATTTTTGGGACAGAGAGAGACAGAGCATGAACGGGGGAGGGGCAGAGAGAGAGGGAGACACAGAATCGGAAACAGGCTCCAGGATCCAGGCCATCAGCCCAGAGCCTGACACGGGGCTCGAACTCACAGACCGCGAGATCGTGACCTGGCTGAAGTCAGACGCTTAACCGACTGCGCCACCCAGGCGCCCCGAAAAATTCATGTATTTTATATAAATTTTACATAAAAATAAACTAATACTTTAGTTAATGATATTCATGTATTTGGGAGAAGTATATTGATATCTATAGTTTACTTTGAAATGCACCAAAAAACTAAGATAAATTAATGGATGGATAGAGAAATAATAGATGGTTAGATACATGATAAAGTAATATAGTAAAATGTTAATGGTAGAATCTTGGTGGTGAACATACACAAATTCACTGTGCAATTCTTTCAACTTTGTAGTGTATTTGAAAACTGTTGCAATGAAATATTGAGGAAAAATGCTAGTTGTGGGACACTGTTTTTTTTAAATTCATATATTTAGAGCAGTTTTAGATTTATAGAAAAAATTGCAAAGACAGTACAGAGTTCCCATATACCCATACCCCATTTCCCTTATTATTAACATCTTATGTTACAATTAATGAATAGCAATACAGTACATGATTATTAACTGAAGTCTATACTTTATTCACATTTCCTTATTTTTTACCAAATGCCCTTTTTCTGCTCCAGGACCCTATCTAGGATACCACATTATACTTAATCTTCATGTCTCCTTAAAGTTCTCTTGGTGCTGACAGTTTTTCAGGTTTTTGATGACCTTGACAGTTTTTTATTTATTTATTTTTTTTTAATTTTTATATATTTTTGAGAGAGAGAGAGAGAGAGAATGAGCAGGGGAGGGGCAGAGCGAAGGAGACACAGAATCTGAAGCAGGCTCCAGGCTCCGAACTGTCAGCACAGAGCCCAATGCGGGGCTTGATTTCATGAACCCTGAGATCATGACCTGAGCCTAAGTCGGACTCAACTAACTGAACCACCCGGGTGCCCCGATGACCTTGAGAGTTTTAAAAAATACTGGTCAGGTATTTTATAGAATGTCCTTCTGTTGGGTTTGTTTGATGTTTTACTCATGATTAGACTGGTTATGGGTTTTGGGGAGGAAGACCATAGAGGTAAATTGATATTTTCATCACAACATGTGAAAGGCACATACTATCAACATAATCTATCACTGTTGATATTGACCTTGGTCACCTGGCTGAGATAGTTTTTGTCAGGTTTCTCTACTGTAAGTTTATTCCCCCCTTTGTATACTGTACTTTTTCGAGGGAAGTCATTATATGTAGCCTAAATTTAAGGGGTGGAAAGTTATGTTCCATCTCTTTGAGGGAGAAGTACCTATGTAAATTATTTGGAATTCTACTGCACAGGAGTTCTGTCTATTGTACCTATTTATTTATTTATTAAATCACTTGTTTGTATCAATAGAAACTCATGGATATTTTATTTTATACTTTGGGTTATAATTCAGTATGACCCACTGATTTTTAATTTCAGAAGTCACTAGAGACCTGTGGCCCAAAAGTTTGAAAAACACTATACTAGAACATGAACTTGTGGGTAGGGTCCATATCTTATTTCAGATTTTGCACAGTGCCTAGTATATAGAGAATATCCAATAAATGTTTACTGAATGAATGAAATAATAATCATATAAGTATTCAAACAAAGCAGACATATAAATTACCCTGGTACCCTAATTCCTGCCCCAAAGCCTGTCAGTTTTCTCAAAGAAAACCAGTGTTTTTACCTTTAGTGTATATCTTTCTGGAGTTTCTATACATTTACATGTAAACATGCATGCAAGTATGGCAACTGTATTTTTTAAACCTAAGTGTAAACAAAGTATATCAAGAGGTTAGCCAAGTGTTTATTCTCTTCTGGTAGCTTTAAATGAACCAGGTCCACTCACAAAGCCCTGGCTGGATCCTACAAAAAGGCACTAAAGAGATATGTTTTGGAATTCATCAGGAGCACCTCCTGTTGAATCATTCTAGCTCAGGCTTTCCTGGGTCTTTGTCCTCTTGGATCCGGTGCCTTGGCTCCCATTCTTTCTCTGGCCTTAGTTCTTAATGACCTGGCTTGGAGTTCTGCAATCTTCCAGGACTTGACCTTTGGTATTTGCCCTCTGGCTGTAACCCCTGAAGCCTTTGGCACCCAGCCCTTGCTCTGTCAACTGGGAGTAAAAGGCAGCTTACAGAGAGGCGGTGGAAGATTAAATGGGGTAAATAATGTAATTCTTGTAAAACATTTAACACACTGACTTCTTTCATTTCCTCTCATTGTGTATTTTTTTTTTTTCAACGTTTTTTTTTTATTTATTTTTGGCACAGAGAGAGACAGAGCATGAACGGGGGAGGGGCAGAGAGAGAGGGAGACACAGAATCGGAAACAGGCTCCAGGCTCTGAGCCATCAGCCCAGAGCCTGACGCGGGGCTCGAACTCACGGACCGCGAGATCGTGACCTGGCTGAAGTCTGACGCTTAGCCGACTGCGCCACCCAGGCGCCCCTCATTGTGTATTAAACTGGAAAGACATGCTAAGATTATAAGGAAACAGGTGTCTGTATACATTGTTAGTGGTCCCTTAAATCGTTACAAATTTTCTACAGTGTAACCTGATACAATTTAACCAAAAAAAAAAAAATCATGAAAATTATTCTACCTTTTAACTCAAGCATTTCAGTCTTGAGAATCTATCCTAAGGTATAATTTAAAATCCATACGCATGAAAAAATACCAACATTATTTATAATAGTTATAAATGAAACAAGCTCAGATACTACAGAGAACCAAGTGTTAAATGAACACCAACTTGATGTATTTTAACCATTAAAATAAATACGCAGACTTTGCAGAAAAATGGGAAAATGTAGATAAAATAATGTTAAGTCACAAATTAGAACACCAAATTCTATACCCACATGGATTACTATTATGTAAAAGCAAGATCTGAATAAAGATTATAGAGACTGGATAGATGGGGTGCCTGGGTGGCTCAGTTGGTTAAGCATCCAACTCTTGATTTCACCTCAGGTCATGATCTCACGGTTTGTGAGTTTGGGTTCTGCACTGACAATGTGGAGCTTGCTTGGTATTCTTCTCTCTCTTTCTGCCCCTCCCCTGCTCATGCTCTCTCTCCCTCAAAAGAGAAAAAAGAAAAAAAAGATTATAGAGACTAGACAGAAATCATATAAAAATAAGAAATGAAACAAAAAAAGAAAAGAAAAAGATTAAACAGATGAACCTTGGAAACATTCTGCTAACTGAAAGAAGCCAATCACAATGAAAATATATTGCATGATTCCACTTATATGAAATGTCCAGAATGGGAATATCTGTAGAGATAGTAAGTAGATGAAGGGTTGCCAGGGATGGGAGTTTGGGATGGGAGGTGTGATGGTTACACAAGTGTGAGTATATAAAAGCCATTGAATTGCACACTTTATTTATTTGAGAGAGAGAGAGAGGGCATGAGTGTGTGAGAGGGGTAGAGAGAGAGAGGGAGAAAGAGAGAATCCCACACAGGCTCTGCACAATCAGCGGGGAGCCCAACGTAGGGCTCAAACCAAGGAACTGGGAGATCATGACCTGAGCCCAAGTCGAGAGTCGGATGCTCAATTGCCTGGGCCACCCAGGTGCCCCTGAATTGTATACTTTAAATGGGTGACTTGTATAGTACGTGAATTATATCTCAATAAATCCTGTTAAAAAAGAGATAGACCAGACAATCTGGAAGAGCTCCCAGTGGACAAAGCTGGAACAATCTGGATAACAAATAACAGTATCGGATTATTATCCAAAGTATAAAATAAGTACACATGAGTACATACTGATAAATACACGATTGAATAAATAAATAAACAGGACAGAAGAATCCCACATACAGGTTTCCCCCAGCTATCTGAAAGTAGAATGTTCCTTGGAAACCTTTACTAAGCCGAAACGGTGGTAAAGCAAAGAAGCAATTACCATTAATGTATACGGGAAAAATTTTGAGCATTCCCAGACACAAAAAAGTAACCTCTTTTAGGTTTTTCTGATGCCTAAGGGATGTAAAAAATAAATCGAGAGAAAGCACGGATCCTCGGAGACACAGTCCGAAGCTCTGGTGGCTTGATGCTGGCATGTGGAATGTAGCTGCCAAGGAAGGAACTTGGTGGGGCCACTCTTGCTGCTTGAGGTGTGCTGCCTCTGTGACTGCTCACTGCAACACAGATGCTCGACACTCTTTTGTCATAAACATGAAATGCTCTTTGGATTTCTTTCAGTTAATGACAACAGGTACTAATGTAGATCTTTCCTAAAAGCAAAATCTTACTAATAGAAGGAGATACCTGTATGTATGTTGATACTCTCTCCTCCAGGAAGTCCTCCAGGGAGCTTAATTTCTCCCACCCATTGGAAGGTGACCTGGACTTAGTGACTCACTTCCAAAGGACAGCATATGGAAGTGGAAAACAGGAACCTCACAGTAGAGAAACCTGGCACACACCGCCTTAACCAAGTGATGAAGGCTAACATCATCAGTGGCGTCATGTCCCCCTGATATGAGGTGATGAGAAAAGTATTTCATCTCTGTGGTGTTCTTCCCCAAACCCATAACCCCATTCTAATCATGTGAAAATACATTAGACAAAACCAAATTAAAGGACATTCTAAAAAATATCTGACCTGTGTTTCCCAAAACTGTAAAGATCAGGAAAAACAAGGGAAATGTGAGAAACCATTACAGATCACAGCAGATTAAGGAGATAATGGTGACCACACGCAATGTGGTATTTTGGAAGAGAACAAGGACATCAATAAAAAATTGGTGAGGGGCACCTGACTGACTCATTCAGAAAAGGATGCAATTCTTCATCTTGGGGTTGTAAATTTGAGCCCCACGTTGGGCGTAGAGATTACAAATAAATAAATAAACAAACAAACAAACTTAGAAAGTTAATAATAATGCTACCCATGTTGGTTTTTTAGATGTGATAAATATACCAAAGATGAAATGACAACATTAGAGGAAATGGGTCTGGTATTCAGAAATTCTCTATCTTTGCAACTCTTTCATAAATCTAAAATGATTCCAAATAAAAAGCTTACTCTTTAAAAAGGAGAGGGGTGGGGTGCCTGGGTGGCTCACTCAGGTAAGCATCTGACTTGAGCTCAGTTCATGATCTCATGGTTTGTGGGCCTGAGCCCCACATCAGGCTCTATGCTGACAGCTGGGGAGTTTGGAGCCTGCTTCAGATTCTGTGTCTCCCTCTCTCTCTGCCCCTTCCCCACTTGCACTCTCTCTCTCTCTCTCCTCTTAAAAATAAATAAACATTAAAAAAAAATAAGAGGGGTGTCTGAGTGGCTCAGTCAGTTAAGCTGCCAAGTCTTGATTTCAACACAGTTAATGATCCGAGGGTTGTGGGATTGAGCCCTCCATTGGCTCTGCGCTAAGCATGGAGCCTGCTTGAGATTCTCTCTCTCTCTCTCTCTCTCTCTCTCTCTCTCCCTCTCTCTCTCTCTCTCTCTCTCTCTCCCCCCCCCCGCCCTTGCCCCTCTTGTTTCCATGTGCTCTCTCTCTAAAATAAAATTTTTAAAAAATTTGGGGGGGGGGGGAGGCGCCTGGGTGCCTCAGTCGGTTGAGCATCCAACTTCAACTCAGGTCATGATCTCACGGTTGGTGAGTTCGGGCCCCGTGTCAGGCTCTATGCTGACAGCTCGGAGCCTGGAGCCTGCTTCAGATTCTGTCTCCCCCCACCTCTGCCCCTCCTCCACTCATGTTCTGTCTCTCTGTCTCTCTCTCTCTCTCTCAAAAATAAAATAAACATTAAGATTTTTTTTTAATAAAAAAATTTCTTTTGTAAGGGGAGAGGGGTGCCTGGTTGGGTCAGTCAGAAGAGAATGCGACTCTTGATCCTGGGGTCATGTATTAGAGTGAAGAGGGTTTGTTTGTTGGTGTGTCTGTGTGTATAAGTCTATGTCATATTGGCTATATTAGTTATATTTGCTTATTGCTTAAATATCTAAATTTTTATCAGTATATTAAGGATATTTAGGTATGAGGTTTATTTTTATTAACATTCTCAATAATTACACTTCAGGCTTTCCTATTTTCTTTTATCTAAGAGGCATACTAATTTTAATAGATGGTGTGTGTGTGTGTGTGTGAGTGTGTGTCAAGGTATATGTTCCATAAATGGCTTAGTCTGCTCTTTGGTCAAACTCTGTTCTGACCTGGATAACCTCTGGCTCCCAGTAATTCTTCTGCCACACATCACCATTTGGGAGCTTTTCCCTTCTTTTCCCCTAGCTCAGGGTTCAGAAAAGCTTTTCCTGCAAAGGGCCAGGTAGTATTTTAGGCTCTGAGGGCCATATGGTCTCTCTCTCAACTAGTTACTCTGCTACTGCAGAATGAAAGCAGCCCACATGATATAAATAATATGTAAAGCCATGGGTGTAGCGTGTTCCAAGAAAACTTTATTTATAAAAGTCAGCAACTGGATGTGGTCTGCCGGCTATAGTCTGCTCTGCTATAGACCAATGCTTATCAAATTTAATGAGCACACAAATCCCTTGGGGGAGCTTGTTAAAATATAGAACCTGATTTAGTAGGTCTGGAGCAGGAACCATACATGGAGTGGCAAAGCATAGAAGACTCATTAAAGTGCACACCTACAAGGTCATGAAGTTTACCTTTCTCAACATCAAGTTAGACTAAATAACAAGAACTGAGTGCTTACCAGGTACAAGACAGCAAGGAACAGAGTAAACAGAAACACAGGTGTGATGACAATTTCTTTAATTTGGTCATAGCTCTTAAACCATAGAATGCTGGATTGAGGGGGCAAGCTTTTATTTTTTTAAAAATAAGTTTATTTCGAGAGAGGGACAGTGTGAGCAGGGGAGGGGCAGAGAGAGAGAGAGAGAGAGAGAGAGAGAGAGAGAGAGAAAATCCCAAAAAGCTCCGTGTTGCCAGCACAGAGCAAGAGGTGGGGCTTGAACTCACGAAACCATGAGATCATGACCTGAGCTGAAACTACGAGTCAGACACTTAACTGACTGAGCCACCCATGCACCCTGAGGGGGCAAGCTGTCTTGACATGTCACCCCACATGTCCTCAGTTTCATCAGGTGCTCTGGCTAGCTGGTCTCATCCCTTATGGCTTCAGCTGGTCTCTCTCAAAGCTGTACATATTTTGGAATATAATGACATTTCCAGGAAGCAGACAACCATTCTTTTGTCAAGAATTCACTAGTAGCTGACTAGGGCACCTGGGTGGTATTCAACTCTTGATTTTGGCTCAGGTCATGATATTACGGTTCATGAGATAGAGCTCTGTGTTTGGCTCTGCGCTGACAGTGCAGAGCCTGCTTGGGATTCTCTCTCTCTCTCTCTCTCTCTCTCTCTCTCTCTCTCTCTCCTCCTCCCCCACTTCCTCTCTCTCTCAAAATAAAGAAACATTAAAAAAAAAAAGAATTTACTAGTAGTTGACTAGAATATTTCATTTAACCTCAAGAAATTACAACAATGCATTTAGTCCTTCACATTTCACCATGACACAAAACCAACTCAAAATAGGTCAGACTTAAATATAAGAAGTAAAACTATAAAACTTTTTTTAAGTTGTTTAAATATTTTTTTTATGTTTATTTATTTTGGAAAGAGAGAGAGGGTGTGAGCAGGGGACGGGCAGGGAGAAAGGGAGACACAGAATCCAAAGCAGGCTCCAGGCTCTGAACTATCAGCACAGAGTCTGATGTGGGGCTTGAACGCACAGACTGTGAGATCATGACCTGAGCCGAAGTCAGATGCTCAACCAACTGAGCCACCCAGGCGCCCCTTAACTATAAACTTTTAGAAGAAACAGATTTGAGACCAAAAGAACAATCTGTAAATAGAAAAAAATTGATAAACTTTTTTTAAGTTTATTTATTTTGGGACAGAGGGAGAGAGGGAGAGAGAATCAATGTGGGGCTCAATCTTACGAAGGAAGAGATCATGATCTGAGCCAAAATCAGTTGGACACGTAACCGACTGAGCCACCCAGCCCCTAATAAGCTGGATTTTATTATACTAGAAAATTTGTACTTCAAAAGACACCATTAAGAAAATGCAAAGTCACAGACTGGGCGAAATTATTTGCAAATCAAATATGTAATAAAGGACTTGTATTTACATGAAAGACTCCTTACTAGCAAGACAAGCAACACAACTGAAAAAATGGACAATTTGAAAGTACATGTGAACAAAGAGGACATGCGAATTGCTAATAAGTACATGAAAGAATGTTCAACATCGTTAATCCTTAGGAAAATTCAAATTAAAACCACAACAAGATACCATTTCACACCTAACTTGAGTGGCTATAATAAAAAAGAGAAAATAACGAGTGCTGGCCAGGATGTAGAGGCACTGGAACCCCAAAGCAGTGCTGATGGGAAAGTAAATGTTACTGCCACTTTGGAAAACAATTTGGCAGGTTTAAAAAACTCCAACACAAATCTACCATATCATCTAGCCATTCTACTTTTAAGTATAAGCCAAAGAGAAATGAAACTACACCCGCAGAAAACTTGCACGTGAATGTTCACAGAAGCATTATTCGTAATAGCCAAAAAGTGGAAACAACCCAAATGTCCACCAGCTAATGAATGGATAAACAAAATATGGTATATCTACATACAATGGAAAATGACCCAGCAATAAAAGGCAACAGAATACTTCTTTGACATGCTACTAAATGGATGGACCTTGAAAACATTAAGTGAAAAAAGCCAGAGACAAAATACTATCTACTAAATGATTCCATTAATCTGAAATGTCCAGCAAAGGCAAATTTATACAGATAGAAAGCACAGTAGTAGTCAATTAGGGCAAGAAGAGGTTTAGGGGAAAAGGGGGATGGGGTTTCTTTTACGGATGATGAAAGTCTTCTAATATTGTATTTATTTGTGTGAAAATATTTGCACAACTTTGTAAACTTACTAAAAATCATTGTACATGTACATTACATAAAGTTCAGAGCTACTGTGCAGCAATAACCAGAGAAGGAAGTAATTATACTAAAAATGCGTTTTGCTTAAATCTGGATGGTAGGATTAGGGGCAATTTTTATTCTCTATCTTTACTTTGCCTTATTTCCCAAGTTTTAAGAGATCTGTTGCTTTCTGTCACACACAAAAAGTTTGTTTAGGAATGCTGAGCTGCGTTACATAATTTTTGAAATTATCCAACTGGAAAATAAATGTTAACTCAAACTAATTAACCTATTGTTTCAGTTATTGTGACATTTCTAAATGTGTTATTTCTTTAAAACATGTACTGTTTTTCAAAGTGGACATGTTGACAGCATCTAATCAGTATGGACTAAACATCGGCAACACGGAAATACAAACTACTAGATTCTACTTGCCCCATCATATCGATTCCCACAGGCCTCAAAGTTATCTAGCTGTTTTGGAATGTCTCCATCCTTAAATGAGAGGAAATACTGGTCAGTAGCAGATTTTCACCTAATTGGGATCACCTCCCTCAGAGTCTGTAATATATTGTATATTCTTTCTTTATACACTAAAACAGTTAGTTTCTTTGCTTCATATTTAACTGGAATTCTTCAATGATTCAGTTTTCCCATCTGTCATCTAAGAATAATAACAGCTGCCTCACAGAGTTACTGTGAGGATGACATGACATGAAGGAAATGTACAGCACTTAGAGCCCCCCTTTTTGAAAACTTCCTCATCCTCCTCCCTAGTGTAGGTTAGATATTCTTCCCAATAGATTCTTGCTGCTGCAGTTCTAAGACTACTGAAATTTGACTTCAGGAAACCTGTCACCCACTCTTCCTTTCTCTCCATCCATTCCTCTCCTCCAATCTCTCTCTTTTTTATGATCCAGAATACATTTTCCGTAGCTTCACTGGAGACTCTTCCTTTGTGTTAAATCCCTGGGTCACTCAAGAAATACCTCAACCACATTTGAGTAATTTGGCATTTAACACATTTACACGTGTGCTGCTTTTATTTTATTTATTTTATTTTTTTATTTTTTATTTTTTTCGTGTGCTGCTTTTAAAACTTCGTTTTAGGGGCGCCTGGGTGGTTCAGTTGGTTAAGTGTCCGACTCTTGATTTTGGCTCAGGTCAAGATCTCACAGTTCTTGGGAACAGACGCCTGCATGGACTATTCATTCTGTCTGTCTGTCTCTCTCTCTCTCTCTCTCTCTCTCCCTCTCTCTCCACCGATGCCCCACCTCCTCCCCTGTACCCCAATTGTGCTCTTTCTCTCTCTTAAAATAAATAAATAAACACTAAAAAAAATAAAACTTGGTTTTAAAATAGTTAAAACGCTTTAAAATGTTAAATTTTGGGGCACCTGTCTGGCTCAGTCAGTATAATATGCAACTCTTGACCTTGGGGTTGTAAAGTTCGAGCCCTCACATTGGATATACAGATTACTTAAAAATAAAGTCTTAGGGGCGCCTGGTGGCTCAGTCGATTAAGCGTCTGACTGTTGATTTCGACTCAGGTCATGATCTCACAGTTTGTGAGATGGAGCCCCGCGTCAGCTGTCATGCTGAAAGCACGGAGCCTGCCTTGGATTTTGTCTGTCTCTCTCTGCCCCTACCCCATTCACTCTTGCTCTCTCTCTTTCACAATACATAAATATATATTTTTAATGTTTATTTATATTTGAGAAAGAGACAGAGCACAAGCAGGGAAGGGGCAGAGAGAGAGGGAGACAGCATCTGAAGCAGGCTCCAGGCTCTGAGCTGTCAGCACAGAGCCCGATGTGGGGCTCGAACTCATGAGCTGGGAGATCGTGATCTGAGCCGAAGTCGGATGCTTAACTGACTGAGCCACCCAGGCGCCCCAATAAATAAATATCTTTTTTTTAAATTTTTTTTAACGTTTATTTATTTTTGAGACAGAGAGAGACAGAGCATGAACGGGGGAGGGGCAGAGAGAGAGGGAGACACAGAATCGGAAGCAGGCTCCAGGCTCTGAGCCATCAGCCCAGAGCCCGACGCGGGGCTCGAACTCACGGACCGTGAGATCGTGACCTGAGCTGAAGTCGGACGCTTAACCAACTGAGCCACCCAGGCGCCCCATAAATAAATATCTTTAAGATATAAATAATAAATAAATAAAATCGTAAAAAAAAAATAAATAAAATGTTAAATTTTAGTCAAATTCAGGATTTGTGGAAATCCCAAAGCTCCTATTTCTGTAGAAAAGTACTTTGGGAATAAACCTCAGTACTCTGGTCTGTCATTTTTCTAGGAATATATCTGAAAAATTTCTAAAGCTTCATTAGACCCTAAAATCTTGTTCTAAAGGCATTTTGGTAAATTGATCAAAAAGTCTCATGAAGTACACTTATCACAGTGAGCACTAGCGCTAAGTCACATACAGAATTGTAGAATCACTATAGTGTACACCTGAAACTAATGCAACATTGTCAACTATACTTCAATAATGAAAATTTTTTTTAGAAATCTCATCAAATTCGGTCCAAGGTACAAGTTTAAGTAAGTGTGGTTATTTGTAACTTTAAAACATACATAAATCAATCAGAGATAAGCTAGCAGTTTTACTGAAAAGGGTAGATATTGTATTTTTGGAGATGTTCAAGTATCAGACTTCCTATCCTAAATAAGAGGGTGAACTGTAAGGTCTTTACAGCAACATGATTCAGGCAGGGGGAGAAAAGTCATATTTCAAAAACTGAGGATGAGGATTTATGTACTATAAATAGACCATTACATTGTCTGTTTGAAAGTACATGTTTTATTTTTACTCATTAGTCATCTGTGTGTGTGTGTGTGTGTGTGTGTGTGTGTGTGTGTGTGTGGAGTGGGGGATGGAGGGATTGAGAATAGACTCCCCATCAGTCATCTGCCAGAGAGGTATTGACTACCAGGTCTGGTGGTGGTGGGAGGTATTGTACAGTTTAAAGATACAAATTGATAATGGCTGCAGTTCACATGAGCCTGTTGTTGTTGTTGTTGTTGTTGTTGTTGTTGTTGTTATCTTACCTTCCACTCTTCTTTGGATAGAAAAGCTGCTTTGGGGCAAATAATGAGACTCATAATAATGGCTCAAATAATGGGATTCAACCTTCCCATTACTACATGCAATAGAGATAACAATATTTATCTTTTGAAATCTAAGTTTTTTCTTCTAAAATTATCTTTCTTCTATTTAGTTTTATGTGGAGGGTAATTTATTTTGAAATTTAAAATAACATTAAAATAGGGAATACATTTTATTTTGACAAAACATGGGCATGGGTTAGAAATAGTGAAGAAATACCATTGTGTGGGTAATCTTATTCTAAATTGTTCAGGGGGTGCCTAGGTGGCTCAATCGGTTAAATGCCAAGTGCTGACTTGGGCTCAGGGCATGATTCCAGCCCCATATCAGGCCCTGTGCCTTCATCGCCCAGCCCTCTTTGGATCCTTGGTCTCCATCTCTCTCCATCCCTCCTCAACTTGTGTGTGTGCGCACACTCTCTCAAAAATAAATAAACGTTAAAAAAATAAGAAGATAAACTGTTTTGGTTAAAATTAGCCACACAAATTAAATACTTGTGCTTAATGACTAAAAATCTTTATCGGATTTTTGGACTAACAAAGACATCCAGTATCTTAGTTTTAGAGAAGAGTTAGTGCAGAGCAGAGCAAAGAGGTCTCATGGCTGGGATCCTCCCAGGACTTGCTATTCTGATATTATAATGTGTTGTAAGGAGAAACTCGAGAAGATAACTGAGTTTACTACATATTACTTCCCATTCCTATAAAATGGTTATCAAGTTTCCCCCTCAAACTGGAAATATTTCAAACCAGATATTCTGGATTCTGATAAATTTAACTTCTTTCTTTTCTTTTCTTTCTCTCATTTAAGTAATCTCTACACCCAACATGGGGCTCAAACTCACAACCTTGATATCAAGAGTTGCATGCTCTACTGACTGAGCCAGCCAGGTGCCCCTAACTTCTGTACTTCTTTCTTTTATTTAAAAATTTTTTTAATGTTTATTTTTTGAGAGAGAGAGAGAGAGAGAGAGAGAGAGCGAGCAATCGGGGATGGGCAGAGAGACAGAGGGAGACCCAGAATCCAAAGTAGGCTCCAGGCTCTGAGCTGTCAGCACAGAGCCTGAAGCGGGGCTCTAACTCACGAATCGTGAGATCATGACCTGAACTGAAGTAAGCCACTCAACCAACTGAGCCACTCAGGTGCCCCATAACTTCTGTATTTCTTAAGTTAGATAGGTCTTGTTAATTCTTGCTGGGCATCTGATTGCCAATGAAAACTGTGAAAGCTGTACAAAGACAGACTTTTCTTATACATTTGTCCTTCTGAAGCGTAGTCATCTAACAGCATCGCATTAGGATTTGAATGACAGGCCCATGAAGTGCTCTTAAAGGGTCAAGTGCAATGTTACAGATTTTAAATTCAAATCAAACTAAAGCAATTTGGAATTAAAATTTGATTTGCTGATGGTTCCTATCGTTTTGTGTCAAATAAAGAAAAAACAAAACGTCACTGGGATACAAAGGAATCTCACTTTACACAAAATGTATCTCTGAGAAGTTGACTACAAATTGAATTTAAATACTATACTGGAATTATGGAAAATGCTTATATAAAACAATCACTCCATAATTTATCTCCAAATAATGTGTTTCAACACTGTAATTTTTTTTAATCTAATGTTTACATTACTTAAGGAAAAATTAGTTACTCTGTGAATTTTTTCTAAAAAATATACAAGAAAATCGTACTATGAAACTGTAGCTATGTGTTAAAGCTCTTACTTCAAGAGCTTCTTAATTACATAAAGTATGTCCTGAGTTAAAATCAAGCATATCAGAATCTCTATCAATAATTTCAGGGCCTGAAGATATCATGTGGAAAATTACGGCTCCAATAACAAATTCTTTCTGCAGATCATCACTCTGAACAGAAGAAGCAATGAAACACAAAAATTACTGCATTAAGCTTCAGTTTGGGGATCAGTTTACTTACCCAACAGGATCTATCTTTTTCATTAGTGACACAGCCACCACAAATGAGTAATTAATGCTCCCAGCATTTGATGGTGGTTGTGAGAGACCTTCTCAGCTGTATCCTGAAAGGCAGTATTCACTCTTTGGAATATGATGTGTGACATGACCCAACAAACTAACTCATGAGGGGAGATAATAATAGTAGAAAACACTTAACACAGAAATTACTAAACAGCCAGGTGCTGTTTTGAATATTTTACCTACATTCAGTTAATCCTCATAGTAGCTCTATGAGTTACAGACTGTTTTTATTTCTACTTTATAGATGTGCAAACTTAGTCACTTGCCAAAGGTCACCCAGTAAAACAGTGGAGAAAGGACTCAAGGCTGGTTAGTCTGACTCCAGAGTCTGTGCTCCTATCTACTGCTCTTTACCTCCAGGTTTGCCTCAAGACACCAGTAATGCAGTGATGGCAGTAATATGACCAGGGATGCCCAATTTCACTCTTCATTCACTAGTGTAAATCTCACTCGAGCTGGTTGTACTCTCTGTACAAAACCTTTAACTGGCTAACGTGCATATTTTGGCAGTTTGATTCTGATCCTGGAGCAAAACACAAAAGGTGCAATTCTAACAGATTATTTGCTTTTAGTTGAGCTCAACATGGAGCCTAAAATGATTCAGGCAGATAATGTGCAAATTTAGGACAGTAAAACTCATATTACTACATTTACAACAGCGTGCTTAACATTTGTAATTAGACCTAAACTTCCAAAATTCCTACGTCTGATTTGCCCTCTTAGTGAGTTCAGCTAATCTCCCGTTCTACTTCCAATAAATAAAACATACCCAGCAAATGCTGTCCAAGGCAAGTTTGCAGACACGTATCTGAATTTAGTATCATTCTCGTTCAGATCAAATATCAGAGTGAATGCAGGGCTTTTCAGGTGGCCTGCTTGGCTGCCCTTTGCCCAGGAGCACCTTTTGCTTTTCTGAATTGCACAATAAGGGATAGCAACATGTTATAGTTCCCACTGAAAATGTACATAGGATATTAAAGTTGTCAGACAAGAGCTGGCCCAACTGTTGCCCCAAGGATATTCATACTTGAATTTATACTCGCTTAAATATCTCACAATCCTTGAAGAGCAAAAATGTCTCGAATACTTTAGTAGTGGTCCAATGAAACTATTTCAGTAGCAGGCTGTACTAACTTTAGGTTAAGTAGCAGGCAATTTAAACTTTAAAATGCCAAGAGTGTAGACAGGCAAGGGAGTGGTGATAGCAGCAGAGTAGTTTTGGGAGCTCCCAGGATGCCCTCAGAAAAAAACGGTGATAGCAGCAAAGATGGGGGAAAAAACCCACAAGTCTATAGGCAACATCTTTACCAAAAATCAGGTGAAAAACAACCCCTGGAACTCTAGAACTCTAATGGGTAGAGTCAAACTACACTTAGCAACAAAAACTGGGTGACCCCAACTGTGCTGGCTAGAGTGGAGGTTTGAAACTGTGGTCTTATAAGGGTCAAAAGAGAAAAAGAATCCAGAAATTGCCAAGTCTTTATCCAAAGGAAGGGGCCCCGCTCCCCCATTTGAAGTGAGAGGCTTCCCCCCGCGCCCCCCCCCCCCAAAAAAAGAAATGAGAGACCCAGGAGTGAATCTAAGAACCACTGTGAGGGGCGCCTGGGTGGCGCAGTCGGTTAAGCGTCCGACTTCAGCCAGGTCACGATCTCGCGGTCCGTGAGTTCGAGCCCCGCGTCAGGCTCTGGGCTGATGGCTCGGAGCCTGGAGCCTGTTTCCGATTCTGTGTCTCCCTCTCTCTCTGCCCCTCCCCCGTTCATGCTCTGTCTCTCTCTGTCCCAAAAATAAATTAAAAAAAAAAAAAAAAACGTTGAAAAAAAAAAAAAAAGAACCACTGTGAGAACTGGGAGGAGTCCTGGCAGGGTCTCTTTTGCCAATGAGTACAAGGAAAGGTCCCATCCAGGACACTAAAGGGCAGGCAACACCTAGCACAAGCTCTTTTGTAGGACAGATCCCACGCTGAGGAGGAACTACTGAGGGTGGAACATAATATATCTGTTAAAAGAAAATTAGCTAGCTAGCTAGGGCTGACAAAGCTAGATTAAGCTGATCAAGATTAGTGCATTACAAAAATTAAGACAGCTAGACATTACGTGCTGCCTGGTGTGATGCAATAGAAAGTACACTGCATCCCCAGTGGAGAAGTGTTTTGCCAAAAAAATAAATAAAACCTGAATCAAACGTAGCCTCTAGATCTAGATCTAGTTTACAGAACATATGGAGGAGAAAGGAATATGCTAAATAATACCAGAAAAATGCAATCAGCCAAAAGTGGAAAATTCTATAGGAGAAATAACCTGGTCTCTTCAACAAAATGGCATGACAATATTGGGGTGAGGGGAAGGCAAAATCAACAAAGAGCTAAAGATATATCAACTAAATGAAATATGTGGATTTTGTTAGGATCCTGATTTGAAGTCACCAAGTCTTTTTTTTTAGAGAGAGAGAGAGAGGAGAGAGCAAGCATGAGCAGGGGAGAGGGGCAAAAAGAGACAGAATCTTAAGCAAGCAAGCCCCACAAATCTTAAGCAAGCTGGATGCCAGGTTCGATCCCACAACCCTGGGATCATGACCTAAGCCAACATCAAGAGTCGGTCACTCAACTGACTGAGCTGCCCAGGCAATCCGTGAAGTCATGAACTCTTTAAAAAAAATTTTTTTGACACAATTGGCAGAAATCGAATACGAACTAAGGATTAGACTACATAAAGAAATTACCATTAACTTTGTAGGTATGACATTGATATTGTGGTATATTAAAAAAAAAAAGGTCCTAATCTGTTAAAGATACTTAGAGAAGTATATACCAATGAAATAATATGATGTCTCGGATTTATTTTAAAATATTAATGGGCTTGCCATGGGAGCATGGGGGAGGCCATGAATTCTGTTTCAATGCATCTTTGATCTTGTCAAGTAATATCACGAGCAAAGCTTGCCTTCCCAAGTTGAAAAATTTAGGGCCAAGAAGCTGTAATTGAAATTAAAAAGGGGCACATGTGTCCAAGGAATATTGAGGAATTTGACAGCTTTATGAAACTTGTGATAAATGAATGCATCGAGATGGCAGTTAGTGGGCAACAGAACAATACTGGAAAGGTGGTAATATGAGGAAATAGTATCATCATGTTAGAAGCTTTAGAATGAGTTTAAACAAAGGCTTATTCACTACAGAAATCAATTGCTTTCACACGTCTCCTCTCCAATGAGCCAGTTTTACTATGATATGGAAATGGCTGCATACATTTTTTTGGGGGGCTGCAAACATTTTTATATTAAACTGTTTTATTAAATAAATTTTTGTAAGAGTAAAAATTCCTCAGAAAAAAGGTGGACTAGATGAACTAAGAACAGCAAAACCTTGATAATTGTTGAAAGTGTAGTCATAAGACCTTTTTTCTATTTTTACATGATTGAATTTTTTTTTTTTTTTTAAGACTTTATTTTTAAGTAATCTCTATACCCAATGTGGAGCTCGAACTTACAACCCGGAGATCGAGTTGCATGTTCTCCTGACTGAGTTAGATAGGCACCCCATGATTGAAATTTTTCAAAATAGGGGTGCCTGGGTGGCTCAGTCGGTTAAGTGTCCGACTATAGCTCGGGTCATGATCTCACAGTTTGTGGGTCCGAGCCCCGCATCAGGCTCTGTGCTGACAGCTCAGAACCTGGAGCCTGCTTTGGATTCTGTGTCTCCCTCTCTCTCACTCTGTGCCTTGCCTGCTCACACTCTGTCTCTCTCTCTCGCAAAAATAAACATAAAAAAATTTAAAAAACTCTTTTTCAAACTAAAAAGTTAAATAGAAAAAGTCTATGCACCACATGATTTAGAATATCTAATTATTATATTAAAACCTATAAAGCAAAAGGAGCAAAGGAGAATAGGATTTATTTAAAAATGCTCTGAAGAATTCTTCAATCTTTTTTTGTGGGGTAATCATCATGTGCTTTAGGTGAGTCTATTAATAGAAAGACAAAACCATCATTTAAAAATATTTTGTTATAGGGGTGCCCGGGTGGCTCAGTCGGTTAAGCATCTGACTCTAGATTTCGGCTCAGGTCATGATCCCACAGTTTGTGAATGCAAGCCCCACACCTGACTCCACACTGACAGTGCGGAGCCTGCTTGGGATTCTCTCTCACTCCCTCTCTCTGCCCCTCCCCCTGTGCTCTGTCTTTCTCTCTTAAAGTAAATAAATAAACTTAAAATAAGTCATAAAAAAACAAGTTTTTGTGATTTTTTGTCAAATTCAAAACATTCTCCAAAGAGAATACTCTCTAGCATAGATTTCTCAGGCAAAGTGTCTGTATCTGGTATTATTCTTTTGACTATCCTCCACTGTTGCTCTAACAGGAGACAAACCACACTTCCAAGATTGTTAAATTACTACCTAGGAAAGTTTTGGCAATTTCCCATTCAGTCACATTTTCCAGTCATTTGTTTCTTATGGCTGTAGACCTGGTTGTTCACTTTTAGCCAATGTCCAGGAGGGACTTTGCTCCAGGCAATTTTTTTTCTTCAATTTTGACATCTCTGTGAGTTAGCTATTATATAATATTATCACAGCCTACTGCTTTCTGACTCATGTTACCCAGAAGACAACTCAGGAATGAACTTGGACTAGAATTTTATATAGCCCGCCTAAAGGTTTTGGTACCTATTTTTCTATAATCTTTGAAGGTCTTTTTCCTTTTCTTTCCCACACAACATATTGTTTGAATAGTTCCAGTGCCCTGTATGTATTTCTACAATTTTCTTAGCCACAGGCAACTCTTGTAGTGATCTTATTTTGCAGGTGCAACCACTGCACAGGGCAAAGCTATCTCCTCTTTTTCCTTTCCATCTACGTTATAGTTTGCTCCTTTTTTTTTTTAAATATTTATTTATTTTTGAGAGAGAGAGAGATAGAGCATGAGCGGGGTAGGGGCAAAGAGAGACAGAGACACAAAATCCGAAGCAGGCTCCAGGCTCTGAGCTGTAAGCACAGAGCCTGATGCAGGGCTTGAACCCATGAACTTCAAGATCATGATCTGAGCTGAAGCCGGATGCTTAACTGACTGAGCCACCCAGGCACCCCTACTCCTTTGGTTTTTGAACACATGCCAGGTCTTCTAAAATATCTTCCTCTGGGCTCTAATACTCATTTGTTCTCTATATTTATACATGTAAACACTACATAATTTCCTCAAGTGACTGAAATCACCCCAAAACCACCTAAAAATGATTTTAAGAGTGCAAATGATTTGGGAACCAGAGACAGTGATATCGAGCCATTGATAGGACAGTAGGAGGTAGGATAGTGCAGGGAGATTTTATTTGTTTCTGAATAAAAGCATACACTCACTGATAGAAGAGTGGGCCCACTTCCTATTCTACTGAGGGCCTGAGGAGGTGACCCAGAACTCTATACCTCAGCTTTCTTGTGTTACTGGAGATAATAATACTTGTTGCCACCTTTCCACATGATGCAAAAAGATGACTGGATTAGTGTTTGTGAACTGGTTTGAGCTCCCTGTTAGAAGGATGTCAGGTTCATAGTCAGCAAGGTATAAAACTGGATGTTCAGGTGAGTAATTACAGGGAACCATATGGTTCTCTAAGGCAGGGCCAAAACTCTTTGTACATCAGGTATTGCAATAATTGGAAAGAGGGCATCTGAGTGTTAATTACTCCTGACTTATTTTAAAAACCTGGAATTCCTTAACATACCTCTGCTGACACAATATATGTACATCAAATATGACAAATCCCTTTTTGGTCAGACAGTGTCTGACCAAATCACAGAGGTGTCTAATCACAGAGGTGTCTAAGATTAGCTAACAGGAAAGGAAAAAAAATCTAAAATTCTAAATTTATAAATTTATATTTAATATAAATAGGCATTCTCAGCAGTATACTGAAACTAAGAATCAAATCAGTGGGAGAGGAGGAGGAATGAACAGAACAGATGAAAGGACAGAACAAATAGGAAGTTTCAAAGGTGAAACTGAAGACAGGAAATGACTCAGCCACAATTCCAGGAGGGAGTTCTAGTTAGGTGAGTTGTAGATGATACTATGGCCTGGGAAACTCATTATGTACAGAGGACAAGATTCTAGGAGCTGATTGCAGAGCGTCCTCAGGAGTCATGGACACAAAGTCTAATGAAAATAATATAAAAAATATTCTCCTCTTGGGGCGCCTGGGTGGCTCAGTCTGTTGAGTGTCTGACTTTGGCTCAGGTCATGATCTCACAGTTCATGGGCATCGGGCTCTGTGCTGTCAGCATGGAACCTGGGGCCTGCTTCAGATTCTGTGTCTCCCTCTCTGCCCCTCCTCTGCTCATGCTCTGTCTGTCTCTCTCTCTCTCAAAAATAAACATTAAAAAAAAATTTTTTTTAATTCTCTCAGAGGAGAAAATCTTGGTGTCTTTTACTTTTGATACTCAGGGTAAAAAGTCAATTATAAAAACAAGAACAAGGGGCACCTGGCTGGCTCCATAGGTGGAGCCTGAGACATTTGATCTCAGGGTTGTGGGTTAGAGCCCCACATTGGGTGTAGAGATCACTTAAAAATAATTTAAAAATCTAAACAAAAACAAAATAAGAACTCAGGGCAGTTTTAGTCATTGACCCTTGAAATAGCTGAAATAATGGTGGTAAAAATAATACAAAAAGATCGAGGTGAAGGAAAAATATACCTGTTATTCTAAATTTAAATTATTCATCATTTTTTAGGAATATTTATTTATTTTTGAGAGAGAGAGAGAGAGGGGGACAGAGGAGCCAAAGCTGGCTCTGTGCTGACAGCAGACAGCCTGATGTGGGGCATGAACTCACCTGCTGTAAGATTGTGACCTGAGCCCAAGTCAGTCACTTAGGTGACTGGGCCACCCAGGCACCCCTAAATTGTTCATCATTTTGAGGAGATTGTACCGTTCCAGACACTGGGAGTATAGTTACAAACAAGAGGGGCATGGCTCCTACCTCTCTAAGAGGCTGCAATCCTCAGATACATGACTATGATCTGGGAAGAACATGGCCAAGGACTGCGTTATTGGCATTTATAAAACCATGGTGAAAGCGAGTGTAGACATGTTCAACTGGAATTCTTCAAAAAGGAAGCATTTGAAATTTTATTTCCTTATTATTTTAAAATGTTTATTTTGAGAGAGAGAGAGAGAGAGAGAGAGAGAGAGAGAGAACACATGTGTGCTTGCAATCACAAACCGTGATCATGACCTGAGCCGAAATCAAGAGTTGGATGCTTACCAACTGAGCCACCCACCTAGGAGCCCTAGCACTTGAGATTTTAAAAGTGAATCTAATTCAGGGATCTAAAAAGCTTCTTAGCAAAGTAATACTTTGCCAAGGGAAGGGAAGGAAAGCCAAGGGGGTACAGTATCTGTTAAATTCTTGTGAAATGAAATAGTACTATGTTTTTGAGGAACCAAAAACAGTGCAGATTGGCTGGAGAAGAATGGGTGCCATGATAACGTGATGGCAGATTAGCCGATAGAGTGGATCTAGAATTTGAAGTATTTTTATATGCTATGCTACAGTTCAGGCTTCATTCTAAATCTGAGGATGACTCAAATATTTTAAGCAGGGAATAACAGAATCAGATCTGCCTTCTGAAGATCCCTCAGGCATCAGTGGTAGTGGAGGTAGGGGAAGAGTAGAGGTGTGAACATTTAAATTTAACACATGAATAAAGATGATGGAATAGATATGAAATAGATAAGTAATAAAAATGAAGGATGTTACTGAGAAAGGGATTGGATGTGAGAGTTGAGTGAAAGGAAGGTACTAGAACAACTGCTAGACCTCAGGTTTGAATATGCCACTTAACAAGATAGGTAATAGAAAAGAAACAGAATTGTTTGTTTCTGAAGGTGGGGAGGAAAATAGAAGGATTATAAATCTAGTCTTGAGCTTGAGGTACCAGTAGGAAGTACAAGTGCACATGTTCTTTAGTTGAGGACAAAAATCAATCACAACTGCTCACACATGTTTCTTGGGAGACATATTTTGTAACTTTTTATGTGCTATCAGTACCCTCAAAAAGGAAGAGGAGTGAATAAGCAGGTTGTATGTTGGTCACTATAAAATGGAGAAATAGTACTTTAATAATATGGAAACATAGTTCTTAATAATATGTGACCTAAGACCCCAGTTCATATACAAATAAAACATGGCAACATGGGTTACAAGTCCAATGCTGTCCATTAAACTATAATAACAGTAAAGCAGACATGATAAAATAAGATGTACTATTTTTATCTTTTTGAAATTATACCTTGAGTGGTTGTGTGTATTCCACAGTGATAATTTTATTGGTAGTAGAGAAGAAAAAAAGTTAATGCCATCAATTTTATGTGCAATTTTCCTGCACAGCTTTAATTGTTAACATCTTTTCCTTATTATATCGTTAAATATTACTTTTGTCCTAATTTTCAGTCAAGAGGTTAGTAGCTATATTAACTTTCTTTGGAAGCTTATTAGTTCATTAAGAATGTTTCCTGTCAACCTAAGCACATAAAAACACACACTATGGTACTTAAAAGATTAAGCTTGTATATTATATTCTTCAAACATCGTTTCATAATCCAGGAAAACTTCTTTAGCTGTTCATCTAGGATTTTACGTTGTATTCACGATGCGTTTATTTTCTATTTTCATCAAAAGATTCTGCTATGAATCCTGCTATTTGTAAACCCATTCATTCTAAAACATTGCATTTTTAGTCTAAGTCCCTTTCAAAGTTATCTTTCTCCCTCTACGCATCACCGTCAAGATCTAAAGTTTTTCACTATCCCTTCTCCCAAGAAAAAAATGCAAACATTCGTTCCTGCTCCTCCCCCCACCCCCACAACCCACCCCAGATAGGAAAGAAGAGGCGAGGCAAACTGGAACAAGTTGCGACGGGCGACCCAGAGCGCAGAATTAGTTAAATCGGGCTCGAAACGGAGACCGGGATCAGTCACCATGTCCAGAAGGATCTGGGCTATCTGCCAAAAGAGAACGTCCCCAAAGCCTCAGAAACTGACTGGTGCTAAGAAACCAGAGAAAGAACGAGTGACAAGCACAGAAAGAGGCCCGACCCTCTGGGACATCCTGAAACACGCAAGGAATGCAAAAGCAACGTCAGGAATCCGGGACCGGCTGCGGCTGGCCAGAGCGCCCAGCCAGGTTAAAACCCAGCTCTGTAGGCAGGCATGCTGCTGAGACCCTTGGTTGGGGAAAGGCGCCCTGGGGGCTTGGTGACTGAGCGACGGAAATTGTTGGCAGCATGAGACCGGTTGGCTCCCAAAAGCGCGAGTGGCTCACGTTCCGGTACCTACACGGAGACACCCGGAGCAAGTCTGAGGGAGGGCCTAGGGGCGGGGCTAGAGTTCATACCCAGCCTCAAACGCCAACCCTTACTGAGTCTTCAGTACGCCTGCGTATGGGGAGGCCGCACTCTATTTGGCTGCTGGGCGTGCGGCGGCAGCGGCGTTCTCTACCCGGCATGCTGCGCGCTTGTGACGGCCCTACGTCTATCCCCTTCCCAACCCAGCCCCCTCTCCCCCTCCCGCCGCGGCCCCCCCCTTTCCCTAAAGTGAGTGAGTGAGACGGACAGATGGAGGAGGGACTGTAATGGCGGCGACCGGCAGCTCCCTACTCTGACCCACGGCAAGCATACAGCACCGACTCCCTCCTCGCTCCTCTCCCAGCCGGCCTCCGCCCCGCCGCCAGCGCGGGGCCACCCTCCCCGGCCCTTCCCCCAGCCGTCGGCTTCTCGCCCTGCGCCCCGGCCGGGGCCCCACACACAATGGACGAGCTTGCCGGAGGCGGTGGTAGCGGCCCGGGGATGGCGGCCCCTCCACGGCAGCAGCAGGGACCTGGGGGGAACATGAGCCTTTCGCCAGGGGGGAATGGAGCGGCGGGCGGCGGGGGTCCTCCAGCCGCCGAGGGAGCGGGTCCCGCGTCAGGCCCGGAGCTGTCCCGGCCGCAGCAATACACTATCCCAGGGATCCTGCACTACATCCAGCACGAGTGGGCTCGGTTCGAGATGGAGCGGGCGCACTGGGAGGTGGAGCGGGCCGAATTGCAGGTACCTCGCTGGGGCGGTGTGCGGGACGGCTGCGGCGGCAGGGTTCCCGGTCGGGGGGGGGGGTGGGGCCGGGACTCCCCTCCGTCCGAGCCCCTGGCCTTGGGAGGCCGAGGGGAACCTACCTGTGCAGCTCGGGGGGGGGGCGATACTCCTGCCTACGGTTCTGGCGACGGCTCTTCCGAGAGCCCCCCTCCCCCTTTCCCGCAGAAGCTTGTTCCCCAACCCTTCTTAGCTGCGCGGTGCGGGCTTCCTTGGGGCAGCCATTTTGACTTTTAGTATGGCGTCTGCGGGGGCTCCTCTGGAGGCGGCCTGCCGGGCCTCCGGGGCTTGGGACTAAACTCCTTTCTGTGGGATAGTCCGGCTTGGGGTTACTGGGCATTGAGGTGGTTTTTGATTGTGCCTGTTGAGATGGAGAACCCGAGGAAGGGGTTTGGGCTGGACATTTTATTACCTTTTTCCTCATCACCCGCCCCCCCCCCCATCCTATTTGGCATTTTTGGCCCCCTCCCCCGGAGTTGGTACGCACTTGCCCCTTGACAGCCACGCTTCTTTCCAGGTCTTGCTGCATACTTGTGAAGTTTTCATTTCCTATCGCCAACTTTAGGTACCTTCTTACCTGGGATGCTGCTTTATTCACTTAGGTTCTCTTTTAGTTAGTTCTTCCTCAGTGACTGACTCATCTGTGCTTCCCTAAATTGAGTTTTTCTTTTTAGAGTACCCTTCAGCTGGCCTCCTCCTCCTCCATCCCCTTTATCCATAAAAAGCCAAACCAGAGTATCTCTGCTGTCTTTATGAAACGACCGAGAAAAGATTTAATACTAGCTTGAAGTAAAACGTACTTTCCCACGTTACTAACACAGGGGAAGCAAAGTTAAATATCCTCAGGACCCTTAATAATTGAGCCTTATTTGATCTTTTTAAGGTGAAACTTTGATAGGCTGGTTCACTTTTGGAAGATGTTGGTAGCTGAAGCGCTCATGTCTTGAATTTCAGAATGGCTATATCTTTTTAAGAGGATTGTTCAACTCTTGGGTATTTGTGTTTATTTTTAAATCCCTTTCCAGGGCAAATTTAGGCTTAGAAGAAAAAAGCATGCATCTAAATAGTGTCGCACCTGTTCTTCAGACTGGTATATATTTAGAATGTAAGCAGTAGTGTTGGCTGATATATACGTTATATATGTTGGTGAATAGTTAGGAAAATACAGTGTTTAAAGAAGGAAGATTGGATTAACTTAGAGTGTCTTCAAACAAATATATATTACTTTAATTTTGAGTTAGTAAACTTTTATTGGACTCTACAAAGTTGTTGAAGCTAAACTTTTAAAAAAGTAAGGATGTTGGGATGCTTGGGTGGCTCAGTTGGCTAAGTGTCTGACTTCGGCTCAGGTCAAGATCTTGCCATCTGTGAGTTTGAGCCCGAGCAGGGCTCTGTGCTGACAGCTCAGAGCCTGGAGCCTGCTTCGGATTCTGTGTCTCGCTCTCTCTGCGCTTCCAACGCGCGCTCTCTCTGTCTCTCTCTACTTCTCAAAAATAAACTTAAAAAACATTTTTTTACAGGGTAAGGATGTTTCGGGGCGCCGTGGGTGGCTTAGTCAGTTAAGTGTCAGACTCTTGATCTCAGGGCAGATCTCGATCTCAGGGTCATCAGTTGAAGCCCCACTTTGGGCTCCACAGCCTGGAACTTACTTGAAAAACAAAAAAAGCATTGGTGTTTATATTTCTTGACTCTTTATCAAGTCTTCAAAAAAATTAATTACAAGTTAATACCTGTTAGTCAATTCAGTGTTTTAAAATTGTGCTTTGATATATTTTTGGACTTTTAAAAGTATAGTTTTCAAAAAGCTTAGGTAAGAATTGTCTGTTGTTTCTTTAAACTTATGTATAATGTGGTCTAAAATGTCTGAGATTTATAGAGTTCTACTGATACACAACTTCTTACTGTACCATGTTGCAAAGAATATTTTTGTGAAGATAGTGAGACAGTTATTTTTTAAAATTGCATTTACAAATGCACAAGGCCTGGACTCACTAAATAATACCTCACCAGTCCCTGGATACAGTGTCTATGACCTTTGCACTATGGTATGAAAGCTTGTATTCCCCCGCCCTAGAGGGTGAGACGTTTATTTTGCCCTGTAAGTACCTTGAAATATTGGATTTTAACACTTTGCAAGTTAACAATGCATTTATAAGCTTCACTAATTTAAGTATCTGAAAAAATGTCTTATTTGTGTCTAAATTAATAAAATCTATACCTTAATGAGATCTATATTGTCTGCCTTAGCCCTTTCTTTCCCTTTTAGTTCTCTTTGCCAGTAATGGTAAAAAAAAATTTTTTAAATTTTTTTTAACATTTATTCATTATTGAGAGATAGAGACTGAGCACGAGCAGGGGAGGGGCAGAGAGGGGGGGAGACACAGAATCCGAAGCAGGTTCCAGGCTCCAGGCTGTCAGCACAGAGCCCGATGCGGGGCTCGAACTCACAAACCATGAGATCATGACCTGGGCCGAAGTTGGACGCCCAACCGACTGAGCCATCCAGGCACCTGTAAAAATCTTCTAAGATTCCTTTTCCTTGTTTGCTTTCCAGTTGATGTGCTATTGGCATATTAGTCCTGAAAGAGCCATTGTAAGTTTTTTTTTGTTTATTTTGAACAAATTCTACAGTGTTTCTAGACTCTTGTTTCCAGGGATTTTCATTATTTCACAGAGATTCTTTTGGAATAAAATGTTCGTGATTATATTTGTATGATTTTGTTCTTCATATTTCTCTAAAATGTTTTATTGGGTTCCTTAGTTAATTGGGTTTCAGGTTTGCTTCTGGAATACTGAATTTACTTTAGATAACTTCAGTCTTGAATAGGATTGCTTGTGAGAAGCACATTTAAAAATGTATGTGTTGGGGTGCCTGGGTGCCTCAGTTGGTTTAGTGTCTGACTTCTGCTCAGGTCATGATCTCACGGTTCGTGAGTTTGAGCCCCGCATCCAGCTCTCTGCTGTCAGCACCAAACCCGCTTCTGTACCCCGTCTCTTGCCTCTGTCTTTCTCTCTGTCCCCCCTCTCTTGCCTCTCTCTTTCTCTGTGTCTCAAAAATAAACATTTAAAAATGTATGTGTCAAGGATTGCCTGGCTGGCTCAGTCGGTAAAGCATGCAACTCTTGATCTCAGGGTTTTAAGTTCAAGCCCCACGTTCGATGTAGAGATTACTTAAAAACTAAAATCTTTTTTTCTTTTTTTTAAAATATTTTTACTATTTTTGAGACAGAGAGAGACAGGGCATGAGCCGGGGAGGGGCAGAGAGAGAAGGGCACACAGAATCCAAAGCAAGCTCCAGGCTCTGAGCTGTCAGCACAGAGCCCGACGCGGGGCTCGAACTCACGAACCGTGAGATCATGACCTGGGCCGAAGTCGGACACTTAACCAACTGAGCCACCCAGGTGCCCCAAAAACTAAAATCTTAAAAAAAAAAATGTGTCAAATAAAAAATTTATTAGAGTTTAGGTGAAGCATCACTGTATTTTGACTGTAAACTTAAACTTATTTTAAAGAATGATAATGTATAAGAAAGTTTAAATATCATTATTGTGTACAGCCTTGGGTCACTGTTGATGTATAGATGAAGTGACCAAAAAATGTTCAGTATTAGAACTATTCAATAACAAATATGACTAGGTTAAGGTATTCCCAGTTTTGATGTAAAATTTCAATATGAAATCATATTTTCCCTGGCTTTGGAAAGGATTTTAAATTGGAACTTTGCAGTACGGTTCTGTTCTCTGTAAAAAGTGCTTTGGGTAAAGGTCTGTCCTAGAAACTTGGAACTAAAGTAGAGGATCATGTCTTAATAGTGCTATTTTATTCTTGTGATATTAACTTACATGGGATTCAGGTAAAGCTTGAGTAGTAAGGCTCTAGGACGATGATTCCTAAGTGAGGGTGCTAATCAGAATCACTTGTAAAACTTTTAAAACTATGCAGGTCGCCACCTTATCTTCCAGACTTTTGGATTAATTTGTTCTAGGACTTGTAAAAGAGACCGTTTGGGGATTTTAGCAATTCATGTTATGGAAAAATTGTAACTGACATTTGATGAGCACTACAACCTTATGAGGTAGATATCATTCCTATTTTATAGGTGAGGTAAACTTAGGTGAAATAACTTTGCCAAGGTCACTCACCTATAAGGTATTGCAGCTGAGATTTGAACCTAGGTTTGTATGAATCCAAAGCCTGTTGTCTTATTACCACTTTTATAACCACTGTATTATGTTGTCTTAACATTTTTTTTCTTTTAAAAAAAATTTTTTTTTTAACGTTTATTTATTTTTGAGACAGAGAGAGACAGAGCATGAACAGGGGAGGGGCAGAGAGAGAGGGAGACACAGAATCTGAAACAGGCTCCAGGCTCTGAACTGTCAGACGCGGGGCTCGAACTCACGGACCGCAAGATGGTGACCTGAGCCGAAGTCGGCCGCTTAACCGACTGAGCCACCCAGGCGCCCCTACATTTTTTATAGAAAGGGAATCTGACTTGTAATTCTTTTTTTTTTTTTAATGTTTGTTTATTTTTGAGAGACAGAGAGACAGCATGAGCGGGGGAGGGGCAGAGAGAGAGGGAGACACAGAATCCGAAGCAGGCTCCAGGTCTGAGCTGTCAGCACAGAGCCCGACGCAGGGCTCGAACTCACAAACCGCGAGATCACGACCTGAGTCAAAGCCGGACGCTTAACCGACTGAGCCACCCAGGCACCCCTGTAATTCTTTATCCACCATTATGTGGTACACATTGGTACATTTCAACATAGTTTTATTGAACCTCAATTGTGTGCCAGTTGTAGTTTATGTATGTTGCAAATGTGTCCCCCTGTTTTTCTCTGTAATGGTATGTAATATGTGTACTTATGTACATATGTACCAAATGCTTGTTAGCTATAAAAATATGATATAGATAATGCATAGAAAATGTAGTCCAGGAGTTCGTGTTCTAAAACTATTATGCAACAAATGTAAAAAAAATTTTTTTAAGTTTATTTATTTATTTTGAGAGAGGGAGAGAATCCCAAAGCAGGCTTTGTGCTGTCTGTCGGCACAGAGCCGGACATGGGGCTTGTTCTCACAAATTGTGAGATCATGACCTGAGCCTAAATCAAGAGTTGGATGGTTAATCTGAGCCACCCAGGAGTCCCAACAAATGTAAAACTTTTAATTAGTGTTTGTATTTGCACATCCTGGCCTACAGATTTGTCATAACTTGACAGATGTTGGCACTTAAAGACCTTCGTAGGTAATTTGCTTAAGTTGCTTACAACTTTTTTTTTTTTTTTTTTTTTTTGAGAGGGAGAGGGTGGGAAAGAATAATCTTAAGCAGGCCCCCACACCCTTTGAAGGGCTCAGTCTCACAACCTCATGACCCTGAGATCATGACCTGAGTGGAAATCAAGAGTCAGACGCTTAACCTGCTGAGCCACCAAGGCTCCCTTATTTCATTATTATTAATCTATGAAATTACAAAAATATGAACAGTATGGTGGTGGTTTTGTGTAAAGGCATTCCCTTTATTCTGAGAGTTTTAGGCTTCATAAATTCTCACTGTTAATGCAGTTCCCTATTTCAAATGATGGTGACAACAGAGGGAAAAAACTTTGATAGAATTAAGAGGACGCAACCTTATGTCATTTTCCCTGTTTTTGAAGTTCTTGCAAACAAAAACTCTAGGGACCACTAATCTAGAATTCTCTCTTCCTGTTTTTACCCCTCAACTCTGCTGTATAGTCGGCCCTTTTGCCTTACTCTCTCAAACCTGTCTGAACACCTTGTAGGACGTGGTTTTTTTTCTTTTGATGGTCAGCCTTCAAATTGCCAAATCATGTGGCCTTTTTACAGACTTGATGCACTTAATCAGCACTTTTTGCTCTTGACTATTTCTTCCTTAAAATCCTTTTCTTTGGCTTCCACTATGTAATTCTCTAGTTTCCCTTTTGTCCATTTAAAACTTTTCTTCATGTTACCTCTCCATTGTTCCCAGTTATTCCCTGGGACTCTTGTTCTCTTAGTATATTGGCTGTATGTTTCATTCGGAATCAAGATTTTCAGCTACTGCTTTAGCTCTTACTATCTAACATCTTTTGGTTACTGTTTGCTGAGTGTTATTCCAGTGCTTCAGTATTAATTCCTTTAATCCTAAAACAACCCAGTGAGGTTGACACAGTTGATTTCTTTTGTTGTTGGGTTTGAGGGGGTTGTCGGGGGGGGCACTAGAATATTGGGATGCAGAGGTTAATTAATGGGCCCGAGATCATGCAAGTAGCAGGCAGGCTGGACAGGCTGCCTTTACAAACAGTATTCTTACCACTACTAGATTTTTTTGGTTTGGTTTTCAAATGTCTCCTATTTGTAATTTCCTGTCTAACTTGTTATTTTAAAGTCAAAACTTTCAGGTGTGCCTGCATGGCCTGGGTCAGTTAAGCATCTGACTCTTGATTTCAGCACCTCAGGTCATGATTTCAGTTGGTGAGTTTGAGCCCGCATAGGGCTCCACTCTAACCGGGTAGAGCCTGCTTGGGATTGTCTGTCTGTCTGTCTGTCTGTCTGTCTGTCTCTCTCCCCCCCCCCTTTCCTGTCTCTCCCTCCCTCCCTCCCTCCCCATCTCTCTCTCTCCCTCTTTCCTATGCATGCACATGCTCTCTCTCTCTCTCCCCCTCTCAAAATAAATAGACATTAAAAAAATAATAAATTTAATTATTCAGTTCATCTCAAATGCCTGCTTCTCCCTCCCCATACAACACACTTTTTACAACTTACTTATTCTCCTTTTCCTCTGTTAACATTTATCACCATCCTTGTCATCATTGAGTCTTGAGTTTTATTGATTCTATCTAGTGTAATTATTCAGTGAATATATTTGAGTGTTATTTTGTGCTAGCCACAAAATGATGTATGAAATAAGGACCTTTCCCTCATGAAGCTTGTATTCCAGAAATAATAAAATGTGATAAACCAGAAACTTACAGGATGGTGAGACAATAAATGATGATGGGAAATCTATGTAGATAATGGACTTTCAGATAAACGGGTAACATTTACTGAGCAATTTCTATATGCCAAAAATTTAAATTCTTACCATGTTAGCTAATCTAATTGTCGTAAAGCCCCTAGAGGGTAAGAATACTTTTAGATCTGAAGTATGAGTACCTAACCATGGTATTTCAATTGGAAGGAAGTTCTAAAGCTGGAAGGAGCTTTGAAAGTGTGTTAACTGGATTGCAGTGATTCAAGGGCCTATCTAATATAGATTGTATTAATATGCTAAAAAAATTTTAATCTAGTAATTAATATTTTGGGATTTTAGTCTCTTTTGCATATATAATGAAAGTTGTGAGGCCTCTTTTAGTTTAAAAAAAAAAAAAAAAAGGACAGGTGAAAAATTTTGCATAGAATATCCCTGAAGCCTGATAACCACTCACCTGGGAAAATTATCCTGGTTTAATCTGTGATTTTCATTTCTTCACTTCACTGTCTTCCTTCAGGGTGTTCCTCCTGCCTGAATTCTCTGAAATCTATCAGTTTCCCTCCACCCATGCCCCTGTCTTAACAGTTTATTCTCTACATTGTAAATATGATTGTGTTGCATATACTCTTCATTTTTTTTATTATGGAAAGTTCTAAATATACACAAAAATAATATGGTACCTGTGATCTTCCACAGACTTGTCATTCATCTTAAACATGACCAGTCTTATTTTACTTATACTTGTATCCACTCCTCCCCATCCTAGAGTATTTCTAGTAAATCTCCGTCATATAATTGCATCCATGAATATTTCAGTGTGTATCTAAAAGATAAGGACTTTAAAAGATAACTACACACCATTATTTGATTGGAACTCTCTCCATCTTTTTCTTGCCATTCTTTTTCTTTCTTTCTTTCCCTCTTTTTTCCTTTTTTCCTTTTTTTTTTTTTTTTTAAAGAAATCAGGTGTTTGGTCCTTATAAAGGTTCCCAGAGTCTGCATTTTGCTGAGTACTTCCCTATAGTATAGCTTAATATATTCTGTTCTGTTTGGATCTAGGGGCTTGACTGGAAATGGTTTATTTTCTTTCTGGGGAAGGGGAGGGAGAGGGTAAGACTACACTGTTGAGACTTAGTTATGTTTTATGTTAGCAGGCTGTTGTCAGTGCTTAGGAACATTCTCTCCATAGGGCCACTCTTAGATTTTAAAAAAGTTGTTTAGAAATTGAGATGTAATTCATGTAACATAAAATTTACCCTTTATGGAATGTACATTTTGTGGATTTTAGTATATGTTATGTGGTATACACTATGTTGTGTAGTCGTCGTCATTGTTTTATTTCAGAATATTTTCATCATTCCACAAAGAAACTGCACCTATTAGCAGTTAGTCCCAATGCCCTTCCCCTCCCCCAGCAACCACTACTTTCTGTCTCTGTGAAAGAAATAATACTTTCCGTTTCTGTGGGTTTGCCTACTCTGGATATTGCATACTACCACTAATAGGATTCCATATCATACAATATTTGGCTTTTTGTGACTTTCACTTAAGACAATGTTTTCAAGGTTCATGTTGTGGCATGTAGCAGTACTTTTTTCCTTTTTATGGTTGGATAATACTCTGTTGTGTGGATATACCAAATTTTGTCCATCAGTTGGTGGACATTTGGGTGTTTCTACATTTTGGCTGTCATGAATAATGCGGCTGTTTCCATTTGTGCACAGGTTTTTGTGTAAACTTACGTTTACAACTCCTGGGTATATACTTAGGAGTGTCATTGCTGGCTCATGTTCAACTTTTTTGAGGAATTTTATGTTTAACTTTTTGAGGAACTACCAAACTATTTTCCAAAATGACTGCACCATTTTACTTTCCCACCAGCAATGCAGGAGGGTTCCACCCTTTTTTTTTTTTTTTTTTAATTTTGAAATTTGTTTGTTTTAAGTAATCTTTACCCTAGGGTGGGGCTTGAACTCAAGAGCCACATGCTTTTCAGACTGATCCAGCCACGTGCCCCTTTTTTAACTTTGAAATGTATTTTTTTAATCATTTTTTTCTTTTTACAAAATGCTTTTTCCCTTGAGTTTATTTAATTTTCTTTTGATTTCAAATTGTGTTTTCTTCCTCTATCCTCTCTTTCTCATTCACTATTTCTTAGAGCAATTTTAGGTTTACAGCAAAATTTGGGGTGAAAATACACTTTTCAACCTCTTCCCCACCATCGATAGTCCCACTATTTTGGTATATTTGTTATAACCGGTGAACCACCATTGACCCATCATTATCATCCAGTCTATAGTTTATATTAAGGTTCACCCTTTGTATTGTATGTTCTTTGGTTTTTAACAAATGTATAATGACCTGTATCTACCTTTATAGTATACAAAATAGATTCACTGCCCTAAAAATACCATGTGTTCCACCTATTTCTTCTCTCTCCCCAAACCCTGGGTAGCTAGCTAGTGCTCTTTTACTGTCTTCCATAGTTTTGCTTTCTCCAGAATGTCAGTTCACTCAGCAATGTTCAAGATTCCTTCTTAAATGTCTTTTTGTGGCTTGATCTTTTTATTTAGTGCTGAATAATATTTCATTGTATATATGTACTGCACTTAATTTGTGCACCAATTTTTTTTAAAGATTTCATTTTTTAAAATTTAAATGTTTTTATTTTTGAGAGAGAGAGAGCATGCATAAGGTGGGGAGGGACATAGAAAGGGTGACCAAGAATCTGAAGTAGGCTCTTTGCTGATAGCAGAGATCTGGATGAGTGGCTCAAACTCATGAACTGTGAGATCATGACCTGAGCCAAAGTTGGATATTTAACCAACTGAGCCACCCAGGCACCCCTGAATATTTCATTTTTAAGTAATTTCTCCACCCAAAGTGGGGCTCGAACTTGAAACCCTGAGAGCAAAGTCGCATGCTCCACTCTCTGAGCCAGCCAGTCACCCCTGTCCACTTATTGAAGGACCTTATTGCTGCTTCCAAGATTTGGCAATTATGAAGTGACATTCATGTAGAGGTTTTTGTGTGCACATAAGTTTTCAGGTTATGTAGGTAAATAACAGGGAGCTTACTTGCTGAATTATATGATAAAGGTATGTTTAGTTTTTTAAGAAACTGCCTAATAGTCTTTCAAAGTGACTATACCATTTTGCATTCCTACCAGCAATGAATGAGAAATCTTTTCTTTTTTTTTTAAGTTTATTTATTATGAGAGAGAGCTCACAGGAGTGGGGGAGGGAGAGAGAGAATCCCAAGCAGACTCTGCACTGTCAGCACAAAGCCTAACATGGGGCTCAAACTCAGGAAGCATGAACCATGAACTGTGAGATCATGAACTGAACCGAAATCAAAGAGTTGGGATGCTTAACCAACTGAGGTGCCACTATGAATGAGAATTCTTGTTGTGCCACATCCTTGTCAGCATTTGATGTTGTCATGTTTTGGATTTTAGACATTCTAATAGGTGTGTAGTGGTATCTTGCTTTAATTTGCAGTTCCCTAATGACACAATGTTGAGCATCTTTTCATATGTTTTCTTTGCCATCTTTATATCTTCTTTGGTGAGGTGTCTTTTCAGATCTTTTGCCTATTTTTAAATTGTATTCTCTATTTTCTTCTCTCCTGTCATTTACTTTGGTTTTGGTTGGAATGATGTTGGGCGTTGTTTCTAGTCATTTATGAATAATTGTTCAGTAAACGGCAGCCACACTATTATTTAGAACATTTAGTATATATTTATTTTAAAAGGTTTTTTAGTGGTTTAGTGTAAAAGAATGACTAATTGTAATAGCACTTTGCCATTGGCTCAAGAGCTACCAAAGGTAATGATTAAATATACTTTATCTGGAGATACTTCTAAAGTCTCTAATTGTACAAGAGTTGGACCTATGGTGGCTCCCAAACCTAGTTAATGATCATAATCACTTGGGATGCTTTAAAAGCACAGATTCCTATATTCCATTCCTCGTCATTGTGATCAAGGAATCTGAGGTGGAATCTGGGTTTTTGAAATGTATACCTGGTAACTTTGATTATCAGCCAGATTTAGGAACCTGAATGATAAAAGGTTATTAATGATTGGGTATAGTCCATTTCTCCATCTGCTTTCTCTTCAAAATCCTCATTCCTTCTATTGGTATTAAATTTTTTTTTAATGTTTGTATATTAACATTAATGTTGAGAGAGACAGAGTGTGAGTGGGGATAGGGGTAGAGAGAAAGAGACACAGAATCCAAAGCAGGCTCCAGGCTCTGAGCTGTAAGCACAGAGGCCGATGCGGGCCTTGAACCCCACGGACTGTGAGATCATGACCTGAGCTGAAGTCAGACACTTAACCAACTGAGCCACCCAGATGCCCCTTAAATTTTTTTTTTAATGTTTATTTTTGAGAGAAAGAGAGACCAGGTGCAAGTTGGGGAGGGGCAGAGAGAGAGAGGGAGACACAGAATCCAAAGCAGGCTCCAGGCTCTGAGCTGTCAGCACAGAGCTACGCGGGGCTCGAACCCATGAACCGTGAGATCATGGACCTGAGCCAAAGTTGGGTGCTCAACCGACTGAGCCACCCAGGTGCCCCTCTCCTATTTGGTATTTTATAAACTTTAGCAATGTGTTTATTGCTCCCTTCTTTGCACTCAAAGTGACTTGCATGTGTATACTTACATTGTTGCACTTTTATTTTTTATTGTTAATATTTTACTTTTCTGCTTTCTAGTACATTGAAGCTACTCATTAACAGGAATTAATATTTGATTTGATTGAATTTGATTGAAACATACCATGGTGTTTGATTACATAGATGAAAACTTTACATGTCCATAAAAAGAACTATTAGTGATAATATCTGCTAACATTTAATCAGTTTTCTGTGTGTTGGGAATCATTCTAATTTTCATACCATGCCTAAATCATAGATACAGTTATTTCCATTTTAGAAGGAAACATGGGCAAGAGGTTAAATAACTTGCTCACCATAAAATAGTGTGGGTAATGAAGTCAGAAGCTGACAAATTGCTTTTGAACAGTATGTTACACTGTTTTAAAAGTTGATACCAGTACTTGGTGTTCCTTGGGACCACCTAAGTGGTGAAGAATTGTAAGCAAATGACTAATGGATAGGCTCAGTGTGACAAGGTCTAAAAAGTATTGTAACTAGAGCAGTTATAATTGTGTAGTGAAATTTTGGATCACTTTCAGATAGAGTTTGTAAAAAAGATCTTTAAAATTCTTACTGAACAATTTCAAACTTTTTTTTTTGTTGTTGTTTTTTGTTTTTTAATAAGGAGTGGTTCAGAATTAAGTCTTGTACTTATCATAAGTCTGTCCACCCTTGGACGCACATTAGTAACCACTTTTATTAGTACTGTATGTATCCTTCCCATTTTCTTTATGCAAATAGACAAAAGCAAATATACACTACCCTATTTTTCACTTTTTGATTTAATATTTCTTGGAAATCATTCTATATTTTTTAGTAGAGAGTATTCTCACTTTTTTCTAACAGCTGCATAGTATTCTACTACGTGGACTAGCCAGTTGATTTAACTACAGTACTTTGCTATTGCTGGATGTTTGTGTTAACTTTTCCCATAGCATTTATAGCTATATTCTTCTTAAATGTGTGAGCAACCAGCATTGCTGCCTCAAAATAAATTCTATTGAATTACTTTTTGTTTTTTTAGAGTTATTAGCACTTGTAAAATTAAAATTTTTTATTGCTTTGTTATTTCATGTTTGCATTTAAATCTGAATTTAAATTAGAAGTCATGAATATTTTAGCTTTGAAAACTGTTAACCAGAGGTTGGTTCATTTAAACTGTAAGTCTGTTACTGAAATCTTGAAGAATGGAGAAAGGCAAAACAAAGAAGATGATGAAATAGAAAAAATGGGGGTGGGGTAAATGGGAAGAGGATATAGGTAAATGATAGAGAAACAGTGGGTGAGTATAATAATATGCAACTAATAGTTGTCTCAGATAATAAAATAATTTTAGAGTGGCTTAGACTAACATTTGTTGGTTTTTTTCTAGAGCTTTAAAAAGTGGACTGGACTTCCTCCATAAGATTATATTTAAAAAGGGGGTGGGGATGGGATTGGAATTCTAGAAAATCAGTGCTTATGAATCTTTATGCTTCATGTATATCACTACATCCAGGTCATTTGCTTCCTAACCTTTAATGTAATTTATAATTTTAGACTTGTTTGCTTGTTTTCCCCCTTAAGATTGATTGTAAACTGAGAGGAAGAGTCTACTTTTTTTTTTTAAATATATATATATATATATATATATATATATATATATATATATCCCTAATGTGACAGTAAAGGACCTGGCACGTAATAGGTATTTGTTAAAATGAGTGAAGTTGGGGCACTTGGCTAGCTCAGTTAGTAGAGCATGTGACTCTTGATCTCAGGGTCTTGAGTTAGAGCCCCACGTTGAGTGTAGAGTTTACTTAAATTATAAATGAGTGAAGTTAAGCTGTTAGATATGAGAAGCTGAATGGTAATTTTTGTAGTATATAATAGGAGAAAAAGCCCACAAGATGGAAATAACATCTCAATAGTAAATTACTGTTCTTCCCTTGACCTCTCATTTGCTACCGGAATGAAACCAAGCTTTGTTTTTTTATTAATAAGGTATTCAAAATTATTTATTCCCTTCTTCCCCTCCTGGGAAATGGAGTATAAAAGAAATCACAACATAATTAAAATTAATCTCTGGGATTAATGTGAGGGTGGAGGTGGGGTCAAATTACTTTTTCCTTATAAAATGATAATGATTTTTATGAAGAATGTTTAATGACTACTCAATGCTTCTAATAAACTAAAAATAAGAGTTCCATATTATGTGCTAAATCAGCTTTATAAAGAATATGTTGAAAAATGTAGTACAAGTATTTAAGAAACCTTTATGATTTTGGGGTGATGGGATTATTGGCAACTTTTCTGTTTTCCTTATTTAAAAAAAAGACACAGCAAATATTGCAGAGTAGATATTTTCTTCTATTAAGATTGGTATTTCACGTATGGATTTTTTTTTTAAGTTTATTTATTTATTTTGAAAGAGATGTGGGAGGGGTGGAGATAAAGAGAATCCCAAGCAGGCCTCCGCACTGTCAGTGCAGAGCCCTGTGTGGGGCTCGAGCCCAGTAACCAAGCTGAAACCAAGAGTCAGACACTTTACCAACCGAACCACCCAGGTGCCCCAGAAATGGATTGTTTCTTTATATCTATATGGTTATTGTTGAAAAATACTTAATCATAAAACAGCAAGCTGAACTTACTAGTTTATTTTTTTTTTTCCCTTAAAGTAAGCTGTATGCCCAATGTTGGGCTTGAACTCGCAACCCCAAGATCAAGAATCGCATGTTCTACCCACTGAGCCAACCAGGTGCCCCTGAACTTACTAGTATTTTTAATGAATTTATATTCTAGTTTATCTTTTCCCTGTTCCTTTTTTTTACTGATTTCTTTAAAAACTGATAGATACCCTCTATTTCTTCTTAAGATTTTATTTTACGATTAAAATTTTTGTTTTGTGGCTGCATTTAGTTGCTTTTAATTTATTTTGTAATTTTTTGTGTTTTTAATATTTATTGTTGAACTAATAAATTTATATGAAAATCAAACTACCGGAATGTCAAAGATACTGACTTTTTTGCTAATTTTACTTTTCTAGTAACAACACTGGTGTCTTTTTGGGTGTGTATCATTTCAGAACTTTTTTCTTTTCTTTTCTTTTTTTTTAAAGATTTTTAAGTAATCTCTACACCCAACATGGGGCTTAAACTTAACAACCCTGAGAACAAGAATCACATGTTTTACTTACTGAGCCTGCCAGGCATCTCCCCCAGAACTTTTTCTATACATACACAACAGTGATTCTTAACTGGGGGGGGGGGGGGGGGGGGGGGGGGGCGCAATTTTGCTCCCGTGGTATGTTTCGCAGTGTCTGGAGACATTTTTGGTTATCACAACCAGAGAGGGGGTGTTACTGACATCTAGTGGATACAGGTTAGGGATGTTGTTAAACATGCACAGGACAGTCTTCTATCCCCCCAAATAAAAAAAAATTATGTTGTCCATATGTCAATAATGCTGAAATTAGAAGAAACTGATGTACAGGTAACTGTATATGTGTGATTATACAGATCATCTCCATTCATCTCCAGTGCTTAGAAAAATGCCTGGTAGTGGTATTGTTGAGTGAGTATATTAGTTAAAAAAACCCTCAGACTATAATTTATCATAAATATTGTACCACCTCAATATGCATAAATCTCCCTAATTTTTAATAGTACAAAATGTATGAATATAAACACTGTCATTTCTCAGTTTTGCTTAGAAACACATGAAATACTAGAATGCTTATGGCCAAAATAGTTTGTCCTCTCCCCATCCTGTCCTCTAGTCGAGCTTTCCAGAAACAATCACTGTCAACTGATATTTACTTATTCTTACATAGTAGAAATCTGAAACTACTGTCTCTGACAATATCTTACATTATCTTCTAACCTCTTGTAGAAGAAGATTTATCACACCCCTTTTGTCTTCTTTCATTATTCAATATAGATAATAAAATTAGTTAAATCATTAGATTTTACATTATTACCCTGTAAATAATAGTGAATCAAGTGAATACTGTGAATACTTTCCCTTTTTTGTAAATTTTTTGTTTTTTCTCAGAGTTATGTGCCTCTTTTTATTTAGTTTTCTGTGTATTTGTTGCTGTTTTTCCAAAAGATCTTAGAAAGCTGTAAGGGTTTTCAAATTCTTGGTTAAGAGTGCATCATACTATCTATCAGTTTTGCTGCTTGTATGGAGGGAGAGGAGTGGAGAGAACGGTCTATCCCATTGCTCTGATCTAGACTTTTTTTTTTATGTTTATTCATTTTTGAGAGAGAGATACAGAGTGCAAGAGGGAGAGGAGCAGAGAGAGAGACAGACAGACAGACAGAACCTGAAGCATGCTTCAGACTCTGAGCTGTCAGCACAGAGCCTGATGTGGGGCTCAAACTCATGAATGCTGAGATCATGATCTGAACTAAAGTCTGACACCTAACTGACTGAGCCACCCAAGTGCCCCATAGACTTTTTCTTACTCTCTCTCTTTTTTTTTTTAAATATTTATTTATTTTGAGAGAGAGAGAGAGAGAGAGAGCAAGAGAGCATGGGGGGAGGGGCTGAGAGAGAGAATTCCAAGCAGGCTCCTTACTGTCAGTGCAGATGGGTTCCTGGGGGCTGGATCTCACCGAGCTGTGAGATCATGACCTGAGCTGAAATCAAGAGTCCATATGTGCTGAGCCTGCTTCAGATTCTGTTTCCCTCTCTGTCTGCTCCCTGCCCCCCCCCCCCGCCCTTGATGTCTCTCTCTCTGAAAAATAAGTAAAACATTAAAAAAAAATAATAATAAGAGGCAACTGGGTGGCTTAGTCAGTTAAGTGTCCAACTACTGCTTAGGTCACAATCTCATGGCTCGTGAGTTTGAGCCCCAAGTCAGGCTTTGTGCTGACAGCCTAGAGCCTGCTTTGGGTTCTATCTCCGTCTCTCTCTCTCTGTCCCTCTCCAGCTTGCACTCACACTCTTTCTCTCTCAAATATAAACATTAAAAGACATTTTGTAATTAAAAAAAAGTCAAGAGTGAGAAGCTTAAGGGCCTGAGCCCCCCAGGTTCCCCTGATTTAGACTTGTTATTAAAATTTGATACAGAGTGGGTATTCTGAAACTTCTGTGGGATGTTCTGTTTGTTTCAGAGTTGCTATTCTGAAACTTGTGTCCACTCTTCAGCAGTTGGGAATCCCAACCGCCCCCCCCCCCTTTTTTTTTTACTGGATCCCATTCCAGCTTTTTTCCTGGCTGAGTTCTTCATTTTGCTGAAATTGTTACCTGATTGATTCTTGAATAAAGTTACATAGGAGGTACATTTTAGCGACTTGTAACTTTTTAAAATGTCTATTCTAGTCTTACACTTGATTGGTAATTTGGCTCAAAGTAAATTTCCATCAACATTTGGAGTATATTTTCTTTGAACTTTTCAGTATTGCTTTCACAGAATTTGGTGGATCTTATTCTGGATCTTTTTTAATGCATGGCTTGAATTTTTCTCTAGGTATCTTTGTTTTATCCTGGTGTTAATAAATTTCATGAAAGTGCATATTGTGTCAGGCACTGAACATATTCGAAGTCTTTTTCAATAGAGGGCACTGTAGGCATTTTTGTAGTTACTACTTTTGAGTTAGACTATATTATGCTTGTAGGGATTTGAGCACCCTGCCTCCGAGACACTAAATAAATACTAGTATAACCCAGTAGTTATTGGGACAACTAGAAATGTCCCCTGACATTTCAAACACCCCCCTATAAGGGCAGCAGTACTAATCTTTTTTGAGAAGTGTTAATTTAATCCCAAGTCATTAGGGCACATGTTTTGTCGATTATGGACATGCTTGACTTAAAATTTTTCTTCTGTCTCGTGTTTTTTTTTTTTTCCTTTTGGTCTGTTTTCTGAGATATATTCTTCCAACTCTATTTTTCAGTCTACTGTCTTAAATTTTTATAAAGCATTTTCTTGGAGCACCTGGGTGGCTCAGTCCCTTAAACATCGAACTCTTGATTTCAGCTCATGTCATTATCTCCTGGTTCCTGAGATGGAGCCCAGCATTGGGCTCTGCCCTGACACCGTGGAGCCTGCTTGAGATTCTCTCTCTGCCTCTCCCCCACACATGCATGTATGTGCTTTTTCTCTCACTCACTCTCTCTGTATATTATACTTATATTATATTAACAAAAAAATAAAAAACATTTTCTTGTTTGAACTTTTACAAGAATGGTATTCTGGTTTTTTTTAACAGATTTTTTTTCTGGCATAGTGGATTTTCTGTTTTGAAGCTTTCTTTACCTATTATTGATGGTTTCCTTCAAATTTCGTTTTTTATTTTGCCTCCCCATCTTCAGTACATCATGCTTTCCTCAAATATTGGTGACCATTGACTGTCTATTCATGCTTAAGAGTGAGATACTATAAGGCTAGATGGTAACTATGAGATTTTTTTTTTGTCCCTTTTCTTAAAACTTACTTTTATTTCCATTCTTCAGAAAGGCCTACCTAATACTTGTTTTTAAAACTCAACGACAGTGACTTTTAATTTGCTTTAGCCTTATGATAGGTTTGTTTTCTTAAATCTTTAGTTACTTATAATTGGTTCTCTGAGCTTATAATTCTCTGACTTTTCCAGATAACTTCTTTGCAGACTTCTAATGGTCTCAAATGTCCATCATTGTGATTTTGAAATTTTAACTATATGGAAGTAGAATTTATCATTCTTGCGCTACATTTTGTTTTGAGCCTACTTGCAGGATAATATTCTGTCTCTGTTGTACTTTTTTAGAGTCTGTTTTTCTTCAAGTGTTCTATTCTTTCTGGAATTATGTTTTTTTTATATCCTATATCTTCCATTAGTAGATGGTCACTTTCTCCCTAGGTTTTTATTATTTCCACTTTACCAGTCTTATGTAAACTTAAGTCCTTGACTGTCCTTTAGTTATTCTTTAGCCATATACTCCCATCTTTCTGGTTAGTAGGGTCTTTGTGTTCTACACTGTTTTCACAGTTTCTGGTGTCCTTAAATCCTAGTTTTTGCAAACCAAGTTCAATTTCATTTTTAAAGTTCCCTTCTCAAAGGCAGTGAATACCTCAAACCTTTAGCTTCTGTTGTGCTATCTGGTATAAACAAACATGGCATGTAGTACAGATGATTTAAATTCAGTTTCTAAAGAAAGTGGTTTTTTTCTTTAAAAGTAACTATGTCATTTTTATTGTCCTTTAATACATAATATACTATAATTGATTTTCCCCTCTGTTTATAAAATTGTAAGATACATATACAGAACTTACCATCTTAACCATTTTTAAGTATACACTTCAATATTGGGCAACCATTACCACAATCCATGTCCAGAACTCTTTTCATCTTGCAAAACTGAAACCCTATACACGTTAAATGATAACTACCCATTCCCTGCAGTCCTTGGTAACTACCTTTATACTATCTCAAGGAATTTGACTACCCTAGGTACCTCATGTAACTGGAATAATTCATTATTGTCTCTTTCATGACTGCTTTATTTTACTTATCATTACGTCCTCAAGGTTCACCCATGTAACATATGTCAAAATTACCTTCTTTTTTAAGGCTGAATAATATATTCCATTGTATACATATACCACAGTTTGCTTATCCATTTATCTGTTGATGGATACTTGGGTTGCTTATACCTTTTAGCTATTATGAATGATGCTGCTAAAACATGAGTGTACAAATATGTCTTCAAGACTCAGCTTTCACTTCTTTTGGTATAATTGACTCTTACTTGATAATAAAATTGATAAATTCAATACTTACAGGTAATACTTTTTTCCATCTAATGTTCTTTTCAAAATCTGAATTCAAGGCATTTACGTATTTTTATTGATTTTTTTAAAAGTTCGAACATTTTTTTTTAAGTTGTAAGACTGGCAGATTTACATGAAATCATGTGACTGCTGATTTAGACAACAGTGCCTAAATCAAACCTATCAGAATTTGAATCTGATATAGAAATTTTCAGCAGAAGCATGCCAGGCAGCTAGTTACTGTCTGTAAATTTTCAGTTGTTCCACCTTCCCCTCTAACTCAGCAGATGTCTTTATCTCCTACTTAACAGAGAAAATAGAAACCCATCAGATGGGGAGTTGTTTATATTCCTGCTACCAAATCTACAAATTGTAGATGTGCGCTTAGGCTGCTCTTAAAATGGGAGACATTTCTTAAAAGGCTGATCTCTACCGATTGTTCATTTGTTTATTCAGTCATTGGCTATTTACTAAGCACCTACTCAATAGGTGTGTGTCTGGGTTTAAAGCTATAAACAAAACAAAATAAAAATTAAAAATAAAAATAATAAAATATAAAATAAAGTTTTTGTCCTCTTGAAGCTTTGATTCTGTTGCGTAGAGAAAGTAAAGGTTGTCATGTGGTGGTAAGTGCTGTAGAGGGAGATAAAGCAGAGAAGTGTGATTTACTTATTAAGGGATGGATTTGTGTGTAAGAGATTACTACTTAAATAGGGAAAAACCTCACTGCTGAACCTTAGATATCTTTTGTTCCTCTCTTCTTTTAGTATTGTCTACTTTTCTGTAAGGTATTTTTTGGTGTACCATATTTATTTATTTTTGTACCATTTTAATTTGTTCTTTTACGTGGTTTTTTGAGTTACTTTGTGAGTGGTTCGACTGAGGATTACAGTTCACATTTTATCAGGTTTGGATTAATGCTGATTTAATTTACAGTAACAGACAAAAGCTTTGCTCCTATGAAGCTCCATTCCTTTCCGCCTCCCTTGTGTTACTATTATCATACAAATTACATCATTTTCTATTGTATACTACCAACACGTTTCTAATTATTTGCCAAATGTGGTCATCTTGTAAATCAGATATGAGGAAAAAAAGTTACAAACAAAAATATAAGGTCTCTTACAGTTACCTGAAAAGTTACCTGTACTGATGCTCTGTATTTTCCATATGGATTTCAATTACCAGTTACTGTCTTCTCATATAAGCCTGAGGGGCTCCTTTTAGTATGTGTTTTTAGGGCATGTCTACTAACAACAAGCTTTCTTAGTTTTTTTGTTTTGTTTTGTTTTTTAATCAGGAATGTCATAATTCCTCCTTTGTTTTTAAATAATTGGATGTAGAATTCTTGGCTGTCACTTTCTTTCACCACTTGAAATATATTGTCCCACTGCCTGCATGGTTTCTCTGAGTAATCAACTGTTAATCTTGGGAGGATCCTTTGTTGATGAGTTGCTTCTTTCTTGATGTTTTCAAGATAATCCCTTTCTCATGGCTATTGACAATTTCATTATGATGTTGTGTTAGTATGGATCTCTTTGAGTTTATGCTACTTGAAATTCATTGAGCTTCTTGGATGTGTATATTCATGGTTTTTTAAGAATCACATTGGGAAGTTTGGGGTTGTTATTTAAGTATTCTGTTCTTTTTTCTCTCATCTCCCTATTACGCATACATTGATATGTTTAATGGCATCCCACAGGTTTCTAAGGCTCTGTTCATCTTTTTTTTTCAGACTGGCTAATCTCAGTTGAACTGCCTGAAGTTTGCTGATTCTTCTGCCTGCTTATATAATATACTGTTGAGCCCCTCTATTGAATTTTTCATTTTACTCTATTTCTCAAATCTGTAATTTGTTTTTTTTTTAATGTTTGTTTATTTATTTATTTTGGCGGGGGCAGAGAGAGAGAAGGGAGAGAGAAGGGGGAGAGGGAGAGAGAAGGGGGAGAGAGAGAGAGAGAGAGAGAGAGAGAGAGAGAATCCTAAGCAGGTTCTGCACTCAGTGCAGAGCCTGATGTGGGGCTCGAACCCACAAACTGTGAGATCATGACCCGAGCCGAAATCAAGAGTCAGATGCTTTGCCAGCTGAACCTCCCATTTGCCCCTCTGTTTTTTGTTTTTTTTTTTAATAATTTTTGTCTGTTAATATTCTCAATTTGGTGAAACATCATTTTCATATTCTCCTTTAGTTCTTTAGATATGGTTTCCTTTAGTTTTAAAATTTTAAAAAGTTGATTTAAGGGGAGCCTGGGTGGTTCATTCGGTTAAGTGTCCATCTTTGGTTCAGGTCATGGTGTTGCTGTTCATGGGTTCAAGCCATGTCAGCTGTGCTGCCAGCTCAGAGCCTGGAGCCTACTTCAGATCCTATGTCCCCTTCTCTCTCTGCTCCTCCCCTGCTAGCGCTCTCTCTCTTTCTCAAAAATAAATCAACATTAAAAAAATTTTAAATAAAATAAAATAGTTGATTTAAAATCTTAGGCTAGTAAGTTCAGTGTCTGCTCTTCCTTAGGGATAATTTATATTGACTGCTCCCTCTTCACCCCACCCCTCTGGATAATTTACTGCTACTCTTTTTTGTTGAGTGACTTTTGGAACTAATGCCATAAAGTCTGTATTTTTTTGTTGTATATGGTTACTGAAGTCTCTTATCAATAAGCTAATGAGTAGGCAGAAATTTCCTTGGATGCCTGGAACCTGTAAGTCTTTCAGTCTTTGCTAAGGGGCTCTGTGTGTATACTGGGACATGCCTTGGGACTCAGCCAGGCAGTTTACACCTCTGTGCTAGCTTTCTTTTTCTGCTTGTACGAAGTGTAAAGTTAAGGACCACAGGTTGACAGTTGCCTCTGATTGTTTTTGACCAAAGGCACCCAGAGAAAAGGCTATCTAGACTGGATGAGCTGAGTCTGGTCAAATAAAGACAGCTTTGCTACAGTAGAGTCTTCCAGTGTAGTCACCCAGGTGCCCCAAAACCTATTTTAATTAATTTATTTTTGTTTATTTATATTTACTTATTTATTTAGTTATTTATTTTTAATGACCATTTTAACCATTTTTTTTTTTTTAGTTTATTTATTTATTTTGAGAGAGAGAGATGGGGAGAGGGAGAAGAGAATCCCAAGCAGGCTCTGTACCTGCGGCACAAAGCCCATTGTGGGGCTCAAACTCACAAACTGAGATCATGACCTGAGCCAAGATCAAGAGTTGGATGCTCAACCAACTGAGCCACCCAGGTGCTCAGACTGCTATTTAGTTGAGTGCAGGTATTTGTGATGTCATGTTCTACCTAGTAAGATCCATGTGATAAAACCAGTAATTACTGAATGCCTGTTTTGTGTCAGGTACTACTTACAGTTTACACACTTTCTAATGGGGAATAATATAAATGTGTATAAAACTAAATATGATGAATTGTGCTGAGTACCAATAGAAGTTTTCCTGAGTGAGTCCTTAACCCTTGAAGATATTTCACTAATTTTAATTTATAATTTTACTAAGAATTATTTGTCAATGTAATTTTCTTTCTATTATCCACCTGGGTATGTCATTAGACCTTCCACAGGTCTTTTTTTTCCTTCTTCTTTTTTACTCCTTCCTTACTCACTTGCTATTTGCCAGACACTGTTCTAAATGCTTGGGATAGGGATGCCTGGCTGGCTCATTCAGAAGGGCATGTGACTCTTGATCTTGGGGTTGTGAATTCGAGCTCCACATTGGGTGTAGGCGATTACTTAAGGAAACAAAAAAACTCTTACAAAATGCTTGGGATATAACCTAGAACGAAACAAATATTCCTCCATTCGTAGAACTTAGATTCTCTTGGGTCTGAAGGTGGGAGGAGTCAAACAATTACATGCAAATAAGTTATTAAGAAATTATATGAATACATATTGTTAGAAAGTGTTAAGTGTTGTGGTAAGAAGAAAAAGAGGGAGAGTAAAGGTTTGGAGGCATATATAAAGGTTGAACAGTTTGTAGTTTTTGAAAGGACTTAGGATAGGTCTCATTGAGAAGATGACATTTGAACAAAGATTTGGTATTGGAGTTATGTAGATTTGTGGTGGAAGAACTCACTGGCATTGCAAACAGGTAATACAAAGGCCCAAGGCAAGTAGGTGCTAGATGTGCTCAGAAACTAGTAAGGTGACCAATGTCGTAGAAGTGGAGTGAAATGTAGGGGAGAGTGGTAGGAAGGGAGATCTGAAATGTAAAAAAGGATCAGACTGTTTAGGCTTTGTTGGCCATTGTAAGCCAGGGACCAAAAGTTGGATTTTAATACTCACTTGTTTTGACTAGTGACAGAGCTATAGAGTAGGAAGACAAATTGTGTGGGAGAAAAAAATTATATTTTTATCAATGTGAGAAGAGAGAGGATGAATGAATGCTTAGAGGGAATGTTTTTAAATGTTTTAATTGTGGGGAGATTGTAGAAAAGCCTAGAAAAGAAAATGAAGATCACTTATCTCGCCATCCAGAGAGAATCTTATTAATATTTTGGTGTTAGGATATGTGTGTGCTAAGTGATTTTTTTATGTAACTATGCAAATAGACATATTTACATATATATATGAACGATATTTTTAAAAGATGAATGGTATTTTTAGTATGTTTTCCCTGAACTTGAAGTATAACAATCCACTTAATAATTTTAAATACACATTGTTTTTTACAAATTTATACACCAATGTAATTATCACACAGATCGAGATAGGAGAATATTACTGTGCCCAAGGTATGTCTATTTTGTTTTTACTTTGTCAATACTCCCAACCAGAAGTAACTACTATTCTTTCATTATCACAGATTACTTTTGCTTGTTCTACATTTTTTAAGTGTTTATTTTTGAGAGAGTGCAAGTGGGGGAGGGGCAGGAGGAGAAAGAGAATCCCAAGCAGGCTCTACACTGTCAGTGCAGATCCCAGTTTAGGGCTTGAACTCATGAACCGTGAGATCATGACCTGAGCTGAAATTAAGAGTTGGATGCTTAACCAACTGAGTCACCCAGGCACCCCATTGCCTGTTTTACATTTTAACATTACAGTTTTACAGTAAATACTCTTTGGTATCTAGATTTTTTTTTTATTTCATATTTTTACTTAGCATTACATTTTCTATTACTGTGTTCTTTTTTTTACTTAAAATTCTCCATGCTATTAACATTCTTCACCTCTTTTTTAGAAAGCTTGTTTATTTATTTATTTGGAAAGGGAGAGCAAGTGTGACAGCAGGGGAGGGGCAGAGAGAGAGAATCCCAAGCAGGTTCTGTGTTAACAGTGCAGAGCCTAACATGGGGTTCAATCCCCTGAACCATGAGGTCATGACCTGAGCCAAAATCAAGAGTCAGATGCTTAATGGACTGAGCCACCCAAGCACCCTTAAGATTCTTCACCCTTAAGAGACATAACCAACTGATTTGAATTCTTTCTTCTTTTATTTCTTCCTCTCTTTCTTTTTAAAATTTTGAGAGAGAGAGACAGAGCTCGAGCAGGGATGGGGAAGAGAGAGAGAGGGAGACAGAATCTGAAGCAGGCTTCAGGCTCTCAGCTGTTAGCACAGAGCCCTATGTGGGGCTAGGACTCACAAACTGTAAGATCATGACCTGAGCTGAAGTTGGATGCTTAACCAACTGAGCCACCCAGGCATCCTGACCACCTGATTTGATTTTTTTAAAAATCTGTAAAAAATATGTTGATGAGACACTTGGGGAAATATGAGTATGGATTGGCTATCAGATAATAAAAAAGAATTATTGTTAATTTTTTTGTACTTGGGGCCAATTATTTTATTTTTTATTTATTTTTTTAACTTTATTGTTTTTTTTAATTTACATCTAAATTAGCCTATAGTGCAACAATGATTTCAGGAGTAGATTCCTTCATGTCCCTTACCCATTTAGCCCATCCCCCCTCCCACAACTCCTCCAGTAGCCCTCTGTTTGTTCTCCATATTTAAGAGTCTCTTATGTTTTGTCCCCCTCCCTGTTTTTATATTATTTTTGTTTCCCTTCCCTTATGTTCATCTGTTTTGTCTCTTAAAGTCGTCATATGAGTGAAGTCATGGTATATGTCTTTCTCTAATTTTGCTTAGCATAATACCCTCCAGTTCCATCCATGTAGTCGCAAATGGCAAGATTTCATTCTTTTTGATTGCTGAGTAATTCTCCATTGTGTATATATATACCACATCTTTATCCATTCATCCATCAATGGACATTTGGGCTCTTTCCATACTTTGGCTATTGTTGATAGTGCTGCTATAATATTGTTAATTTTATTAGGTGTGGTAATGGCCTTTTTTCATGTAAATGAGATATCCTCATTTGTTACCAAAGTGCAAAAATATTTGTTACCAAAGTGCAAAAATAAAGTATTTGGAAATTGATTTAAAATATATTAATTGGGGAGGGAGAAGGGAAAAGGATAGGGAGGAGATGAGATGAAAGAAAATCATCAAATTTGATACTCTTTGGAAGCTAGGTGATAGATAAGAGGAACGTGTGTGTATGTGAAAACATAATGTAAAATTTACCATCTTTCTAAGTATCATTCAGTGGTGTTAAGTGTATTCACATTGCTGTGCAGCCAGCGTGCAGAAACTTTTTCACCTTGTAAAACTGAAACTGTTTTTATCTGTTAAATAGCAGCATTCCATATACCCTTTCCCTTGGCCCCTGGCAATCACTATTCTTCTTTGTGTTTCTATGAATATGACTATAGCTACCTCATATAAGTAGAATCATATGATATTCGTCTTTTTTTTATTATGGACTTATTTCACTTAGTATACTATATTCAAGGTGTATCGATAGTGTAGCATATGTCAGAATTTCCTTCCTTTTTAAGGCTAAATAATACTCCATTGTATGTATATACCACAATTTGATTTATTTCTTCATCTCTGATACATGATTGGGTTGCTTTCACTTCTTGGCTTTTGTGAATAGTGCTGTTTTGAATATTGGTATGCATATATCTCTTTGAGACCTGCTAATTGCTAGATCATGATAATTCAGTTTTTAGGGTTTTTTTTGAGGAATTCCCAGTCTGTTTTTCCATAGTGCCTGTACCATGTTACATTCCCACCAAGAGTGTACAAAAGTTTCCATTTCTTTCTATCTTTGTCAACACTTGTTTTCTTTTTTCTTTCTTTGCCCCCCCCCCTTTATAGTAGTCATCCTAATAGTTGTGTGGTGATTATCTCATTGTGGTTTTGATTTGCATTTCCCTAATGATTAGTGGTGTTAACCATCTTTTCATATGCTTGTTGGCCATTTGTAAGTCATCTTGGGAGAAATGTCTATTCAAATTCATTTGCCCATTTTTATTTGTTTTATTTATTTGTTTTTTAAAGTTTATTTCTTTTGAGAGTGAGACTGAGAACAAGGGAGGGACACAGAGAGAAGAAGAGAGAGAGAGAGAGAGAGAGAGAGAGAGACAGAGACAGAGAGAGAGAGAGAGAGAGAGAGAGAGAGAGAATCCTAAGCAAGCTCCACACTGTCATTGCAGGGCCCAGTGTAGGGCTGGAACTCAAGAACATGAGATCATGATCTGAGCCAATCAGATGCTTAACCAACTGAGCCACCCAGGCGCTCCCACTTGCCCATTTTTTAAAAAAATATTTCTTAATGTTTATTTATTTGAGAGAGAGACAGAGTGTGAGTGGGTTGGGGGAACAGAGAGAGAGGGAGACACAGAATCCTAAGCAGGCTCCAGGCTCTGAGCTGTCAGCACAAAGCCTGGCGTGGGGCTCAAACCCATAAACTATGAGATCATGACCTGAGTCGAAGTCGGACGCTCAACCTACTGAGCCACCCAAGCACCCCTCACTTGCCCGTTTTTAAACCAGGTTATTTTTTGTTGTTGAGTTTTTTCTATACTATTATTTCTGCTGTTGTGTTGGAGAATATTTAAAAGAGGTCTTCATAACGTTTTTTATATTATATACATTGCACTGTATGTCACCTGTACTGATACATTCAAAAACGTATGATTTTTTGTGATATTTTCTAATAAGCCTTTTCACAATATGGCTTCTGCAGCCTCCACCTTCCAGCTTTATCTCCCTTGTATGTCTTCTTCCTCTGTTCTACCCTTCTCCCCCTAGACATATAAAGTTCCAGTCATATTTTGTTTCTTTAAATTCTGGTAAAGTTAGTGTATTCTCCTTTCTCTTAGGCCTTCATACATGCTCTTTACGTGGAGCACTTCCTCTCCTGTTTGAACTTTCTTCTCTTCAATTTAAAGTTTAGCTGTCATTTCCTCTGAAACCATTTTTGAGCCTGCAAGTGTAATTTAGGTCCTCTATGTAGTGAACTTCCTTCATCATGAAATTTATTAAGCTTCATTGCACATGTTTGATCTGTTTACTGTCTTTCCTATAGTAGGCTATAAGCTCAATGAGAATGGGATTGTATTGGCCTTTTGTGCATCATTGTATTCCTAGAGCCATAGGAATCATTCAGTAAGTATTGTTGGAAGAATGAAGACCAGTACCAGTATTTAAACACATTTCTAATACATGTAGACAGCTTCAAATCTAGTGGAGGGAAAGGAGGTTTCCTCTTTGCCCTGCGTCACCTTACGTTCAATATAACTGCAGGCTGTTAAGTTTTTTATGAGTTTATTTGTACAAAAATCAATTCAAATTGAGCACCAGCAGACCAGAAGTTGTTAGGAGGGTACTGCAGACAGGATTCAGGGGAAAGACTTAATTAATAAGGAGGTGGTACAATTTGAGAAAGCCTCGTTGGCTGTTTGTGATTCATTGTCCCTAGGTTATGATTTCTTAATCTTTAGGCATTATAGGCTTAAGGCTTGGTTTGCCTATGTAGGCTACCAAGGCATTAAAGCCACCTCACTCTAATAGCTTTCTTGTTTAATTTAACAAGGCTGACCGATATGATCATATCTGGGCTTAGGCTAATGAAACTAGAGCCTAGGAATACAGCTAACTTAACCCCGAAGCAGCTGATTAGACTATGGTTAGTGTCTTCTCTTTACTTATATCATTTGAGGTAAACTAAGTCATAATTGTCTTAATTATCTTAATCCCAGTTACTTCCTTTTCTGGTATTGTCAAGGTTGGAATTTTCTGTGCACTGTCAGTTTTAGGCAGACAATTATGGCTATATTTTTCTGGCATTTTTCTTATATACTTACAAGTTAAAGAAGGTGCCCACCCACCCAGATTCCCTTTGTGTTATCTCTTAAGAGTCTTAGTACCCCTGAAGACTCTGCTAGAGTACCCTAACATTCTGGTTTGCTGTCACATTACTTCTGTTTAGCTCCTTGGATTGTTGAGCCAGGATTTTTTTTTTTTTTTTTAATCTGTTTGGAGTCTCTTTCCTAAATTTGTAATCTCTTGTCCTGTCCCAGGTCCACATTTCTGAATTGGAATAACACAGATCCTATATATTATCTGGGCTTCCTTTTTTTTTTTTTTTTTTTTTTTTAATTTTTAATGTTTATTTTTCAGAGAGAGAGAGACAGACAGACACAGTCAGCCTGTGAGTGGGGAAGGGGCAGAGAGAGAGGGAGACACAGAATCTGAAGCAGTCTCCAAGCTCTGAGCTGTCAGCACAGAGCCCGACACAGGGCTTGAACTCAGGAGCTATGAGATCATGACCTGAGCCAAAATCAGATGCTTAACCGACTAAGCTACCCAGGAGCCCCTTAATGTTTGTTTATTTTGAGAGAGAGGGTGTGCACAAGTAAGCACGGGAGAGGCAGAGAGAGAGGGAGAGAGAGAATCCCAAGCATGCTTGGAGCTGTCAGTGCAGAGCCAGACACAGGACTCTAATTCACGAACGGTGAGATTATTACCTAGCCAAAATGAACAGTTGGTTGCTTAACCAGCTGAGCCACCCAGGCACCCCTGAGCTTTATTTCTGTTTCTTAGTGTATCTTATCATTATTGTCATCATTAAGTCTGTAATTTGCACAGAATTCATTTCCTTTATTAATAATTCTTAGTCTCTACCATCTAGACATTTAAAAAGAGAAAATCTGTATTCTGTCCCAGTTGTGTGGTTTTATCACCATTCATTTAAATGCTTTAATTTTGTTGTACTATGGCTCAGCAAATTTGTACTTGTACATATTTGTTTAGTAAATTTATTTGGTAAAAGTAAGAGTAAAGAACTAAAAACATGTTGTGGTGCTAGCAAAAATATGCATAACTCATTAAAGGTAGGAATTGGTGTAAACATAGAAAAATTAATGTCTAGAGCGGCTATGTGGGTTTGAGAAACAACACACAGAGTAAACTATATGTAGGGTGTGTGTGTGTATGAGAGAAAGAGAATGTGTGAGACAGTGTTAAAATTCAGCATTTTCCCCCCCTTTTGACTTGAGAATTTGTGTTAACTTCACTACTTTACTACTAATAAAAATCATTGATACCATTGATTTACTAGCAAGGCTATATATCTCAGTTAAAGTACGTGTGAACCAGAGTGGTATTTTTTTCTGTTTATTTCCTAGACTCAGGGAAACATTAATTTATTCAACACATATTTAGCTGGCACCATGTCTTATACAGAATGGAAAATGTAATTTGCAAGGTATTGGAGGGATGTAACAATGTGGTCTATGTTTTCAAAGAATTTACTTTCTGCATAGTATGGAAAGTAAAAGAAATATAGGAATAATGATGTTAAGTAAAAGGTTTATTTATTACCTTTTAGATTAGGTATTCCTCTCATTTGCAAATATACCCTGTATTGCTACTACTACAATATTCAGATTCCTGATAAATGCTTGGGTTCTTGAAGGTGTTTGGGCCAAATGCACATCATTTCTAAGCAAAACTTGAGGCTGTCCCTATAAGGACAAACTCATTTCTGTGTGCCTCCTCTACTATCTATAGTTTATCAGTACATTTGACCCTTGAACTACGCAGTTAGGGACACTGACCCCCCACACAGTTGAAAATCCTCATTTAAGTTTTGACTCCCCCAAAACTTAACTACTAATAACTACTGTTGAAAGGAAGCCTTATGGATAATGTAAACAGTTAACACATATTTTTTGTTATATGTATTACATGTGTACTATATTTTTACAATAAAGTAAGCTAGAGAAAAGAAGATGTTATTAACAAAATCATAAGGAAAATAAAGCGATTTACAGTATTACATTTATCAAAAACTGTGTATAAGTGGACCCACTCATCTCAAACCGTTGTGGTTTATGGGTTAACTGTACTTCACTTTAGATATCAATTGTGTGGGTTTTCTAAACATTAAGCAATTCTGTGACAACAGCTGGGTGTCTTGCAGTTTAACTCAATTCTGACAGTATCTAACTGGAGATAGCATCACATCCGTAGGCTTAAGGACTCAGTCCCATAGGACACATTCCCCCCTGCTGCCCCTTGATGTGCTAATAGCAAATGCAGGTTGTCATATGCTTTTGACGACCATCTGTAAATCATAGGTTCTGATTGTCTTGCCCCATACAAAAGACTGTGGTCACAAGTGGGCCAAATTGGAGACATCCTATTTTGGGGAAACTTTTATGAAGTAATAATGTCTACATAAGCTGTTAATAAAGAGAATTTCCAAAAAGCATTATTCTTCTCTTCATTGATTTTTCTTAAGGTTATTTAAATATATACCCGGGATTGTGTTCAGATTTTTTGTCCCCTTGGAAATTTAAAAATTGAGGTTAAATAACTGTACGTTGGTTTGATTTTTAGCCCTCTGGCAATAGATGTGGCTATAGATACCTAGGACTCCTAAATTCAGAATTCTTTCAGCTTATTCATGCTCAGCTTAAATGTCCCTTATGTGTTCTTAATTTTGATCATTAATATACTGAATTAATATAGATTAGATAAAATTGCCAGAATCACAAACACATTTATTTAACCAAAGTGAATTCTTCTTTTAAGCATGTGAAAAACCTCTCAACCTTCTTTAGAAGTAATGTCATTTTCTATCCTAGATGAGTTAAATACTTGCGGTTTGAGTTTCAGCTAGAAGTTGTACATATAGGGTCATTCCCATATTTTACAATTGAGAAAACTGAGAAACTATGTAATTGACTTCATTTATTCAGCAACAAATATTTACTGAGTTTTTACTTATGCCATATACTGTCCTGGGTAATAGGAATACATCAGTGAATAAGACAACTATTCCTAATATTCTGGAGCTTACATTTTAGTGGTGTTTGTCTAATTTGTAGCAAAACAAGGACATTTGATTTTGTTTAGTATTTTGATTTTCTTAGTATGAAATTGGGCTGGCAAATATTTTGCATCCTGCTTGCAGATTCAAATAGTTTGTCGTGGCTGCCTGGAACCTAAGTTATGTAAAGAATTCTAACACCAAGGCAAAGTTACTGATGTCTGCTTTGGGTTTGGGAGGGGAACTGGTAGCATCATCAGATTGTCCTCAACCCTGCCATTGTCGATGTAGCTGATTTTCTCTCCCCACTCCGTTGAGCAGCATTTGGTGGTCAGGAGAAGCTGCTCTGAAGTGAGACTGCTTGGATTCAAGTCTTGCAGGTGTGCACTGCTATTATTAGGATGATGACCTAGTTTCTTACCACTTTGTACCCCATTTGTTTAGTAAAGTGGTGAAAATAATACCATCTCAGGATCATTGAGGAGTAAATGAGTTCATATACTTAAGTACTTAAAACTGTGTTTGGCACATACAGCATTTGTGATAGTTATTACTCCTCCTTTTCATTTATAATTCTGAGAGTCCCAAAGTTCTGATAATCAAAAGGTTTTTGTTAACCATTTGATGGCAGAAACCTTATTTGGAGTAACACAAAACTTTTTAGTCTTTATCCCACTTACTGAAAGTCATATACAAGTACTTTGTTGTATTTGTTTGACTTTGTTAAAACTTTCATTGGATGAAGTGTTACCTATGTGTGGTATATACACTTGAGTAATAAATTCCAGAACACATCTGGCTTGAAGGTTTTGATAAAGGAATGCAGACCTGTGCTAGTGAAACTCATACTGCATAACTGTGTCTTTTTTTCACATTAATATCTCAAAATTTATAATGATTTTTAAAAAATTTTTTAGGGACAGCACGAGCCGGGAAGAGGGGCAGAGGCAGAGAGAAACAATCCCAAGCAGGCTCCACACGCAGCACAGAGCCCGACGTGGGGCTTCATTCCACAGCCCTGGGATCATGACCTGAGCTGAAATCGAGAGTCAGCCACCTAGCTGCCCTATAGTGATTTTAAATAGCTTACCTGATAAGTAATTGCCTCAGTTGATGAGTAAAAAAGTGCTTTGACTTTTAAGAGAAAAAGTAATAAATTCCCCTCAGCTGTTATTCTTGAAAACTTACTTGTAAGATTGTTGGTAATCTTTTTATTTTTACCTTAAAATTTGGAATATCTCTTTAGAGTTAAAAAATGGTTTCAAGAAACATACCAGTCTTGAGAACATAAGTTTGCCCTCCAATAACAAGAATCATGGTTTTTTCCCCTCTAATTTTAAAGTGCTGTGAAAGCTATTTTGTTATTTTATCACAGTGCAGTAATCTTTCATTTAGTCAACATTCCTGTTATTGACTCTCCTGAGAAATCAATCCTGTCAGCAGAAAAACACCAAAACAGAAGCTGAAAGTCACTAATATATATATATATATATATATATTTTTAACGCTTATTCATTTTAGAGACAGAGAGAGACAGAGCATGAATGGGGGAAGGTCAGAGAGAGAGGGAGACACAGAATCTGAAGCAGGCTCCAGGCTCTAAGCTGTCAGCACAGAGCCCGACGCGGGGCTCGAACTCACGGACTGCAAGATCATGACCTGAGCCGAAGTCGGTCGCCCAACCGACTGAGCCACCCCGGCGCCCCAAGTCACTAATATTTTTTTGAAATATTTCGTTTTCTTTTCAGAAGTACATAAATAGCAATAAAATATGTTAGAAGTGGAGGTTATTTATTCTTAGCTTAAATATAACTTGGATTCCTAACTTAGCACAAAATAGGATGGTTGACAGAACGGGGAGGCTTGTTGCTAGTACTTCAGTTGTATAGATAACAAACTTGACCAAGAGTTGGAAAAATCTTTTTAAAAGTTCGTAGAATGTGGGGCACTTGGGTGCCTCAGTCGGTTAAGCTTCTGACTTCAGCTCAGGTCATAATCTCACGTCTCTTGAGTTCCAGCCCCACATCAGGCTCTGTGCTGACAGCTCAGAGCCTAGAGCCTGCTTCAGATTCTGTCTTCCCCTGTCTCTCTCTGCCCCTTCCCTGCTCTCTCTCTGGCTCTCTCTCTCAAAAATAAAAAATTTTTTAAAGTTGGTAGAATGTTTTAAGTATACTATTTTGATAGGAGAAGTAGCTCTGTGCAGCTCAGAGGATGTGTCCGTCTTATTCTGCTGATTCTAAGTAAGTGCTATAAAATACCATGTTACTCTTTTGCAATATTTGAGGGTTTTTCTGAAGTTGTATATGATGTATTTATAACAGATTTCGAAAATAGTTACAATATCAGTAAACAATGTTTTTAGAGAGCCCATTAAAATGGCTTACAGTATTATACTTAAAAGGGGGTATTTATGGAGAATGGGCTTGCCTGGAGCTTAAATCCTTTCAAATACCAGATAAATGAGAACTTATTAGAATACAGAGTTGATAGTTGAAAATCTCCTATGCTTTAAACCAACTATTGCCGAGAAAAAATGATACTGGGATTTTAGAGGATGGAGTGGTATTTTTATTAAATTTTGTTCTAAGCTCTGGTAGAAGAGATCAAAACAAAGTAGAGATTTTATTTGTCTCTGGAAATTTTAGTATTTTTAGTGTTTCTCTTTTCTCTGGAATTCTTATCTATATGTTGGAAAGTTATTGCAAGCAGCCTTTTTGTTCATTCTTAAAAACTCAGTATGCCATTTGAGTGTACGTTGTTAAATGGTGACCTGCTTTTGTATCACGAGATGATTATACAAAGATTTCTGAGCAATACCTTGACACACTGAATTATGAGGCTAAGTATGTCTGTTTTAATATCTAAGCTCCTTGGTGATTCTGATATTTAGCTAGGTTTTGAAACCTCTGTATTAAATATTTTATATAAAATATCACTGGGATAGCTGAGTCTTTTTACCTTTATCCTAAATTACTTACAACTGACTGAACCTTGCTTAACCCCAGAATAATTTTGTATAATTTTAGTTGGCCCTTAGGGGAGAGGGTGCTAACACTTGAGAGCCTACTATTTAGAATAGTGGTATTTTTAATTTGTTAATAGTTGCTATAACCCGATTTTGTCTTTAATTTGCTTCTGTACCTAAAGTATTTAAAAGTTTCTTTGTTAATTCCTTGGGATAATCAGTTTTCCAAAAAGTTCTAAAGAATGTTTTAAAATCATTAAAACTCACTTGTCTTTAGTGTTTGCATTTAGTTTAAATTTTGTTTAGAGAAAACTTACAGTAAAACAGATATTGTTGAGTAATTTATATGTTTTAAGCAAGATACTCTTATTTTGGAAACCCTGGAAACTATAGTAATTGTGAAATAACTTGAGGCTGGTATTAGCTCAGTGTTGAATGTTTTGCACTGGTGACCTCTAGTGGTCTTGCAGTTTAAAAGTGATCTGTCAGTATCAAGTAATTTTTTTTTTTAGATCTCATGTGATAATCACATGCTGATTGTTGAACCTGTTGAATTCAGGTGATGGAAAAAAATATGGTCCCAGTAAGTACCTTTACCCATGTTTAGAGGAAGAAAAATTGTCTCAAACAACAGCAGTAGAATTTGTTATTCTGTGGGCACCTCGTTGCCTCAGTTAAGTGTCCAGTTTCGGCTTAGGTCATGATCTCATAGTTCATGATCTCGCAGTTCATGAGTTTGAGCCTCATGTCAGGCTCTGTGCTGACAGCTTGGGGCCTGGAGTCTGCTTCAGGTTCTGTATCTCCCTCTCTCCCTGCCCCTCCCCTGCTCACACTCTGTCTCTCTCAAAAACATAAAAAAAATTTTTTTGATGCTCCGAATTAACTGAGATTAGATATAGAAACAAATTTATAAGGTTCATTTTTGCTTATACAGTATGTTTATAGTAATGACTTTCAAGTTAATCATCACCTTTATAATCTTAAGGTCAAATAATTAAAAACATTAAAATTAGGTGACTTGGGCAAATAAAAAAATGACAATTTGTGGTTTTTAAAAGTCCTTCCTTTATTGACAATACCATACACTCCATGGTGGAACCTTTTTCTGTAACTAAAGTGCCTAGGTCATTGACCTCATCTTTACAGTAACAACGTACTTCTTAAAGCTAACCATTAAGAATGATTTTTAAAACATTTAAAAGTTATGAAAATAATTTATATGCAGAAAAGTGTATAAAACATAATTGTACAGTTTAGCCAGTTATAAAAGGAACAACCATGAGATCACTCTTGGAGAGGTCAAGAAATCAACAGAGCACTGCTGGTACACCAGGACCTTAACCACCTGGTCCTTTCAAATTACTGCCTCCTTCTCTCATAGGGATAACCACTATTGGTTTTGTGCAGTCATTTTATTGCTTTTCTTCATATGCTTCTAAGTGTTCATTGTTCAAATGTATTAGTTTAGTTATGTCTGATAGTGAACTTTATATAAATGGAATCATATAGGATGTTTTTTGTGTCTTGCTTTTTCCTTCAACTTTGTATTGGTTCATAAATGTTAATGTGTGGCTGTAGTTTGTTAATTTCCTTTGCTCTGTAGTGTTTCATTGTACTAATATGCCACAATTTATTCTTCTCTAATTGTTGGATATTTAGATTGTTTGCAACCTTTGGCTGTTACAAAAAATAGTTTTGGGAATATTGTTTTACATGCCTCCTAGTACATACATATGTAAATGTATTTCTTTTGGGTCTGTATCTAGGAATTTTGGGTTTATAATGTATTTATATCTTCAATATAATGCAAAACTTTTATAAAGAGGCTATACCAGTTTATGGTCCCTTAAGTCATTTATGGGAATTTCTGTTCACGCTTCCTCAAAAATTGTGTTGTCAGATTTTAAAATGTTTAACCAATTTGGTATTGTGTTACTTTATTGGAATTTTTAACTTATATTCCTTTGAATACAGATGAGGTGAGAACTCTTTCATATCTTGATAGGCCTTTTTGATATCTTGTGATCTGTTATAGTGTAAGTCTTTTTACAATATTTCCATCAGACTCTTTTTAATTACATGGTATGTCTTTTTGGGGAGTGCATATGAATTCTCTATTATGTATATGATCCCATTCTCAGTTATATGTTTAGCAAATACCTTCTTCCATCTGGTTTGCCTTTTTTTTTTTTTTTTTTTTTTTTTTTTTTAAGTAGGCTCCACACCAGTCATGGAGCCCAATGCAGGGTTGAACTCACAACCCTGAGATCAAGAGTCAGATGCTTAACTGACTCAGCCACGCAGGCGTCTCTGGTTTGCCTTATTTATTTATTAAATTTTTCTTTGAGTTTATTTATTTTGAGAGAGAGAATGTGAGCAGGATAGGGGCAAGGAGAGGGGGGGAGAGACAGAGAGAGAGAGAGAGAATGAATCTCAAGCAGGCTCCATGTTGTCATTGCAGAGCTTGAGAGGGGCCTCTATCTGATGAACTATGAGATCATGACCTGAGCCGAAACCAAGAGTCAGACACTTAACCAACTGAGCCACCCAGGCACTCCTGGTTTGCCTTTTTTTAAAAAGTGTTTTGTTTTTTTTTTAATTTTTAAAAAATGTTTACTTAGTTTTGAGAGAGAGAGTGTGACCGGGTGGGGGTGGGGGGGACAGAGAGAGAGGGAGACACAGAATCTGAAACAGGCTCCAGGCTCTGAGCTGTCAGCACAGAGCCTGACGTGGGGCTCGAAGTCATGAATGGTGAGATCATGATCTGACTGAAGTCGGATGCTTAACCGACTGAGCCACCCAGGTGCCCCTGAAAAAGTTTTTTTAATACTTAAAAATGGTTAAGATGGTAAATACTGTGTTATGCTTTTTAGCACATTTTATAAAAGTGTATAATTAAGTAGTGTTAAGTATATTCATATTGTTGTGAAACATATCTTCAGAACTTTTTCATCTTGCAAATCTGAAACATTAAACCCATTAAACAACAATTCCTCCCCTTTTCCTGTTTAACCACCATTCTACTTTCAGTTACTATCCATTTCACTACTTCCATCTACCTCATAAATGTGAAATCATACATATTTGTCTTAATATGACTGCCTCATTTCACATGGTGTCCTGACAGTTCATTTGTGTACCATGTGGCAGGATTTCTGTTTTAAGGCCAAATAATACTCCTTGGTATGTATATGAATTTTGTTTATTCATTCATCATCTGATGGGCAGTTGGGTTTCTTCTACCTCTTGGTTTTTTCGTATAGGGCTGCTATGGATATGGCATGCAGATGTGTCTTCAAGACCTGGCTTTTAATCTTTTGGATATATATACTCAAGCGGAATTTCTGGATCATATTAATAGCTATATTTTTAATATTTTGAGGAACTGTCACAGTAATCCATGGAGGTAATGGTTATATCATAATCCCACCAACAGTGCACAAGAGTTGCCGAGTTTCTCCACATCGTCACCAACACTTATTGATGAATATTTTGAACAGTTGTACAGAAAAACATCATTTAGCATCGAGCTCCCATATGTGCTGTGCTCCCAACCTCCAAAACAGTTTTCCTCTCTTGTTAACATCTTGCATTACAGTGGTACCTTTGCTGCAATTAACCTATTTTGATACATTGTTATTATTAAATCATGTCCATAGTTTAATGTTCATTTTGTGTTGTATTGGTCAGTGGGTTTCAACAAAAACATAATGTTACGGATTCATCATTACAGTATCCTACAGAGCAGTTTCACCACCCTTAAAATTTCCCTGTGCTTCTCCTGTTCATCTTCCTCCATACCCCTCAACACTTGGTAACCCCTGATCTTTGATACTTTTGCCTTTTGTATATGTCATATTTGGAATCATGCAGTATGTGTAGCCCCCTCAGACTGACTTCTTTTCCTTTTTGAAATATGCACTTAAGGTTCCTTCATGTCTTTTCATGGCTTGGTAGCTCATCTCTTTATTGATGAATAATATTCCCTTGTATGGATGTGCTACAATTTATCCATTACTTGTTGAAGGATACTTGTTTGATTCCAAGTTTGGGCAGTTAAGAATAAAGCAGCATTAAACATTCACGTATAGATTTCTGTGTGGACACAGATTTTCAGCTAATTTAGGTAAGTACCAAAGGAGCATGACTGATGGATCTTTGATAAGAGTACATTTAGTTTGTAATAACAAACTGCCAAACAGTTTTCTAAAGTTGCCATTCTCATTGGCATTCTCAGCAGCAACGATTGAGAGTTGGTGTTGATTCACATCCTGGCCCATGTTTTGATTTTCAGCCATTCTAATGGATGTGCAGTGGTAGCTCTCACTCTTACTGTAATTTGCATGTTCCTGATGACCATCATGTGGAACATCTTTTAAGATGCTTCAAATTTACCATCTGTGTATCTTCTTTGATGACATGACCATTCAGAACTTTGCCTTTTAAAAATTCTGGTTGCTGATCAGAGTTGGCTGTTAATAATTGCTTTAAGAATTCTTTGTAGGTATTGAGTATCAGTCCTTAATCAGATAGGTGTTTTTGCAAATATTTTCTCCCAGTCTGTGGTATGTCTTTTTGTTCTCTTAACAAGGTCTTTTGCAGAACAGACATGTTTCCAATTTTAATAAAGACTGATTTTTTTTTTCATTGATCATGCTTTTGGTTTTTGTATTTAAAAACTCATAAACACAAAGTAACTTAGGTTTTCTCCTTTTATTTCCTAAAAGTTTTATAGTTTTATAGTACATGTTTAGTATATACTATATGTTTATATAGATAGTAAATATGTATCTGTGTATGTATATATATGTATACAAACACATAATAAGTGTATATATGTATACGTATATATGAATAGAGTAGGTCTTGAAGTCTGGTATTGTCTTCCAGCTTGTCCTTCTGAATTGTGTTTGTTGTTCTTGGTCTTTTGCCTTTCCATATAAAATTTATTTTTATTTTTAATGTTTATTTATTTTTGAGAGAGAGCGACAGCACATAGGAGGTGTAGAGAGAGAGGGAGACAGATGATCTGAAGCAGGCTCTGCGCTGACACCAGAGAGCCCAATGTGGGGCTCAAACTCATGAACCATGAGATCATGACCTGAGCTGAAGTCAGAAGCTTAGCTGACTGAGCTACCCAGGCACCCCTCCCTATAAAGTTTAGAATCATTTTGTCAATATCCACAAAATAGCTTCCTTGGACTTTTGTAGGATTCCATTGAATCTACAGATGTAGTTGGGAAGATTTGACATCTCAAAATATTGAGTCTTTCTGTCCACATACATGGAATATCTCTTCATTTATTCAGATTTTTTATTTCTTTTATCAGAATTTTTTGTAGTTTTCCTTATGTAGATTCCTGTGCATCTTTTTCTGGATTTATAGCCACTATTTTTCCTTGTTTGGTGCTAATATAAATAGTATTTATTGTTCTCAGTTTCAAATTCCTATTTTTCATTGCTGGTATGTGAGAAAGCAATTAACTTTCATATATTTACCTTTTATCCTGCAGCCTTGCTATAATTGCTCATTAGAGCTAGAAGGGTTTATTGTGGTGGTGGTTAGAATTTTAGAATTTTCTACATAGACATATCACCTGCAGATAGAGTCGTCTTCCTTCTTGATCTGTACACTTTAAAATTTGTCTTTTCTTTTTTATGGAATGCTTTTTGAATTTGCGTGTTATCTTTGCACAAGGGCAGTGCTGATCTTCTCTGTTGTTCCAGTTAAAATGTTCTTTTTTATTTGCCTATTCCAATAATTAGGACTTTGATTACAGTGTTGAATAGGAGTGGTGAAAGGGGACATCCTTTCATTGTTCCTGATGTTAGGAAGGAAAGCATCTAATTTCTTACTATTAAATAGGATGTTTAGCTGTAGGTTCTGGTAGATTATTATCATGTTAAAAGAGTTCCCCTCTATCCCTAGTTTCCTGAGAGTTTTTATTTTGAATGGGTAATTGATTTTGTCAAAGGCTGTTTGTGCATATATTAATATGGTCATATGGTTTTTCTTCTTGGGCCTGTTTGGCCAGTTAATGATAACATACAGTAATAGATGTTCAAATGTTGAACCAGCTTACATACCTGAGATAAGTTTCACTTGTTATATAGTTCTTTGTGGATTCAATTTGCTAATACATTGTTGAGGGATTTTGCATCGATGTTCATGAAAGAGATATTAGTAGTTTTCTTTTCTTGTGATGTCTGTCTGGTTTTGGTCTGTCTGGTATGCTGGCTTCATCAAGTGGGTTATTAGCAAGTGTACCTTCTGATTCTGTATCCTGGTTTCAGTTATAGAGAACTGGTATCATTTCTTCCTTAAATATTTGGTAGAAGTCATCACTGAATTCATCTGGGCCTGATGCCTTCTGATTTGGAAGATAATTAATTATTGATTACATTTGTTTAATAGCTATAGACCTATTCAGATGATCTGTTTCTCCTATGTGAATTTTGGTAGACTGTGTTTTAAGGATTGGTCCGTTTCATCTGAGTTATCAAGTTTGTGGGCATAGAGTTCACAATACTCCTATATTTTCCATTCACTGTTCATGGGATTAATAATGATGATACTTCCTTCATTTCTGATATTAATTTCTGACTTCACTTTTTTTTTTCTTGGTTAGCTTAGCTAGAGTTTAATCAATTTTATTGACCTTTTCAAAGAATCAGTTTCATTGATACTTATTTTCAATTTTTTAAAATCTGAATTCCAGTTAGGTAACATATAATGTAATATTGTTTTCAGTGATTCATCACTTACATATATAGCACCTGGTGCTCAACATGACAAGGGGCCCTCCTTAGTACCCATCACCCATTTAGCCCATCTCCCAATCACCCCCCTCCATCAACCTTAAGTTCTCTATCAAAAAGAGTCTCTTATGGTTTCTCTCTTTATCTCTTTTTTCCCCTTCCCATACGTTCATCTGGTTTTTTTCTTAAATTATACATAGGAGTGAAATCATACGGTATTTTTCTCTGCCTGACTTATTTCCCTTATCGTAATACACTCTAGCTCCATCCACGTCATGGCAGTTTCATTGATACCCTTTATTGGTTTACTGTTTTCAATTTTAATGATTTCTGCTCTAACTTTTCCGCTTCCTTTAAGTTTATAATGCTGTTCTTTCTTTACTTTCCTAAGATGGAAGCTAAATGGTTGGTTTTAGGGCTTCTTTTCAAATATGTACTTTGACTGCTATAAATTTCCCTGTAAACATTGCTTTTTGTACATCCCCCAAATTTTAGTAAGTTTTATATTGGTTTCATTTAGTAAAAAAAATACTTTAAAGTTTCTCCTGATATTTGACTCATGTCAGATATCCTGTGTTATTTAATCTTCATGTATTTTGAAATTTTCCCACTATCTTTTATTGATCTGCAGGGTTTTTTTTAATGTTTATTTTATTTTGAGAGAGAAGGAATGAGTGGAGGAGTGGCAGAGAGACAGGGAGAGAGAGAAAATCCCAAGCAGGCTCTGGCCATCAGCACAGAGCCTGACATGGGGCTCGAACTCATGAACTGTGAGATCATGCATGACCTGAGCCAAAACCAGAAGTCAGACACTTAACCAACTGAGCCACCCAGTGACCCCTTTGATCTCCATTTTAATTTTGTTGCAGTCTTAAGAGCACATACAAATTTTTGTCTTTTTTTAAGTTGAAGTATAAATAACATACAGTATTATATTAGTTTCAGGTATACCATATAATGATTCAAGAATTCTGTACATTACTCAGTGCTCATCATGACAAGTGTACTCTAATAATCACTTTAAATGTGAATTTAAAGCCAATTAAAAGATAGATACTCTTGGAGTGGAGAGCACATTTGTATGATTTTTGATCTTTTAAATTTGTTAAAGGTGTGTTTTAAGGTTCAGAATGTGGTCTGTCTTGGTGAATGGGCTTGAGAAGAATGTGAATAGCCTTGTTGGTTAAAATAATCTATAGATGTCCGTTTTCTAATTTTCTGTATGTTAGATCTGTCAGTTGCTAATACAGGAGTGTAGAAGTCTCCGGCTATAGTAGTGATTTAGTCTATTTCTCCTTGTAGTCTTACCAGTTTTTGCTCACAGATTTTGACACACTTTTGTCAGTGCATACATATTAAGGATTATTATGTCTTTGACCCCTTTAGCATTATGCATTCTGTCTTTTTATCCCTGTTTAGCTTAATCTAAAGTCTGCTTTGTTTGAAATTAATGTAGCTGCTCCAGCTTTCTTCTTCTTCTTTTTTTTTTTTTTAAGTTTATTTATTTTGAGAGAGAGAGAAAGAGACAATCCCTAGCAGGCTTCACACTCAGCATGGGGCCTGATGTGGGGCTTGATCCACTAACCGTGAGATCATGACCTAAGCCGAAATCAAGAGTCGAATGCTTAACTGACTGAACTGCCCAGGTGCCCCTCTTTCTTCTTTTTTAATGTAAGCATTTATAGCTATAAGTTTTTCCCTCAACACTGCTTTTGCTGCATCTCATAGGTTTTGGTATGTTGTGTTTTCATTTTTATTCCTGAGTGTTTTCTAATTTTCCTCATGATTTAAGAGTGTGTTGTTCAATTTCCACTAATTTGTGAGTTTTCCAGTTTCTTTGTTACTAATTTCTTTCTCTGTTATGGTCAGAGAAAAATTTTTTTTAATCTTTTTAAATCTGTTGAGACTTAATTTGCATGAACATATGGCCCATCCTGGAGAATATCCCACGTGTATCTGAGAAGAATGTGTATTCTTTTATTGGGTAGAGTGTTCTGTATAATACATCTGTTAGATCTAGTTGGTTTATTGTGTTATTGAAGATGTTTCCTTACCTGCTTTCTGATTCTTTGATTGGTTATTGAGAGTGGGATATTGAAGTTTCCACCTGTTACTGTGAAATTATTTCTTCCTTCAATGTTTGCTTCATATATTTGATCATCTTATTAAGTACATAAATATTTATAATTGTTTTATCTTCTTGCTGTATTGAACTTTTTGGTAGTATATATTGTCATTTGTCTCTTGCAATCCGTTTTGATTTAAAATCTTTTTTGTCTGGGGTGCTTGGGTGACTAGTCACTTGAGTGTCCAACTGCTCAGGTCATGATCTTGTTCATGAGTTTGAGCCCCGCATCAGGCTCACTGCTGTCAGTGCAGAGCCTATTTTGGATCCTCTGTCCACCCCCCACCCGTCCCCTACTTAGGCTCGCTGTCTCACTCTCAAAAATAAACATTAAAAAATTAAATAAATTCACACAAAAATAAAATCATTTTTGCCTGATAATAGTATAGAAGGTTTACAGACTTTAACAGTAAGTGTGTTAGGCTACATGAGCCATGTTTTTGGTCTGTGTTACCTATTCTTTCATTTATGAAGCCATTTTTCACTCTGGGGCTGTCCAAAAATAAGCCCGAGGTAGGCTGCTAATCCCTGCTGTATCTTGAACAGACTTTTAAAATGGTAATGAATTTATTCATCCTTTTCTTTACGGTTAGTGCTTTTGTCTTGCTCAAGAATTCTTTCCTTAATCTGAGATTTTGAAGATATATATTACATCCTAAAAGCATTATTGTTCTGCCCTCACATTTAGGTCTATAATCCTACAACTGATGTGTCAGCCAGAAGTTTTATTTTATCTCCCTTCCCCAGTGTCTTTACCATGTATACTAAGCATAAGGGGCAGAGAGAGAGTGAGAGAGACAGGACAGACAGAATCTGAAGCAGGCTCCAGGCTCTGAGTTGTCACCACAGAGCTTGACACAGGGCTCAAACCCATGAACCGCAAGATCATGACTTGCGCCAGAGTCAGACACTCAACCGACTGAGCCACCCAGGCACCACTCTAAGCATAATTTTTGATGTTGCCATTTTTTCCTTGGTGTTGTAAACTTCTACTTTGATAAATTATGTGACTTCATATATATTGGTTTGTTTCTGGAATTTCTGTTCTGTTTTTTTGTTTGTTTTTTAATCTGTCTATCCCTGTACCAATCACTGTTTTAATTTCTCTAGTTTCAGAAACCATCTGAATTTCTGGTAGTGCAAGTTCCACCACTTCTTCCTTGGTGATTGTCTTGCCTGTTCTTGGTAATTTGAATTTTTTGGTAAATGTTAGAATCAGCCTGTCGAGTTCTACGCACACACTCACACACGCACACACATTGAAAGTTTGTGTGGAGTTACAGTAACTCATAGTTTGTGTGATAATTGTTTTTTATGACTCTGCTAGTCCATTTAGATTGTTTTTTCTGTACAGATTGCAGTTTTTTGTGCAGAGATCTTGCACATTTTTGTTTATTCCCAGATGATTTTTTTTTTTTTATGCCCTCATAATAAGTTGTGGCTATTTCTTTTTGTGGTTACTTTTTTTTTTTTTTTTTTTTTTTTTTAATTTTTAAAGCTTATTTTTGAGAGAGAGCCAGGGCGGGGGGTGGGGGAGGGGTGGGGGGAGGTGGCGGGGGAGGCTCGGAGAGGCAGAGAGAGGGAGACACAGGACTCGAAGCGGGCTCCAGGCTCCACTCTAACAGCACAGAGCTGGACGCGGGGCTCAAACTCATAAACTATCAGGTCATGACCTAAGCTAAAGTCCAATGTTTAACTGACTGAGCCACCCAGGTGCCCCTGTAGTTACTTTTTAAAGTATTTATTTGCTGAGATGATGCTACTAGTGATGAATTATGTCCTTTAAAAATAGCTCAGAATTCATTGTTATTAATTTATTAAATGTTGTCTCTTATTTAATTGGTCTTTTTTTTTAATCACTGTCAGATATAACTTTTACCTTTTCAAAGTACCTATATAGATACTTTGTGATACAAGGTCATAAGGTCATATCCAGTAGTCATGACATATCTGGTCTTTGCTTTTACCCCCATCTCGAGGTGGTTTGGGTTAAGATATCTCCTTTAAAAGGCATTGTCTTAATGAATTCTCACCTTTTTTTTGGTTCTTTGTGTTTGTGAATTATCCTTCTTCAACTCCTCTTCAGAAGCTGCTGTGAGATTCATGCTTTTTTGTGTGTACTTTGTGCTTGTTTAATTTACTAGATTCTCTATATATGGATTGTTTCTAATATGAAGTTGAATGCTAAGGCAAGAAGTCAAAATGAAGTCTCACAATAGTGTTAGATTGTAGTGCCTGCTTTGGTAGCACATATACAACAATGTAAGATTCTAATAGGATGCATTACCACTGTGTAGTTTTTTTTTTTTTTTTTTTTAATCCCTCAGGAACAAGACAAGGGTATTCACTTGTCACTTTTATTGAACATAGAACTGAAAGTCCTATGCATAGTATTCAGGCCAGAGGTTGGAGGAGGGAGGGAAGGCATCCAAACTGGTAAGGAAGAAGTAAAATCATCACTATTTGCAGTGACATGGTACTATATATAGAAAATCCTGAAGACTCTACCCAAAAGCTATCATAACTAATAAATAAATTCAGTGAAGTCACAGGATACAAAATTACAGAATTCTCTTGAGTTTACATAAACTAATAATGAAGTGGTAGAAGGGGAAATTAAGAAAACAATCCCATTTACAATTACACCAAAAGGAATGAAATACCTAGGAAGAAATTTAACCAAGGTGGTGATAGACCTGTCTTTTGAACACTAGAAAATATTGATGAGAGAAATTGAAGACAACACAAAAAAATGGGAGGTATATCATGTTTATGGATTGGAAGAACTAATATTGTCAGAATATCCATACTACTCAGACCAATCTACAGATTCAGTGTAACCCCTATGAAAATACCAATAGTGTATTTAACAGAACTAGAACAAACAATCCTAAAATTTGTATGGACCCACAAAGCACCCCAAATGGTCAAAGCAGCCATGAAAAAGAACAAAGCTGGAGGTACCACAATCCCAGATTCAAGATACACTACAAAACTATAGTAATGAAAACAGTTTGGTACTGGCATAAAAACATTCACATGGATCAATGGAACAGGATAGAGAACCCAGAAATAAGCCCATACTTACATGGTTAATTATGGTAAAGGAGGCAAGAGTACACAATGAGGAAGATAGTCTCTTCAGTAAATGGTGTTGGGAAAACCAGACAGCTACATGCAAAAGAATGAAAGGAGACCAATTTCTTACACGGTCCACAAAATAAATTTCACATGGATTAAGGACCTAAACATGAGACCTGAAACCATAAAATTCATGGAAGAAAACATAGGCAGTAATGTCGTAGACGTCACCTTTAGCAGCAGTTTACTAATAAATATGTACTCTCAGGCAAGGGAAACAAAAGCAAAAATAAACTTTTGGGCCTACACCAAAATAAGGCTTTGCACAGCGAAGGATACCATCAACAAAATGAAGAGCTATCTGGGGGTGCCTGGGTGGCTTAGTTAAGTGTCTGACTTCAGCTCAGGTCATGATCTCATGGTTCATGGGTTCAAGCCCTGCATTGGGCTGTCTACTGTCAGCACAGAGGCTGCTTCAGATCCTCCCCTCTATTCCACACCTCCTCTGCTCACTTGCTCACTCGCTCACTCACTCTCTATCCTACTGAATGGGAGGAGATATTTGCAAATGATATATTTGATAAAGGGTTAATATCCAAAATATGTAAAAATTTATATAACTGAACACCAAAAAAAAAAAAATATATATATATATATATATGGCAATCTGGGAGTACCTGGTTGGCTCAGTTGGTTAAGCTTCCAACCCTTGATTTTGGCTCAGGTCATGATCTCACAGTTCATTGAGTTCAAGCCCCACATTGGTCTCTGCACTGACAATGTGGAGCCTGCTTGTAATTCTCTTTCCTTTTCTCTCTTTGCCCTTACCCAGCTTGCATTCTTTCTCTGTCTCTCTCAAAAAAATAAAAGACAAAATATTAAAAAATAACAGCAGTCTGGTTTACATATGTGCAGAGGACCTAAATAGACATTTTTCCAAAGAAGATATTTGGATGGACAAGAGACACATGAAAAAATGCTCACATCCCTAACCATCAGGGAAATACATAACAAAACCACAGAGACCTGTTGCCTTAGACCTATCAGGACGGCTAATATCAAAAAGACAAAAATTAACAGGTATTGGTGAGAATGTAGAGAAAAGAGAACCCTTGTGCATCATGGGTGGGAATGTGTAAATTGCTGTAACCACTGTGGGGAACAAGCTGGAGATTCCTCAAAAAATGAAAAATAGAGGAGCACCTGGGTGGCTCAGTTGGTTAAGCTTCTGACTTCGGCTCAGGTCATGAACTCATGGTTTTTGAGTTCGAGCCCCATGTCAGGCCCTGTGCTGACAGCTCAGAGCCCGGAGCCAGCTTCAGATTCTTTGTCTCTTTCTCTATTCTTCCCCTGCTTGTACTCTGTCTCTCTTTCTCAAAAAAGATTATTTTCTTTAATAAAAAAATTAAGAATAGAAATACCATATAATCCAGTAATTCCATTAGTGGGTATTTATCCACAGAAAATAGAAACACTAATTGGAAAAAGATACGTGCACCCCTGTGTTTATTGCAGCATTATTTTCAATAGCCAAGATATGAAGCAACCTAAGTGTCCATTGATAGTTGAACAAGTAAAGAAGATGGCATATTACACAATGGAATATTACTCAGCCACAAAAAGAATGAGATCTTGTCATTTGTGACAACATGATTTGCATCTAGAAGGTTTTATGCTAAGTGAAATAAGCCAGGGAAAGACAAATATGATATGCTTTACTTTTATGTGGAATCTAAAGAACATAGTAAATTGAACAGTCATAAATACAGAGAATTAAGTGGTGGTCACCACAGGGGAGGAGGTTAGAGCGATGGGCAAAATAGGTGAAGTGGTTTAACAGGTGCAATTTGCAGTTACAGAATTGATAAGTTAGGGGAATGAAAAGTCCAGTATAGAGAATATAGTCAGTAATATTGTAATGGTGTTGTATGTTGACGTTGGATGGTGACTGCCCTTACTGTTGTGAAAAAAAGAGAGTTAAGGCAAAAAACTTAATCAGAGTTTCTTGAAGCTGTGTGGTGAAACTGACCTTTTACATTTGCTTAAGTGCTACTTTTTTCTTTAGCAGCTTAGACTCTTAGGTTCTGAATAGTTACCATTCCTCCTGATGTTTTATTTTTGTTTTGAAATTTATATTTGGAAGTGTTATGTAGCTGTCTAACTTCACAAGTGTTAAGGAGTTGCAGATGATTCTTTTATTTTTTTATTATTTTTTTTAAGGGTAATAGAGAAGAGCTTGTTTTGATAGCAGTGGACATTTAAATACTTACATGTTCTTATTAATCAATTTGATTTAGCTGGTCTGCTGGCCAGTGTATTTCTATCATAGAAAAACAGATCCAACTTACTGGGTTAAATCATCTAGCTGAATTCATTTGTTCTGATTTCATGTTCACTGAAATTTTAAAAAATAAATTATAATTTAGCTTACTAATAGTAGCTTTACTTTTTCTTAATAAATACACCTATGGGTCATCTCAGCAAGGGCATTCTCCCCCTTGTGGAAGTTAGTTTTATTGTAATTATGTACATAATGGCAAATGTCTCCATACAGATGCCAGGCTCTTTAAAGCTGCCTCTCACAGAAAATAAGGCAATTGAAAAGAAAATAATCCCTCTCGTAGTAGAAAAATGGTAACAGAAAGTAATGAGTTCTTTGAACATACAGTGGCTTTACTTAAACTACTTGCAGTACTCTAGTATTACTGTTTCAAGAATTGAAACAATTTGGAGTAGGTGGGTAGAATAGAAAAGATTACACATTTTTTAAGTATTTTGTGAACGCAAAATGGTTTTGAAGTAATGTTACTGTCTTTTGAAACAAACATCTCATTTGGGGGAAAATATTTACTTAAAAAAATAATAATTTGGGGAGGAGCCAAGATAGCAGAACAGCATGGAAGTTTTTGTGTCTCGTGTCCATGAAGAGAATAGTATTTTTTAGTTTTTTGTGACTTGTATGTTAGGAAGTAGGTTCAGTTTTTATGTATAAAATTTCCTTTTATGATTATGTAAAAAGTGTTAACATTAGAGACCTTAAGATTAAGCAAATAGCTGATTTATAGTCATTGATTTTTAAAGTAATTGTATTACTAACAAAGTTTGGTTGACTGCCTCTATCAATTTTAAAACTTGCCATCATGAACAAGTTACTATTTATTGTTTTTTTTTTTTTTTAATGTATCATTAGGAAAAAAATGAAAATAAATGAACCTGTTATATTTTTAGGCCCGGATAGCATTTTTGCAAGGAGAAAGAAAAGGACAAGAAAACTTGAAGAAGGATTTAGTAAGAAGAATAAAGATGTTAGAGTATGCATTAAAACAAGAAAGGTATGTGTGCCTCGTTTTCTTATAATACAAAATAGAACAGTATTCTCTTTTATACCAGTGTGCATTGTATTTGAAAATACTTTGAAAGTATGAAACCCTGACCCAAATACAAGATGATACTTGGATTTGATTCTTATAAGGGAATAGAAAAGATTTAAATCTGTAAAATTGAATAGTGGGTGGCTCAGTCGGTTAAGTGTCCTACTTCAGCTCAGGTCATGATTTCACAGTTTGTGAGTTCAAACCCCACATTAGGCTCTGTGCTGACAGCTCAGAGCCTGGAGCCTGCTTCAGATTCTGTGTCTCCCTCTCTCTCTGTCTCACTCTCCTTCAAAAATATAGAAACATTAGAAAAAAAATTTATAATTGAAATTATGTCTTTTGTTATAGATTCTAAGTTTTGGAATTTTATTTTTCTTTAAAGATAAGGAAAAAATTTGTCTTCATTTTTTACATTTACATTTTTTTTCTTATATAGCAGTACACTTTTTTCTCTAATTTCCGTAAAGCTTAAAAAACAGGTATTCATATTATGTTTCATGTTCTCAGAGAAATATATACTAGTATTAACTGTGTAGAAAAGGAAAAAATTTTTTTCTTTCAACAATTTGTTGTTAAATTTTCAGGGCAAAATATCACAAATTAAAATATGGCACAGAACTGAACCAAGGTGATTTGAAAATGCCAACCTTTGAATCAGGTAAAGTGGATTCTTCTGTTAACCTTCTCCTGACCCAGTTCAAGAAAAAAATTGGTTTAAGCTCATTTTTCTGTAACAGACATGTTTTCTTCACCCTCATTTTGCTTCGATAGCATTGGTTAGTTAGATGGTGGACCACTGTAATAATGCCTAATATTTTGGGGAAAATAATAAATGAATAAAAGTAAATAGTTGTATCTATATCTAAATCCTGAGGTTATTTATCCTTTTTTCCTTGTGTTGAAATGTATGTAAAATTGTGAGTGCATTCTGGTATCAGAAGTGAAAGGTAATGAAATAATTCTACCCTTGTAGATAATTCTTGTCCCGTTCTATAAAAGTTTACTTTTTTATTATTACAGAGTTCTTTTTATCTGGAGAAGCTGTGATTACCATAGTTTAATTCTGAAAATAGGAAATTTGACTGAATTTGGAAACCTCATAGGCAGCCAAATAAGAGAAGGAAAAGAATCTTCTCCATTTCATCTTGCTCTGTACCAAATCTTGCATTTTACACTAAACTAAATAGATAATGAGTGTGAGAGTAGTATCTGATGAACAATTATGCTTGGAAGAGATGGCTGGATATAGGAAAAAGCTAACAGTTTAACGTTAATTTTAGGGTTCTACATGATTACAATGTGGGTAGTCTAAACATCTAGAAATGAATAAGGAATTCTTTGATTTATGTTATGCATATTGGGAATGTTACCAGTTTCTTATTTCTCAGGTATATTTAGAACTCATATACATTTTGATGGTGCATTCAAATTGAATTCTATGCTGGTCTTGGATGGTGGTTACTAAGATAAGAAAAAAGTGTATCTTTATTTGGATATGCAGTTTTTCTTCTTTCATAATAAAGTTGTACCATATCTAATAAAGTTAAAGCATATATGGTAAGGAAGATAAAACTTAGATATGGAGGTTGGTTTTTTTTGTTAGGTGGCAGAGTAAATTTTAAAAAATTAATTGGTTTTTAGTTTAATGTTAATATTAAATACTTAATATTTAAGTACTTAGAACTTGGCAGAAACACTTCATACACAATTTAATTTTTTACATTTACCGGTTTTATCATTTATTATATCTTCAGGTTGTTGGTATCTATATTTTAAAATAAAGAGACCAACATATCAGCAGCATGGGTTTCCTTTGATCTAGCTTTTCAGTGATGGTGAAGGTTCACTTTGACAGTAGGGAATAATATTATGGCCTCATCCTTGGAAAAGCAACAATAAAAAATAAAAAGATGGAAGGTCTATATATTTTGGGCCGTGTTGACTACAGTAGTCTTACTGCAGTTAGAGGGAGTGGGGTGGCTTCATAGAAGTTAATGAATCTGGAGCTTTTATTTGAATCTTTTTCTTTCTAATATGGCTAGAATATTGAGAAAATAAGTATTCACTTTCTGACTCAAGGGCTGTCCCCCTAACTTGGTCTGTGTAAATGTGAGGAAGGAGGCTAGTTGCAGCCACATTGTTCCTGGAGCCAGTCAGAATTGGCTAGCTGGTTTCAGTGCAATAGTGTGTGTAGAACAAATCATTAGCAGATAAGTGTCTGCTGCCTGCTAAAAACAGACTTGTTTTTATCTGTATAAACTTAAGTTTTAAGTTTTAAAACTTCCTCAAAATGAGGAATAAAATGACATTCAGGTGTTTTATTTATGGGAAGCAATATTTAGTAGAGTAGATTTTCTTTATTGATGTAGAAAAACTATTCACAGTGTTTAGTGTGGGGGTGGGGAGCAGTGAAGTGATGGACAATATATAACATACAAACAAAATTGGTTAAAATGACTTCAAAGTATAGATCGAGATAACCATTAAACAAATTAGTGTTGCCTTTTATATACCCAAAAATAAATCAAAATATAAAATATTGTCTTGACAGAAGTATGATACATGTTTTTATACCTATGTCTCAGTAATACGTATATATATGGCCTAAACCTAACCCTATAAAAGGGGTTGTATCTAAATATGTAAAGAGCTTTTTTGTGTATTTAGGGGGAAAAATCTATAACAGTAGGAAAATAGGCAAAAGAAAAAGCAACCCATAAGAGAAGATATCTAAGTGACCAATAAGTGTATGAAATGATGCTCAATGTTATTTGTTATTGAGGAAATACAACCAAAGTGCAGTACATACAATTAGACACCTATCAGAATGGCTAAATTAAAATGGAAAAGACAAAAAAAAAGGTCAAGTCTAAATGAGGATATAGAACAACCAAATCTACTGGTGTTGGGATTGCAGATTGATAGAACTGCTCTGAAAGTAGTTTGCCAATAAGACTAAAGGGAACATAGCAGCGGCATGCTCTGAAGCCCAGTAATTCCAGTCTACATACTCTACTTCTTAAAATGCATACGTGTGCTCATCATAAGGCTTGTATAAGAATGCTTATAGTGTCTTGTAAAAATCTGGAAACAGCTTGAATGACCTGCGGTATTAGAATGGATACATGTAATGTATGATTTTAGCATAATGGAATGCTATTTAGCAACAAAAGTGAAAAAGCTGTAACTACACCTGACAACATGGACAGGTAACATAACACTGAAAAATGATATAAATGATCTCATGTGTATCAAATTTAAAAATTAATCTAATTTTTATAAATCAGGATAGTATTGATACTCTTATAGAACTGTCTAGTGACTGCAGGAAGGTACAAGGAAAGCTTTTGGGACACTAATAATGTTTTGTTTATTCATCTAGGAACTGATTACATTGATGTGTTAAAAAATTCTTTGAGCTGTATATGTGCTTTTGGTGTACTTCAAGGATATCTATAGAAAAATTATTTATCATAATGGAAGGTAGAAACTAATGTCGACATTAGTGGACTGGTTAAATTAAATAGGCATATACTTTCTGTGGAATACTGTGTGATCATTTTATGTAATATTAATCTGTGTTCATTGACATCAAGAGAATGTTCAAATATGTTAGGTGTCAAAAGCAGCTTTATAGGACAGTATACACATTGGTGCCTCGCCCCATTTTTAAGGAAAGAAGTTTATGTATGTATTTTGAGATGAAAAATAGGAATGATAAAGTCTCAAGCACTAACAATTTTAATGATAGGATTTGGGGCGTTGTATTTCTTTTTACAAATGTATTTTTTTGGAGCACCTGGATAGCTCAGTAAGTTAAGGATCTGACTCTTGGTTTCTGCTCAGGTCATGATCTCACAGTTCATGGGTTCGAGGTCCGCATCAGGCTCTTGTTGACATTGCTGACCTGTGGGATATTCTCTCTCTCCTTCTTTCTCTGCCCCTTCCCCGCTTATGCTCTGTCTCTCTCTCTCTCTCAAAATAAATAAACTTAAAGAATGTATTTTTTTCTCCAGTGATTATGTATTATACATGATTTAACAGCAAACAAAATTGTATAAATAGATGAAATATATAAACAAAGGAGCTATTAAGATGAAATAATTATTTCTAGAAATCTTAGACGTTCTCTCTGTTCAGGGGAGGAATGAGAAGGTGTAAATAATGGAATTGTTACAGTTAGAGAAGTAAGGCAGGGAATATTTGAATTAACTACCAGTAAGTTTTTCTTTTTATGACTCTGAGGAGTCTAAGAACCTGACAACTGTGAGCCATGCTAAAGGTTCTCAGCATTCATTGTGAGGGCTGATCTTCTTTGATCCTCTGTTGTCTGCATTATCTTATTTTCATAATGGGAATTTTTAGGAAAATATTTCTTTAGTATCATTAGTGCTGATAAGTATTTGTAAATTTCTCACTAGGGATACTTATTGAGAGCTTAACTCACCTCAGATTACAGTATTTATTAAACTCTTAGTACATATACTCATTTGAGAATAAAATATGATCTTTTACATATAGTAGAAACTATTTTCTGGTTTTAGTTCTAACAATGAAATTAATTATATAAAGTGTTACGAGTAAGATTTAAAGTTTCCTGATAGACTCAAAATTAAGTCATTGAATAGTTTTATATATACTAGATTTAACAGTGTTGATTTTGAATAGCTTAAGTAAATATTAAACGTAGCTTTTTAATTTTGAACCCATCAACCCAGCAGAATTCTGATAGTTAAAACAATTTTTTTTTCGATAAATATTGAAATCACTGAAATGAAATCATTTCATAGCCTGAGTTTTTGGTTTTTGAATCCCTTGTAGAATAGTTAATGTACTCTTAGGTTTCCCAGTTTTAAAACAAGGCAGGTTGTACCTGAGTGTTTTGTTTATTGGGATAAACACATTTAAAATGACTGTAAATACTCAATAGTTGTTAATTTACTTCTATCATTTATAAAACATTCAGTTATTTTTTTATGGGAATTTATCCCTGAGAGAACTTTGGCAATATTTTCAAGAGTGGAAATGCTGTGTGTGAAATTGTCTCTTTTGTGTATGTGTTAATTTTTAGAAGAAACCAAAGACACAGAAGCTCCCACAGCACCTCAGAATAGCCAGTTAACGTGGAAGCAAGGCAGACAACTGTTAAGACAGTAAGTAATAGTTCATTTTCAGCTTTCTTTAAGGATCTAGGTATGCGAATGCTTGTGTTCAGTAACTTTGCAAGTAAAAAATTATTTGATGATACTAGGACAGTGTGTATAGTTTTTATTGCTTTCTTGTTTCTTTTGACTATTGGATCTTTTTAAAGTTGGTATCCTATGAATGTTCCTTTGGACACTGCTCAGGATGATGTTGTTTTCTATTTGTCGTGTAGAATGTCATAAAAGCTGGATGGCTGGAAGGCCAGAAGAAAAACAATACAGAGTTCATACTTGTAGATACTCCCATTCCTGTTATTGCAGAATTCATGTACTTGGTTTTAATTGGGACTGTGACTGGTTTATAGAAGGAATTTAGCTGGTAACCTGAAACCTTTCATAAGTGGCTTGCTAAATCCTACTTTTACTTGAATTTTTGAGGAAGCTTTTTGATAATTAAATTCTTTGCTGTATTATTAGAAGTAATTCTGTGGCGGGGAACCTGGGTGGCTCAGTCTATTGAGCATCTGACTCTTGATCTCAGCTCAGGTCATGATCTCACGGCTTGTGGGACTGAGCCCCACATTGGGCTGTGTGCTGGCATTGCTTAGGATTCTCTCTCTCCTTCTCTGTCTGCCCATCCCCTGCTCGTGCTTTCTCTCTTTCTCTCTCAAAACAAATAAATAAAACATTAAAAAAAGTAATTGTGTGACATATCTTACTGTTTTAGTCTGTTTTAATCAGAATTGGCTTAACTTGATGAAATAAATGACTCTGAGTCAAGTGCTTTTACCTGGATTGTGTGAGATTTTGTCTGCTCATTCAGACCACATGGTTAGAGTGTGATCGCAGTTGTTCCCCCCCAAAAAGAGAATTGCGGTTTTTAGAAGAGTCCAATAGCTATAGTGAAATCAGTTGTACAATATTTCTCTTATAAAAGCCTAGTCTTATTGCCTGGATTAATATTTTGTCTCTCCTCCTTTCTCTGAGAGTAGTTTATCTCTGTAATCTTGCATGTTCATTTGTCAACTGTGTACTCTGTTTTCCATTGTGATACTCCACTGAAGCTACTCACAGACATAGTTAAGAGAACTTTTTTGTTCCTATTTGATCTTTTGGACACATAAGGCATTAACCATTGTATTTTGAATTCTTAACTCTATGCTACCATTTCCCCCCTTATTTCTCAAGTACTTTCTTTTAATTTTTTTTTGAGTTTCTCTTATTCTTTTAGCCCTTTAGGTTTCTGTGTCCCAGGCTATCTGTTCTAGAGTTTTTTCTCAGGGCAACTTCATTTAAATCCATGGGTTTAAATACCATCAAACACTGATAACTCCCAAATCTAGATGCTGAGTCCAATCTCTTCTGAGCTTTGACCTTTCTTATTATTGTGCCTAATAAATGTCACTTTCTTCACTACTACGTGATTATCTGATAGATACCCTATAAACCAGACCCGGACTCTTTATTCTTCATTTCATTGAATAGAACCACCATCCAACCATCCAAGCTAGAAACCTGAAAATTTTCTAAAATTCTTGTATCTTCTTTCATTCTACTGCCATGTGTATTTGTGTACCAGGTCTCTACGATTGTATCTTGCTTTTATTTCTCATGTTTATTCTCTTCAGTTTTATTTCTTGCTGTGTTAGTGTCCTACCAAGTCTCCCTGCTATTGACTTTCAGCTAAAAATTGTTTGTTCTTTTGCATATTGTGTAAGGCTCCTGTTTAGCATCCTTCCTTAGCCTGTCAAATACTTTAAGAAGAAATTCTTTATCATACAAAACCATTCACGACCCATTATCTATATTTATGTCAGAATCTGGTCCCTTTCTTTTCCAGTCTTACCTTGGATCCTAGATTAAATATACAGAAAGTTTCAGTACCATGAGGTTTTAGATCCTAGAGGGAGAACTAACCCGTCCATCATCCTCTGGCTAAGAACCTAGGTTTAAACTTAGCATGTTACTATTCTGAGGTCCACTTTGTGGACTTTTTTTTTTCTTTTAATAGTATATATCATCACTTCCTTAAAGTTTTTTAAGGTTCTAGAGTTTTTTAAGCTTCAAGATAATTGGCCCTTAATTAGCATTAGCCATCCTGTATGCTTTCTTAATTAAATTTCTGTTTGTAATTGGCTTTGTTCTCTTAGAATTGGAACTAGTGTATAGAGAAGAAAATTTTGAGGTAAAGGAGGATCATATTTTACAGGATTATGGGTTTTTCCCCTTGATCAGTCATTGCTTGATGTGATTTTTGAGTTAACAGGTTTGTAGGTGTTAATATATGGGATCTAATATTTTAAATTGTCTCTTAACAGATATCTTCAGGAAGTAGGTTACACAGATACAATATTAGATGTCCGATCTCAGCGGGTAAGGTCATTACTTGGACTATCCAGTTCAGAACCAAATGGATCGGTAGAAACAAAGAACTTAGAACAGATCCTGAATGGAGGTGAATCTCCTAAGCAAAAAGGACAAGAAATCAAAAGGTATGATCTGTAGGTTCACACTGTTTATATAATGGGAATTATGAATCTCTTTAACTTCTTGTTACTACTAGGGTAACAATTTTTAAAGCAGGTAGAATTCACATTTAAAGACTTTTCTTGTACATGGTAATAGGGGCAAATAAAGTTTAGCTTAGATGCTTTTTAAAATTGACCTGTTTTAAGTTTTGATGCCAAGAGAATGGCTATAGTTCTGAAATAGGTGCTAAATTTAAATTTGAGAGTGATTTCTTGCAGTTCTGAGCTATTTTAACATCATGATTTTAAAATTTTGCTAGGGTATTTTCAGTAAATTATATTGGTACTCTGTAACTAGAATAGCAATGGTTATATACACACTAGTGTGAAAGAAACAAGGTTTTGCATTATATTTGGGCTTAGAAAATCACCAGTTACACTTTTTAAAATTAAATGTCTTTACTAAGATAAAATTCACACACTATGCATTTCTGCCATTTAAAGTATATAGTTTGTTTTTAGGATATTCAGACTCACTCAGCCATCACCACAATCTTAGTTTAAAAAAATTCATCATCTCACTAGGGCGCCTGGGTAGTGCAGTCACTTGAGCCTCCGACTCTTGGTTTTGGCTCAGGTCATGATCTCATGGTTCATGAGTTCGAGCCCCACATTAGGCTGTGTGCCCCTCTTTTATCCTCTATAGCTCACGGAACACACTTCCACCAATGGTGGTATATTTTCAAGTGAAGTTGAACCAGTGATTTCTGATTTCTTCAGAAATAAAGCAACTTAGGGTAGATTTTCCTGAACTGGAAACAGGAGGATTATCTCAGTCTCCAGGTAAGCAGTGAGATTCCCTGTTTTCTTCAAGTATTCAGCATCTGGTATGTTGGCAGCGGGTCTGATATCCCTTCCCGGGGAGATGTTGAAATTTATTACATTAATAGTCCTAATGATCCTGACAATTGGGATCTGCCAATGAAATGGTGAGCCTCTGTCCTGTCATGCAAAAGTGAAGCCAGCTGCTTGGGAAGGCATGCCCATGTACACAGTTCATACAGCTAGCCTTTTGGTGCTTCACTTTTAAATGTGAGCATTTAGGAAAGACTTTAATACAGTAATTAGAGACCAAAGGAAACAAACAAAAAAAGAAACTCAGAAAACAGAGAGTAGAAGAGTTTCAAAACCATAATTACTTTTCTAAAAAGACTGAGAGAAGATAATACATCTACAAAACAAATAGGATGTTCTTCTATTCTGTTCTATTCTATTCACTTATTTTGAGAGCAAGAGAGCACATGAGGGTGGGTGAAGGACAGAGAGAGAGGGGGAGAGAATCTCATGCAGGCTCTACACTGCCAACACGGGGTCCAATGCAGGGCCCAAACCCACAAACCGTGAGATCATGATCTGAGCTGAAATCAAGAGTCAGGCGCTTAACCAACTGAGTCACGTAGGCACCCTGGTGGGATGTGTTTTTAAAAGGTTCATCTTAAAGCTAATAGAAATTAAAAGGTGTCATAGAAATGATTTCTATGTAAAACTTGGAAGATAAGATGGAAGAATCACCTCCCACCCCCAAAAATAAAAAAGGGAAGAGAGGAAATGGAACTGAAAAGGTAGGAAAATTCATAGATCACTCCAGCAGGGCCAACATCTGACTAGGAATTTCAGAAAGAACAGGTAAAATTATCTTACAGATTATTAAAATAGTAATAAAAGAAAATTAGCTGGAATATAGTTACAGCATGTATTTCCAAGGGTGTTTCCAGTTGGAAAGGATTCTTCCCAATTACACTATAAAATTAATTTTAAAAAAGATCCATACAAAGTTGGGTGAGCGATCCACTCTTGATTTGGCTCAGGTCATGATCCTGTTGACCTGAGGGTTGTGGGATTGAGCCCTGTGTCAGGCCCTATGCTCAGCATGGAGCCTGCTTACAATTCTCTCTCTCTTTCTCTTTCTCTCTGTCCCTGTCTTCCTCTGCCCCTCTCCCCTGCTCACGCTCTCTCTCTCAAAGAAAAACAAAAAAGCAAAGGCCGCCATCATGAATGCCAGAAAGAAACATCTCAAAATAAACAGCATACTAGCATGCAAGTAGTAAAGTCTCAGACCTTGTAGATGTAATTTTCATTTTCCTAAAGACTAATGATGTTGAGTATCAGTTTATGCTATTCATGTATCTTTTTGATACAGTGTCTATTTGAGTAATTTTCCCATTTTTATTGTTTTATTTGTTACTGTTAACATTTTAAGTGTTCTTTATATGTTCTGGACACAGGTCCTTCATCAGATATGTGACTTGCAAATATTTTCTCTCAATCTATAGGCTTCTCTTTAAATTCTCTTAACAGTGTCTTTCAAAGAACAAAGTTTTTAATTTTGGGAAGTTGGATTCATCATTTTCCTTTTATGGATTGTGTTCTATTTGTCTTATAAAGCCATGCACATATATTGCTGTGATCAAAAACAATTCTAAAAACCTAAAACATGAGTTTCACTTTAGAGACAGAAATTTCTCTCCAAGGGACAACACTACTTCGTTTGTCAAAGTTCAAAACAGAATTCTCAGGTCTTCAATATACTATTTTCTATTTTTCTGCTATTAATGTACCAATTTTGTCAACTATCATTTTGCCTTTCATTTAATCCCCAAATGTTAAGAGTTACAGTAAATGTTGAGCTGAAAAGTATATGTTCTGTTATTGTGGTAGTTTTTTGTTTGTCTTTACTAATTTGTATTTGGACAAACCATCTCTTAAGTACATTCAGTTTTTATGCAGGCCCTTAAACAATGTGCTGGAACAGGCAGAGTATAGTAGACCTGTTAAAATCTATGCCATGTTAAAGGGCTATTAAAAAATAGTCTGGGGGCGCCTGGGTGGCTCAGTCGGTTGAGCGGCCGACTTCGGCTCAGGTCATGATCTCACGGTCCGTGAGTTCGAGCCCCGCGTCGGGCTCTGTGCTGACAGCTCGGAGCCTGGAGCCTGTTTCAGATTCTGTGTCTCCCTCTCTCTGACCCTCCCCCATTCATGCTCTGTCTCTCTCTGTCTCAAAAATAAATAAACGTTAAAAAAAAAAAATTAAAAAAAAAAAAATAGTCTGAATGATATTGTATCCTTAGAAACAATCAGGGAGGGGGGAAAAAAACTCCAAATTTTAGATTATTCTTTTTGGTACCCAAAGATCATCTAGTTCAACCCAAACAGTTTACAGGTAAAGAAACTGAGGCTAAAAGGTTTAAGTGACTTGGCCAAATTCAGTCATGTAGTTAATGGAAGAACAGAGACTTTTATTGTGAGAGGCTGTGTTGAGCTGAAATTTCCACCATTCTCTTGCTGTGTTGTTAGACATTTAAACAGCTTTTTAAAAACTTCTTTTGTAAATAGAAGAGGAACTCAGATGATAGCTTAAAAAATGAGTTTGTAGGTAGATAAAAATAAATTACAACTATTACCTAGTACACAAATGGTTCTGAAAGACTTGAAAGTATTTCTTTAGTATATTAAAAATCCTGTTTTCTAGGTAAGAATATCTGTGAAATGGATTGGAATATCTATGTCTGATTTACCCCATAACTTTAAATCTGGGCAGGTTTTAGTCTTCAAATATTTGGGCCAAGCTACAAGAGGTTGTAAAACTTTAAGAAATGCTAAGTTTAGGGGCACCTGGCTGGCTCAGTCAGTAGAGCATGTGACTCTTAGGGTTGTGAGTTCAAACCCCATGTTGGGCATGGAGCTTACTTAAAAAAAGAAAAAGAAAAAAATGCTAAGTTTAAGTTGCTTGCTTGTGATGGCTTTATTTTGAGAAATAATAGCACATTTGAGTGTCTATCACTATGTGATTTTATTTTGATACAGTAATTACTCAAAAATATTTTGGACAGTAAACATTGGAAAAACTTAATCACTTTTACTTGAGCCAGAAAACAATCTTTTCTTGGGTAGAGTACTTAGGCGTTACATTATAAGTAGGTTATCATTTGAATCTTTATACTACTTTCCTTCCTTTTATTTTTTTAAAATTTATGAGAAAGAGCACAAGCAGGGGAGGGGCAGAGAGAGAGAGAGGGAGACACAGAACCTGAAGCAGGCTCCAGGGTCCAAGCTGTCAGTGCATAGCCCAACCCAGGGCTCAAGCTCACGAATTGTAAGATCATGATCTGAGCCAAAGTTGGACACTTAACTGACTGAGCCACCCAGGGGCCCCTCTATACTACTTTCAAGTACTGTTTTAAAATAGGAACCAGAAAGAAATGTTAGAATTAACCATTGGAATATCTGGATTCATCTTTTTCCCCTTTGACAGGCCTTCTGGTGATGTTCTTGAGACATTCAATTTTTTAGAAAATGCTGATGACAGTGATGAAGAAGAGGAAAATGACATGATTGAAGGCATCCCAGAAGGAAAAGATAAACATCGGATGAATAAACACAAAGTAGGAACTCATTTTTTAATTTTTATTAGCTAATACACACACTGTGGCTGTGGGAGGGCAAGTCCTGATCCCTCAAAAGCCAGAGGTGGGCCATCTGCTCTCACTCTCTCTCCCTCACAGCAGGGCTTTCATTCTGCACAAGCAGATTCAGAACTACTCACCCTTGTTTCTCTCCGTATGCCTGGCTTCCCAGGAGCCTGCAGCTGAGATGCCCAAGTGAGGATGGGTCAGTTAGTTGCAAATTCCCAAAGCTTCCTAGGAGAGCCTGGAGATGTGGAGGTGGGGCCTCAAGAAGGGGTGGCTCCCCGATCCGATATGGACGTCACCCTCAGCCCTGGGTGGAACAAGATTATTTACACTGTACTGTCACAGTGTTTTTGCACTTTTCAGATGTTCTAGATAGTACATATTGTATCTTGGTAGTACATATTACTTTGTTTACGTATTTGAGATACAGAAAGGCTAAAAACTTGAGAATATATATTTGGAATACAACATTAAGGAGCTTTACATGTCAGTGTGCACTCCACTGGGTCATCAGTCCTAGTACCTACCTGATACAGTGTCTATGTTTGCTACTTTATTTTCCCAATTTGATACACACCTTATGATGTTTTGGTATTTTGAGATGAACTCTGAGTACAAAGCTGTACCATAACACAGGATGTCAGTTGTTGGTGTGACTGGACGTACTTGCATCAATAAAAGAACATGTTGCTCCCCTTGAAAAAAAAAATCTATTCTATTTGGAATAGAAATTTTCAAGATGTCTTAAGTTACATTAGAGTGATTGATCGTTTTTTATTTTATCATATCACATGCAAGTTTTATATATAGTCAGCTGTTACTATTACCCACATGTAGTAGAAATTATTATTTGGTGTATCATTCACTAACTAGCCATAAAGGGTCTGTTTTTATAGAGCTAGTTGGTGGTTTGAAACTTTAAAAAAAATAACCAGGAACCCTCTCTCCACTGCTGCTACAGTTAATAGTCACTGCTGAAGTCTGACTCTTCATGTGCAGTAAAACACATGGTAAATTAACTCAAGTTACAGTGGGGATACTCCCACTCTGGATGAGGGAGTAAACTGTGGATTGTAAATATGTGTGTTCACATTCTTGTTTTTTGGTAAAGAATAATAAAAATTTACTTTTGCTTATAACCTAGGAAACTGGATTATCTATTTGATCAGTGATGTGATTTAACTATAAATATAAGCAAATTAGACGATCCATTTTTGAATTATCATAGTAGTATATATTTTTTTAATGCTTATTTATTTTTGAGAGAGGGAGAGAGCATGAGCAGGGAAGGGGCAGAGGGAGAGAGAGAGAATCCCAAGCAGGCTTCACACTTAGAGAGCCCAGCACAGGGCTCTGTCTGAACTGTGAGACCTGAGCCTAAGTCAAGAGTCAGACACTTAATTGACTGAGCCACCCGGTCACCCTGAGAATACTTCAAGTATGTTAAAAAAAAAAAAAAAAGTGGATAGGTTAAGTTTTGGTTCCTTGGGATATTAAGTAATGTGGGGAAAATGCCAGCTTTCCTCAAAAAAAGTTGCCACACTGTAATTGCAGTTCTCAGTGTTTCTGTCACATTTCATGTGTGTAACACGGGTGAATAGAGATTTTGATCCTTTCCCTTTTTTCGTTTTGTTTGTTTTTTTCCCCCTGGGATGCATAGCACTGTTATTATCACAGCTATTGACCTAAGATCAGTTAATATCCTTCTTAGCTATGCCATATCCCTGTGAATAATAGAATCTGTAGGCACTTCTCAGTGAGTGAAATCAGTTCAACACAGTGTATCAGAATATAAGTGATTGCATGGGTCTATAAATAGGGTAATTGTGAATCTTATAATTAAAGAATTTAAATATTCTTGCTTAGTATTTTAACGATTTTGTACTACCACATACATTACTTGCATCGCATCTTAACCGTAATCTTCACATGGTGCTGTTAACCATTTATATAGGGTACAATCTATGATTGGTGAACTACATGGAAAAACTAAAATTTTGTGTATTTAAGTAATTTAAAAATGGGAGTATAAATATAAAGTTAATGGTGTTACTTATATGTGGAATTTGAGAAACTTAACAAGACCATGGGGGGGAAGGTAGGGGAGAAAAGTAGTTACAAACAGAGAGGGAGGGAGGCAAACCATAAGAGACTCTTAAATACAGAGAACAAACTGAGGGTTGATGGGTAGGGAGGGGAATGGGTGATGGGCATTGAGGAGGGCACTTGTTGGAATGAGCACTGGGTGTTGTATGGAAGCGATGAATCACGGGAATCTACCCCCAAAACCAAGAGCACACTGTACATACTGTATGTTAGCCAATTTGACAATAAATTATATTAAAAAAATAAAGTTAATGCTGTTAAAAACATATAAAGGACCCCTTTAAAATCTAGGATAAAAATAATTTTTGGCTTATGTTCCATTTACAGATAGGTAATGAAGGTTTAGCTGCTGACCTAACTGATGATCCTGATACTGAGGAAGCACTGAAAGAATTTGATTTTTTAGTGACTGCTGAAGATGGTGAAGGCGCTGGAGAAGCACGGAGTTCAGGGGATGGCACAGAATGGGGTAAGTTGATAAAAAAAAATATGGGGGTGGGATAATATCTAGCCCTTAAAGATATATTGCTATTAAATATTATATGTGGAATGTGAGTATTTGAATGTATGGTAGCAGTTAAGCAAGAGCAAGGAGAAGTGGTAGTGAATAATTTCAGGGTGTTCTGCACCAATTTATTTAGGTTTGGTGACAAAATTATGTTTAATATATACTTTTTGGTAGATTTTGATTTTTGAAGCTTATTGATTTAAAGGTGAAATAAATTCAGTTCCTTTCTTTTTAGCAGATTAAAAAAAACCATGCATGTATATACTTTTAAACATTCCCATTATTTAATTTGGCAATGTATCTAGGTTTAAAGAAGACTTAACTCTTTTTGTTATGCCTATATAATATTATCTGACTTATTACTAGAAAGTAATAAAACTACTAATCCTTAATTATAGCTTTGTGTTGAACAAGGTTTAGTGAAGGTATTAAACTTTATTACATACAATATTTAGTATGCATATATTAGGGCCTAGCCTTTGGGAATGATATGTAATGCTAATAATAATTCAGCCATAACTGAAAGAAAAGATTTCTATTTATACAGGGTTGAAAACCTCATTAGAAAGTAAAATAAAAGTGTAAAAATTATATTAAGATAATAACCTGAGGTCCAGTATGTTGTTCATTTAATCAGCTTTTAATACAAGCATGTTATCTGGCAGGTAGAACACACATTGTGTTTACAGAGCTTTATTGGAAAAGGTTACTGTGTACGTTAACGCATATTTCAGTCAAACACCAAAGTTGCTTAGCTATTTGCAGGAGGAATTAGCACTAAATACTTAAAAACTACTTTGGTGATGGGAAACACGTTATTAAAAATGTTGTATTTATATATTGAACCAATATTGCTAATAGAAGAAATAAAATTTCATAGGTAAGATAATTGTTAACTATCCAGATAACAATTTCAAGCGCTTAAAAATCTGGATTTTGTTGCCAGCTTTCTTACTGTTTATAATTCTCAAGCATTGTTTCAGACCTTCACTTACCTCTTCTTCTAAGTGGGAAGAGAAGAGGCACATTAGTTGAAAATAAGAAAAAACTTCAGAATTACTTTATAGTCTTTGATTATACATTTCTGTACTTACTTGAAAATAGCTATATTCTAGTTTACTTTTCTTAAGAATTAGCCTTGCTCAGGAGACATGGTAAAAGTATTAAAGTTTTTGTTAAGCTTCTTTGTGCAACCCATTCAAGTGTTGGAGATACCTATTTTTTTTTTTTTTCTAGTAGTTTCTAAAGTACTGGGGTTTTTTCGCAGGTTATTTTATAATTATATAAATACGTTTATATTATATATATATAATTATTTTATAACATGTATATTTCAGGTTTAGAACCCACAGACACATGAAGAAGAAATTAAAAATTACCTATAATGCCACTATGTAGAGAGAATCATGGTTAACATTTATATATGTATATTTATCTTTATTTAACAAAGGATTTTGCTGAGTGCTGATTTATAACCCATACTTTTCACTTAATAAATTGTTCTTCTGCAACAGCAGTTTTAATAGCTTCATAATATTTTGTCAATATGTTCCATTATTTAATTGGGGTTTTACTGAGGAATATTTAGATTATTTTCATTAAAGATAACAATCAGTTTTCGAAGATCTGTATAGCTAAATCTTGGCACATCATCATTCCTGCTTTCTTCACCTAAAATTGCTGGAAGTTTATTAGTCAAAAACATACAAAAATTTGGGGAATTTAATTTGTATAAAATGGCATTATTTCTTTAATAATGAAGTACCATATTGTTTACAGTTGATGGTCCTTCTTTCCAAAGACTTTTGCAGTTTGAGGAGCAGGCCTAAATAGTGAATGATAACTATAAAATGTTATTTACTTTTACTATTAATATTTGAGTGACCTGAATCTCTGTGTAAATGGAAGTAACTGAAAGTTTCTTCCTTACAGATGAGACTGAAACATCTTTAAAACATTTTAAGTTCTTTAGAAGGAAAGAACAAAATGGTTTAGGCAGTTTCTTTCCTTAACAAATGAAAACTGTCAAAGGATCTTTGCAGTGTTTCTGAATTTATCTTTTCTACTCAACAGGTTTTATATTCAGTTTTTCTAAAACAAAGAGGATGGATATACAGACATAACGTTTATTTAACTCATTTGCTTAAATTTGAATTTACTTAAATGGGAAGGTGGTGGTTTTGAGATTTAAATTATTGGGTAAAGGCAATTTTTTGGTATTTTTTTGGTTTGTTTTTAATAAGTAATGTATCCTAATGAAACATAACCCAATACATACCCACAGTGGATAATATGTTACTTTGTATGTCAGAAATCTGCTCAGATATATCAAATTTTGAAACCTTTTATCATGTAAAACTGCTGCTTTTAAGAGAGCTTTTAAATCCTGTTTTTTTCTCTTACCTACATTTGTAGTCTGAGTTTAATTTTGGTAGTTTTTAGTTTTTCTGCTAATCAAAAATGTTAGTGAGCTTTCTAAATTTGCTGTTTCTCTCATGGAGACTCAGCATTTTGAGCATGTTTGTTTTTTTTTTCCTCCAACTTGAAACTGTGATTTGTGGAAATGTATAGACTAAAAAAAAAATAATTAGTATCTGAATGTTTATATTTAAATATAATAGATAATTAAAGTATTGAATATATGCATAAAGTTGGTTATATTTTTATGTTACATTAAGTAGATTTATATAATTCCTCTACTTTGATAGTTAGCATTACCATAGAAGAATTTTATGTTTTTGTGGTTTTGAGTTGTTATGGGTCATTTTTTTGTGTGTGCATATTTGTGTTTCCTTTTAAACAAAAAAGTTCCCGTAACTGATTCAACCTCATTTCTTGGTATTTTTCCCCCCTAGATTTTTAAAAAACAGAATTAATATGTAGAAGATTATGCTGCCTCTTCCTTTTTGCTCTTAACTATTTCTTAAAAGCAATATCAAATCAGCTGTTACTTACCAGGCAAGTTTCAGGATGTTTTCTGAGCACATATGCATTCACCAACCTGTTCGTTGCACTGCCTTGAGTTAACCTTTGTTCTCTAGACTTTAGGTTATCTTGCAAGTAATACTTGTTTTTTTCCTTAGGCTTACCTGTTTATTTTCTTTTGCTTTTTTACTCCAGTACCCTTTGCTACTTTAATTACAGTTACTCACAGCTTTATTTTTTCTACAGAGGTCTTTGAAAAACTGGCTATCTTACTAAAATTTTAGATCCTGTGGAATTACTTACCACTTAAGATTTTTTTTTGTTTGCTTCTGTAGGTTTAAAATGTGTCCATTTGGCTTACTTTAAGTGGTCATTTTTAAAAGTAATTAATTGCTTCATTAAGATGAGTGCAAATGATTAATTCTTCATATCACTTTTTTTTTTTTTTTGGAGTCTTCAGTAAGTGCACAGAAGGACTTCTCATACAGCACAGTTTTCTGTAAACTTCATGATTAGAGTACACGAAAAGTGAATTTTCTGTTTAAATCAGTATTACTACATTATTACAAACAGTATTAAAATTTGCAGATTTGACAAATAATCTTACGTGTAAATTTCAGTCTCGAGCAACCTACTTTTAAGTAATTCAAGTTGGCAAATTAACTTAAAGTTTTGGATTAATCTTTTTATATACTGACTACCTAAGATTATAGGTATATCCATAAGGGAGAAAGTGATAATAATTGTAGTAGGAAAGGCCCAAGGTACAGTAAGTAATTGAATTTGTATGTGTCATTCAAATAGAGTTTCTTTTACTTACTAGATATAGCAATCTATAAAAGGGGAGGAAAAAGGCTATTTAATGTCCACTGAATATGGATTAAGTCAGTGAGGCCCAGGCAGTTTATAAGACTTGTGAGCTAAAATAATGAGTTACCAAAAATGTAACAAGTGTTTTTTCCCTAAAATCTTACTATTTTGTCAGTCTTGATTGACTTAGCCTATATGTTTTGGTATAATTTTTATTTAGTGACATGCTTATATAAATTCCTGGTTGTTACTCTTTTACAGAGTGTTAAACTTCCTAATAACGAGGCTGTTTTAGAACTAAACACATGAAGGAAAAGCCCATAATACTTAAAAGGAATTCTAATAGACTTACGTTTATTCTGCTTCTTTTTAATGCTGTTTCTTCTAGATTACCATAGAGTAAAATTTTTGCAGGCACAAGTATCTACTTAAAATAAATACAGATTTGTGATTCAGCTAAAATAGCTGAAGTTTCATCTTTAGCAGATGTACAGCAATGTATGTTTTCACTTTTCCATGCTTGTCACTGCTTTTATCTTACCCTAAAAAAAAATCAGCCCTAAAAAAATTCTTCAGTGGAATTTGAGTTTTGTTTTTTTGTTTTTTTTTGCTAATCTTAGTTGTAGACCAATGGAAGAAGGTAATGAGATATGGAACTATTTGGGTGGGGTGGGGGCCAAGGTGGGCTTCTCTGAATGCTTTGTATGTATTATTTGAGACATTGTATTTTGGAACTATATGTATGTATTATATTGGACTAGAATGCCTCTCCATTAGTATAGTTATCCCGTGCATGCAGAATCAGTGTGACAGAAGGTGCATGAGTATTTTCATCAATAAAATGGCACTGACCTTTCCAGCTTGCACTCTTATGAATAGTTCGCATGTAATTCATTCATTTGCTTTTATGATGCTGGCTGAATAATTTTTATTAACATTTTTATAAAGATGCAGTGATCTATTTTGTATAATGTTAGTTTTCTAATATAAGTCCGTTGAATATTAGTCATTGAAAGAATAATAACCTTCAAATTTGTGATTCATAGAAATGAAGCACCATTTAACTGTTAGTATTAACTGTATAGAAACTTGTGAGATGGGCTTTTAGAGTTTGAGCTGTGAATACCAAAACTGAAACTGCACCTTTAAAGTATTTTGGGTATATGCTGTTAGTACATTTTTATTATGATTATGTAAAGCTATAACAGTTAACTGCCAACAGCTTGCATTGCCAACTGCTGATTTTTTTTCTTTTAATAATATGCTGCATGTAGATAAAGATGACCTCTCCCCACCTACTGAGGTTTGGGATGTAGACCAGGGGCTAATAAGTAAACTGAAGGAACAGTACAAGAAGGAACGAAAGGGGAAGAAAGGGGTGAAGAGTAAGTGCAGATTCTATTATAATTTTTGTATACCAATCTTTGAGAAAAAAAAATTCTTCAACTCTGTGTTTTTTTTGTTTTTGTGTACTGGGCAACTAACTTTAAATTTTGTTGTATAATTAAAATTTATTTGAATATAATTTAGGATGTGTTATTAAATGCAAAATCATTTCAAATATGTTATTGAGGATGAAGGAAAGATTTCAAGGAAGGGTTTTTTGTTTTTGTTTTTTTAAGCTTTAAAAAGTTTACCAAATTGTAAGGAGTATTGGCCTTGGAATTAAAAGTAATAAAAATTTGTTCAGAAGGGAGAAAGTATAAATTTCCTTATTTTTTTAAGTATGATGTTACAGCTGTAATCAGCTCGTATCTAGGTTACATCTTTTAGTTTGGGAATCCTTAAATTTAGTAAATTCAAAAGACCTTTCCATTGTTACTGCTTTCTGGCCTTAATCCAACAGCAAACCAGGATGCAGCAGAAAAATCTCTCAGGTAATATTTTCTTGACTTCTGTAGCAGAAGGCCACAAGAAAGGTTTGTTTGGTCAGTGAGTGAGGAACATTTGGTACCTCATAGTATTTTTCACTGTATTGTGTCCAACCACTGTACTATAAAAGTATAAATTTAGCTACAGCACCTCTCAAATCATTCATTTCCATTTTGTGAATCGAACTTTAAGAACAGCCACATGAACGACATCTTCAGACCTTTGAGTATTAAATGAAGACACTTGAAACTTATTTTGGGGAAACTTTTTTGACTATGTCAAGGACAAAGTGAATAGCAAAGACTAAAACCATATAGGCATTCTGTCATATTCCTTTCTGTGGAACAGATAGATTAGTTTATAAAATAGCGAGTGTAGTGGAAATGGGTATAAGTTTTTTTCAGTAAAACTCTTTTAAATGGTTTAATTTATTGTGGAAGCTAATAAATGTGTTTTGGGGACTTTATCTGTTACACAATTTTCTTTTATAACATTATGCTAATTTGTTATGCATGTGAATGAAAACTGTTCTATAAGAAGTTTCAGATTATTCAATGAACTGCTTTTTGTATTTAAATAATTTAGTGCTGGGTAGGGGCTGTGTTCAGCTCTAACATCACTTGCCTATATAATTTAAGCATGTGTAGTATGAAATACTTTTCACATGACGACTATTGTAATACAGACACCATGACATTAGAATTTTGGGATTTAGGTCTTTTTTTTAATGAAATGAAGTAGTTTAATATTAGATTACTTATTTAATGTATGTTTTTCATGAACTGACTCATCTGCTGAAGGTTTCTTTCCAAAATGTTAGATAATGTTGCTTTAATTTAAAATAAATACATTTTTTTTCCCTGCTGTCATTAGATCTATACCTTTTTCAGGTTTAGAAAGAAGATAGAAGTTAATTTAAGGTCTCTTTTAGTTGTAGGCTTTAACTGTTTGTAAAAAATGGTTTTATGTTTTTAAAATATGTTTACTTATTTAAGAAGTATTAGAAACAAATGAACTGAAACTAAAATTCAAAACCCCCATAAAATTTTAATTTAATTAACTTTTAAAACTAGGATATATTATGAACAGTTTTGTTATTTGTCTATGTAGTTGACACTTCATAGAAGACATCATTTCATGTCAGTAAATGTTCCCGCTGTATAACATGTTTTCATTTGTTTTTTAACCAAAAAAAAGTACCCTGTTGTCAAATATAAGATTGGAGAACTATGTGAAGTAGACAAAAGGGGGTTGCTGTGATTAAATCAGGAGCTGGGCCCACAGAGCCATCATGCCTGAGGCTCTCATGTCTCAATACTGTTTCATTATCTAGATATGTGCTGTATTATTTAGCCAGGTCCTTTTAATTTTGATTTTATGTTGTTTTTTTCAAAAAAGGAACTTTGTTTATATAACCATAAAAATAACACATGATTGTTATTCAGACAGTATAAGAAGTATAATATATAGAAATAAAAGAAAAAATGAAAAACACCCGCAGACTTATTACCTAGAGATTAATATTTAGCAATCTATCTTTCCATGTTTTTCTAAGTATCTTTTTTTTTCATTTTTCAACAAGAATATCATTAAATTGTTTTTAAGTCATTTTTTCTTAATGCTTCACAGTCCTGTGAATGAAATACAATTTTAGTGGTTCCATAGTATTGTATTTTGTAGATTTAACCTGGCATCCATTAGTTAGACCTTCAGATTATTTCTCATTTTTAATGTTTTTATAAATGTCAAGTTACCTATATAAAGAGAAAGATATAAAGGTGAGGTTTCCAGCAAAATGTCTTAGTAACGAATTAGGAGATAATGTGTTTGTTTTTGCACTTTTCTGTGAATTTAAATTAAATCATTTTGTTCTTGAACGTAGAGTTCAATGTGAGCATATTGGCTCTGAATCCCTGATATGAAGATAAAACTTAATGGGGGAAAAAAAACCTCCTTTTTATTTTTTTAATGTTTATTGATTTTTGAAAGAGAGAGACAGTGTGAGCTGGGTAGGGGAAGAGAGGGAGGGAGACACAGAATCTGAAGCAGACTCCAGGCTCTGAGTTGTCAGCACAGAGACCAGTGCGGGGCTCGAACTCAGGAACTGTGAGATCATTACCTGAGCCAAAGTCAGACACTTAACCAACTAGGCTCCCCTACTTTTTAAATTGATGTATCATAACTTCTAATGTCTTAATCTAGGTAGATCATCATATGAATACAAAGATTAATTTTATGTGCAAAGGATAATTCATGAATTTTCTTATTCTTTTTAGCTATCTTTGTTGGATTTTATTCTGCTATTTTATCAGATATAGCTTTGTAAAAGGTAGAATAATTCATAAACTGAAATCTTTTGACTTCATTTCCTTTATCCCAAAATGTGAGTGAATTAGACCCACTGGACCATAGCACTACGTTTCTACAGATTTTTAGAGGGAAGAAAATTATTTGCTAATTTTAGCACATACATTCAGCAGATGTAATCCAACCTAAATGCATTTTTTTAATGAAAAAAAAAAGGTGAGCGTATCAACTTTTTAACTTTGTAAAAAGATTCAACCTTGATTTGACTCTTAATTGGAAAGAATTCTAAAATCCAAAGCTAAGAAACGAATGCGTGTCTTCTAACTTGTCTACTCCACTCTACCCTTTTCTTTCCACCTGAGGCAAAAGAAAATGACTTAAAAGTGACAGTTTTGCCTTAGATTGTAGATATAATTCAGTATTAATTTCATGTCATGCTAAGTGAGATATACTTAGGAGATACACTTTATCTGTTAATACTTTTTTTTAATAAAAAAATTTTTTTTAATGTTTATTTATTTTTGAGAGAGAGAGCATGAATGGGGAGGGGCAGAGAGGGAGACAAAGAATCTGAAACAGGCTCCAGGCTCTAGGCTCTGAGCTGTCAGTACAGAGCCTGATGGGGGCTCGAACTCACGGACAGTGTGATCATGACCTGAGCTGAAGTTGGATGTTCAACCGACTGAGCCACCCAGGCGCCCCTATCTGTTAATACTTCTAAAATCAAAGATCATGAAACTAAAGAGACTTGATGCAGTTATTTTGCTCTCTGACTTCCTAAGTGTTAAGCTTCCTTTTCTTTTTAACTTTTTATTTTGACATAATTTAATACTTAAGGGAAAGTGCTATTGCAAGAAAAGTGCAAAGAATTCCATGTAATTTTCACCCAGGTTCCCCACATGTCAATATTTTACCACATTGCTTTATTCTTTCCTCTCTATAAATACATGCATTTATTATTATGAACAGTTCAGAAAACAGGTTGTAACCGTGCTGTTCCTTAAATGCTTTAACATATGTTACCTGACCACAGAAACATTACCTAAGTGACCACAGTGCAGTGATGAAAATCAGGAAATTAATTGATGTAGTACTGTTATCTGCCCTACAACTCAGTTTTCTTTTATTCTTTAATAATTTCTTAAGTGTTCTATAATTGGCAAAGGGAGTCAAGGGGAAGGATCTAAATTAATTGTGTTAATATTTTGGTCTGGTATGATTTTTCTAGAAAAATTTTTGATGGTCTCCATTTTACTGTATTTCATACCTCAGTAAGAATGTGTAAGTAACAAAAATCAGAGTGTAGCATCTAGATTAAGTGTGAAGCATCTGAGGGGCACCTGGGTGGCTCAGTCGGTTAAGCATCTGACTTAAGCTCAGGTCATGATCTCACGGTTAGTGGGTTCAAGCTCTGCATCAGGCTCTGTGCTGACAGCTCATAGCCTGAAGCCTGCTTTGGATTCTGTATCTCTCTCTCTCTCTCTCTCTCTCTCTCTCTCTCTCTCTCTCTCTCTCTCTCTGCCCTTCCCCTGCTTGTGTCTCTCTCATAAAAATGAATAAACACTAAAAAATAAAAATTAAAAAAAGTGTGAAGCATCTGAAACCTTTATTTACAATATGAGGGAGGAGTTAAAAATCTTTTAAGATTTCCTTCGATTTTTGTCTTTTTCAACGTGGAAAGTTTAAATTGTGGATTATGGTGTATTTTCTTTTGATAGATGCTTTTATTCTATGCCCTTTTGTTACTCCTGTGCTATTTAAGACCTTTAAAATTGAAGCTTATTAAAATTAGATTATTTCGTATCTTTTCTTCAAGCGATTTATAGGCTTTTCCCATTTCAAAGATTCACATTCTGAGAATACATATGTTTACAGTTCTGGTTCTTAGTGAATGAACTTAGTTTTCCTAATGAGTGTCATTTGTTCCAACTTTCCGGTCTTTTCAGTGTATAGAATATGATTTTCATTCCCCTTCTTTCCTAGTGTTAATTGAATTTCTGTACATCTTTTGATTTGATTGTCAGTACATTGGAAAAGGGAAGTCTTTATTTTTTTCAGTATTTTTATTTTTATTTATTTATTTTTTTTCATTTTTTTTTTTTAACGTTTATTTTTGAGACGGAGAGAGACAAAGCATGAACGGGGGAGGGTCAGAGAGAGGGAGACACAGAATCTGAAACAGGCTCCAGGCTCTGAGCTGTCAGCACAGAGCCCGACATGGGGCTCGAACTCCCAGACTGCGAGATCGTGACCTGAGCCGAAGTCGGCCGCTTAACCGACTGAGCCACCCAGGCGCCCCTTCAGTATTTTTAAAATATAAATTATAAGTGAGTGTCCCTGGATTGTTTTCTCATTTTCATTTTTTTTTACATTTCCTATGAGTGTTTGTCACTTGTTCTTCCAGATCCAAGATGACAAACCATCACCAGAAAATGTAATAATTTTGTCAAGTCTGAATTTTGTCCAAATATCTGTATTTTGAACATTTTATCATTTAAGGAGAAATTATTCATTTGCAACAATAACATTTTGTAAGTGTTTCAAAACAACTTGGCACACACTATGAAATATCTTTGATATTTAAGCTGCTTCTGTCTAGGAGTATAGTATAAATTTGAAGAGCTCATAAAACAGTTCAGTATTCTCTTTTGCATCAAATCAGAGACAAAAAGCAGTTGTTTCATAGCAAAAGGGTGTGGTTGGTTTTATATTTCCTGCTTTAATTTCACATCTTTAAAACCAACCATTCACTTCATCAACTCAGATTTCTTTGTTTTTTGTCGTTCCCCCCCCCCCCCCCCCGCCCCGACCCTGAGAAAATACCTTAACTAATTCATTTTGACAAGGGTCAGAAAGTATCAGATTGATACTCTTTAGAGCAGTACTCTTTTTAAAACTACAGAATCCCTTTGTGGCTAAACTAGTTGATTTTCCTTATAATTGTGATGTTATTTTTTTAAGATGATATTTTATCATGTGAAAACTTTATTTTAGCTAGAATAATAGAAAGTAAAACAGATCTAGTAAACATGATATAAATCCTTATTTCAAAATTTTATTTATTTATTAAAGAGAGAGAGCACGCGAGAGTCAGTGGGGGAGGGGTAGAGAAAGAGGGAGACACAGACTCTGAAGCAGGCTCCAGGCCCTGAGCTGTCAGCACAGAGCCCAGCCTGGGGCTTGAACTCACAAACCTTGAGATCATGACCTGAGTCGAAGTCAGATGCTTAACTGACTGAGCCACCCAGGTGCCCCAGCTAAATCCTTATTTTAAAATAAACTTAACTTTTCCAGATTGCCTACTAACGGTTGCTTTCACTTCAGAATATAAGTTTTGATAAACACAGGGTGCTTTTGAGAAAAGGAAAATGTTAGATTCAGTTAAAAAAAAAAAAGTACTGTTTTATTTAGAATAATACAATCTATAGAAAGGTAAATTTCACACGTCCTGAATATGTGTGATTGAGAATATGTATAGGTTTAAAAACACTAACACAGCAGTCATCAGTTCATAGTTTGACTTACATGTGGCATAATTAGTATGTGTTTCATTGTCCTGTAATCTGTTTAGAGGATTGTGATTTGTATAGATTTGATGGCCATGGTTTAGGAGGTAGGTGGGTTGTTTTATAATTCATAGTAAAAAAATATGTTTTCCATGTTGTAAAGTTATTTTTCCTTCTGTGGAGTCCAATAGTAATTAAGAATCAGATTTTATTTAATAAATGCTTAATGAGTTTTCAATTAGGCCCTTGAATGTTTTTATAATGTGTATAGTATTGTTATACTAATACCTTTACAGTGTTCTCAATACTGCTAATTAGATTCAGATTTTTTACTTGAAATTGTATTTTGTTGCATTTATTATATTTAGGATCTCGGATAGATTTAGAAAGAGAATGAAGACACATTAAATTTGTATTTGAGGTGTATTCTACAAACTAGGGACTAAATAAGACATATCTGGTTATGAAATCTGCTTTGATCTTGTAGCAATTTTTGAGAAACTAGAATTAAAGCAGTGTTCTTACATCTTCTCCTGAACTTGGCACTATGCCACAAAAAGACTAATGTTTGTAGTAAAAAAAAAAAAAAAAAAAAAAAGTTATTACGTAATTTGGGTTCTTCAGTTTAAATAATAACTTTCATGTTATCTCCTAATTTCCTTTCCTTCCACATTTTTCAGTCTGTGTATTCAGGAAGATTATGACTTCACATCTGTAATAAAATCCTTTCTCATCTTTATTGTTTTTGACGTTACCTTTCATGAAATTATCTGTAAGGTAATATCTAATAAAGTCAAATGTTATGGTACATACAAGTATAATAAGAATGAGCAGGGAAAGGTCAGCAAAGGCTTCATAGAGGAGATGGAACTGGTTTGAAAGAATGGGTAGAATTGTGATAGGTTGAAGTGCATGTTAGAGGATAGAACTTTGTGTGTGTGTGTGTGTGTGTGTGTGTGTGTGTGTGTGTGTGTCTAGGAAGTGTTTACACTTTCCTGAAGAATAGCTGAGGACAAAATATGGAAGAAATAAACTTTAGTGAATATTGATACATAGGGAAACTGCTTTGACTTGAAAATCAGGGAGATTGTTGTCATGGAGCATTAAAAGATAAATAAGATTGGATAGGAAAAATAGGAACAGATCATGAAGCACATGCAAGATGAAGGACAAGATTTCAGTTATCTTTGATCCAAAGAATGTTGAAGTGCCACTTGTGGTTTCTGAGTAAAGGGTGATAATTGTGATAATTTTAGAAAATTCATTTGGCTATGGTATGCAAATTTGATTAAAGATAAATGGAACTGGGAGGTAGGAAAACTAGGAAATCTATGGCAGTAATTGATAAGAGTGAAAGCTTTTATTAGAATAAAGTCAACAGAAAGAGGAGATTAATCTGAAGAATAATAAAGGAGAATTCTTTTTAAAAACAGCACCCCCACCCCATTTTAAAAGTTGAAGAAGAATTGTTAAAATGTAGTGTAGAAGCTTAGAAAAGAAACCAGACCAATGGTGGCGACACTCATAAATGGGAAAGTTACAAAGGAGAGCTATTTTGTGAGTAAGGATAACTAACTTTTTTTTTAATTATTAAACCTTTTTTTTTATTAAATCTTTTTTTGTTTGTTGTGTTTTTCACATTACAGAGTGTGTGGGGAGGGGCAGAGGGAAAATGAGACAATCCCAAGCAGTCTCCATGCATGCCCTGGGCATGGAGCCCTGGGGCTTGATCCCACAACCCTGGGATCAGGACCCTAGCTGAAATCAAGAGTCAGACGCTCAACTGACTGAGCCACCCAGGTGCCCCTGGATAACATTTTTTTTTTTTCATGTTGAATTTAATTGATGGTTAGACATCCAGTTGGCAGTTTTTCATTTATTAGAGAATTTGCACTCACTTCAGTGTCACAGAGAAAATCCTCATCTAAATCTCCATGGTAATTATCTTAGAAAATTGAGACTATTTGACATATTGCATACCTCCATCCAGGAGTAGAGATACTTTTTAAGAAGTTAGGGATTACTGTTAAGCCAATAAATGTGTAAGATTTCACCAATTTACATTAAGTGTTAATACCTCACTGCGTAGCATTCTGTTAGGGAGGGATACACAGATGAATGATAATTCCTGTAGAGTTACTGATACTCTTTTTAAAAATTTTTTTTAAATGTTTATTCATTTTTGAGAGAGAGTGTGACAGAGATGAGAGAGAAAATGAGCAGGGCAGGGGCAGAGAGAGGGGGAGACACAGAATCTTAAGCAAGCTCCAGGCTCTGAGCCGTCAGCACAGAGCCTGACTTGGGGCTTGAACTTAGCAACTATGAGATCATGACCTGAGCCAAAGTCAGAGCCTTAACTGACTGAGCCGCCCAGGTGCCCTTAGAGTTACTAGTATTTTAATACCCATAGTGAAATTTAATAATTATACAGCTGTCCAGTCCATTAATGTAAATACAGGGTCATGATGTGTGACCTTGGGTTTGCCTGTTTTAATTGTTTTACTTGATATTAACTTATAATATTTTCTTTTGTTTTTCCAAATTATTTTTTCTGACATTCTTGAAGCTATTTTCTTTCAAAATTATGAGAAACAGTTCTGTCATTTCTGAAGTTCAGAATTAAAAAGATCCCACAGTACTGCAGATGCTTTTGAGTTTTATATATTTTGGCCTGAATTTTCCAGGCTACAGCTGAAATTCTCCCCTTAAATTTACAGCCTATGACAGTGTTGACTTTTCATACTGAGAATCTCAGCTCATGGATAAATTAGGCTTTGCAAATTTGGGAAAATGAAGCAAATTTTTGAGAAAAATTGTGGTTAATTTGTTAATGACACATTTGTGTAAATATGGTAGGAAAATATTCACATAAACACCAGGGAAAGTTAATTGTAGCACTCTTATAAAAATCATGTGTACTTATTTCTTGGTTAACTTTTTAAGATAGTTAAATTGGAAAACAGTCATGTTTTATTCTGTGATTTGTTAAACTTTAATCTTAAATACCAAAATTTCCTTTTGTTTTAAGAGTACCTTCTGTGTCTTTGAGCTTACAGAACTTTGGTTGAGTGACCGAATACTCAGTTTTATACTTAGATATAAAACATAGTGAATATCTGTTTCTCTACAGAAATTGTGAATGTATTAAGTATTTAAATCTTTTTAATATTTCTGGAGGGATGGCTTGGAAAATTGAAGACATTTAATTATTTGAGATTTTTATAACTAGAACTTCTTTCAAAAAGCCTGTTTTGTTAGTAAATTAGTTTTAAAGGCTGCTAGCAAGTCAGGCAGTAGCCAATAAATGAACCTATACTGCTGACATTAATTTATAGGGTCAGCAGGACAAAACTCTATCACAAGATAGCTGATCTGGGAGATAAGCTGCCCCTTATCCCTTCACGAATGATTAGTCAGTCTAGTTCAGCCTCTATTAGAATGACTGATCATGAAGTTGTAAGAGCAAAGGAAGGTACAAAATTTAGCTACCAGGTTTATTTAAATTACAAAAGACATTAATTCCAAAATAACATCTACTTAATATTGTGAAATTTGCTGCTGTTTTAAAATGCTGAAGATCAGCTTATATAATCTTCATAGAAGGTGTTGGGCAAGCTCTTGGTATAATTGTCTTAGGGATTTTGGAATTTTTGGCTTTTATGTCTGCATATTTTATTTTTGTTTTTAATGTTAGATGGAGTTGTTTCTGCCGGTCAATTCAGAGTACTTTCCTGAAATCTAACTTTAGCTTACAGATCTAATAGCACGAACACAGTAGTTTAAAAAAGGAGTTTAAATAGTACATATTGGGAAAAAACTAGTCATTTTGTCATTTTGCTTGAATTTAGCTACTGATAATGTAACTACTGCTTTTTTAGGAGACAACTAAATGCCAAACATTTACTGGGAACTTTATATATATAATTTCTAAAAATATATGGAACAAACGGCCAATTTAATTATTCTAGAAAAAGGTAACAGCATTATTGTTTAACTTGGTACCAAAGATATTCTTACCTAGTAATGAATTTTCTAAAATGTGCCTAAGCTAGAAATGTGTAGGAAATGAAAGTACTGCTTAAGGCATTTTTACCAAAATTGATTATAGCAGAAAATCTATAGATGTATTTGAATCACTTAGAAATCTAGGTCTAGGTAGTTATAATTCTAAGTAATGAGACTGAATTCTTGCCAGAGGTTTATTGTGATATAGGATAATTCAGTATCTGATAATTTGGCCTATAGACTGCATTTCATTGTTGTTTCTGCTTTTGCTGTATAAGGGAGTTTGATGCCCCAGTTAAATGTTTTTGAATACCTCTTTTTTTTTTTTTTAAGTATTCTCAAGTAGCACATTTTTCATACAGTTAAATAATTTTGCATTTTTCCTTATAGTCATCTCTGCATGTAATATTTACCATTCATCATAAACTGTAAGAAAATTTAAGGTAGAATAAAGAAAATCTCTAAAATAATAAAACCAAAACAAAATACATTAAAGCATGAAAAATAGCAGTGTATTGATTTTTCCAGATCCAGATTTTTCCAGATCTCTATTTTCCTGTTTTACTTTAAGAGGTGTTTTCTTTTCTTTTTTTATGTTTGTTTATTTTTGAGAGAAAGAGCATGTGCTAGAGCAGGGTAGGGGCAGAGAGAGAGAGGGAGACCGAGGATCCAAAGTGGCTCTGCACTGACAGCAGAGAGCCTGATGCGGGGCTTGAATTCACGAAACCATGAGATAGGACCTGAGCTGGAACCAAGAGTCGGACACAACCTACTGAGCCACCCAGGCACCCCTGTATATGTGTCCTTTTTAAAGGAAAAATTTAGGTCAGTAATCTGACTCTTTCTTAATGGTAGGAGGAGGAGGGGGCCAGTAAGCACAAACCTAATTACACATTTTAAAGGGTAAATTTTTAGAGTTTGTTATTTAAAAAAGTTGCAAATCACCTTGGACTTAGAGCTAAGACGTGAACATTAGAGTTCATAACCTCTTGTTTCAGTGGCAGTCTCCAACTTGATGCTTTCCTGTTGAATTCCATGTCATATTGCAAATATTTATAAAGACAGAATGTTTTCAGCCAGACCATTAAAAAAAAAAAAACAAAACGTAACCAGTCATTGGTAGATTTTCAGGCTTTTTGGTATTTTAAAGTGTATTTATTATTTTGAGAGAAAGAACGTGAGCGAGTGGGTGGGTAGGCACCCAAGCGGGTGTAGGGGCAGAGAGAGAGAGGAGAGAGAGAATCCCAAGCAGGCTCCTCACTGTCAGCACAGAGCCTGCTGCAGGGCTCAGTCCCACAAACCATGAGATCATGACCTGGCCAAAATCGAGAGTTGGATGCTAACCAGCTAAGCCACCCAGGCGCCCCTTTATTTTTATTTCTATTTTATTTTTATTTTTTAACGTTTTTATTTATTTTTGAGACAGAGACAGCATGAGCGGGAGAAGGGCAGAGAGAGAGAGGGAGACATAGAATCAGAAGCAGGCTACAGGCTCTGAGCTGTCAGCACAGAGCCTGGTGTGGGGCTCGAACTTGTGAACTTGGAGATCATGACCTGAGTTGAAGTTGGACGCTTAACTGACTAAGCCACCAGGTGCCCTGCCCCTTTATTTTTAAATGCTTATTTTATTTTAGAGAGCAAGCAGTTTGGGGAGGGGCAAAGAGAGAGGGGGACAGAATCTGAAGTGGGCTCTGCTCTGACAGCAGAGAGCCTGATGTGGAGCTAGACCTGACGAACTCTGAGATCATGACCTGAGCTGAAGTCAGATGCTTAACCGAATGACTTAATAGTGATCGTTCTAAATAAAGATTTAAAATATACAGTGACACCACTGACGTAAATGGGATCAATTATTGCGCTGTGATCTTTAGGTTTGATAAAACTGAAGAAAGGAAGAGGTTTTTTTGATATATGAGCTACTGGTTTCCTTGGTCCGTTGTGTCCATACAAAGGAGAATTAGTTCTAGAAGTATGAAAAGAACCTTGTTGTAAGATCCCATTGTGTAGACCTTAAGATTTCAAAAAAAGGAAATGCAATAATAAATAATACTAGTATTCTTAAGTTGCTTGATGAAATCTCTTAGGTTATCTGAGTATTTACTGTGATTACTGTATGCCCCAGTGATGGGTCGTTATGGAAAGTAGTAATACAGCTTAAAATAATTCTTTCAGGGGCACCTGGGGAGCTCAGGTGGTTAAATGTCCATCTTTAGCTCAGGTCATGATCTCGCAGTTCATGGGTTCAAGCCCTGCATCGGGCTCTGTGCTGACAGCTTGGAGCCTGGAACCTGCTTCAGATTTTGTGTCTCCCTCTCTCTTTGTCCCTCCCCACTCACGCTCTGTCTTTCTCAAAAATAAACATTAAAAAAAATTTTTTTTAGTACTTCTTTTAGATAGATACATATGTAATGCTGAATGAACAATATAGCTTGCTGTATGTAAGTAAATATATGTATATAGAGAGAGATGGAGAAATGTAGTAATGTGTTTAATTAGAAATGGTTAAAAGTAGTTAATACTGCCCAGGCACTTCCTTTTACATGCCCCTAAATTTGTCAAAAGCTAATCAGCAATGTCTCTGCAAAAAGACTATATGTAATAATGCAAAATAATTTGTTACTATGTTAAAAATGATTTACTGGGCTTTTATTCAAGATTTGTGTTAATGAGTGTGTAATTGTGAGTGGGAGGAATTGTGGCATTTTGTTCTAACTTGTCTTACAAACAAATTATGAGATTAAAAGAAAAATAATGCCCTTAAACAGGCTAAACATGCTTTGAGAAAATATTGTCTAATGAAAACCTAATTTATTTTATAGTTCATTGCAGCTTCTGATATTACCAATAATTGCATACTAGGTATTGGTAGGAAGGATCAGTACTATAATCAATAAGCATAATCATTGCAAGATTAAATACTACTAGCATACCTGTGTATATTTTCTGTCAGATTCACTCTAGATTGGTTGCTCACTCACAGCTTCATTTTAGTATTGTCATCATTTAGGACCCTATTTGAGTCAAACTGTATAGTTTACTTTGATATTTTAGCTTGATTTGAGAAATACTAAAATAAGACATTCTAAATAGAGATGAATTTTATTTTTGCAGTAGTGTATATTTAGGAGAAGTTGACTTGTATCTTACAATTATTTTCTGTAGTATTGGTGATGACCGACAAATTTCATTACACCTGTGATGCTTGTAGTGTATTAAGTTGATATCATCATTTTTCATAGGAACTTTTCAGAATTAATAATTAGCTTGAGTTTTTATATGATGTTTCTCTTTTGAATTTTATCATGAATTTTAAATGTGTTTTGATATGTTGAGTTGTTTTGTATTACAATGACATGTACTTTTCCTCCTCTTGCATTTTCAGATTAAAATTTTGCTTTCAAAGCATGTATGAAATAATGAGAATTATTGCTTATACTGTAACTGTTGGAGCAAAATATTTATAAAATAGTATAGTTATTCTGATTATGGCAGTTTGATTTTAATTGATCAAAGTAACAAATTTAAAGTTCTATAGTTAATATAGAGTAGTTGTTTTTAGAAGTATGGTAAATAAAAGGAAAGTTAAAATAAAAAATTATAGTCAAAGCTTGAAAACTGGAAGGCATTCTGAACATCACATGGATTAATTAACCTTTTATGGAAAGGAAGCTGACATTGTTGGTTGTAGAACTGCCCTTTTCCTAGAACATTGCTGTTCCTGGAGTAATCTGAGCAATGTAAGGCTTCATTTCGATAAACTTACAAACTCGATTGCAGACTAGAAACCATTTACATTTGAATGCTTACATTAATTTTTATCAGGGACTAGAATACCTAGCACTTCTAAGCAAATATGATCCAAAGCAAAAGGACTTAACAAGCTGTAACATTTAAAAAATAGTATAGTTATAATTGTACAAAAGTGAAAAGTGATTTAAATAGACAAAGCCTTTGTGCCCCCACGTCCCGTCCTGGAATAATATATCTAGTGCATATTTGATTTGTGGAAGATTATGTTGCAGTTTATAAATATGCAAATAAACATTTGTTTATTACTACTCAGTAATAGGATTTTTTGAGTGGAAGAAATAGGAGGGAAGTGGGAAAATAAAAATTAATTATATTAATATTGTAACTGTTAAGTGCTTACATTTCCCCCACAATATTGTCTTGTACTGTATGATTTTTCAGCATTTAAGAAGCGGTTTTGTTCTTTATAGCTGAACCAATAACGTTTCCATCTGGAGGAGGCAAGTCATTTATTATGGGTTCTGATGATGTTTTGTTAAGTGTACTGGGCCTTGGAGACCTTGCAGACTTGACGGTAACAAATGATGCAGACTATAGTTATGATGTAAGTGCAGTTTTATTTTTAATTTTTTAATGATTTAATAGAAGGCTCCTTATTTTTTTTGGAAACACTTATAAAACAGAATTAATGTCAAGGTGCATGGAAAAGATAAGTTTAAGTGTGTCAGTATGTTGATTTGAAGTGACGTAGTTTTTCTTTTGTAACTACTTGCCTTGTGGTGTTTAAATTTTTCTTAGGTATTGTGGTGGATTAGCTAGAAGTTTGGGGTGATTGATTACCTTATAATATTGGTTGATAAGTATCTATCTTGAGTAGTCAACTCTCAATTATCTACTCAAATTAAGCCATATTATGGTGTTAACAAGAGAAAAATAGGTAACCTGAATCACTTGCCTTCAGGATACTTCTTAAAAATTATGTTTTATTTTTAAACTTTTATTTTTTTAAGGATAATGTTAAAGTTAGCTTGCCATTTCCTGAACACTTACTTAGTCCTTCATTTGAGGGATGGGGAAAGGATGGAGATTGGATGGGAAGGATAGTGTTTAGAGGTGAAACTAGTCTTGAACTAAATTTTTTATAGACAATAAACACTCAATTGAGAGTTAACTATACTTGTTTAGATTTTGTATGAATGAATTTGCAGTTTTTCAGCAAATTAAATTTTTCCCTTTTATAACAAACTCCTTTTTTCTACATGTTATACTTATGTTTTACCTATATTAGCATGCTTTTAGAGACATCAGCCTTGGTGGGCTGGATTATTATTCTCATTTATATTTTCAAAGTATATAAGCAACTAAATTCTAGTAAACTTTTGACTACTTTAGAAGTGGTTTCACAGCCTATCTTTACAGATGGAGAAATGAAGGTAAAAAGATTAACCTCGTACCAATATCAACAATGATAATAAAGATAAGATGACAATATTCTTTAAGTGTCTTTAGTTCAGACTTTTGGAAAGTATCTTAATCTGCTGCCTTTAAAATTTTCACATGCTAATTTTCCAAATGACAACTGTATTATTAATACTGTTCTCTTGGATTTTTGGTAGTAATTTATATAATTTTTATTGTTTCCATGTAAAACATTGCAGCATGGTAATTTTTTTGTTCTCATCTCACATTTAATAGGACCTTTGGGTTTAGCCTGATGATTAGGTAAAACAGATTAAGAAACTCTTCATTTGATATAGGTATTTGAAAGCTAATTGAAGTTATTCTTCTTAGTATCATTTGTTAAATGATAAAGGTTGGTTATCAAGTTTTTAAGGTACATTAAATTTCCACTGGACATTTTATCAAAGCAGTTTAATATGTATATTTTAAACACGCCAAAACACACGAAACTCCACATGCCTATGAATTTACTACTTTTACCACTTAATATTGGACTCTTTCTTTGTAGTTGCCTGCCAATAAAGATGCCTTTCGAAAGACATGGAATCCCAAGTATACACTACGTAGCCATTTCGATGGAGTACGGGCATTAGCTTTTCATCCTGTAGAACCTGTGCTGGTTACTGCCTCTGAGGACCATACTCTGAAACTTTGGAACTTGCAAAAAACAGTTCCTGCCAAAAAGCAAGTATTTTCATATTAGCCTGTCTTTTTTTTTTTTTCTTCCAAATTTGCTAATAATTATAAGCAATTATTCTTCTTTGTCATCCTATTTATGCATTCATTTGATCTTACCTAATGATTCCTGAATGTCAGCCAGTGATTTGAAGTTATTTAATTACCTTCTCCTCCCCCACCCTTGTGTTCTCCTCTTTTAGGAGTGCCTCTTTAGATGTAGAGCCTATCTACACATTTAGGGCCCACATGTAAGTTTTATTGAATTTGTATTTAAATTAACAGCCATAGTTATTGTTCACTATTTTTTATCAATCTTCAAACCTTGTAATTTTCTCATAATGTTTGCTTTTTATTAGAAAATATATTAGTTGGGTAGTATTTTGATTAATAATTGTATTAGTGAGAATATAATCAGTACTATTCAAGTTTACACGTTTATTTTAAACAGTTTTTAGATATCATGTAAATTTAGAGGTTGGGGGAGTATGGATTTGAGTTTCTTCTTAGGCTTCATAAGTAATTTTTTCCTTCTTTTCCTATAATAGTGGTCCTGTTCTATCACTAGCTATTAGTTCTAATGGAGAACAGTGTTTTAGTGGTGGTATAGATGCAACCATCCAGTGGTGGAATATGCCTAGCCCTAACGTGGATCCATATGATACATATGGTAAGTAAAAGACTTGAAACATTTTTTAAGTGAATGGAGCTGACAAAATATTATTATAAGGTTGTTTAAACATGTATCGGTCTCCTCTTTTAGCTTTCATTTAATGTGCTTTGTTAAAGAGAAAAATTAAGAAATATTGTGCCACGGAATATTTAAGCCTGTGAATTGGTACTTTATTGTGTCTGAAAATAAAAAACTATGTTTTTTAAAACGTCAGTTTTAGTACTAGCTAACAAAAAGGAAGAGAATAAAATTTAATAAAAAGAATAATATATTAAACTATTTTAATCTATTAAAAAATAGTTTATGTAGTTCAAAACTATTGGCAGAAGACAATAGAAACTAATAGGCACATTCGTTGTGTAAATCAGGGCAATTTTTTAGAGGACAAAAAATTTCTTAATTAAAAAAAAACCTTTTACTCATAAATGTCACTTTAGAATATGTCCCACAGAAATACCTGTATATGTATTCAAATATATTTATAAGGGCAGTGTTTGCAATTACAAAAAAAATAAAATTAAATGAATATTTATTAGTTTGAGAATGGCTAAATAAACAATGGTCTACTTAATGTTTGGTTCATTCAAAAAGAATTCAAGAGCTCCTTGGTCTTTTTATTTAACATACACTTGGTGCCTTAATTTGCCAAGTAGAGTGTTAAGTACTACATCAAGAAATAAGAATTAGTCCAATGGAAAAGACAGACATTAAGTAAATAAATAAGGGGGTGGAGTCTGTGGTTAAAAATTATGGTAAGTGGTATGAAGATACAGTACTATGAAAGAGTGACAGAATCTTGAGATGTAGTCCAAAATAGTGACATTTAAGCCAAGGAGAATAGCTTAGGGGTGGGAGAAGTGGAGAAAAGAATACTAATGTAAAGTTCTAATGTAATGCTCTAGTAGAGTAGGTGAGAGATGATGTTTCCAAGATCATAGTGGCGATAAACCAGTTGGTAGCAAAGCAGTTGGTGAAAAATGAATTTATGATATATTGGGGAGGTAAGGTAGAATAAGCAGAATCTACTGAAAAATTGGATTGAGTAGAGAAATTGATGGATAAGTGATTCTTGATTTTGTTACTTTTTAAAACAGCTTTATTGACATTCACATATGATAAAATTCACCCTTGTTAAGTATACAGTTCAGTGGTTTTTACTATATTCACAGGGTTATGCGGCCATTACCACTATCTAATTCAGAACATTTTTACCACCACTCTGTATTTTTTGACATGAGCAATTGAGTATATAATGGTAACATATTGAAATGGGGGCAGAACAGTTGTAAGAAGATTAAAGGTGAGTTCGGTTTTTAGGCATGTTAAGAAATGGCATATCAAGTAATTATTATCAAGATATTAATACAGGGAGAGCATGTTGTGTAGGGCATGAAGAGAAGGCAAAGTCCTGAGCAACTCTGACATTGGGAGAGTGACTACAGCAAGAGAACCAACAAAGGAAACTGAGGAAGGAAGAGGTGCAGGACAATGGGATCTTGGAAGCATACCAAAAGAAAAAGCCATTTTGAGAAGAAGGAAGCATTCTGCACTTTGAAATGTTGCTGAGAAGTATAATAATAAGAGGATAGAAAGGTTCCTTTTTGTAAGTGTCAAATAGGTCACCCAGGTTTTAGCTGGCTGGAGGTTGGATACTGGGATTAAGACCAGAAGGTAAAGGGACCTCTGGGCAACTTTTCAGGGCACACTCTGAATGAAAAGCAGTGTGATGAGAGTAACAAAGAAATCTTCAAAGAAAGAAAAATTTTTTAAACTTGCTAGAAGAGAATTCATCATTGGTGATTTTAGCAAGGATTGTTTTGGTGTAGTGATGGTATCAGAAACCAGATTAGACTGATTGAGAGAGTGAATGAGAGATAAAAAGCATAATTATTTAATATGCCTTTCGTGTTGGTCTCTTGGAATGGTGATATAAGGTTAAGGTTTTTCTTTAAGTCAGGAGATTCTGGAGCATATTTGTTTGCTGTGGTAATGATCCCAAGGAGAAGGAGAATTATTGTATAGTAGGGAAACTGTCATCATGAAAGCAACTTAGTGAGTTGAATGGAATCCAGAATATACGTGATAGAATTAGCCTTTGATAAGAAGGAGAACAATTCCTGGGGTGCCTGGGTGGCTCAATCCAACTTCAGTTTAGGTCATAATCTCACAATTCCTGAGTGCGCTGACAGCAGAGAGCCCACTTTGGATCCTCTGTCACCCTGTCTCTCTTCCCCCTCCCTTCTCTCTTTCTCATTCAAAAATAAACATTTTTTTTTAAAAAAGGAAAATTCCTTACTTCCTATATGGAAGCAAGGAGAAGATGGCTTTAGACACTAGTAGATTGGGTGGTGGAAAGATGGGGGAGAGGTTCTTCAGTGTTCTATTTTCTCAGTGAAGTAGATAATCATTCATGAGGAAGGGAGGTTGGGAACTATGAGAATTCTGGAGATAATAAGAAATAGCTGTGGAGGGGTTCCTGAGTGGCTCAGTCAGTTAAGCATCTGACTTTTGGGTTTGGCTCAGGTCATGATCTCATGGTTCATGGGTTTGAGCCCCTCATCCAGCTCTGTGCTGACAGTGCGCAGCCTGCTTAGGATTCTCTCTCGCCCTCTGTCTGCAGATAGGAAATGTCTCCCCTGTTTGTGCTCTCGCTCTCTCTCTCAAAATAAACATTAAAAAAAAATTTTTTTAAATAGCCGTGGAAAGTGGAAGTTTACTAGAGATACAGGATTGTAGGACAGATTGTGTACAGTGTTATTTTCAGCTACCATGTCCATCAAATGATGATAAAATGTAGTTATGTCCATACCGTGGATATTACTCAGCATTAAGAAGAAAGTACTGACATGTTACAGCATGAATGAACCTTAGGAACATTATGCTAAGTGTAAGAAGCCAGTCACAAAAGGCTGTTTGTATGAAATGTCCATAATAAACAAACTTCTAGAAACAAAGTAGATTAGTGGTTACATAGGGCTGTGGAAAAGCAGGGAGAATTGGGATGGGGAAGGCGTGGCTAATGAGTGATGAAAGTGTCCTAAAATTGCGGTGCTGATGATTGAATAACTCTGTGAAGATACTAAAAACCACTGAATTGTACACTTTAAATTGGTGAATTATATGGTATGGGAATTATATCTCATTAAAGCTGTTTGTTAAAAAGTGTATGTTCTTCATAAGCTAGAGTATATTATGCTAAGCGAAATAAGTCAGAAAGATAAATACCATATGATTTCACCATGTGGAATTTAAGAAACAAAACAGATGAACATAGGGGGAGGGGGGCGGGGAAAGAAAGGAAAGCAAATCTGAAAATAGACTCTTAACTGTAGAGAACAAATAGGGTTGATGGAGGGCAGGTAGACATTAAGGAGGGCCCTTGTTCTGCTCCTGAAACTAATACTACACTGTATGTTAACTAAGTAGAATTTAAATAAAAACTTAAAATTAAATAAAATTAAACTCAAGACAAAATAAAAGCATAGAAAATTGCAAAAATACAGGAGAGTATTGTGGGGGAGATAAAAATAACCCATAATTCCACAACTTAGTGATGACCATTGTGTACACTTTGGTTATCTTCTTAGGGCCATTATATGTAGTCTTTTATACATAATTATATGGTAAGTTATCTTTATCCAAAACATTTCTTTCCAACTGTTTTAAGCTAATTTTTGTTTGTTTGTTGTTTCTTCCCAGAGCCAAATGTTCTAGCTGGCACTTTAGTTGCACATACAGATGCTGTCTGGGGTCTTGCTTATAGTGGCATAAAAAATCAATTACTGTCTTGTTCAGCAGATGGCACTATTAGGTTATGGAATCCACAAGAAAAATTGCCATGTATTTGCACTTACAATGGAGACAAGGGTGAGTATATTTTGCCCTATAAAAAAGTTATCTTTTTAATAATTTGGAAAGATACAAACAACAAAGCAATTGATTTACTATTTCTTTGCTACTCCAAGAGATGTATTGAAAGAATTTTATAAAGCTTGTGATACTCTTTTTACTCCTAGTCATTTCTTATAAACAAGAAAGGTGCTTTACAAGTACATCCTATAGCTTGGTGCCTTTTGACCTTTTCAGGACATATCCTATTTAAAAAATAAAACTCTTTGTAATAGTGCAGTAGACAAATGAGGCCGCTTATAGGAACAACTTGAAACCCTCCACCAATTCCAGGTGGCTGCCCACAAAGACTAAAGGGATCCCAGTCTTAAGCGTAGCTGATACCAAAGCACATTGGTTGAGAAGTCTAATAATCATTGAAATAGTAACCTTAAGTGGGAAGTACAAACTGAGTTAGTTACTTGTACAGTTTCAAATATTTTCCTGTCAATAAACCTTTAGGCAATTTGCTTTGTGATAACGTTTATTTATGTACATATGTTTATGTATTAGCATTACTCATATTTGAGTCACTTTAAAGTTATTTTTAAAAATCAGACCTTTAAAACTATGTTGTATTTTAGATGAATCATATATGCTTAATTTTGTTAAGTCTCTTCAATACATTAGTGATTCTACTAATTTTTCAATTACCCAAGCTTTTGAGGTAAAAATTGATTTAGATATTTGTTTCTTACTTCATCTGGGTAATTAATTGCTTGACTCTGGATTTCACCTAATTGTGCATTAATCTGGCCCATTGACTTCAATAAAGAGAGAAATTGCTGCTCTGGACATGGCAGGATAGTAACGCATTGGCAGATTCCAGACTCTAAGCTTTATGTTCACAGATCCAAAAATTCAATCTGTATGAGCTACATGATGAGGCTTATAGGTCTCAAACAGGTGTATTCTCCCACAACAGTGATGTGAGAATGCTAATTTATCATTTTACGGTAAAAAATAATGTTGGCAAGTCGGCCAGCAGACTCACCTTGGATTTTTTTTCTTTCTTAGCAGAAAATGCATAAGAGAATTAACTTCTGCACATATCTCCTCTTAACTTTTGAGCCCTCTGTTTTTCTTATGATGTTAAACAGAAAATTATAACAACTTAAAATAATTAAGGGAAAATTACCTGTTGTATCTCACTATCCTAATAAAATCACTCTCGTTTTCATTATTAACATTATTTCAAAAATACTTGAGAAAAGCAGGGATTTCTAAATTGTTTTTACTTTGTGTCTCTTTGGGGATCCTTTTCAGAGCATGGAATCCCTACATCAGTTGACTTTATAGGCTGTGATCCAGCTCATATGGTGACCTCTTTCAACACTGGTAGTACAGTAATTTATGATTTAGAAACATCACAATCATTGGTGATGCTATCCTCACAGATAGATTCTGGTAAGTTTTCATAAGTTTCTTTGAAACCTTACAAGATTATTAAATAATAACAATAATCTTTTAATTTTCACATTTTGACTGTTTGAATTTATGATGAAAAAATAGTTTTAATGCGTTGTAGTTGTACTCATTTACATTGTTTTCTGCTGTTTTCTCAAATTATGCTTAAAAGCTTAGAGAGTATAGGGGACAGAGAGTAGAGCAACACAAATGCAAAAGGGGAGTTTATTTGTTTTATTTTATTTTATTTTATTAAGTTTATCTTATTTTATTTTACTTAAGTTTATTTATTTATTTTGAGAGAGAGAGCACAAGTGGAGGAACAGAGAGAGGGGGATACAGAGAGAATCCCAAGCAGACTCCTCACCATCATCATAGAGCCCGATGTGGGGCTCAAGCTCATGAACTGTGAGATCGTGACCCGAGTCGAAATCAAGAGTTAGATGCTTAACCGACTGAGCCACCCAGGCGCCCCGAGGGAAATAATTTTTAAAAAAATTTTTTTATAATTTTTTTTTTTTTAACGTTTATTTTTGAGACAGAGAGCATGAACGGGGGAGGAGCAGAGAGAGAGGGAGACACAGAATTGGAAGCAGGCTCCAGGCTCTGAGCCATCAGCCCAGAGCCTGACGCGGGGCTCGAACTCACGGACCGTGAGATCGTGACCTGAGCTGAAGTCGGACGCTTAAATAACTGAGCCACCCAGGCGCCCCTAAAATTTTTAATGGAAATACATATAAAAGTAGAGAATATAAGCCTGAGGAATTCATTATCCAGCTCCAGTAATTACATCTGAATGGCCATTGTTTAGAAAGTGGTATGTGTTTTTCAGTTTATTTAAATAGGGATCCAGATAAGGCCTATGCATTGTAATTGGTTGATAAGTCTCAGGTTTCTTCCTATCTGTAGGTTCTCTGTCCATCTCTTTTATTTCCTTTGGGTTTTTTAATTGAAGAAATTGGATAGTTTGTCCTATAGAATCTCCACGGTGTGAATTTTGCTGTTTGCATCCTTGTGGTATCATTTAAGGTGCTTTCTCTTTTCATTTCATTTCTGTAAATAGTTTATACATCTAGAAGCTTATTCAAACTCAGGTTTAATGTTTTTATTTGTCTTCATTTTAAAGTTTTTAAAGGTTCTTGGCAAGACTATTTCATAGTAATTTGTGAACTTTTATTGGAAGTAAATATTGTCTGGTTGTTTATATTTTTCTTACGTTTTCAATCTTGATTATTGCATAGGTCCATAATTCTCTTGAAAAATGATTTTCTAATACTTTCATTTCTTTTCCACTTATTAGCTAGAATCTGTCTATAAAAGGGAACACCCCTTATCAGTAATTTGGTTACCCTGGAGTTAGTGATTATAAGTGAAGGGGAAGGTCAGTTGTTGATCCCCCCACCTTTATCAGTTTTCAAAATAATGAAGTGGTTTCCTAGCATCACCTAAAGGTGACCATTGAGGGATGCCTGGGTGGCTCAGTTGGTTTAGCATCCAACTCTTGATTTCGGTCCAGGTCATGATCTCGTGGTTCGTAAATTCGAGCCCACATACGGCTCTGTGCTGACAGTGCAGAATCTGCTTGGGATTCTCTCTGCCTTTCCTCTGCTTGTGCTCTCTCTCTCCCTCAAAATAAATAAACTTTAAAAAAAAAAAAGGTGTCCATTGAGTCTCTTGGGGTGGTGTTTGTTTTTATTACCATCGTAATCTCTGATCTCAGATATAAATTATCTGATGTGTTTTAATCTACTGCAAGTTATTTTTATCACTCCTCAGATTATTTCATCTTTGGCCAAGTGGGAGCTTATTCACTTTGGCTCTTGAGTCATTTTGACCTGAATCTGCTAGTCATTTATAGCTTTCTCACTTTCTGATGTAGCAAGATGTTTAGGTCCATCTTGTTCATTTTGTGCCTCAGACTGAAATTACCCATTTCTCTAAGGAGTCATAGTTTCTTTTATTGGAAAATGGCATTTAGAGACCACAATATAGGTGCAAGGCTATTGGATTGGTTCTCATGGCTTTTGTAGCTCTTGAGTTGCTCATTGTTTTAGGCTTTTTCAGTGAACAGAGCTACAAATGCACTTTTAAGAAAGAAAAACACTGATAGACTTCATACTAATGCTTCCTATTCAAATACTTCCTGTTCAAATTTAGATTTATCTCATTGTGGGGCATCTGGGTGGCTCACTTGGTTGAGCGGCCGACTTCGGCTCAGGTCATGATCTCAGAGTTCCTGAGTTCGAGCCCCACTTCAGGCTCCCTGCTGTCAGCCCAGAGCCCACTTCAGATCCTCTGTCCTCCTCTCTCTGCCCCTACCCCGCTCCCACACACTCTTAAAAATGAATTAATATTTCATTAAAAAAAGATTAGATTTATGTCATTGCTTTTTACCTCATTTTATTTATTTATTTACTTATTTATTTTTAAAGTTTGTTTTGAGAGAGAATACAAGTGAGAGGGGCAGAGGGAGAGGGAGGGAGAGAATCCCAAGCACTAATAGCACAGAGCCCAATGCTGCTCTCAGTCTCATGAACCATGACATCATGATCTGAGCTGAAATCAAGACTTGGACACCTAACCAACTAGGGCACCCAGGTGCCCCTTACCTCATTTTATTCATGCTAAACTCTTGGTTCTCAGCAAAATCATTGTAATCTCGTTTGATTCATTCCACAGTACAAATACAGTCATCTCAGAATAATAAAACCAGTACCACCACCAATAGTAGTTTTGTATTCATGGTATATTCCACTAGGGACAGACAGGCTAATTACTGTGCTTTAAAGTTACTTGAAATGGTTCTTTTTTTGTGTGTTCATATCCCAATTGGATATACAGTTACATTCTTTTTTTTTTTTTTTTTTTTTAATGTTTATTTATTTATGAGGGAGAGAGAGAGTGCGAGCAGGGGAGGGGGAAAGAGAGGAAGGTACAGAATCTGAAGCAGGCTCCAGGCTCCAAGCTGTCAGCACAGAGCCCAATACAGGGCTTGAACCCACGAACCGTGAGATCATGATCTAAGCCAAAGTTGGACACTTAACTGACTGAGCCATCCAGGTGCCCCTACAGTTACATTCTTTTAAGTTAACTTGTGTTTTTTGTGAGTGCTTTAAAAAATAATCACTTTATTATTATTTAAACCATTTAAATGGTTTCATGGTCAAATCTCCACATTATGCTCAGAGAAGTCTTTTCATCTCTATTCCCTTTCTCCCTCTTAGGTAATGTATCTTAAGTTCAGTTAAGAGTTCTTATATATATATGTGGAATGACTGATTTAGTTTAAATCTAATAATGTTGATATTTTCCCATTCGTTTTTATTTTAACATTTATTTATTATGAGAGAGAATCCCAAGTAGGCTCCATGCTGTCAGCACAGAGCTCAACATGGGGCGTGATCTCACAAACCGTAAGATCATGACCTGAGTCAAAATCACAAGTCCAATGTTTAACCTAACTGAACCACCCACACGCCCCTCTGAATTTTGATCCTTCTCTATCTAATTTAGTAAAACCTTTAAGAGTTTGGTTACAAAGAAAGGTATCCCTAAGAACATTGATTCCTGTTCTTGTGGTGTTTTTTGTTTTTTGTTTTGTTTTGTTTTGTTTTTTTGTTTTTGGTGAATGTGGGTAGGATGGGCATTGTTCCTTGCAAACATCTAATTATTACCTACACATTTTTTCATTAAATGCTTATAATTCATTTATGGGCTGTTTATTTAAAGTACTAATTACTGTGCGTCTTTTAAGATTCTAAATCATTTAGTGGTGCCTGAGTAGCTCAGTCGGTTGAGCATCCAACTCTTGATTTCAGCTCAGGTCATGATCTCATGGTTCATGGGATCAAGCCCTGCATCAGGCTCCCTGCTGACAGCGTGGTGCTTGCTTGGGATTTCCTGTGTTTGTACCCCACTTGCTCTCTTTCAAACAAACAAAAGATTCTAAATCATCTGTACTGACAGTCTGCATTAAACTACTTCTAACTTTTCCTAAACTCAGAGTTAGTACTATCCATATTATAGGACATGATAGCTTAAACATGTATTTTTAAAGAAACTTTATCTCTCTACGGCTCTGGTTTTCTCAGATTTTTATTTTATACAAATGCTTTAATTTCTAAATGATTCTTATTTTTTGGTAAGAATAAAAAAACCATCATCCAGTTTTTAATTGAAGGTTTGAATTTTACTGCATTATCTTCCTTTATTTTTCAGGTTTACAATCCAATAATCACATTAACAGAGTAGTAAGTCATCCCACACTTCCTGTTACAATAACTGCTCATGAAGATAGACACATCAAATTTTTTGATAATAAAACGGGTAAGTAGATTGTCTTTTTTTCTTTTTAGTCTTAATAATACTGTAAATTTGACATGATCAAAAATGCTATTTTGGTGGGGGTGCCTGGGTGGCTCAGTCCATCAAGTGTCTGATTCTTGATCTCAGCTCAGGTCTTGATCTCAGAGTGGTGAGATCAAGCCCCACATTGGGCTCTGCACTGAGCACAAAGGCTAGTGTTTTTTTTTTTTTTTTGTTTTTTTGTTTTTGTTGTATTTTTTTAAAGGCTGTTCTTTTATGTAAGACATGGACTTTTTGCCTTCAAGATTGCTAAGTTAAGCCATTTTAACTAAGATTTTTGTTTTACTTACATGTCAAGTTCTGTTCTTAAGCATATATAATACCTTGCCTATCTATTAACGATTTTTTCATGTCATGTTAAATATAAACTCATCCATTTGAATTTTTTTCTTCATATTCTGTTGGGCATTAGTATAGCAGAAGAGGTCTCTTTCTGGTGTTTGACATTTCAAATATGCTGTTAGAATTATTTCTCAGCTGAAATGATAAAATAGTGGAAATGGTTTATGCCATTTTCCCTCCATTTCTTGTAAGGAAACTTACCAATTATATAGAAGTCAAAATAAATTTTAATTTTGCCATAGACTTGTTTCATCTGTCATTAGAATACCACATAAGTTACTGTTTGTGCTCAGCTAGAGAAGCTTCTTTGAGAAGTTAAAATGGGTATTGAAGGATTTCCAAGTAAAAAAACTTATATGTTAATGGCAACCCTACTGCAGGGCAATAGATTAAGCGAGACAGCAAATCAGAACTACACATTCTCTTTGAAGTTTATAGAGAACATAGTTGGGGCGCCTGGGTGGCTCAGTTGGTTAAGCGGCCGACTTCGGCTTAGGTCATGATCTCACGGTCCGTGAGTTCGAGCCCCGCGTCGGGCTCTGTGCTGACAGCTCAGAGCCTGGAGCCTGTTTCAGATTCTGTGTCTCCCTCTTTCTGACCCTTCCCCGTTCATGCTCGGTCTCTATCTGTCTCAAAAATAAATAAACGTTAAAAAAAATTTTTTAAATAAAAATAAAAAAAAAAGAGAACATAGTTATAATTATTAATCTTTAGAGTCTAACAACAAATCCCTGTGTTAAAATAACACTCTAATGGACAGGTTCCTTTTAACTCAGTGGAACAAGTTGAGAAGAGAATGGATATTCACAATCTATATTGCACAGGAAAGAAGATTCATATTCATATGAAAGTTCTCAGTTTAACACCTTCTCAAATCATTTCTTTGAACATTTTTATGAAGCCTCAAGATCTACCTCTGCTGCAAGCACAGAGATAATTTCCTTTACTGTATTTATAAGAAGATTAAAAAAAAATTTTTAATGTTTATTTTTGAGAAAGGGAGACAGAACATGAGTAGAGGAGGGGCAGAGAGAGAGATATACACAGGATTTGAAGCAGGCTCCAGGCTCTGAGCTATCAGCACAGAGCCTGACATGGGGCTCAATCCCACAAACTGTGAGATTATGACCTGAGCTGAAGTCAGTCACCTAACAGACTGAGCCACCCAGGTGGTCCTATAAAGAGATTTTTTGTAAATTACCTACTGAGGATTTATATTTGTAAGGGGAGGTTCAGGAATTTTAGTAGTGTATTAACAGCAAAACGTGATTCTCTAGAGCTATTTTATTGGCAGAAATCAAGAACGTAGTAATAAAATTTTATTTAATAACAAGGAGCCTATAGTTTTTCAGATCATTCACAAATTCTACCAATTTATTCTTTCTGTTAACGAGTCTGGTTACCTTATCTGTAATGTAAAGACAAAGCGATAGGCTCTTAACAATGAAAAAATTATTTCTAAATCCTGTCTCACTTAGGGACACCTGGGTGGCTCAGTCGGTTAAGCGTCCGACTTTCAGCTCATGTCATGATCTCATGGTCCATGAGTTCCAGCCCTGTGTCGGGCTCCATGCTGACAGCTCAGAGCCTGGAGCCTGCTTCAGATTCTGTGTCCCCCCGCCATGCCCCCCTCTCTCTGCTCCTCCCCCATTCACACTCTGTCTTGCTCTCTTTCAAAAATAAATAAATGTGAAAAAAAAATTTTAAATCCTGTCTCACTTCACACACAGGTAAACACTATACATAACAACATTGAGTTAAACTGTAAATTGTGTTCAGATATACTGTTTCCAAAGAAACTTTTCCCTGAAAAATGTTAATTCATTTAAATGTGACAAACTAAGGGCACCTGGGTGGTTCAGTCGATTAAGCATCCGACTTCAGCTCAGGTCATGATCTTGCGGTTTGTGGCTTCAAGCCCCACATTGGGCTTTCTGCTGTCAGCATGGAGCCTGCTTCAGATCCTCTGTTCTCCTCTCTCTCTTCCCCTTCCCTGTTTATGCTCTCTCTCTCTCAAAAATAAATAAAACATTAAAAAAACTTTATAAAAAGTAAATGTGGGGCGCCTGGGTGGCTCAGTCAGTTAAGCGTCCAACTTCAGCTCAGGTCATGATCTCACAGTCTGTGAGTTCGAGCCCCACGTCGGGCTCTGTGCTGACAGCTCAGAGCCTGGAGCCTGCTTCGGATTCTGTGTCTCCCTCGGTCTCTGCCCCTCCCCTGCTCATGCTCTCTTTCTGTCTTAAAAATAAATAAAAACATTAAAAAAATAAAAAAAAGTAAATGTGACAAACTAGAATATTTCCATAACTGTTCTGATGTTGCCAGTTAGTTAAGTGTCTAATAGAATATTATTCTGGCAAATGACTAATATATTTAATCGATTTTTTAATCTCAAACATTATAGAAATTGATACTATGAATGGATTCAATAAGTTCTTAGATTTTAACAGCAAAAATATATTTAGCATTTTGTATTCCACACATACTAGCTATATGTTCTGTAAGGTGTGGTTTCTGCTCTCTGGGAGCTTATCATTGTTTGGGGAAATAGGATGTATGTGTGTGCTTGCACACATGCACGCACACGTGTGCACTCGTACATGCAGTAAGATGAACCATGCTAGATAAAGGAGTTTTCATAGTATGGGTTTGGTCTTTGCCTTAAACAAATGGTAAGGTTTTTTTGTTGTTGTTTTAAGGAAAGAAGGTAGTAAGAAATTCCAGATAAGGGCATATTTTGAGCAGAGTCAGCATGGTGGTAGAAACTTGGGCTAGAACAGAAGTTTCTTATAGGTAATGCCAAAAAGGTAAGTTTGGAGAAGAGAAACCCAATCAATGGAGGAGAACTTTTCAGAGCCAGGCTAAGAATGATGAATTTTTGTTTATACTATGCACTGTGAAAACCACTTAAAATATTTGAGTAGGGGTTTATAAAATTGGTTTAGAAAGATTATTTAAATTGCATTATCTGGTAGATCTTTGATTTTAAATAATTTCAGTTTCTACTATTCTAGAGAAATATTAAGGGCTCGTGATTTTTAAAATTTGGTAGAGATATAAATTTGTGTTGCATATACTGTTCCTGAGAGATTTAGTTAGTGATAGTGAGTCTAGGAGAAGGTGTATACGTGAGTAATATGGAGGAGTTGGAAACAGAAGATACTGAATTTGTTGTGGACTCATTCATTCACAATTTATTGAGTGTCTGCCATATCCTTGGCATAGTTTTCATTGCTTGGTGAACAAAACAAAATGTCTGGTCCTCTTAGAATTTATACCCTAGTGTTATATTGCTTACTGCAAGTGAGACATTGTTCTATTAGATTTACATATATTAACATGTTTGTTCCTCTTATAACTAACTGTAAAGTAGATATATTATTATTGTCTCCATTTTAGGTTTGAAATAAAAGTCTTAAAAGAAGTTACATAATTTGTTCATTGTTACACAGCAGAGAGAAATTAAAGGGTTGGGATTCACACTCATTCAGTTTGCTTCCGCAGTCCACGTTTTTTTAATACCTATTTTTGTCCCCATTTCTTAGCGGCCCATGATATTGATTATCCAAGTCCAAGGGCTTAAGGTGCCAGGGAGGGGAGAATAGGTGACTGCATGTATCCTCTATTTGCCTCTGTTACAGAAGGAAAGAATTAATTTTGGTCAGCGAAGAGAGGTAGTAGCAGAGGCATGAGTCAAAAGGAAAATTGGTTAAATGTGAGAAGCTTTAAGTATATGTTGAGAAAGGAGGAATCCTAATTCTTTGGAGGTGTCAGAAGTTTTGTGACTTCTGTGGTTACCAGTGGAAGCCAGCATTCAAATTGGTTTTGCATTCCACGTATTTGAGGAGAGGAAGGGTTGACTCTAAACTGACTCAGGTTTTCATAGTGAGGGTTAATTTAGTGCACCAGGAGGGTTAATTTAGTGCACCAGGAGATAAACTGGGAAGATTATAGTACCCTTAAAGAAATGGGTATTTCTGCTGTTTGGATGAAAGAATTCTTTGTATTTAAGACATGTTAAATTTAGGAGATACAGGATCATTCTCAGGAAAGAAGTTAGCACTAGATCTGTGAGTTAAGAGTGACCATCATAGATTTGACTTTTTCAGAAAAGCTAATCTTGCTTAACCCCTAATGATTTGAGAGTATTGTCCTGGAAGCCAACAATTTCATACTTGGTTTTTTTATAGGCATATTGCGAGGAATGGATTCTAGAACTGATAGATGAATTGTGTTGGACTAAGCAATTAAAGATAGTATGTTGAATGATTTTTCTGTAGTAGAGAAGAATCCCTAAAATTATTCTGTTAGTATTCGTGAAAAACCAACAGATGTCGTTTGAAATGATGAGAGACTTAATTTTGTACTTAACTGGTGACATGCTTAGTATTGCCAGAAAGTGATAGGACTTTTTACGTTTTTCAGAGTAACTTTTTGCACGTTTGATTATGTTGTGGTTTTATATTCAGGCCAGTAGCTGTAGCAAATAACAAAAGTAGATATATTTCATATTCCAGTGTGGAATGTCATCAGAGGACCAGAAACCTGGCAAATGATTGTAACTAGAATTCTGGAGAAGGCCTCTCATTAGGAGCAGCTCAAGCATTTGAATAGTAAAGACTCATTGCTGAGTGAAAGGGGAGGAAATTTTTTTAAGTATCTGTATTTGCTATTTTATTCTCTTCTTGGATAAATGAATTTATGATGTTGCTTTCTGTCTATCCAAAAGCATATACTGCCAGTGTGGAGGCTAATTCCCCTGCCCCCAAAGTATTTATGCAACACAACTTTGTACTTGTAACTTTTTTTTTTTAATTTTAACTTGCCATTGAATCCCGTTTTCTTCCAAATCTTCATTGAAGATACTCATTAAATCCCGTTTTCCAGAACAGTGTTTTTGTTACTATCTGGGGAAATGCAGAATAATTTCTCTGATATACTCCCACCTCTCTCCCCTTTCTTGTTTCTAATGTACAAAATGATTAATATTTCAAAGGATAAATGAATTTGATAATAGAATCTTTAGTTAGGAATATATCCCATAGTGATTTATTTATCAGGAACCCCATAAATGAAATACTCTTTACATTTCTTAATGAGAAAGATTCTTCCTGTTTTTAGTTTAATTCCGTTTACATGATCTTAAACCTTGGACGCAACCATACAGTCATTATGTTTTTCACTGTCTACCAGATACTGTCAGATTGTCACACAGATGCCTTTTTTAGGAGTAACTGGGAAAGTTCTGCCTTGGAATTAAAATTCTTTCAAAAAATTATTACAGGCATACCTCACAGATATTGTGGGTTCACACAACTGCGTTAAAGCCCATTTTGCAGTAAAGTGAGTCAAATGAATTTTTTCATTTCCCAGTGCATATAAAAGTCATGTTTATACCTTACTGTTATCTCTTAAGTGTGCAATAGTATTATATCTAAAAAACCAATGTACCTGCCTTAATGAAAGAAAACTTTATTGCAAAAAAATTGTTAACCATTGCTGAGCTTTCACTAGGTTGTAAGCACCAATCATAGATGACCGTAACAAATATATTAATAATGAAAACGTTTGCATGCAGTATTGCAAGAATTCCCAAACTGACACAGAGACACAAAGTGAACAATGTTATTGGAAAATGGCGCCAGTAGATTTGTTCAATACAGGGTTGCCACAGATCTTCATTTTGTAAAATCACTGCAGTATCTGTGAAGCATAGTAAAACTAGGTATGCCTGTATACTGGGTGAACCTTGAAAACCTTTAAATGACAGAAGGCACACACAAAAAGCCACATGTTACGTGTATGATTTCATTTGTATGAAGCATCGAGAATAGGCTAAATCATAGAAAAGGTAGATTAGTGGTAACCAGGGACTTGGGGGAAGGGGAGAAATAGGGAGTGACTACTTAATGGGTACGGGTTTCCTTTTGCAGTGATGAAAATGTTCTGAACTGGATAATGGTGATGGTTGCATATCATTGCGAATGCTCTAAAAGCCACTGAATGGTACCTTCCCAAATGGTTAAAATGGTAAATTTTATGTTATGTGTATTTTACCACAATAAAAATATATTGCTATAGTGATTGTCTATTTTATGTTGATGCTGTGTTATGGTTTCTGATCTCTCAAGTTGGTAACTATTTGTGAAAACTTTATCTTCTGTGTTATGTTTTATTTAGGTAAAATGATCCATTCTATGGTAGCTCATTTGGATGCTGTTACAAGTCTAGCAGTAGATCCTAATGGAATCTATTTGATGTCTGGAAGTAAGTCTGAACTTACTATACTGCCACAAGCTTTATAAAAGAATCATTACCTAGTAACATACTTTATTTATTCTTTTATTACAGGCCATGACTGTTCTATTAGATTATGGAATTTGGACAGCAAGACATGTGTACAAGAAATAACAGCACATAGGAAGAAATTAGATGAATCAATTTATGATGTTGCTTTCCATCCATCAAAAGCATATATTGCCAGTGCAGGGGCTGATGCCCTTGCCAAAGTATTTGTGTGAATCAGCAAAAATCACATCATCAACAACAGATTTGCTTGGACAGAAAGAGGGTCTGCATCACTGCCATCAACAAGGTTACTGATATGACACTACATGTGATCTGCCTGGAGAAGGCTATTCGAGGCAGGCATAAATTGGTGGAAATCACATCTTAATGTCAGGCTCATTAATTTAATTGTAATTACTGTATTTCGTGGGACAAATAAAAAGGACTCCATTATTTGTGGCCTGTACTGGATATGAACTGAGCGTATGTCTGTTTTTTAGGTATCTTTAAGCCAATGTGGAGTCTGATCTTAAAAAGACTTTTATTTTGGACTCTGTGTGCTGCCTTAGGGTTAGGAATGTGGTGCTCTTGTTGGGGGAAAGTGAGCTCCAAGAGTAGCTTTTTTTCATCTCTTAGTGATTTTCTGTTTATCAGTTGAATGCCACAGATTCCCTTTTAAACTTATTTTGCTTTAAAAAAAAAAAAAAGAAAATTTAACTTAAAATATTTTAGCATTAGTTGCACAAAATGTTTGGATAAAATTCTAGTTTTTATAAGTCTTTTTATATATTTAGCCTGTCACAACAGTGCTCAAGATTGTATTGAAGTTTTTCTGCATTATACAACCCTAAAACACAGAGATCTCACTGACCCGCTGCCGTGTAACCACACTTTTTCCTTCTTTTGCCTAATACAGCTCAGCTAAGTCCTTCCATAAAGATGCTAAATCACCTTCATCATCACATAATTGTCTTCATATAAACCAAGGACTATTAAGTGTATTAAAAATGAAACAGTGGGGTTTAGTACTCCAGATGAACTCTTTAAAAAAAAATGAACTAATCTTGGCATCCTATCACTATGTGATATTTTGTACATCTTACTGTATTTACAAGTTTATTTATCAAGGATTATCCATCTTGCTAATAGCCTATTATTTATTTCACTTTTTGTTGGTCTTTATATCCTTTTATTAATGTGCTAAAGGAACCTGTATATCTATTTTGGAACTCTTTGAATAGTCTAAAATAGACTAAAAATGGAATATTTTATAGTTTAAGTTACAAACCAAGGTGATTTCCCCCAGATGCATATCTTGGTTTACCATGATTCCAAACAAAACTATCTTGTTTAAAAATATTTGGGGTAAAATTGTATTTGCATTACAAATAGGATACAAAAATAGTTGAATCAGGATACAGAAATCTGTGTTTGGACTAGTTATCCCATTTTATTTTTTCAGATGTGCTTAATTTTATGGTGTAACTAAAGATTTTGTTTGTGTAATGCATGATTAAGACAATAAAGTATTTTTTCTAGTCTTCCAAAAACTTTTCTGATCAGTTTGCGAGTTTTGATGAGTTTTGTAAGGTTTTTGTTTTACAAACTATGAATCAGCAAATTTTTAAGATTGTACCACATAGCAAACGTACAGCTGTTGAAAAATAATGTATATAAAATGCATATAATAAATATTAAATTGTGTACCTGTATGTTACTGTTGGCTACATTATTTTGTGTTGAATAATAAAGTGCAATACTTTACTCTCCATCATTAAACTAGGAAATGGAGATGATTTCTCAGTGAGTCCTTCATTTTTATGCTATTCTTTTAAACATGGTATTGCTTGAGACTCTAATAAGATTAGAACACTTAACAGTATTAATAACTTTCTAAGTACTTCACCCCATTTGGGAATTTAAAAAAATCTTCTACTGGTATAAGTTACATAGTTCACAACAGCGAAAGGAAAAGCAGAGATACGGTTTTTAATCATTTCCTTAGACATTCTATGCCTTTATTGAATCTGGATTTCAGTTAATAGTATTGTCATTCCTATCTAGCCTGTTTCCACAAAAAAGTTCAGAAAATAACTGCATTACATTACTCATTAATTAAAAGTTGTCCCTATGAATAATATTAAGTGTTACTGTCTCAAAACTTCTTTCTTCAACAAGGTAGTATCTTTTTTCTTGGAAGGAAATTGCAAATGCAGTTAGAAGGTAACATTAAAGGGCACTTGGATGGCTCAGCTGGTTAAGTGTCCAACTCTTGACTTCAGCTCGGGTCATGATCTCACACTTGGTGAGTTCAAACCCCTCATCAGGGTCTGCATTGACAGCACAGAGCCTGCTTGGGATTCTGTCTCCCTCTGTTTCTGCCTCTCCCCCACTTGCTGTCTCGCTCTCAAAATAAAAAATTAAAAAAATTTTTTTCTTAAGTTATATCCAAAAATTAGGGTGGCAAAATTCTATTTGGATGCCTACTCGGTAAAAGAAATTACATTGTGTTTATATTGTGAACTTTTGTCTTCTGCCATAATCCAAGTGTGCATTTTAGTCATTACTGCTGAAACACTAAAAATTTTCAGAAATATTCCTAAAGTTTTTTTTGTTTTGTTTTTGATTTTCTGAAGATTCAACTTAACCAATTAAGGGGGATTTTTTCTCATTTTTGGAAATTATAATTTTTCCAAAGCTAATATGGTTTCCGGCAGCAATTCCAAACCAGTGCATTACTGTTTAACTGAAATGTGATTATCATCGTTGCAGTGCATAAACATTCACCTCTGGGTATGTATTGAAACGGAAATGAATAAAAATTAAAACATATGTTTACTTTTCTCTACTTTGGTCGTGTTTTTCTCTACGATATTAAACATTTGGAAGAGACTAAAGGATGCAAAAAGAAAGTCTTATTTTGTGTGTTTCCATTTGTGACTTCTGGGAAATTATTCATTTGACTATTAAATGGTGCTTTATAAAGTTTAATATTTTTATATACAAACTTTAGTATGTTGACTTTCTCAATATTTAATCATATTCTGCCTTTTTCATGTTTTTTGTGTACTTTTCTCACATTTCAAAGTAAATTATCCACTAAAGACCAGCATCTCACTTAACACCTTTATTAAATGTTATAAATAGCATATTTGAAAAATAGGCATGCCTGCTAAAGTGTGCTTTACACTTTACTGCTTTTACAAAATAATTGATAGTAACTTAATAAAGGGTCATTTCTGCTCTTAATGCTCTTTAAGTCAGAATGTTAGTTTCCCTGGTTACCTCGGATGACTCAGAACTTTGTCCTTTATAAAAATAAAAGCGTTTTAAAGGGGTACTGAAGGGGTGCCTGGGTGGCTCCGTTAAACATCCAACTTTTGATCTCAGCTCAAGTCTTGATATCAGGGTCGTGAGTTCAAGTTCTGCATTGGGCTCTGCACTGGGCAGGAAGCCATAACTTTAAAAAAAAAAAAAAAAGACGATTGGAGGCTGGGTTTTCATTTAATTTTTCAAGGAGTGATACTCTCAGCCAAGAATTTGTGGTGTAAAAGTTTAAACCTATTTTATTTTATTTATTTTTTTTTTTATTTTATTTTATTTTTTTAATTTTTATTTTTGAGAGCGAGAGAGGCAGCATGAGTGGGGAAGGAGCAAAGAGAGAGGGAGACACAGAATCTGAAGCAGGCTCCAGGCTTTGAGCTGTCAGCACAGCCTGATGTGGAGCTTGAACTCACAGACTGCGGGTCATGACCTGAGCCAAAGTTGGCCGCTTAACTGACTGAGCCACCCAGGTGCCCCTGTTTAATTAAATGAAAATTCTTGTTATGTGGATATATGTGGTATTTTATAGGAAAGGGTCAGTTTATTATCTTCCCATACTTTGTCAAATGTTTATGTAAAATTGTCCAAGGCAATTTCAGTTCTGCCTTGCCCATACATGCTGCTTTCATTGCTTTTATACACCTATAAAATCCCTGGGCTCCAGAGATTTACTGGAGTATAAGTATTAATTCTAGACCATTTAACACCTATTTCAGGTCAACTTGTAAGTTGTTTCAGATAGGATCAGTGTGTTTGGGGAGGGAGCTAGGATGTACAGGTGGCTGAGGGGGAGGACAGGTTCTGTCTGTAGACAATCAAGATGGGATGACAACACCTCTATCTGAAGGGAGAGCTCTATATTAAGGGCATTGTGATCATTTTTCTTAGGAACTTAACCTTACAAGTATGTTTAAGTAAAAATGTTAATTACAAAACATTTTTGTTGAACCAAGTAACTAAGAGCATCTCCTGCTGTTTAACTTGGTAGTGGCTGTGTATAATGCCTAAACAGTAGCCATTCAATAAACAATTGAATGAATAAGTATAAAAATTTTAAGAAAATATTCAGGTTGGTCTTTCTACATAAAGTACTGAATGTAGGATTTTTTACCATGTCCCAGGAAGCGAGGACTTGGAATAATAAAAGTAAAGCAGCTTAGAATAATAGTCACTAACAGTTTTATTGCTTAGTCAAACTACAATAATTTTGCCTGCAGTTCCATTTTCAATAAGTGATTTTCCTTAAAGCCAAATGTTTACAGTGGTAAGTAAAAATTTACCAACATTTTTTTCAGTACATGGATGACTTTTAGAGTATAAGCCAAATATATCTATACACATATAAAATTAAGGATATAAATAGAAAAATATCAGACAATTCTATCTTATTCAGTGAGATAGTTCAGTTATGTTATTGTGAAAATACACTACAAAAGAAGCTTGATACTTCATTCCCTTCCATTTCATTCATAATTAAAACTTTTTATTAAGTAATAACTCTTACTGGTTTTAAGACAACATCCATTATGGGGAAAATGACTTACACATGAACTGAGTTGAACTATTTTAAGTTTCATTCTCTTTATATATTTAATACAGAATGATGAGAGAAGGAATGTTGCTTTTGTTCTCAGTATCAGATTCTTTTATTGAGCTATGGAATTTATGTCTCTGTACATTTAATACGCATTTTAGAATTCTTAAGATTCGGATCCACAATATCTCCTGTTTCCAGAGTTTATAAGGGTCATGATTATGAAGCCTCAGCAGAGTGTTTAATAATTCTAAATTGTAATTAGAAGGTAGTAGCTTTAAATGAATGCTTATTTGCTTGAAACAGCTGTTGGCATTTTTAATATAATAGTTTTGTATCTGGTCCTAGTATGCTATATAGTATTTCAGTATTAGGAGAAAATGACTTATACATTACATCCTCTTATACTTTTTCTTTCAGTTGTCAAAATGTTACCATTATTGCTGGGATTCCAAGAAATCTCTACAAATGCCTCTGATGACGTCAGAAACAATTGGTTCTAATCCTGTGAACTCTCTTGTGAAGAAAGCATGTGACTCCTTTGGTTTAGAGGCCATGTCTTTCAGGTCATCCAAAGGTGCCCAAGCCACTCCAACAGAAAAGATGGTAATACCTACAATGAAAATATTTTTACATGCATTAGAACCAAGCTGCAGCTTATATAGACAACCAGGTGTAATTATTTTTCATGATTCAGTTTACAGTTGGACAGGAAGCTCTATAATGTCTGAAGGATTAAATCTCCTTCACCAAATGGTTAGCTAGGTTTAAACAGTCATGAGAATGGCTAAACAGTTGGGCCCAAACCAAAAGTTTGTCATCAGTATAACTTACCACATTGGCAAATAAATCACATGATCACTGACAAAAAGTTATGTGATGACCTGATGGATAACTTCTTAAAGAAATAAATAACTATAACATACTTAGTGAAATGGTGAAAACTGCCTGAGATTGGCAGGAGAATGGTCTGCCTGCTATCATCACTCCAGTAATCATTAAGACTGGAGGCCTAGCCAGTATAACAGAGCATGAAAGAATGGCACAAAATCTGGGATACATAAATGGAAGTTTTCTAAGGCTCATGCATTGGAAATGGTGACTAGTCTTCTGAATAATGAGAACTTTGCAATTTTGATGTGTATGTTATATTGGCAAAATGACCAGTAGTCAGAAATTGTCAGTGTTAGGCGCTTGGGTGGCTCAGTTGGTTAAGTTTCCAGCCCTTGGTTTCGGCTCAGGTCATGATCTCACAGTTGTGGGATTGACCCCCGCCCCATGCCTCTGCCCCTTCCCCGCTCCGCTGTTAGCGTTGGATGCTTTGGGATATCCTCCCTCCCTCCCACCTCCTGCTCAGGTGTGCACTCGTGTGCCCACACGCTCTCTAAAACTATACTTAAAACGTAAAAAAAGAAATGGTCAGTGTCTAACCCCAAAGCAAAAATCTGGTGAAAAAAACAGCCAAAGAGAAAAGGGTCTGTGCAGCTGGAATAATTTCTTCTAATTACACATTGAGGCATAACCTCTACATTCCTTTGCACCAGTAGGCAGCTTGTATTCCAACTACATTTTGGTTAAGGTGATAACTACACCAGTTTGATTTACCTCAATCCAACTGCAGTAGTTGTTTAGCACATTCTTAGTGTATCCTACCATCTTTCTTTTGAGTGAAATTTCCTATGTTTGGAGAGCTTCTGAAGTCACTTCTAGGACTTCATCCCCATTCTAATGGTATTCAGTGCTCAAAATTGTAAATACTTGAGATGTAAATAAAGCAGGTTTAGATTATGTAAAAGCTCCTTGAAACAATTTCTGATTTATTACCCCACTCAATACTCCCGTCTCCTCCCCTGGCAAAAGAAAACAAGTAAAAAGTTTCCCCCCTCAATTTTCCTCACTTGTAGACTGACTGAAGCCCAGATTGTAATTATATATTGGGTCAGAGCTAAACAATTAAAAAAGTTACGACCTAGCCTTGAAAACCTACCTGTATTCCGGCTTTTGTTAACTTGCACTTCACAATCTCTAAAGGATAATTTTCATGAAAATGGTGTGGCATAACCTCCTGAAGCTCAGCTAATTACATTGGGGAAATATATTTGATTTAATCTAGTTCAGTTAATTTAGCCTGAACCCCGTTAACCACAAATTAGTTCAGTAAGATACGTTTTTAAGAAGGATGACAGCAAACAGGTCTTCGATTTAGGTTAGCTACTGATGGATAAAATAAGCTAGATGTATATAAATAAGCCAACATATAGCTTAAGTTGCACGGATGGGTTCTCTACCCTACTAAACAGCATTTCATCAATATAAAAGTATATAACAGTGGCTAATAAATGTGTAAGAGGGAAAAAGTTAAGTCATGAGGAATTAAATAGGGAAAAGTGTGGAAAAGTATACAAAAATGCAAGGCCGCTAATTCCCCTCTCCCAAGTTAGCGTTTTTTTTGTTTTTGTTTTTTTTATTAAGTATTATTGGACCACAATCACTCAGTTTTATCCCAGGAAAGGGAACGTCAGCTTTTTGTTGCCCTATTTGATCTCAGCAACACATTATGCTAATGTTTTCAGGAATGAGTCGCCTTTGCCAAAAGTAATATTAAGGTTGGGGTAAGGGAGAAAGAAGACCTTTTTATACTGTTTTATAACATCAGAGTGTGTTTTTATTATCTTAAAAAAAAAAAGACTAAGAATCTAAAAAGGAAGTTTAGATGGAATAGAATTAAAGTCTACTGGAGACTCTAACATCTTAGAAAACTCATGCCAGACTCAAAACTACTTTTTAAAAAAGGATAAATTATCAAATAGGTTCATGGTAAATTATGATAAATTGTGATTGGGTGGGGGGATATATTCCAAGTTTGGGCCCAACATAAGCACCTGTAACATGCTTCCTTGACACATGACATGGTTCTCATGGCACTTCTCCCGACAATACAGTGGTGAGGAGTGTGGACTCAGCCAGAATGCCTGGGTTTGAATACTGGCCTCACCACTTGCTAGCTATGTGGTCTTGAGGAAATTTGTTGCCTTATCTGTAGAATGACATTCATAGGACTGGTTTGACACTTAAGTCAGTTAATACTGAGTAAAGCTCTTAGAACAATGATTGCCATTACATAGGTGTTTGTTCAATAAAATAAATGCTTACATTTATATTTACAAAACTCACTGAACCCCTCCTCAGTTCCCTACCCAGACAAAGGACAAGAACTTACCTGCATCGTGTGCAGCAGCAGCAGGGCCTCGAACATCGTCATAGGACTGCCCGTCTGTGACAATTACCAGGAAGTTCTTGTTGGGGCTATCCCTCACAGGACCAAACACGTTTCTAACAGTGAAGGAAATGGCATCACCTGTAGCTGTTCCACCACTCATGTAGCGAATGTTTCTGATAACAGCTAGGACATTCTCTTTGGTGCTGTAATCAGTGAAAGTGAATTCTGTGCGCTGATCATAGGTGAACTGCACAGCAGCAATCTTGGCACCAATGTCTGAGATTTCAAAAGTCTTGGCTATGTTGGAAACAAACTCAAGCATGAGGCGAAAATTACTGTCTCCAACACTGCTGGAACCATCAATTAGAAAGGCAATGTTCACTGAGTTATAGCAGGTCTTGCTGCACATCATTTGCTCATGAGTGCAGAGCTTCTGTACCAGAGGCTTTACATATTTCGTGGTGCCAAACCAGTTGGGCATGTGGTAAGAGAAGAAGCCATTGTTCCGACAGACAGCCTAATGGGGGAGACATAAACGGAATCAAAAAGTGTGTCTTCTTAAAAATGATAAAAACATTAAATCTTGAACGTTCAGAGTTAATCCAGATAAGGGCCAGTCAGCACTATGCCTGAAGGTCCAAAAACTGAGTAACTACCCTAACAGAAAAGACCCCTCACCTCCTTACCTTGTCAACAAATGCAACATCCTGAACCATCCCCAGTTCTTCAGGGATAGGCTTGGCCACAGAAACTATAAATACATTCACACCAAACTCTCTGGCCACAATGCCTGCTTCCTCAATGTCATCAGAAGGCCAGCCATCAATAAATACCACCACCACTTTGGGGATCCCTCTTCTTACTCCAGCGTCTGCTGTGAAGAATTTCTGGGCGGTATGCTTCAAGGCTTTTCCTAGATTTGAAGAAGAAGCAAGCTGGAGCAGCACCGCTGCTCAAATGACATTCCTATTTCCCTGTACCAACTTGATGACACCAAAAGTTTAAGAATTTAACTTACATAGAACTTGGTTCTATAATAGACGCATCAGATGCAAAAGTTTAATTATCCATCAGATCTATTTTTTTTTTTGTCTTCACAACCCACATTACTTCCCCCATCACCTCCCAGAAGCCTCATTTTTCCTTACCTTACATCAATCATCAGAAACACAACTGACTCCCACCTCTGTACTTTTGCTATCTAGCCCCTTAGTGACTGATTACCTCTAAAGACTTAGAACAAGAAATGTCCCTTCAGAGGGTCTATAGTGCTAAGCTAGTTCTTTCTGCCACATCTGCATTTGTTAAACAAGTCTGTTGATCTTTGCTTCTTTTTAACTTGCTGAACATGTACTTCTCTAAAGTGGCATCTGTTCTATCCAATATAAGGATTATAAATCACGATACTTTTTTGGCTTGTTTTAAACAAGCAATATTAATTAACCATTTGGCATATTTTTCATTATAAATTGAGTATCTTAGATGATCAAGTACAAACCTAGCCAAGATTTCAGTGTCAAGAGGAAGAGTTTCACATCTGCTTAAATAAAATAGCCTAATACTGTTTTACATGTCTGACTGCTTCATAACCCTCTCCTGTGTTACATTCCAGGTGCCAAAGTCTACTTACCTGTATTGGAATTACCCCCTCTGAAACCTACTTCCTTTATGGCAAACAAAACATCTTTGGCTGATGTAAAGTTTTTCAAATAAAATTCTATTTTGGGATGTTCACTAAGTGGAAAAATAGGAAAAAAAATGTTATCTAGAGAGAACTGGAAAGGCAAAACAAGCAACATTATATAACTTTAAAAAAAGTAAATTGGCCAATGCCTAAGTTTCTTAATCCCATAGTGTACAGTCAACTAAAGTATTGCATCCTTACTTAAATTTCAAGGCATCTTGCAGAAATGTAACAAAAACAATTGCTACCTTGAGGGTTTATCTGGGTAATATGCTAAATACGTATTACATGTATCATCTCATTTCATCCTAACTCTACACAGTGTAAACTACTATCCCTACTATGTAAGTGAAGAAACTGAGGCTCACAGCATTTTGGTAGGTTGCCAAACAAAACACTGCTGCACTTTAAATTCAGGTTTGTCTGGCTCCAGAACACCTGAAACCAGGTTTAGCTGAAGGCACTGGGCTTAATGGAAATCTGCAGAGTAGGGCACCAGAGTAGTGGAAGGTGACTGGGTGTGAGGTCTCCAGTGGGAGACCATGGAAGCACTCAACAGTGTGGGTCTATTAATTCAGGCTTCTGGTTAGAAGAGGCAATTTCAAGGACACCGAGGCCAACGTTTTAAAAATGAGAAGATAACAAGAAAATGTATCAAGTAGTATAATTTTGGATTTGTGTTATAAAAAATGATATTGACATACGCTGATCTTAAAATTATGTATATTGTAATATTTGGGACTTTCCATATTTAATAGTAAAAGGATTTCAACTCACTTTTATCACTACGTTTATTAGAGACCATGTTGAGTAAAACAGTTACACAACCATTTGTGTTGGTTTTTAGATAAGTCAGTATTTCATAAGTGCAAAATTTTAAGATCTTAGTATTATCAATTGCCATTAAGTCAAGATTTTTGAGGTAAAAGTATAGCACTGACTGTACTTCTGCATATCTTTCTGTATATCTGGTGAAATGTTGGGCCACAAAATCAGATATTATGGGTAGATAACCTTTTCACATTAACGGTCACTTTGAACTATCCCAATTGTGATTTATGAGATTTATTCTTAATTTTGCATCCTTAATGTTACATTGTTATTCTGCTTAAATATAAACTCTTTATATAGTTTATTCTGAGGCTCTTCCTAAAATAGGAAAACTATAGGGGTGCCTGGGTGGCTCAGTCAGTTAAGCGTCCATCTTCAGCTCAGGTCATGATCTCACAATCCGTGAGTTTGAACCCTGTGTCGGTCTCTGTGCTGTCAGTTCAGAGCCTGGAGCTTGATTTGGATTCCGTGTCTCCCTCTCTCTCTGCCCCTCCCCCACTCACACTCTGTCTCTATCAAAAAATGAATAAACGTTAAAAAAATTTTTTTTAATCGGTAAACTATAAGTCTCAAAGTTTATAGAGAAGCTAGTCTTGTTTGATTCTACGAAATAGTGTAGCTTTCATCTTGAAAAAGAATTGGATACAAATAGCAAAGAAAAAAATGTAAGAAGAAAAGTACTGAGTGGAATTTGTCCCCCGCCCCCCCAGGATGTTAAAATGTACAATAAAGCTACAATTATCAGAGCATTGTAGAAAAGATGTAAGAATTGGCTTATAGATCAAGGAAACTGACTTGCTTAACTTGCATATAAAATTGGCATTACAAATCAATGAAATAAACTCATCTGTTTTAAAGATATGGGACAAATAAATTATGTAGAAAACCAAAAAATTCTCATACCAAATTCTCATACCAAAAAAATTCTATTTAAATTAAGAACCAGTTGTAAAACGTAACGTAAGAACAAATGAAATAGAAATTAGTAGGTGTAGTACTGGTGACAGCAATTTAAACTGGGTCAACTTTCTAGAAAGCAATTGAACTTTGTATCCGAAACTTTAAAAATGTCAGAACCTTTTGACCCAATCTCACTTTTAGAAATCTAGTCTAATGAACTAATCAAAGATGGCACAAGGGTGACATAAGGATGTTAATCACAATGTAATGTCCGATGGTGAAAAAAATGGAAGAATAGTTAAACAGTCATGCAAAGGAACATTCTAAAACATCATCGATTTAGAGCATTTGTGGTGTAAAATGCTCAAAATACAAAGGGATGAAAAACAGGACATAAAACATTTTTATAGTTTGAGCTTTTGAAAAAGAAACACATTATGCAGAAAGGGGTGAAGGATGGAAAAAGTGGTGGAAGGGGAATGGGAGATACAGGCTTCCAGTTATGAAATGAGTAAGTCAAGAGAATAAAAGGTACAGCATAAGGAATATCGTCAAATGGCATTGTAACAGCATCTTATGGTGACAGATGGGAGCTACACTTGCAGGGAACATGGCATAATCCACAATGTTGAATCACTATGTCGTACACCTGAAACTAATGTAACATTGTGTGTCAACCATACTTCAATTACACACACACACACACACACACACACACACACACACAGACATGTACATGTACAAGCAAGTATTTTCTTAAAATACTGAAAGGGTATCAAACATTTTATAGTGATTATCTCGGGAGAGCATATTTGGGAAATTTGTTTTTCTTGTGCTTTATATGTTTTTCAAGCTATCTATAGTGAGCATATTATTTTCCTAAAAGCCATCAATATTATTTTTAAATGAATAAAATTAAAAAGATCGAGCTTCAGATCTGCACTCATGGAACTACGGGAAATGTTTAAAAGAATAATGACAGAATAGGGAAGAGAAACAGACCTATAATTTCTTCCTTCAGCAAAGAAGAACCAGGAATTGAGCAGAGTATATGTACAGAGGTAATTTGTACAGAGGTAATTTTGTTGTATGAACAACAAAACCTTTTTAGTCTACCTTCTGGTCATCAAATTCTCTAAATCTTTTTATTCCAAAAAGGAAGCACTTAGACCTACCCTGTCTGCTTAGGCAGTTTTACATCCTATATTTACAGTTCAGGGATTCAGACTATCCACAACTCTATGTGTTTATACTGTACTGAAATACATGTATCCACTAAAACGGCTGATCTTTTATCATCAAGTCTCTTTCCATTTTAACAAGTTGGTACCTGGCTTGAACAAGGCCCACGTGTGGTCCTTCTGTTCCAATTCCCAACATTAGAGCCACTTTGCCAACAAAATTCTTCTGTAGATTAAATCGGCGCTGCCCAATATTAAAACTTCCATCAATCAGAAATGCAATGTCTGCTTTACAGTCTGTGAAAACCCAAACATGTCTCTCCGTTAGCAGTTTCAAAGGGAGGGAGAATGTTATTTTCCCAAACGGATATGTGGACTCTTACCTTTATTGCCAGTTTTCTTTTCAGGTGTTTTCTTTAGTCGTTTACCTGAAACAAAGGAAGCAGTGGCATTAATAGGAAGACAGTTTCATAGCAAGAAGCCCACATGGGGAAAAGCTTGTGACAAGGAGTGCCATTCTTAAAAACACTTGTTTTGTAAAAAAAATTAATTTGTTCACAGCTTTTTGGACTGGGGAAGAAATGCCCCAACAAAGAAGTCAGGACTATTGTAAGCCTTGCCCCCAATTCAGGACTTGATATCTCAAACCCACAATTGAGGCAGGACCAGAAATGCCAAGAGTTAGATTCTAATGTTCTTAATTTCTTTGACTTTAAAACTGCCACAATCTTAGGAAAGGAGATTCCTGGCCTTTGTTAAAATGGACACACATTGAATTCCTTTTATTCATATGACAAATGGAGCTATGAAGTCACTTTGTCCAGTTTCTAGGCATGGTTTATTATATCAGAAAGAAATAGTAGGACTTCAAGAGAATGTTTGGTAGCAGAGTTTATAATTGAAAATAGAAGGATAGGAATTTGAAATATAAAATGTTTCCTTAAATAATGCACTAGTAAACTTAAGATATTTGTTTTGTGTTTCTTAATTTTTTTTAATTTTTGAGATAGGGCATGAGCAGGAGAGAGGGGCAGAGGGAGAGACAGAATCTTAAGCAAGGTCAATACTTGGTGCAGAGCTCGACACAAGGCTCGATCCTATAACCCCAGGATCATGACCTGACCTGAAATCAAGAGTCGGATGCTCAACTAACAGAGCTACCTAGGTGCCCTGGTTTTGTGTTTAACATCACTTTTTATTTTTTATTTGTTTATTTTTAACTTACTTATTTTTGAGAGAGAGAGAGCAAGCAGGGGAGGAGCAGAGAGAAAGGGACAGAGAGGACTTCCAAGAAGGCTCCACACTGTCAGTGCAGAGCCCCATGCAGGGCTCGAACCCACAAACTGTGAGATCATGACTTGAGCTGAAACCAAGACCTGGATGCTTAACTAAGCCACGCAGGTGCCCCAACGTCAATTACTTTTTAAAGGAAAGCTATCAACAACACATTTATTTTTAACTTCTAAATGTTGTGCCAGGCTACTAGGAGATAGCTTCCATACCTGTTGATGGACGTGCTGTGGACACTGCTTGTCCTGTGGCCTCCTGGGTACCACTTTTACCTTCTGTTAAAATAAAGAGAAGACTATTTTTTCCTCTTCCTTCTTTACCATCAAAATATAATGAATCTAACTTAGGTGTCTATGGGATGATAAATGTAATCAAGTAATGGCAACTGCATGAGTAATTGCTTCATGTGAGTTTCAAAGACCAAAATGAATTCTTATCTATTAAATTGTATTTTAAAAGGATCACCAAAAATGAATTCACATTCATTTTCATTCACTAGTTTTTTGATTTAGTGTTGCTTGTAAGTGTCAGGGCATTCTGATCACAAGTTTCTATTGCAACCTTCTAACAGCAAGATTATCCTTCCTCCATTCAGCCAAGTTTGGCCTGAGTGGGCTTTGCTTGTCCAGGTCACTGATTCTAACCCATAGTTGACTCTTTCAAGGCTTAATCACAGGCTTTTCTATCAAAGTCAAAGACGTTGGGCTAAGAACAGCAGAAAACTTTTTTGAGGGTCAGGCAATATTTACACAAAGGTAAAATCAATGTAATTGTACCTACTTGTCACTGTGAAAGAAGCAGACCATCTGGAAAGTGTTTGAGACTGAATGCCATTGGCAACTACTGAGGAATAGTTTTCTCGACCTGGTAGGCTATATATTCGCACAGGTCCCCCTGAGTTGCTGATTACTCCCCTGCAACACAGAAAACAGCCGATATTCTACCCACACTTTTCCAGGGGTATCCGACTGACTTATAGTGCCATGTTACATCTATTGTTCTGATAATCAAGAAAATAGTTTATCAGGGAAGACATCTAAGGATGCTGTTGGCCTTTTTAAAAACGTGCTAACATAGGTACAACATCTGCCTGGGAAAAAATGGTTTTATGCTGTCAAACTTCTTAAATGTTGATAGGAACATACCTATAAGATCCCATTCCCTGCAGCTCGGAGATTCAGGGTTAAGAGCACCAAATAATTTTCTTAGTTTTCTAAGGTACTTTAACTACATGTCTTTGGACAACACACACACACACACACACACACACACACACACACACACACACAAAGTCTTGTAGGATAGCAGAATGGGTGATGAATACGGGATCTGGAAGCAGACCTGGCCTTTCATTTCCAGCTCTGGCACTTGCCTAACAATGATGACCGTGGGCAGGATCCTTGGCAACTGAGTAGTTTCTTCATCTATAAAATGGAATAAAATTGTACCCACCCTATACAATTCTCAAGTTCTCATGGAAGTTAAAACTATGTCTGGCACACAGTAAAAACTCACTAATATATTACATGATTAGGAATGTTCTAAAATCACAGGAATCTAGCTGCCAAGAAATAATCCAATTTGTCTTTAGTCAGAAAGCTTACTTTGTGTAGCTGGTGCTTCATGGATATCCAGGAAAACCTTAAAAATGTATCTATCAGGGCGCCTGGGTGGCTCAGTCGGTTAAGCGGCCGACTTCAGCTCAGGTCATGATCTTGCGGTCCGTGAGTTCGAGCCCCGCGTCGGGCTCTGGGCTGACAGCTCAGAGCCTGGAGCCTGTTTTAGATTCTGTGTCTCCCTCTCTCTGACCCTCCCCCGTTCATGCTCTGTCTCTCTCTGTCTCAAAAATAAATAAACGTTAAAAAAAAAGTTTAAAAAAAATGTATCTATCTTCTATGGCCAAAATTGGCACCAAAAGAAAGAAGATAGTGGGTCCATGTGGCTAAAGAGGGAAAGGAAATCATCACACTTGGATTTCTCTCCCCTTGGCATGTTTCAGCTTACCTGTGGATAGCTGCACCACATATGCTTGATACAGATGCATACACTATGTTCCCAAATACGGAGAATTCTTCAAGAGAGCAGCCCCCTGGGCAGAGGACATCTGCTTTCTCTTTCCTGATGTCCAGGCCTCGGGTAAAGCATGTGATAGCAATGGGAACTGAAGAGAAAGGAGGGAATGTAGTGACCATTCTTGGGACTTTGAGGGGGATGGGGAGGTGGAAACTAGGGTCTGAGGTTGAAGGTTTACCTCCCTAAGTTCTACACTTCTTAAGAATATTAACATATGTACCACACCATTCCAGATTTTAGCTAGCCAAAACCCAGCTTTCCAATATAATCTAGTCCTCAACCACTCCAAAGCCTAATGGGAGAATTTTCTCAGTTCTTATGAGCTTGGGAATATATAACTGGGAATATATCAGAACTGGAAAATGACATTAGTCAGTCACCATTTATTAGTTCATTCTAGAAACGTAAAAACCTCACAGTGATAACTGTGGAGACAGTTGCCTGAGCTAACGATATTATATCTGGGCCAAGCCTATGAGGAATATATCTTCATAGACACATGCACAAACCTCTTCAAGTCTCATCCTTTGCTTTGGAAGTCCATTTACACTAGTTTTCCTCCAACTGCAGTGTCTTAAAATGATCTCTTAAGTAGGCCAGTAAAAAGATGTTTCACTTTACAAAATGTCATTTAGCTCAATCATTCATTTTACAGATGCAGAAATTAAAGCCATGGGGTTAATTTGCTCTAGGTCACACAGCTCAACTTCTGCAGAATCAGGGAAGGGAATCAGAATCAGGGAATCAGGGAAGTTAGTCCCTTTGGAATGAAGCATTTTTATCTGAACTGAACCTGCTTATTTCTGGTCAAAATCTGCCCAGAGAGATCTATCAGACAGTGAATGCATTTTTAGAAAACAGTGTCAATACTCTCAAGTTTTACACAGCCAACCCAACTAATAAGGAACTGAAGTTTGTACTAAAAAAGATGTTAGGTAGACACAAGTTATTGGCAACATGTAACAAGATAATATAATACCACATGTTAACTCATCAATTTACTATAAATTTTAAGTTGAGAATAATGTTATTAAATACTCCTTTCCAAACACAAGAATATTGTGATTACCCAAACCTTTTTGAAACAGATGTTAATAAAAAACCAAAAATGCACCTTTTCCCCAAGACAGTAATACTATCTGGTCATACTGCCCCTTTGAGTAGCCTGCCTCTAACAATGACCCTCTTCCCAAAGCTCTCTGTGCTGAGCTGCACCCTGGACTGTACATGTCCATGGAAGGGAAGGCAGGATGCCAGGTACAATCCTGACTCCTTAGCTGTGCAACACTAAAGATCGCGGTGCAAGTTAAAATCCTTACCAAAAACAATAGCCTCAAACCTATGCGCCCCATACCTGTTATCAAACAGCCTGAATCCTTCCTACCACTTTTGGTGTCATCAGAGGCTGTGCCTTTAGCTGCCAATGCTGACTTGAGTAAGGGAGTGAGTGAGTGAGTGAGTGAGTGTGTCTTACCCTGATTCCTCCTTTCAGGAAAACAAAGGATAGATTTTGTAAAAAGAGTTTGCCTTTTATATTGTAGAAAACACACACACCCGTACTCGGACTTATACATGTGGAACAAACTGTTTTTTAGACTCTCTCCAATATGAAATGGGTCTATAAATAGAGGTTATTCCTAGAAACCAGGGGTTCAAGCAAGGTGGGACATAGCATTTCTCTGTCCCTGTCAGCTCTCGCAGTCTTTAGTCGGGTCTGGGAGGCTTATCCCTGGCCTCAAACGCCGTGGACAACCCGGGACTAGTGTGCCCCTTGGTGGGACTCAACGAATACTCCCCCGCCTTGACCTTTGATGCCGAGGATCGCGTCGCCAGGTGCCTCCCGCGATGTGGTGAGTGGATTCCGGGAGGCTTCGTTCTCCGCGCCTTGGGGAAGAACGTCCCCATCGGATACCAGGGGCCCCCTCGCGCGGGAGAAATGAGTAAGCCCGCGTAGACAGGCTGTGGGAATGGCTGTGGGAACGGGTGCGCCAGACAGCCGCTCCAACCTTGGCGCCGTGAACCTTCCCTAGGGCCACAGTCCAGGGACTCGGTCTGGGCGCGCTTCTACCCGCCGGCCCCCAGCCCCTCCCACCGCCTGGACCGAGCCCTGCTTCCCTGACCCGTGAACACGTAACTCACCGGCTCCCTCGCTGCCCGCAGGTTCCGGCAGCAGCAGCAGGCAGACACCTGCGAAGAGAACACAGCGCGAGGGCTCACCCCAGCCTCCACCCCGCTTGGTGCGAGGGGAAGGGGGGCGGGGAGGAGCGCGTACCCACCGAGGCAGAGAACGGGGATCCAGGCTGCAGACATGGTGGTCGAGGGGGCTGCTCGGTCCTGGGAGAGAGGGAAAATGCAAGGGAGGCTCTCGGGAAGGGAGACCCTTACGTCCCCACCACACTGGGCCGGGCCTCCCGTTAGAGATCCCGCACCCCTCGGAAACCCAGGGGTGGCGGAGGGGAGGGAGGAGTCCTAAGAGGCCGCTGCCCCCGAGCTAGCGCTCTATCTGGAGGCGATGTTCTGGCTGCAAATCGAGCCAAACCCAGCATCGATGTGCAACCTCGGCCCGGAGGAGGGGGTGCGATATCAAGACAGAAAGAAGCTGGGAGCGACAAAGGAGAGACTCAGACAAGCAGGTGGCAGGGACCCGCACGCCCGCCGCCGGACGCCTAGGGCTCCGCACCTGAGTCGGATCCGCCCGGCTGCGCCTGAGTGCGGAAAGCGCGGCTCCCGCCGCCGCTATAAAGGGCGGGCCGCGCGCATGAGCACTGTGCGGGGGGCGCGTGGGGAGGGGGCTGGGAGCCGGTGCCCCGGGGCCGGGCGGCGGCCGGCCAGCTCCGCCCTCACCTCCTGCCGGTCCCCGGGGGAGGCCCGCGCCCAGGCGCCTCCCCCCGCGGCGCGGACCTTGGCCACCCGGACGCCGCGTCCGTCCCTAGGGGAGGCGCGAAGGCCCGCGGCAGAGTCCCAGAGACCCCGCGGGACCCGGCGTTAGGGGTGTGGGAACGCGTGTAGGACAGGGGTGGGACCCGCGCCTGGAGACACGCGCGGTGAGCCCGGGGTCCCCGGCGCCGGCCGCCCCGGCTGGACTGCGCTCCGGGCAGGGAGGCTGCCCGACGTGCGGGGCCGGCCTCACCCGGGCTGGGGAGGGACGGTCCCCCACTCGCGGTTCCCGACGGCGGAGCTGCGGCCCTTGCGGTGAACCCCGGCTCTGCTTTGGCCCAGGCGGCTGAGGTGACCCAGGGCCGCCGCCCGCCCAGGCCTTGCGCCTCCAGAGAGCTACCAGGTCTACGCGGCCTCGGAACCAAACTTTCCAACTTCGTGCTCGCGTGGAAATGGAGTTCCTACTTCTAAAGCAAACGCAACCTAGGTTTGGCAAACGCGTCCCTCGTATTTTTAGAAACCCTGTCAACTGACTGGTTATTCTTTCGACCATAGGGATCCAGCAGCCTTCCGACTTGGTTTCTGCTGGAATCGGATTTTCCCCAGCGGGCTCCATTCACTGTAATGCGCAAGGCCACGCTTCGGAGGTGGCCCGGACCCCTCATTGTATTTGCCTTTTCTTCCTTTCTGGGTCAGGAAGGAATTATGCTTGATTGCCTCTCCCAGTTCCCAGACCTGGTGTCTGTAGTGATGGCACAGAACCTCAGATTTGGTAATGTGTCCTCTCTCATCCTGGTAATTTTTAACAGGTGGAAGTGGGAGAAAGCAGAATTGACAGGCAGTGTGACCTCCGTGGCAGTGACCTCCACAGCAGCCTAGGAACCATCTCCAGACCCAGGAGAGGTGGCAGGGTATCGTTTTTTCAAATAGTTTTATTTAGTCCAAAGTATAAGCAATAATTTGTATGCCATAAAACCCATCCCTTTTATGTATAAAATCCATGATTTTTAGTGAATTTACAGAGTTGTACAGCCATCACCACAATCCAATTTTAGAACCTTTGCCTTACCCCCAAAAGGACCCCTTCTCCTCATTGAGTCAATTGTTCCCCACCCTCAGCCCTAGGCCATACTGATTTGCTTCCTGTCTCTATACATTTGCCTTTATTGACATTTTATATAAATGGAATAATACAACTTCTGTTACTGAACATAATGTCTTTGAGGTTTATCCATGTTGTGGCATGTATGTGTACTTGCTTTTTAAAAGATTTTTAAATGCTTATTAATTTTTGAGAGCGAGAGAGGGACAGAGTGTAAGTGAGGGAGGGGCAGAGAGAGAGGGTGACAAGAATCTGAAGCAGGTTCCAGGCTCTGAGCTGTCAGTACGGAGCTGGTGGCAAGGCTCGAACTCCCAATGCTGAGATCATGACCTGAAATAAAGTTGGATGCTTAACCGACTGAGCCACCCTGGTGCCCGTATGTACTTGTTTTTTATTGCTCAGTAGTATTCCCATACATTTGGTATTAGGAAAGATACATAGCACCCCAACCTGGAAGCCAAACACTGTAGTGGTTTTACAACTATCCTCTCCATCTGGAATGAGTCAGTGTTTGAATCAGGCAACTGTTGGGGGGAGGGGGGTGGTGCTGATTTCATTCCCTTTACTATTTACTATTTGAATGTCTTCTGGAGAGAAAGACTAATTAAATAACATTTGTTGGCTGGGAAGTTTTTTCTTATTTTCATGGCTGTTTTAAAGATTTAAACCCTTCCATGGTAGAGACAATTGCCCTTTTCTTCGAAACCCAGTATTCTAGCCACCACCCCTGATATTTTTCTTGGTAGAAATTTCAAGCCTTCAGGACTGTTAAAGCTGTCTTTTCCATGATTGTTTATTGAGTATCCTCAATCAGTGTTGGATAATCTCTTCCAATTAGGCTGGGCAGATTGTCATGATGCTACATAATGAGGGAGAGTTCAGATCCTTGGAAAACAGCTCCCACTCCTCAGCTCTGCAGACAGGTGCCCAAATGGCCAGAGGGGTGCATGCTCTTCAGAACTCCCATGGGGCACAGCCCTCCTGTGATGTAATTTCACTGAACCATTTGGCAGAATGAAAACTATGCAGCTGTTTCCATGATTGACTCTGAGTCTATGGCTCTTAAAAAATAAAGGAAATACCTCATTGAGTTTCACAGTTGTTTACCCAAAGATACAATTTTAATTATTTTGTCTTGAAACATTTCAGAGAAGTTTTTCTTCCTTTGTTTTTCTGGTTTGAAAGGCCAACTAAGAAGGGTGGGGGAGTGGGGATGAGATTTTTCATTCTCAGTTTGTACCTCATGTTCACCATAAGTATATTAAGGAAAAACTAACTTGAGAGGTAGTTGTCTCTGCTGTGGGAATATCTATAGAATAGAGGGAAAGCCAAAGGAATCTGGGTATGTTTTACTTAAAAAGACAAATTGTTAAAATTATAGTTTTGCATTCAGTTGGGTGACATTTCGGGTTATTGTACTCCTGAGATGCCTGGGTAGTTTACCCTGCTTTAATTAAGACTATTTGATATCCAAAATTTAGACTAACTCCTTGTAGAGCAGTGGATTCCTAACTGGGCTGCACAGTGGAATCACCTGGGGGAGCTTTAAAAAGTACCAAAGCCTGAGTCTCACCCTTGAGATTTTATGTAATTGGTCTGGGATGGGGCCAGTGTGTTAGAATTTTTTAAAGCTCCCAGGTGATTCTAATGGGCTGCCCAGGATGCGTAATACTTAGCTCAATATTGGAGGTTAAGCTAATAATTCTAATTTTCCTCTCTTCTTTCATTATCTTTTCATTAAAATTCCATCAAAAATATGCCTACTGTGTTTCCCAGATAAAATATGGAAGCATCTTCTGGCCTGATGTTTGTTTAAAAACAATCATTAATGGGCACCTGGCTGGCTCCGTCAGAAGAGCTTGCAACTCTTGATCATGGGGTCATGAGTTTGAGTCCCACATTGGGTGCAGTGATTACTAAAAATATAAATAAATGAAACTTTAAAAATAATCCCTAACAGAAGAGTTGAAAACTCAGTTTCAAAAGTAATTATCCCCAAGTGTGCTGTCAGGTCACAGAATGGGCTGGCCTTGTTAAGGGAGTGAGCTACCTGTAAAACTATTACCCTAGGTGGGATTTTTAGGCTTCAGGATGCTGCTGGCAGCTCAAAAGAGTTCCTCAAGAATAGTGTGGTTCTCTGATTAGATTTGGTTCATTACCTCCACAGATAAGCTCTTAGTTTACAGGTCCCTTCTCTGTTTTGTCTTTACCTAAGTATGAAGCTGGTGTTACCTGGAAGTTTTAATGTTCTTGTTGTTGATCTTTTATTTTTTAATTTTCTTTAATGTTTATTCATTTTTGAGAAACAGAGAGAGACCGAGCATGAGCGGGGGAGAGGCAGAGAGAGAGGGAGACACAGAATCCAAAGCAGGCTCCTGACTCTGAGCTGTCAGCACAGAGTTCGATGCTGGGCTCAAACTCACAAACCGGAAGATCATGACTTGAGCTGAAGTTGGACGCTTAACCCACTGAGCCACCCAGGTACCCCTTTTAATTTTAATTTTTATCTTTAAAAAGAGTATCAGTCCTCTTCCCACCCCCTATCCTTAGCTCCCCTGTAAACTTACTTAGCTAATGCAATACGTAGTAACTTGGTTTTATTTCAGTCACAGTGAACTTAAAGTGAATTTGTTCCCTTTAGGGAAGTGTATGTTTATCCTGCAGTATCCCATAGGTTATGGACCATAATCAGTTTGAAAACTCCCATCACCTATGTTATCTTACCACATTGATGTTTTTTCTAGATCTAGTTTGCCTGATTGTTTTTTGTTCACATCTACTACTACGCAAGTATGTACATCTGGCCTTTCAGTTTTTGATGATTTCTAGCAACAGAATAAATGTCTACAGCTTCTGAGGAGTGAAAATCAAAAAGTTGATTCACACTCAATTCTACATCTGAAACTAAGATTACACTGTATGTTAACTAACTGTAATTTAAATAAAAACGTGGAGGGGGAAAAAAAAGTTGATTCAGAGATAGTCCTGTGACCACTAGAAATCACTCTCTTTTTCTGGAACTCAGTTTCCTTTCCTATAGGGTGAAATGGATTAGACCAAGTGATTGGAAGAGACCTCCCCCTGGCCACTTTCTGTGATTGGGCAAATGCTTCCTGGGCATATAGTGGCTTCAAGGGCTATGCCATTTTTCTGGGGTTTGGAAGGCTTTAGGAAACACTGGCTGTGCCAGCTGGCTCTCACTTGTCCCAGAAGCCATCATTTCTTATGCAAGTTCCCTTTCTTTTCACCTCTCACTGCTAAACTATGGACTGGATTATCTTTGCCCCTATTTAACATCAAGTAATAGAGGTCACATTGGCCACTGGAGTGCCACCAAAACTTCCCTCCTGAGTGAGGAAAGCTGTGGCAGGGAACATGAATTCATTCTAAAAGGCCCAGCCTACATCCCGTGTAAGCTCCTCAAGAACAAGTTTCTTTCCCTCTTTGATCATTGCTGTACCCGTAGTTCCCAATGCAGTGTCTAGCACATAATGGTTATTCAATAAGTATTTGTTGAATGAATGAATCAATCCCATTCTATCTTATCATTTGTTCCCTTGTACTATTTATCTGTTAATTTTAATTTTATTATTATTATTACTTTAAAGTAAGCTCTGTGCCCAATGTGGTTGAACTTAAGACCCTGAGAGCAAAAGTCATATGCTGTACAGACCAAGCCAGCCAGGAGCACCCCCTTGTACTAATTTTTAGAAAGTACTTTAGAACAGTTTTATTTTTTTAAAGCTCTATTTATTTATTTTGAGAGAGAGAGTGCAAGTGGGGAAGGGGCAGAGAGATAGAGAGAGGGAGAGTGCAGAACCCAATGTGGGGCTCAAACTCATGAACCAGGAGGTCATGACCTGAGCCAAAGTCAGATGCTTAACCAACTAAGCCATGCTGGCAGTAGGTTTACCGAAAAATCAATGACACAGAGAGCTACTGTTAATGCTACACCCAGATTCCCTATTATTAACATCTTTTATTAGTATGGTATAGATGCCAGTGTCAATGAACCAATACTGATACATTATGATTAACTAAAGCCCAACTTTATTCAGATTTCCTTAGTTTTTACCTAATATCCATTTTCTGTTGCAGGATCCCATCCAGGATACCGCATTACTTTTAGTCAGCATGTATTTCCTTAGACTCTTCTTGGTGAAGCTTTCTCAGATTTTCCTTATTTCAATGACCTTGACAATTTTGAAGAGTACTGGTCCCTCAGTAGGGATTTGTCTGATGTTTTTCTCACCATTAGGTCGGATTATGGGTTTTTGGAGGATGGCCACAGAGGTGAAGTAACACTCTCCTCACATCATATCAAGGTTGCGTATATCCTATCAACATGACTTAATACTGTTGACATTGACCTTGGTCTTGGGGCTGGAGTGGTGTTTGTCAGGTTTCTCTGCTGTAAAGTTACACTTTTGTACTTTGGCTCAGGTCATGATCTCACATTTAGTGAGTTTGCGCCCCACGTCAGGCTCTGTGCTGACAGCTCTGAACCTGGAGCCTGCTCAGATTCTGTGAGTCCCTCTCTCTCTGCCCCTCCCCCACTCACACTCTGTCTCTCTCTCTCAAAAATAAATAAACATTAAAAAAAAAAAAAAAAGGAGTGAGGAGTTAGGTTCAACCTCCTTGAGGGCAGAGTAGCTATATAAATTACTGGAAATTCTTCTGCAAGGGATGTTTGTCTCCTTCCCTCTATTTATTTATTTTCTACTTGTTTTTTGTTTTTTTTTTTATATGTGGTAATTCTTCTCCAAAAGGCTATAAGCATCTTGAAGGCAGAGACTATTCCATATGCTCTTCTATATCCCAGCGACTTGCACAGTGCTTTGGAGTAGAGGTAGATGCTCAGTCACTGGTATAAAGGATGGTTCATAGCTTCCAGTCCTGACAGCTTTCTGATGATGACTTACTCTTCTTTTTCATTGCAAGATTTGGGCCAGAAAATTGCCCATTTGGCTCTTGGCAAAGGTGTAATAAAAATGCTAATTATAATAGTAATTCTGACACTGTGTACAGCTCTTTATACCTGTTCCTATAGAATCTTTGCAATATACCTGCAAGGTGGTTATCATCCTCATTTTAAAAATGAAGAAGTTTATGTCTACATTGATTAGAAGATGTGTCGCAAAGCACACAGCTAGAAAGCAGAGCCAGAATTCAAATCTAGCTCTCTAAAGCCCACACACCCTTAACCACCAGGTTATACTGTGTTTTCCCTCATGATAGCCAAATAAAGCCACAAGGAGGTGAAGGAAGTGACAAGAGCTAGAAGAATATGCAAAAAGAAGAAATAAATCCCTGAGTGGGGATGACTGGTGTGTGGCCTCTGAGATCTGCTATGAAATTTGTACATTCTCAAGAGAAGCACATAATCCGTAGGTTAGCATAACAAGATAATTATAAAATATTATTATGTATTCCAAGTACAAATACGGCAGGTTTTCCTCATATTCCTTTTTTTTAGTGTTTATTTATTTTTGAGAGAGAGAGAGAGAGAGTCAGAGTACAAGTGGGGGAGGGGCAGAGAGAGAGGGAGACACAGAATCTAAAGCAGGCTCCAGGCTCCGAGTTGTTAGCACAGAGCCTGATATGGGGCTCCAACCCTCGAACTGTGAGATAATGACCTGAGCCGAAGTCACACGCTGAACCGATTGAGCCACCCAGGCGCCCCACTCATATTCTTAACATTCAGGTCAACCAATAATTTCTAAAATATATCTATATGGAGCAAAAGCCTAATGTGATTCAGTTAATTTTTGAGGTAGATGGGCATTAGTGATGATCCCAAAACCTTTCCTCCAAAGGTCCATTTTACAGTATATATATAGTGGGACTATTCATTCTATTCTCCCCCAGGAAATGTGGTTGATTTGCAGTGGGGTGGTCAGATGATTGTGACAGTAATGGTTATTTGAAATCATTGGTCCAATGGCTTTTTTAAGCCATTAGATCTGAAATAAAATATCTCTACATGTGGTTCTGGGGAATTATAAATTGACACTGTTGCTAAAATGTGAAGCTCACATAACATTTTCTACTGGAACAAAGAGTGTAAGCTGGAAACAAAATGTTTCCAAATAAATGTGTGTAGCAAAAGCCAATTTTTTCATTATACATCAATTTTTATTTTATTTTTAGCATGGTATTTATTTATTGGCAGGATTATATACTTTTTTTTTTAGGTTTATATACTTTTTTTTTTTAAGTTTTTATTTTAATCAACTGGTGCTTATCACAAGTGTGCTCCTTAATCCCCATCACCTATTTCATCCATCCCCCTACCCTCCTCCCCTCTGGTAACCATCAGTTTGTTCTCTTCACTTAGGAGTCTGGTCTTGGTTTGCCTCTCTCTCTCTCTCTCTCTCTCTCTCTCTCTCTCGTCCCTTTGCCCCTTTGTTTTGTTTCTTAAATTCCACATATGAGTGAAATCATATGGTATTTGTCTTTCTCTCACTGACTTATTTCACTTAGCATTATACTCTCTAGCTGCATCCACGTCATTGCAAATGGCAAAATTTCATTCTTTTTGATGGCCAAGTAATATTCCATTGTATATAGATATCACCTCTTCTTTATCCATTCATCAGTAGATGGACATTTGAGCTCTTTTCCATAATTTGGCTACCGTAAACAATGATACTATAAACATCAGGGGTCATGTATCCCTTCGAATTAGTGTTTTTGTATCCTTTGGGTAAATACCTAGTAGTGCAATTGCTAAATCACCGTGTAGTTCTATTTTTAAATTTTTAAAAAAATTTTAAACGTTTTTATTGATTTGTGGCAGACAGAGCATGAGTGGGAGTGGGCAGAGACAGAGGGAGACACAGAATCTGAAGCAGGCTTCAGGCTCTGAGCTACAGCACAGAGCCTGACATGGGGCTTGAACCTGTGAACCGTGAGATCATGACCTGAGCCAAAGGTGGATGCTTAACTGACTGAGCCACCCAGGAACCCCACTATTTTTTTAAATTTTTGAGGAACCTCCATACTGTTTTCCACAGTGGTTGCGGCAGTTTGCATTCCCACCAACAGTCTGAGAGGACTCCCCTTTCTCTACATCCTTGCCAACACTCGTTTCTTGTGTTGTCAATTTTAGCCATTCTGACAGTTGTGAGGTGGTATCATGGTTTTGATTTGTATTTCCCTGATGATGAGTGATGTTGAGCACCTTTTCATGTGTCTGTTGGCCATCTGTATGTCTTCTTTGGAGAAATGTCTGTTCATGTCTTCTGTCCATTTTTTAATTGGATTATTTGTGTGTGTGTGTGTGTGTGTGTGTGTGTGTGTGTGTGTTGAATTGTCTGAGTTTTTAATATTTTGAATGCTAACCCTTTATTGGATATGTCATTTGCAAATATCTTCTCCCATTCTATTGATTGCCTTTTAATTTTGTTGACTGTTTCCTTTGCTGTGCAGAAGCTTTTTATTTTCATATAGTTCCATTAGTTTATTTTTGCTTTTGTTTCCCTTGCCATAGGCCTCAGGGGACCTATCTAGAAAAGTTGCTATGGGCAGTGTCAAAGAAGTTACTGCCTATGTTCTTGTCTAGAATTTTTATGGTTTCAGGTCTCACATTTAGGCCTTTCATCCCTTTTGAATTTATTTTTGTGTATGGTAAAAGAAGGCAGTCCAGTTTTATTCTTTTGCATATTGCTGTTTAGTTTTTCTAACACCGTTTGTAGAAGACACTGTCTTTGTACCATTAGATACTCTTTCCTGCTTTGTCAAAGATTAGTTGACTATACAGTTGTAGGTTTATTTTTGGGTTTTCTATTCTGTTCCATGGATCTATGTATCTATTTTTGTGCCAGTACCATACTGTTTTTTTTTTGTTTTGTTTTTTTTAACATTTATTTATTTTTGAGACAGAGAGAGACACAGCATGAACGGGGGAGGGGCAGAGAGAGAGGGAGACACAGAATCGGAAGCAGGCTCCAGGCTCTGAGCCATCAGCCCAGAGCCCGATGCGGGGCTCGAACTCACGGACCGCGAGATTGTGACCTGAGCTGAAGTCGGACGCTTAACCAACTGAGCCACCCAGGCACCCCAGTACCATACTGTTTTGATCCATACAGCTTTGTTATATAATTTGAAGTCCGGAACTGTGATGCCTCCAGTTTTCCTTTTTCAAAATTGTTTTGGCTATTCAGGGTCTTTTCTGGTTCCATACAAATTTTAGGATTGTTGGTTCTAGTTCTGTGAATACTGTTGATATTTTTATAGAGATTGCATGAAATGTGTAGATTGCTTTGGGTAATATAGATATTTCCATGGTATTTATTCTACCAACCCATGAGCATGGAATGTTTTTCCATTTCTTTGTGTCCTCTTCAATTTCTTTCTTTAGTGTTCTATTGTGTTAGGAGTATAGATCTTTTACTTCTTTGGTTAGGTTTATTCCTAGGTATCTTATGATTTTTGGTGCAATTGTAAATGGGATTGATTCCTTGATTTCTTTCTGCTGCTTCATTATTGGTGTATAGAAATGTCACATATTTCTGTATGTTGGTTTTATATTCTGTGACTTTATTGAAATCATATATTCTAGCAATTTTTTGGTGGAGTCTTTTGGGTTTTCTATATAGAGTCATGACATCTGCAAATAGTGAAAGTTTGACTTGTTCCTTACCAATTTGGATACATTTTTTTTTTTTTATTGTCTGATTTCTGAGACTAGGACTTTCAGTACTATGTTGAATAACATTGTTGACAGTGGATATCCCTGTCTTGTTCCTGACCATAGAGGAAAATCTCTAAGTTTTTCCCGAGGATGATCTTAGCTCTATCATCTTTTTTATCTTGAGGTATGTTCCCTCTGTTTCTACTTTGTTGAGGGTTTTTATCATGAAAGCTATTGTACTTTGTTAAGTGCTTTTGCTGCATCTATTTAGAGGATCATATGGTTCTTATTCCTTTCTTTCATTAATGTGGTGTATCATGTTGACTGATTTGCGAATATTGAACCACTCTTGCAGCCCAGGAATAAATCCCATTTGAGCATGGTGAATGATTCTTTTAATTTACTTTTGGATTCAATATGCTAGTATCTTGTTGAGAATTTTTGCATCCATGTTCATCGGGGATATTGGCCTGTAATTCTCTTTTTTAGTGAAGACTTTTATGCTTTTGGAATCAGGGTAATACTGGTCTCATAGAATGAGTTTGGAAGTTTTCCTTCCATTTCTATTTTTTGAAATAATTTGAGAAAAACAGGTATTAACTCTTCTTTAAATGTTTGGTAGAATTCACTTGTGAAACCATCTGGCCCTGGACTTTTGGTTGTTGGGAGAATTTTTGATTACTAATTCAGTTTCTTTGCTAAAAGAGACTAGTTATCAGTCTGTTCAAGTTTTCTATTTCTTCCTGTTTCAGTTTTGGTGGTTTATATGTTTCTAGGAGTTTATCCATTTCTTCCAGATTGTCTAATTTGTTGGCATATATTTTCCATAATATTCTCTTATGATTGTATATCTGTGGGACTGGCTGTTATTTCTCCTATCTCATTCATGATTTTAAAAATTTAGGTCCTTTCTCTTTTTTTGTTGATGAGTCTGACTGGAGACTAATCAATTTTATTGATTTTTCTCAAAGAACCAGTTCCTGGTTTCATTGATCTGTTCTATTGTTTTTTTTTAATTTCTGTATCATTTATTTATGCCATCATCTTGATTATTACCTTCCTTCTGCTGTCTTTAGTCTTCATTTGTTGTTATTTTTCTAGCTCCTTTAGATGTATGGTTAGGTTATTTCTTTGAAATTTTTCTTGCTTTTTGAGGTACACTTGTATTGCTTTAAACTTCCCTCTTAGAACTGCTTTTACTGAGTCCCAAAGGTTTTGAATACTTGTGTTTTCATTTTCATTTTTTTCAATATACTTCTTTATTTCTTCAATGACATCCTGGCTGGCCCATTCGTTGTTTAGTAGCATGTTATTTAACCTTCACATATTTGTGGTCTTTCCAGATTTTTCTTGTGGTTGACTTCTAGTTTCATAGTATTGTGGTCAGAAAAGGTGTGTGGTATGATTTCAATATTTTTAAAATTTTTGAGACTTGTTTTGTGATATAATAGATGATTTAGTCTGGAGAATGTTCCATATGCACTTGAAAAGAATGCGTATTCTGCTGTTTTAGCATGGAATGTTCTAATATGTCCATTAAATTCCTTTGGTCCAGTTTGTCGTTCAAAGCCATTGTTGCCTTGCTGATTTTCTGCTAAGATGTCCATTGACACAAGTTTATAAGTGTGTGTGGGGTATTAAAATACCCTACAATTATTGTGTTATTATAGATTAATTCCTTTTTGATTGTTATTAACTATTTTATTTAGCTGGGTGCTCTCATAGTAGGTGCACAAATATTTATAATTGTTATATCTTCTTCTTGAATTGTCCCCTTTATTATGATATAGTGCCTTTCTTTGTCTCTTGTTACAGTCTTTGTTTTAAAGTCTAGTTTGTCCAATATATTGCTACTTCAGCTTTCTTTTGACATCCATTTTCATGATAAATGTTTCTTCATCCCCTCACTTTCAATCTGCAGATGTCTTTAGGTCTGATAAGAGTTTCTTATAGGCAGCATATTGTTGGGTCTTATTTGTTTGTTCGTTCATTAATCCATTCTATTACCCTGTGTCTTTTGATTTGGAGTGTTTAGTCCATTTACATTCAGTGTAATTACTGATAGATATGTATTTATTCCCATTTTGTTACTTGTTTTGTGATTATTTTTGTGATTCTTCTCTGATCCTTTCGTGTCTTTTTTTCTTTCATGATTTTCTGGTTTTCTTTAGTGATATATTTGGATTTATTTCTGTTTATTCTTTCATGTCAGTATGACACCTATTGTTACCATTAGGTCTGTATCTAACATCTTTTGCATATAGCAGTCTATATTAAGTTGATGGTCATTTAAGTTTGAACCCACTGTTTACTCCTCTTCATGTTTTAGGGGTATGGTGTCATATTTAAATCCTTTTATTTTGTGAGTTCCTTGACTGATTTTTTACAGAAATATTCATTTTTATTACTTTTTTGTTTCCCATATTCATAATGTCATTTTTGGCCTTTCTTTTCCACTCAAAGAGTCTCTCTCTCTCTCCCTTTTTTTGTTTTTTTGAGAGGAGGCAGTGAGTGGAGGGGCAGAGGGAGAGGGAGAGAAAGAATCTTAAGCAGGTTCCACACTTAATGTGGAGCCCAGTGTAGGGCTCCATCTCATGACCATGAAATAATGACCTGAGCCGAAATCAAGAGTCAGACACTTAACCAACTGAGCCACTCAGATGCCCCAAAAGCATCCTCTATAATATTTCATGCAGGACTGGTTTAGTGGTTATGAACTCTTTTAGTGTTTGTTTATCTGGGAAACCCTTTATCTCTGCTTCTATTCTGAATGATAGCTTTGCTGGATAGAGTATTCTTGGCTTCTTGGCCACAGGTTTTTCTCATTCAGCACTTTTGAGTATATCATGGCACTCCTCTCTAGCTTGGAAAGTTTCTACTGATAAATCTGCTGATAGCCTTATGGGGTTTCCTTTGTATGTAACTGTCTTATTTTGTCTTGCTACTTTTATTATTTTTTCTTTGTCACTGTAATTTTGACATTTTAATTATAAAATGTCTTGGTGTGGCTCAGCTTTTGTTGATTTTGATGGGAGTTTTCTGTGCCTCCTGGATCTGGGTATGTGTTTCCTCCCCCAGATTAGAGAAGTATTCAGCTATTATTTCTTCAAATAAATTCTCTGCCCCCTTTTCTCTCTCTTCTTCTGGAACTCCTATCATATGAATGTTATTATATTTGATGGAAACACTGAATTCTGTAAGTCTATTCTCATGTAGCATAATTCTTTTTTTCTCTCTTTTGGTCAGCATGATTACTTTCCATTACTCTATCTTCTGTACTCTACTCCTTAATTCATTCCTCTGCTTTTTCCAGTATGCTTTTCATTCTATCAGGAGTGTTTCTCATTTTGTTTATTGAGCCCTTTATCCCTGCTATGTTATTCTTTACTTCTGTGTTAAAAGTCTCACTGATGTCCTCCACTCTTTTCTCAAGTCCAGTGAGTATCCTTATGATTATTGCTTTAAATTCTCCATCAGCCATGTTACTTACATCTCTTTTGCTTAGATCTTTGGCTGTGGCCTTGTTCTTTTCTTTCATTTGGGACAAATTTCTCTGTCTTCTCATTTTGTTTAAGTCTCTGTGCCTGTTTCTGTTTTAGGAAAGTAAACTATATATCCTGTTATTGAGGTAATGGCTTAATGAAGAAGAGGCCCTGTAGTGTCCTGCAGTATGGTGTCCCCTGTTCCTCAGGGCCTGGCACTTCTGTGAGTGTCTCCAATCTGTGCTGCATGCACTCTGCTGTTGTTTGCTGACTGCTTTATCCTTCAGGCCAGCCATCTGCAGAGGCTCTCTCTGCCCGTTGTGGATAGTGTTTTGTCCCTAGCCTGAATGTGGCACATTTTAACTAGGTGTGCTTCGGTCTGCATGTGAAATGAAACCTGTTGCCAACAGGACGAGAACTGAGACTCTGTAAAATTCCCCATTGGGAGATGTGGTTGAGCAAGTTAGTAGCAAGTGTCCAGTGCTGCTCTTGTCCCCGCAGGTGGCCCTGTGGTTATGCTGATGGGTGGGAGAGGGAAATAGCACTGGCCAGTTCCTTTGTTCCCAGAAAACTCTCTTCATGAACATTGCCTGTCTGTGGCAGCTCCAAGAAGAGCAAATAACCTCCCCACTGTGTGCACCAGGCACTCTTCAGATTGCTGTTTCTAGGCTGTATGTCCACAGGTTGTTTGCCTTGTCTTCTCTTCAGGAGCTTCCCCAGCACCTCTAGGCTCTCCCAGAGCCAAATCCATTGACCTTTAGAACTCCAGGCTGAAGCCTCGCTGGTTGCAAGATCTCACAAAATTCAGACTCTCTTGCTATCCAAACCAGTTGTTATGTGGAGTTGCCTTCCCCATGTACACCCCTGTGTGCTAGTTTCTCATCCTTCTCTGCAACTACAGCTCCCTCCCCACAGCAGTGGCCAGGATCTGCTTCTCTCCCAAACCATGGCTCCACACTTCCTACCTTCTTTGATGTGGCCTCTTCTCTACCTTTAGTTGTGGAGTTTATTCTGCCAGTCTTCAGGTCACTTTCTGGGGTATTCAGGATTATTTGATAGTTATCTAAATGTATCTGTGGAATGAGGTGAACCTAGGTCCTTTTACTCTGCTGCCATCTTCCTCTCCCACATTACACAAAGATACAGCTCTTTGAAATATGGCATATATGAGTTGAAGTATTTAATAAGACTTACTTCCAGCCTTAGTTTTTACTGCTCTGCTATGGTGGTATTTTCATGTTACAGAATAATTGTTGAAGACATTTTAATATTTTGCAAATCTGGGCTGCAATAAAATATAAGACTCATTATTATTCATGTAATTTTATATAAGAAAAAAATGCTTCTAGGAGAACTATATTGATTGTAAGATGCATACTAATTTGAAAGGTGTTAAAATGTGGATAAAATATGCATCAATGACATGTTATTACTAATTCTAAATGATATGATATGAGTTTACAATAAGTGACTCATAAATACAAAAAAATGTTTAAACCGTGTCAAAGGAAAAGGGGACACATTAAAAAAAACAGAGAATACTTGAATTTAGCTTTGAATTTCCTGGAAGGCTAGACAGAATATATGTATAAATACACACACACACACACACACACACACACACACTATACTATTTATCAAATGATTAAAAGGATTTTGCCTCCTCAAAACATGAACTTTTTTTTTTTTTTATAGAACTGAGTTATAAAAAGAATGCTAATTTGGAACATATATAAAGAGCTGTAAGCAATGTAAAGGCCATTGTCTTCAACAACAGTTTTAAAGAATATATAGAAATGCTTTCATTTGACAATTTCTTTAACCTTTGAAAGCAGAAAGCATGAGTGAAGATTTGGCCAATATCTTTAGAAATTTTGAAATAAAATTATTTAAATTGCTTGACCAACATTTCACACTAAAGAACATCTTTAATAGGAATGCTGTGCCAACTATGACAAACGTAGCAGTGAGATTTGCTAAGCTTTATATTACCCTGAAAAGCCACAATTATTTGAAATTTAATTGGTACTGAAAATCATTTTTATGGACGGCAGAAGAAAAGCACACATTTTAGCTGTTTTTAGATTGAGCTGTTTAAGATCAACAGTATTATAATTATAATAAAAGCTGTTACATGACCAAAGCTAATTCAGATTATGCATTAAGCCCATGAGTTGTGTTTGGTGTTTTATATTTCTTTCCCTTTTTAAAAGATCATTGTTACCAAAATTTTCAAACATGTGCAAAAAGTACACACAATATTATAGTGAACACTTCATCTATTGCCCAACTTGCACAATGATCAATTCATGGCCATTTTGGTTTCTTTCATGCCATTACCTCTGATTATTTTGAAGGAACCCTAAATATTATAATATGTAATTTCTAAAGATCTTTCTCCAAGATAAGGACTCGCTTTTTAAATACAACCACATTAGTATTGTCATACCTAAAAAAATTATTAATTCCTTAATATCATAGCCACTTAGGGTGTACTTTGCTTCAGTTGTCTTATTAATTGTGTCTATAAATGGATTGTTTGCTGAATCAAGATCACAGAGACAAGAGACAAGAATGGCTGGGTGTCTGTTGCTGCCCTTCTCAATCTCTGAACTGTCATGTCATCAAAAATATGGACTGAGTGCCTACAGTGGCAGGTGCCGTGGCTGCTAGGGAAACAAAGATGAACGCAACAAAATTCTGCAGTCAAAGGATACATCATCCACTGCATAGGAGGGAGTAAGTCCTCATTCCTGGGAATTCCTCTCATATTGAATCTAAATTCCTCATTTGCAGCCTATTTTGTCTTTTTATTTGTTTGTTTGTTTATTTATTTTTGAGAGAGAGAGAGTGAGCGTGGGTGGGGGAGGGGCAGAGAAAAGGAGACAGAGGATCCAAAGCAGGTTCCTTGCTGTGAGCGTAGGGCCTGATGTGGGGCCTGAACTCAAGACCTGAGCCGAAATCAAGATTTGGCATCATAGCCAACTGAACCACCCAGGTGCCCCCCTATTTCTTGTTTTTGTTTTTAGTGGACAAGGAACAATATCACTGCAGACTGTTATTCTGTATCTATTTTTGGTTTTTAGCGGTGAGCTTTCTTTATTGTTTTTACTTTGTTGTTATTTTTTGTTTTTGTTTGTTTCTACTTTTCTGTCTTTCATCTCCTCTCCTCCCGTGTATCTGCTAAGCATGTATGCTGTGTAACAGTGTAACTATAACACACTCCATTATGCAGTTAATTGGAAGACATAAGATGTGTATCTACTACCTAGGGGGATTAACCCCAAATGGCTGATTTGACAAAACAATCCTTGAACTTGTATTTCCTTAGAAACAGTGTGATTTGAGTTGAAATTAAAAGACACGCTTTATAGTGTTCAGAGTATAAATAACATCATTGTTATGTTTTAAAGTAATTTCATACCTATTATTTCTTTATCCTTTCTATAATCCTATGAGTTATAAGGACAAGTATCATTATATTTATTTGGCAGGTGAAAAAACGCAGCACTAAGAAATTACGCTGTGTAAAAAATACATACAAAGATAGAATGGGGCCAAACTGAGAGACTGGTTATCTAGACTTATTCTGTGTTCCTCTACTGGTTTCTGATGTTTTTATGAAATCATGTAACACTGACTGTACTTTGATAGAAGAGGAGAGGACTGACATGTCCAGTATATGCATATTGGTCATTTTGACCTTCTTTCTCACTCCCCTTCTCAAAGCCCACTGATAAAACCCTTCCTACATGGGCAGCAGACCTTCCCAGATGACTCCGCTGATTGACCAAGGACTGACATCTGAGCCTAGATTAACAGTGGGCTCTTTCTCCAAGAAATTTGAAACTGGCTTATAGAAACCATTTAGCATTGTAGCAGTGGCTCTTGAATAAGGAATATATGAAGTCAAGGTTGACCCATGGACAAGTTAAGCCAGGAAAGTTGGTCATGACAAAGAGAAGAGTAAATTAAATGGGCTTTTACTTCTGGTCAAGTGATCTTTCCCTTTTTAAAAAATTTTTATTTTAAAGTAATCTCTACACCCAATGTGGGGCTCAAACCCACAGACCTGAGATCAAGAGTCGCATGCTCCACCCACTGGGCCAGCCACATGCCCCTATTCCCTTTTGAGGCCAGTTGTACTTCCTGGCTGGGAGATATGTGGTATTCATTCTATGAATTCCCTTTTTCTTAAGTATTTGAGTGGATTTCAATTCCTTACAATCAAATGAGTCCCAAGATGCAATCAAATGCTTTATTTAGGCAAAAGGAAATCATCTTAAGATATTTGTCCTGGGGCTTTTACTGTTTTTCTAAACAGAGATGGAGTTTATGTTGATATTTTCACCTTTCCAGTGGTAGATGGAGTGTCTGTGGATTTCCTGTGGAGAAGTAAGAAGTGGAACTTTCAGTGCTTCTCCAGTTGATTTCAGATCTGTAGGAGTTGGAGGGAAGGACTGTGCCATGATTCTCACTTCTGGGGGCTTCAGAGCAGCCTTGAAGCCAGTGGTGCTCCTCTCTGGTTGCCCCTAAGGGATAGTAGACTTCCTCCTGAGCAGGCTCACACTTTGAGATTTCTGTTGTGCAGAGTCCTTGTTAGCTCCTTCCTCACTCCTACTCCCTGACATCTGGGATCCTAGAAACCTCAGAATTCAACATTTCTTCATAGGTATTTTATTTCCTTAACAACAACAACAACAACAATTTTGCAATGCATTGCCACTCACTAAGGATTTATTGTGTTACTATAATGGACATTGTGGTTGTCTGTGTGATGTTCCTATCACCTTTCCCCATGTATAACACCTCCCTAATGAGTCTCCCCAGTTTTACACATCAGTGCATGACATTCACCTGTCTACAATGGCTAGTTTGAGGATCTCCAAAGCTGGGACTCTTGTTCATTGTGAGATGTCATATTGTCTCTTCCCTGGATGTTAAAGAGAAATTGTGTTGCCCTGGTAGCTGCTTGCAAGCATCTTTCAACAGTGGGAGAAGCCAGCCAGAAGAAGAGGCAACATAGGGAGTAAGGCAGAGCCAGGAAAGCTGCAGAGAAGTCTAGCCAGATCTTATGTGAACAATGCCTGAGGCTTACTTTTCCTATGGACTTTTTGTTACAGGTGCCAATGAATTCCCATTATTATTTAAGCCAGTTTGAATTCAATTCTGTGTTATTTTCAGCATAAAATATTCTGATAGATACAGAGCTTTTAAATTCATTTACTTCTCTCAAACTTTGGGTTACTGATTTCACATTCAAATATTAGCACCCTCAGGGGCACCTGGGTGGCTCAGTCGATTAAATGTCCAACTTTGGCTCAGGTCATGATCTTGTGGTTCGTGGGTTCGAACCCCACATCAGGCTCTGTGCTGATCACTGGGAGCCTGGAGCCCACTTCAGATTCTGTGTCTCCCTCTCTCTGCCCCTCCCCCACTCACACTCTGTCTCTGTCTCTTAAAATATGTAAACATTAACAAATATCAAATATTAGCACCTTAAAGGGACTAACAGCACTACCTATTTCCCATATATATTTTGCCTTCAGGACAACCTTATGAGATAGATAATACTATTATTCAATTTCCACTTTTCAGATGAAGATACTTGGGTGCTGAGAGAGTGTGACTTCTCTAAAGGTACAAAACCTATAAGCAACAGGAAAGTCTGAATTTGAGCCTATTGCACATACCATATTGTATCTATTCATTATAGGGAAGAAATTAAAGATAAAATTCAGCTTTGTAGAGGGTGGCAGAAATCACTCCTATTTGTGAAATACTTTAAATATTTCCAAAGCATATTTGACTCTATGTTACCACCATTTGACAAGTATCAACAGTAGGTGCTGACTGATATGGAGACCAGACAAAGATACTTCCTAGGAAATAAGTCAAGGTGTCTTTATCTAACTAATGCAGATAGAAGAAAGTGGTACACAGTGAAAAGATCAACACTGTTCTCCATCATAGACATACTGTGTAAGCCTCTGGCTCTTCCAGAGAGGGCTTCATTATCATTGCCTATAATTAAGGCTGAATGACTGAGGTGCACATTGGGACGTGTAGGAAGTGTCACTGGGGGGAAGAGGCAGAACCAATACCCTCACCCACCCAAAACCAGCTGGATCTTTATGATCAGATCATCAATCTCAGTGTTACAAAAATTGACCATAGAGACTGGTATAAAATAACCATCAACATACCGTCTTCTTTTTTCTTTCTAGTTTTAAAAATATGGAACATTTTTGCAAATTTGCATGTCATCCTTGCATAGGGGCCGTGCTAATCTCTGAATTATTCCAGTTTTAGTATATGTGCTGCTTAAGGGAGCACCACACCCTCTTCTCCCTAGGCTAGCACAGTCCGGTTTGAGACCTTTCTGGCCTTAGAGCTGCAGAATTAGAGCAAGGGTCCATCACCCTGATGTCTCTGAGAATCTTAGAAGCCCTGACTAACTATAAGTCTGTCAGAGTGATGATTATAATTTTACAGATGGGTAAGTTAAGATAATTAAGTTGGGGGAGGTCAAAATTATGTGGCCTCCAAGTGCATTACAGAACTGGTAACAGAACTGAATGAAAACTGAGGTATTTCGACTGGCTTTTCAATCCTCGTTTAACTAGGATGCATTACCTTTTCACTCACAGGAAGTTACCTAAGCCAATTATGTTGTAAGTGAAGCCCAGAATAAAAATTAGGAACATCATTAGAGGGTCAGGCTGTGCCTTTAAGTATAAAACCCAAAAAGAGTTAAGCCTGGATGTGTTGGTAGTAATTAATGTTGAAGAGCTGGTAATGAGCCTTGACACACAGTTTAATCAGACTGTTTGGTGGTAACCGAGAACAGACACGCTATGACCCCCTGTGACAATAATGTGGAAAAGCCTGGCTTCTTGGTCAAGGGAGTGATTGTCAATCCCCAGGACAGTGCTGATTTCTCAGCATGGTGATGGGCTTCAGGACCATTAGGTTTCCGTAGCTTTCTGTTGTGTATTTTGGTAGGTGCGTTTTTGATAAAGTGGGTAATAGCCTCTTTTCTCATTGTTAATATCCCGTTGTGGTGCACCAGTAATGGCCTGTAGAAGTCTCCTACCACCATAAATTCTAAATGCTCTTGGCTAACTTAACCCATATTGGAAAGATTAGGATTGGGGTCATCTTAGATAATGGATAATTTGAGAGAGTTCCCGTGTCTCACTTTCACTCAGAAATATTTATTGACTGCATGTTGTGTGTTGGGCAGTGTGCTAGTTCCTGGGTAGAGCATAAAGAGAAAACAGCTGTGGTCTCTGCACTGCTGAAGCTTGCAGGTTATTGGGGAAGGTAGCATCACGTGTGTGATTATAAAACATGATGGATGAACTTGAAAAGACTTGAGTGCTATGAAGACATATACCAGAGGATCACTTTTGGGATTGGGGTGCCACTTTCTGAGGAAGTGGTTCTTTAAAAAACCGCTCTCTCTCTCGCACAGAGAGCGAGCACAGTGGGGGAGGAGCATAGAGAAGGAGAGACAGAATCCCAAGCAGGCGCCCCACCACCAGCAAAGAGCTGGACATGGGCACCGAACCCACAAACCACGAGATCATGACCTGAGCTGAGATCAGGAGTCAGACGCTTAACTGATTGCACCACCCAGGAGCCCCACCCGAGGAAATGATTCTTTATGCTGAGAACTGAAAGATGAGGAAGTGCCAGCAAGGTAGAGTGGGCACAAGAGTTTCCTAAGCTAAAGTAAAGGCAGGTTAGTTGTGGTGGTGAAGGAAAGAATTTGTCCTGTTGGAGTAACTGAAGCTGGAGGACGTGAGCCAGGAGAGAGGAAGATAAGCAGGGAGAGGTGGATAGGTGCAGACCTATGCACTCAAAGCTCATTTGAGCTTTGGAATCTTGAGATATCTGAATTCAAATATTGTCTTCTACTTTTATTTATGATCTTGGACATGTCACTTAATTTCTTTGTGAATCAGTTTCCATTGCATTGAAACTATTTACCCTGCAAACTATCACAGAGTAAGTGAATCTTAATGACTGGTCCATAGCCCTGCCATTCCTTCTCTCCATCATCTGCTTCCTTTTGTCCTCCTGCATTTTTATTCAGAGGTATTGATGCACTTGGGTAGTTATTTACCATTGGTTTTCTTGGCCTTTCCTGTTACCTTGTAATCTGAATACTCAAACACCTAATGATCTAGAGTTAGTTATTATTTAAGAAATTTCATCATTGGGGCGCCTGGGTGGCTCAGTCGGTTAAGCGTCCGACTTCGGCTCAGGTCATGATCTCACCGTCCCTGAGTTCGAGCCCTGCGTCAGGCTCTGTGCTGACAGCTCGGAGCCTGGAGCCTGCTTCGGTTTCTGTGTCTCCCTCTCTCTCTGCCCCTCCCCCGTTCATGCTCTGTCTCTCTCGGTCTCAAAAATAAATAAACATTAAAAAAAAATTTCATCATTGACATTACCTTTATTAATTATAACAGATGCATGTAGAATCAGTTGTCAAACTCTACCCTTGCTCTTAAGTCTACCCTCGAGAGAAACTCAGGTTCATGTTGGCTTAACGTTTTATTTAGGAAAAAGCTGTGGTTATTTATTTTTTTTTAACTTGGGAAAGATTGTTTTGATGCATAATATGAAAGCTGGCTGTGTGACTTAGCAAACCAAAAATATTTATTCAGAAAACATTTCATTGCAGTTATCTGTCATGTTGAAAAGGCAGCCTTTTGTTTCAGTGCAATGAATGCGACACAGTGTGTTTTGGTTTATTAGCTCTGTTTTTTGAGAGTGGTTATATGAAAACAATTGAGCAAATATTCCCAAATAGAATGAGTGCCCCAGATTCTCAAATGCTAGGAAGATGTCACAGGATATACTCATTTTCCCAGGTAAATGAACTAGATCAGAGAGTTCTTCTGTTTCTTTCTTTCCCCACCCTTATTATGATAAGGCATATTGTGAATGAATTTCCTGATGTGGGAACTAGCACTAATATCTTTCAAAAATGCTTTTACAGGGAGTTTATGTTTCACACCATCTAAGTGGCTAACTCTGTGACCTAGAACCCTGCACCTTTGTCTTCCATGGACCTTCGCGTAAAATCGAACACCATTATGTTTCCTACCAACCTTACAGGCTTGTCCTGGGGTTAGACTAGATGCCATTTTTTAAAAATTTCTTTTTCAATGTTTATTTATCTTTGAGAGAGAGAGAGAGAGAGAGAGAGAGAGAGAGAGAGAGAGAGAGAGAGAGAGAGAGAGAGAATGTGCAAGAAGGGGCGGGGCAGAGAGAGAAGGAGACACAGAATCTGAGCTGTGAGCACAGAGCCTGACTCAGGACTCAAACTCATGAACTGCAAGGATGTGACCTGAGCTGAACTCAGACACTTAACCAACTAAGCCACCCAGGAGCCCCTACTAGATGCCATTTTTAAAATAGTTGAGAATGGGGAGGCTTCGTTCAGCAAATCTGCTTGAATGGAAAGAACCAGAAGAGCTCTTTCCCAGTCTGACCCAGGTGTATTATCTCATTTGATCATTGTAACAGCTCCACAAAGTAGGAAAGTAACTATAAAGTGTTAGAGTAGTAGGTGCAATTTGATGAAGATTTTTTAAATTCACTTTTTATGTTTCTCTAAATAGTTCAGTCCTGCAACTACTCTATAACTCATTTTGTTGTACATCAATCTGTGCTGTCAGTGGGTTCTTTTCCTTGTATAACCCTCTAAACCTTTCATTTTTTACCCTGGCCTTCTTCCTTTTTGAGTGAATTGTAAAATGGCTCTCCAGGACTGAAAACTGTGATTCACTTTTTCTTCTCTTCTGAGAAGTCATAGTTATCCCGTATCTTGTATATAGTTTTCTGTTCTTTTAGAGTTCTAAGTTTTATAGTTTCCCTGCCAAGTCTGCTGAACTTTTCCTTTTAGGTCCTTTTTCTTTCTTTTTGTCTTTGTAGCTTCCTCTTTTTTTTTTCTAAAGGAGTCTTCCCTTCCCAGAAAGTTATGCTGATGTCCCTTTTAACCGCTGAATTGTAATTTGTTACTTTGCCAAGCATACTGGGTTGAACCCTGGGCGCTTTGGGGAGGGCCCATGTTGTCCGATGGAAAACTACCAGTTACTTGAAATGCGGGACACTGGCTGTACCCTACACACCCCACTCTCGGCCGGGGTGCCCCGCTGCTGGGGGGCCTTCCTCTCATTAGGTCATGGTAGAAGTGTCTCCCCTTGTAGGACAGGGCATATCAACTGTGTTCTAAGGGGCTTTACTGGTCCCTGTAAACATTATCTGATGGTGTAATTGGGAGGGAAAGGGGGAGAGCCAAGGCCAGTTCTGCTCTTTGTTGCCTGCTTTTCCTGGCAGGCCTGTGGGGGCATGTTGTTCCTGCCTGTCCTCATAATCCGATCATTCTTTTCCTGCTGGGGTGGCCCAGAGGTTACCACACAGAGCAGTGTGACAGGACACAGGCAAGGTGATGAAGAAGAGAACAACAGGACCTCCCACACCTGGCAAAGGGGAGAACGCTAGTAAATGAAAGTCCCCAATCTCACACTTTCCTTCAAGTAGGAGTCCCAGATGGAAACTCTCTGAATCACACCCTGTAAATATTTTCACCTTTGCCTTATTTTCCTTAGACCTTTTGTTGTCAGGGAGAAACAGAAAGAGAAAAAAAAAGTAGAGATGAAGGAAGAGGAAAGTTCGAAGAAAACTTGGGAACCTGACTCTTAGAAGCAGCCTATTTAAAAACATACATTTAAACAATGTTGAGAGTGATGGGAAGGATGTAGACTTCACTGAAGGCAGCATGAAACATTGCACTCAGTTTTGCCAACTGTTAAGTGACTGGTATTTGAATGTACAAGACATATAAATTGGTTTATTTCAGACATCCAAAAGAATGAAGTGTTTTATGGGGCAAAAAAATTAACTGCTATTCAATTCCAAGTATAAACAGAATAGAGTCTAAAAATTAAAATTCTTTGAAAACAGAAATTGTCTTAATTATTGACAAATATAAATTTTAATGGATTCATAATAGTAAAGTATGAGTCATGGTTTTTAAAATGAAGTATCACTTATTTAAATTTAGTTTTTTGAGAAATAGTACAAAACCTAAAACTTATCTCTAAAAATAAAGCTCTCTGACCTATAATTCGAGAGCTATCCGATTTTAATATGAATTTCTTTGACAAGGTCTGTTTCCCTTGTGACAAAATGTCTCTTTTCAGTGTGAGTCATCATTGCACATTTATGAAATCTGACAATGCTGTTTTTACACAACCTTAGATATTTGGGTCAAGGTGATGGGTGTGACATTGCAAAGGGGGAGTAGTTTGACTGATTGGATGTGGGTGTTGAAGATGGTTTACCTGGAGGTGACAGAGGGTTACAGAAAGACGGGGGGGGGCAGGGCGTGGGCCACTAAAGGTACATTTCACTGTCTTTACCATTTTGCCTGCCATTTGAATTCACAGATGCCTAAGGCTGTAGAATCCAATCCTTCATTAATCTTTGGAATTAGCTTAGAAAGGGATTTTCTTGGAGCTAAGTCCAGGGTTCTGAAACTGGGCCATGGCTGTAAGTTCTGTATTTCTCTCCCAAGTGCAACATCCATTGTCTTTTAGTTAGTAATGATGCTTATCTTGGAGGATATAATTTCTTGCTTTTTGTTTAGTTTTTGTTTCCTACTTTTAAAATCTATTTGTTTGTTTGTTTATTTATTTATTTATTTAAAGTAGTTTCTGTGCCCAGTGTGGGGCTCCAACTCATGACCCCAAAATCAAGAGTTGCAGGCTCCACTGACTGAGCCAGCCAGGTACCCCTTTTGTTTCTTATTTTTATTAACAAAATACTAAAGAACCAGATTACATGTGCTGCTAGAATCTGAGAACTTCTGGAAGTCCCTACATAAAGACAGACAAAAGGAGGCTATTTTCTTTGGCTCTCAACAGAGAATGCATTACTGGAAGCCTAACGTATTCTAGTATGGAGAAGGCCACAGCTGTGGATGCAATTAATGGCCCTTGCATTTGCAAAAAACACAGACCCATAAACTGCAGTGACGTCTTTGTAAATGTGTGCCATATTTGGGGGGCAAAAAAAACCTTACAGGCAGGGTGCGATTGTGCTTAATGCAGATGGATATGTTTTCAATGTGGTGTGGTATGGGGTGGAGCATGAGAATGACCAATTCTATTATAAAATATTAAAATCTGCTGGTGTTCTGGAACTTTTGTGTGTGTGTATGATTGTTTCTCTGGCCTCTGCAAACACCCATGCCCTCTGTCCAGATCTGGATCCAGATTCTGGCCAGCTACTTGGACCAGAGGACTTAAATGTTTCCATATGTTACTGGCACCCAATTCTTAGAAAAGAAACAAACAAACAAACAAACAACGAAGAGTCTAATGATTTACTTTTTTCCATCAGCTTTGCCATATTCTTGGAATTTTTGGGTGTGTTGTCTACCAGATTGTTTACTCCTACGCTACTTCTTCGTAATATTGACAATATATTTTTATGATGCCTTCTTCAGTGGTTCTTAGATTTTAATAATGCATCAGAATTATCCGGAAGTCTTGTTAAATACAGATGCTGGGCCTCACCCCCATAATTTCTGATTCAATGTGTGTGGGGGTACAGGGCCCTATAATTTGCATCTTTAACAAATTCTCAGATTATGCTAATGCTGCTGGCTTGGGGATCACACTTTGAGAAACTCTGTTGCAGATATAAGTTTCTTAGATATTAGTCCCAGTATTCTTACTGGATTTCTTGATTAGCTGCTGAGATTAGCCCCTACCCTTCTTTTTTTTAAATAAACTCTATGCCCAATGTGGAGCTCAAACTCAGGATCCTGAGATCAAGAGTTGCATGCTCTACCAACTGAGCCCCTATTCTTTTTTTTTTTTTAAGACTTCTTAAAATGTTTTAATTTATTTTTGAGAGAGAGAGAGAGAGAGAGCGAGTGGGGGAGGGGTAGAAAGAGAGGGAGACACAGAATCTGAAGCAGGCTCCAGAGTCTAAGCTGTCAGTACAGAGCCTGACATGGGGCTCAAACTCACGATCTGTGAGATCATGACCTGAGCAAAAGTCTGATGCTCAACTGGCTGAGCCACCCAGGGGCCTCTAAGCCCTTATTATTATTTTATTTAAAAAAATTTTTTTACATTTATTTATTTTTGAGAGACAGAGAAACAGAGCACATGTGGGGAGGGGCAGAGAGAGGAGACAGAATCCAAAGCAGGCTCCAGGCTCTGAGCTGTCAACACAGAGCCAGATGCAGGGCTCGAACTCACAAACCATGAGATCATGACCTGAGCCGAAGTCAGACGCTTAACCAACTGAGTTACCTAGGTGCCCCAGCCCTTATTCTTAATAAGCGTTTCCAGGAAGTACAGTACTGTAAGTTAGAGGAGATCTTAACAGTTTATGAACTGCCAGAACCTAGGAACATTTGCTGGAAGAATTTTAGGAATTTATGTTGACCATGTGGTATCTAATCTACCATGGAAGTTTGTCAGTGTCCTGCAAAGACCTGGAGTTGCCAGGGTCAGAGATGTTAGATCAGAATATTTCATCATGCTCACACATTTTTTTGACTAATCCTGCAACCTGAATCCCCAAATCTCAACCATTATTGAACTTGACAAGATGGGACCTGATAGTCAGGACCTTGTTTCATTTTATTTTATTTTATTTATTTTTTACTGTGAAGTAATTGACACATATAATAATTCTATATATGTATATATTGCAAAGTAATCACCACAGTCTAGTTAACATCCATCACTACACAGTTACAAATTCTTTTTCTTGTGATAATCTTTTTTTTATTTTTTATTAAAAAATTGTTTTAATGTTTATTTTGTTTTTTTAGAGAGAGAGCATGAGTGGGGAAGGGACAGAGAGAGAGGGAAGACACAGAATCCGAAGTAGGCTCCAGACTCTGAGCTGTCAGAACAGAGCGTGACGCAGGGCTGGAACTCAAAAACTACAAGATCATGACCTGAGCTGAAGTTGGACACTTAACCAACTGAGCCATCCAGGTGCCCCTCTTGTGATAATCTTGAAGATCTACTCTCTTAGTAACTTTTGATTATACAATACAGTATTATTAACTGTAGTCACCATGTTGTAAATTATATTCCTAGGACTTAATTGATTTCATAACTGGAAGTTTATACCTTTTGACCCTCTTTACCTATTTCATCACCCCTTCCTCACCCTGCCTGTGGCATCCACCAGTCTGTTCTCTGTATTTATGAGTTCTATTTTTTGTTTGTTTATTTTTTAGATTCCACATACAAGTGAGATCATACAGTATTTGTCTTCCTCTGTCTGACTTGTCTTATTTAGCATAATGCCCTCAAGAGCCTTCAATGTTGTCGCAAATGGCAGGATTTTCTTCTATTTTATGGCTGAATAATACTTGAGACCATATTTTATATGATCAGCTTAGACCTATTGTAATGAGAAGCTTTTAAGTAATTAATAAAACAAAAGAGTCTTTGAATTTTCTTCTGTTTAAATAACAGTGATTGGAATTGTTACTTTGTTTTTAGTAACCCCTTGGAAATATTTGTTAACCATTTCCATGTAGTCTAAAGGGGAACAAATAGGTCAGATACCAAGCCTGAGCCTCAAACTCTTAACATCTGTATGGAAATTAGGAGTACTAAATCACTATTAGGAAAGGGAGTCAGAAATTTTTAGTATAGACTCCTGGATACAGAGAAGAAAACCTCCCTACTTATCTGAAAATATCTGGGGATGACTACAAAAAATAGCCACTTCCAGTTGCTCTCTTTCCTTATCCTGGCTAATTTTTTTCTACAATACTTACCATTTTGGAATTTACACCATTTACTTATTTATTAAACCATCTGTCACCATTGAATGTACACACTCTGAAGGCAGGGGCTTTGTCTTGTTCACTACTGGGTCCCCCGTGCCAAATGTTTTCTGGCATGTTATTGTTGCTTGATATTTAACAAATGAGTGAATGAATGAATCTATCTTGTTCAGCAAGGTATCTCATTCTACAATGATCAAACCACCAATAGATTTAGCATTTTACTTCAGCAGGTCTCCTAAATGTCATTGTTCTGCAGGACTAGTTTCTATCAGCAGCAAGTGGGAACAACAATGGTATTTCTAAAGCAGATGTTTAGGCTGACAGGTTGAGGAACTCCGGAAGAGAGTGGGGAAAGGCAGACTATTTGAATGCTTTGTCTGAGTTATTAGAACTCCTTATAGTTAGTGTCAAGACTGTAAAATTAATAAACTCATCCTGTTTTTTTAAAAGTTTTATTTTTTTATTTTTGAGAGGGACAGAGACAGCATGAGTGGGGGAGGAGCAGAGAGAGAGGGAGAGAGAGAATCCCAAGCGGGCTCTGTGCCTGATGCTGGGCTGGAGCCCATGAAACCGTGAGATCATGACCTGAGCCAAACCCAAGAGTCGGACACTTACGTGACTGAACCACCCAGGTACCCTACATCTCATCCTGTTTTAATAATATCTCTTCTTTACCCGGAATACTATCTCTTCAAGAAACCTATACAATTTCTTGGATCAATTGTCTTATTTTGGGGTTGAAGCATCCTTAATAATTGCTGTGATAGGCAGTTTTATTGGCCACTAAAACTTTTTAATTTTTAACTGAGAATCCATTATTCATGGATGTAGCCTGAGCTGAGAGCTACTGCGTCATGCATTTACTTGGGCTTTATGCATCAAGGGAGAAGGGAGTGTTTATGAGTTATCTTTTTGTGTTTTTTATGTTGATGATAATTTCAATAAGTGTAAACATATTCTAGATCATCAGGCTGGTTACCTTATATACCTTAGTTCTATCATCATATTTCATTGCCCATGTATGCATTTGTGTTTATGATGGTTGTGTTGGGGTCATGCATTTGTAATAAACTGTCATGTGTATATGAGAAAAGAACAGTTGTGCTAAGTGAAGATCAGAACACAGCACAGAGATCCCTTATAAGGAGCTCGCATCTGATCCTGTAGATCCTGTGATGACAGACCATTAAAGGTACATCAGATCAGGTAGGGATAGCAAAGATGAAGAGGTGAAGAAATGTTCAGCATGTTAAGTCAGCATGAGTTTAGTGACAGTTTGTCTCTTGAGGCACCTTAGGATGGTGAGGGAAAGCAGTGAGAGTGACTCCTCATGTTTCTCAAGCCTGAGCAATGTGGAGATTTCCCCTAAAGGAAAAAAAAAATTTTTTTTACAGCATAGGATGCTGACTTGAATTAATTATATGATGATGTTACTTTGATATGTATATATAAAAAATTAGGCATAAAATTTTTATTAGCCTTTTAAAACTAAAAGATATTTACAAATTAAATATAAAGAACTATAAAACCAGTTAATTCTAAATTATTAAAAGATGTTTTATTTATTTTTGAGAGAGAGAGCATGTGCAGGGGAGGGGCAGAGAAAGGGGGGCAGAGAATCTGAAGCGGGCTCTGCGCTGACAGCAGACAGCCCGATGTGGGGCTCGAACTCACAAACTGTGAGATCATGCCCTGAGCTGAAGTCGGATGCTTACCCAACTAAATTTTTTTAAATGTTTATTTATCTTTGAGAGAGAGACAGAGACAGAGCATGAGTTGGGGAGGGGCAGAGAAAGAGGGAGACACAGAATCGCAAGCAGGCTCCAGGCTCTGAGCTGTCAGCACAAAGCCCAATGTGGGGCTCGAACCCGTGAATCACGAGATCGTGACCTGAGTGGAAGTCGGATGCTTAACCAACCGAGCCACCCAGGCATCCCCAAACCAGTTAATTCTAAATTAACAACTTTTTTTTTTTCTAAACAACCTGAGTTTTATATGACAAATGGTATTGTTTTGATAAAACTAAATCACTGCTTGCAAACTAAATATAGCACAGACTGCTACAGCAACAGGATATTTTGAGTGAGGATAGAGAAAAGTGGTGAAGAATTGTCAATACACAGCTTACAAACAGATTAAACTCTTTAAAAAAGAAGCTCTACATTTTTCAAGTTTGAGAGACTCCATTATTTGAAGACTCCATTCCAGGATTACTTCATTTGAAAGTCTTCTCTGAAAAACCCTCCTGGGTCTGTGCAGAGTTCTGTCAATTAATTTACCTCATAACATTGTGACTCTTACATATTTTTTTTCCTGAAAGGAATTTTTTTTTAATGTCCTCCAAGATTGGAACAGTGCCTAGCATATAGCAGGGGCACAGCAAAGTTTTTTTGGTTGCATGAAAGCTTCCTATAGACTTCCTGGGCTTTTTTTTTTTTTTTTTTTTTTAATGATTAATTAAGCAAAATAAAAAAGCTGTATTAGCATTCAGTCTGAAGAGAGGAGACATTATGAAAATTGCCCAACACTTCTGTCTACTTACGTGCTCTTGCCTTGTGGTAGAGTGTGCCATTTTCTTATAAGCAGAAATTCACAGACTATACCTGGCAGTGATTCCTGATTTCAATGCAGGTAAATCTGTTCCCTGTTATCATTTGTGTTTAGTCATTTCCCCATTCAAATTTGGACTCAGTCCTTTGGGTGCTCATTATTGACTCAAAATTAAAATAAATAAAGCTTTAAAAAATGTAAAAAAAAAATATGGCACTTGCTATGATGAACACCAGGTGATGTAAGTAAGCATTAAATCACTATACTGTACACCTGAAACTAATATAACAGTGTATGTTAACTAACTGTAATTAAAATAAAAATTAAAAATTAAAAATTTTTAAATATTTTTATTTATTTTTAAGAGAGAGACAGAGCGTGAACAGGGAAGGGGCAGAGAGAGAGGGAGACACAGAATTGGAAGCAGGCTGCAGGCTCTTCCTGAACTGACAGCTCAGTTCAACGCTGGACTCAAACTCACAAGCCGTGAGATCATGACCTGAGCCAAAATTGAATGCTCAACAGACTGAGCCACTCAGGTGTTCTAAAATAAAAAAAACTTTAAAAATGTAAAAAATAAATAAAAATAGGGGGACAAAATAAAATAAAATAACCTGAGAAAGGAAAGCACAGCTGTAAGAAAAAAAAAAAAAAAGAATGACTAGGTAGATTTGAAAATAAAAGGGAATTTATTCCCTTTAAATGGAAAATAAAATAGTTCAAAATTTAAAAAGTCAGTGAGTGGGCTTTACAGCAGATTTGATACAGCCATAACCACCACAGCAGAGGAGGAAAAGACTAGGAAAAGTGAGACAAAGTGAGTGCTGTGGGCAATATTTCAAGAGATAGGGGCTTTAAGTTTTCCAGAGTCAACCTCTTCCACAGATCTTAGAAACAAACTGTTTCAACAAGAATAAAAAGCCCTGGGGTGCCTGTGTGGCTCAGTTGGTTAAGTGTCCGACTTCAGCTCAGGTCATGATCTCACAGTCTGTGAGTTCGAGCCCCGCGTCAGGCTCTGTGCTGACAGCTCAGAGCCTGGAGCCTGCTTCGGATTGTGTGTCTCCCTCTCTCTTTGCCCCTTCCCCGCTCATGCTTTGTCTCTCTCTGCCTCAAAGATAAATAAAAACATTGAAAAAATTTAAAAAAAAAAGAATGAAGAGCCCAAATAGTTTTAAAACTATTAAAGGATGCAACTTGCAGTTAATATTTTCCAACAAAGAATACTCCAGGCCTAGATTATTTTATAGGCAAGTCTTGCCAAATTTTCAAACATCAAACTTATACAAAGTCTTTCAGAGAACAGAAAACTCATTCTAGGAGGCCACTCCTTGCTACCAAATCCAGGCAATGTTGATATGAAAAGGGAAATTAAAGGTCAATCTTATTAACACAGGTACAGATTGAATCCATCAGTCAATAATGAGCACCCAAAGAACCCGAGTCCAAAGCTGAAGGGGGAAATGGCTAACACAAGTGAAAACAGGGAGCAGAATTTACCTGCATTGAAATCAGGAATCACTGCCAGGTATACCCTGTGGGTTTCTGCTTATAAGAAGAGGGCACACTCCACCATAAAGCAAACACACAAAAGTAGATAGGAGTTCTGGGCAATTTTCTCATTTTTAGATTTTAGATAAAGAGTATGGGGTATTCTTTATCTTATTTTGCTTAAAATTTACATATGTTATATATATTCTTTTGGAATCAAGAATTATGTATAGATATATAAATGTATAAATATGTGTATATATGTATATATATGTATATGTGTATATATATATATATCTGTGCACATACTTGTGTATGTATATATGTAGTTTTCTTCCATGGAAAAGTGATGGCATATGGGACGCCTGGGTGGTTCAGTAGGGTGAGCGTCTGACTTCGGCTCAGGTCATGATCTCGTGGTTCCTGGTCCCACGTTGGGCTCTGTGCTGGCAGCTTATAGCCTGAAGCTTGCTTTGGATTCTGTGTCTCCCTCCCTCTCTTCCCCTCCCCTGCTGATGCTCTGTCTCTCTCTCTCTCTTAAAGATAAATAAACATTAAAAAATAAAATTAAAAAAAAGAAAAGTGATGGCATAAAAATAAGCTTATAATGGAATCAAATGGCCAAAGAGAAGTAAATTGAACACAATTTTGCGTTGGCTCTGAAACGAAGAAATAAGGCTAAACATAAGCCAGGGGCTTTTGGGAATTTCTGGCACATGAAAGTGGACCCAAGTGACAGAAATTGCAGCAAATGAGCCAACACCCATGCGCCTCATTAGAAGATAAATACAGGGGCCCCTGGGTGGCTTGGTCGGTTAGGCTCAGGTTGATTTCAGCTCAGGTCATGATGTCACAGTTTTGTGAGTTCAAAACCCACACAGGCTTTGAACTGACTACAGAGCTTGCTTGGGATTCCCTCTCTCTCTCCTCTCTCTCTCTCTCTATCTCTCTCTCTCTCTCTCTGCCCCTCCCCAGTTCATGCTCTATCTCTCTCAAAATAAATAAATAAACTTAAAAATATGTTGAAAATTTAAAAAAAGATAAATACAGTATTACAGAAAATAGGTGAAGGAAGGTCTCTAAACTCTTCTAACATTCCTTGTTTAATGACTCTGAACTTGTGATTGTGACCCCAAGGTATCAGAATGCCTTGGAAGACTTTTCCAAAATACACACATATCATCACTGGTTTTTGACATCTACTCTCTTCTATGAGACTCAAGGCCCTGGTTCACACTGATCAAGGCTGAACATGGGCGGCTTATGAGAGGAAGTGTCACAGTGGAAATACCTCTTCCTATTGTAAAAGTGACTGAAAGGAAGTGTGCAGAGACAATGACCTGACAGCTTTTTTATGTTTGTTGAGGTTTGCCTCAGTGGGGAGGACGGGTAACCCAGAGAGGTGGGTAAGGCGTCTAGATAGACTGTTTATTATCCATGTGAAGTCATATTGTCAATGAAAGCATAACCGTCCTAAACCATTATCCATGACATGTTTATGTGTAAGTACACATATACGTATATATAGGGAAAATATTTGCTTAATAGACTTAGGATGTTTTGCATGTTCAGCAATTGTTAGCTGCTGTGGGAAGGAACCATTTGGGTATATTAGCTGAAGAAGTTGATGAACTTTTAAACTAATTTATTAGAGTCTTGGTACTGCCAGCAAACTGAGAAATGGTATTGGTAAAGGATCCCTGAATTCCTGATTTGTGATTCTGACATGGAACCGGGACGGGTTCTGTGGCTCAGCTCTGACTGACTCTCAGGACTGAATCCTGCAGCCTATCACTTGGTACCAGCTGGATGAATTTGTTTGCCTTATGGGTCACGCTTGAGCAAATCTTTTAGTTTTCGTTTTATTGAGCATTCACAGAAGTGCCAGTCTAATTATTGTTTTCTTCTTGAACATTTCATAAGAACTGCAGAAAATTAAAGAGAGCTTGCTGAGTTCAAATATCCACTATAATTTTTTGCAAATATATCACTTGTGCCCATGAAATTAATCAAATACAGAACCCGAAACAAACAAAAAGAAGAGTAAGCTTAACTACCCTGTGGAAAAAGACAGATGTTCTTTGTCTAGTTGAAGAGTAATTAGACTCCACAGTATTGAGATTCTTACCTTGTCCTTCACTTGAAGTCAACGTACCTTCTTCTGAAGTTTAGCCTCACTGGTATCTTTTACTTTATAAATGATCGGTTCGTTTCTTTTGCCCATTTTCTATAAAAATTTTTATTTTTCTTGATTTTAAAAGTTCCTCCTGTATCGGGACGCCTAGGTGGCTCAGTCAGTTAAGCATCAGACTTTGCCTCAGGTCATGATCTCATGGCTGGTGAGTTTGAGCCCCGCATCGGGCTCTGTGCTGACAGCTCAGAGCCTGGAGCCGGCTTTGGATTCTGTGTCTCCCTCTCTCTCTCTGCCCCTCCCCTGCTCACACTGTCTCAAAAATACATAATAATAAAACATTAAGGGGCGCCTGGGTGGCTCAGTCGGTTAAGTGGTTAAGCATCTGACTTTGGCTCAGGTCACGATCTCACTGTCCGTGAGTTCGAGCCCCGCATCGGGCTCTGTGCTGACTGCTCAGAGCCTGGAGCCTGTTTCGGATTCTGTGTCTCCCTCTCTCTCTGACCCTCCCCCGTTCATGTTCTGTCTCTCTCTGTCAAAAATAAATAAATGTTAAAAAAAAATTTTTTTTAAATTAAAATTTTTTTAAAGTTCCTCCTATATTAACCCTTTATATAAAATATATATTGCAAAAAATTTTCCCTATTAATTATTTGTCTTGTGACTTATGTTTTTGTCATGCAATAGTTTTTTTTTTTTTTAATTTTGTTTAACATTTACTTAAGAGATAGAGACAGAGCACAAGCAGGGGAGGGGCAGAGAGAGAGGGAGACACAGAATCTGAAGCAAGCTCTAGGCTCAGGGCTATCAGCACAGAGCCCGACACAGGGCTCGAACTCCAGGACCATGAGATCATGACCTGGGCAGAAGTTGGATGTTTAACCGACTGAGCCACCCAGGCACCCCTGTCATGCACTAGTTTTAAACTTTTCCTTGGTCAAAAATTGTTTTCTTTTACTGCCCTCAGATTTTGAGTATGGTTAGAAAGCGTTTTTCTACACTCAGCTTTGGAGGAATTCACCTGTATTTTATTTAGTACCTTTAGTATAGTTTACTGTTTTGTATTGTATCTCTGGTTCATTAGGAACTTATTCTTGTGTATGGTGTGAGGAGTGGAACTAATTTTATCTTTTTCCCAGTGGTTATTCAGTCGTACCAACAGTATTTACTGAAAAGTCCATCTTTGCCCCAGTGATTTAATATGTGACTTTTATTATATATTAGATTTCTATGTGTCATTAAATCTATTTCTGGACTTTCTATCCTAGTCCATTAATCTGTCTATTTTAATATACAAGTGAATCTTCTCTCATAATCTTGCCTTTTTCAGTATTTTACTTTTTGCGAGTTTATCTTTCCATGTGAATTTTAGTGTCAACTTGTCTAGTTCCAGAAAAGAAAGGCTTGTTGGTGTTTTTACATTTTTAAAATAAGGATCCCATTAAATTTATATATTATGTAGGGAGAGGTGACATCTTAATGATGTTGAGATATTCTAACCAAGAACATGAAATGTCTTTCCATGTGTATAACTTTGTTTGTTTTTCTTTCTTTCTTTTTAATGTTTATTTATTTATTTTTGAGAGAGAACGTGAGTGGAGGAGAGAGCACAGATAGGGAGAAAGAGAGAGAGAGAGAATCCCAAGCTCTGGGATCTGATGAACCGTGAGATCATGACCTGAGCTGAAATCAAGAGTTAGACGCTTGAACAACTGAGCCACCCAGGCGCCCCTACATTTGTGCTTTTTAAGAGTACTTTTAATTTTCCTCCCTTAGGTTGCAAATACTTCATATTAGGTATATTTTTAAGTAGTTTTTTGGGTTGTTATTCTAAATAAGATTTTTTTTCTTCCATTATATCTTTCATTATATCAATTTCATTGAGAATTTGTGTATATGAAAGCCATTGATTTTGCATACTAATTTTATATAAGGCTATCTTGTTGGAATATTTTAAGTTATTTTTATCAATGGTTCTTTAAGGTTTTCCACTTATATTAGCATGTCATCTGCAAATAATAATAGTTTTTTTCCTTATTTTCCAATTCTTAACCTCTCTCTCTCTTTTTTTTTTTTTCAGGGTGAGGAAGAGTTTTAATTGCTGTGACTAACATCTCCAGCACAATGTTAAATAGTAGTTGAGATGCTGGGCATTTTTGCCTTGTTTCTTCATTAAGAAGATGCTGGCTTTAGCATTAAGGTATATAACATGCTAAGGAACTGTACTTCTAATACTATTTTCATCAGAGTTTTGATTTAGAATGGGTGTTAATTTTTCTTGAAATTCTTTTCAGCATTTATAATGGAAAATCATATGATTTTTCTCCATAGAGCTATTATAATAGTGAACAATATTAATAGATTTCCTAATATTGAAATATCCTTGCAATTAATTCTGGTGCAAATTCTCTTGACTGTGGTGTGTTATTTTCTTTTTTTTTTTTTTAACGTTTACTTATTTTTGAGAGAGAGAGAGAGAAAGAGCATGAGCAGGGGAGGGGCAGAGAGAGAGGGAGACACAGAATCGGAAGCAGGCTCCAAGCTGTCAGCACAGAGCCTGATGTGGGGCTTGAACTCACAAACTGTGAGATCATGATCTGAGCCGAAGTCAGATGCCCAACCGACTGAGCCACCCAGGTGCCCCTGGTGTGTTATTTTCTTAATGTGATATTACAGTCTGTACAATAATATTTTATTAAGGAAATTTGACATGTATATTTATAAGTAATATTAGATATTAATGTTAAATTTGCTTCATAAATTTAATTAGAAAGTTTTCCTTTATTGGTTTTTTTTTTTTTTGCTACTCTAAGTGATTTTATTTATTTTTATTTTACTTCCAATATAGTTAGCATTCAGTGTTATATTAGTTTCAGGTGTTAAAAATAGTGATTCAGCACTTCCATACATCACCTGGTGCTCATCACAAGTGCCCTCCTTAATCCCCATCACCTGTTTCAACATCGCTCTGTTTCTTGGTTTGTCTCTCTCTCTTTTTTCCTTTGCTTGTTTGTTTTGTTTCTAAAATTCCAAATATTTGGGGAATAGTGGTATTTGTCTTTCTTTGACTTATTTCACTTAACATTATATTCTCTAGCTCCATCCATGTCATTGCAAATAGTGGAGTCTTTCAGACTTTCTGTATATAGTATCATGTCATCTACAAAGAGTGAAAGTTTTACTTCTTCCTTACTGATTTGGTTGCCTTTTATTTCTGTTTTTCTCTGATTGTTGTAGCGAGGACTTCTGGTACTATGTTGAATAAAAATGGTTGAATAAAAGTTGTCTTATTCCTGACTTTAGGGGTAAAGCTCTCAATTCAACCCCCCCCCCTTGAGTATGATGTTTGCTGTGGTTTCTCATATATGGCCTTTATTATGTTGAGATATGTTCCCTCAAAACCTACTTTGTTGAAAGCTTTTATCATGAATGAATGTTGTACTTGATCAAATGCTTTTTCTGCATCTATTGAAATGATCATATGGTTTTTATCCTTTCTCTTAATGATGTGATATATCACATTGATTGGTTTGTGAATATTGAACCATCTTTGCAACCGAGGAATAAATCCCACTTGATCATGGTGAATGATTTTTAAATGTATTGTTGGATCAGGGGATGCTTGGGTGGCTCAGTCGGTTAAATGTCTGACTCTTGATTTTGGCTCAGGTCATTATCCAATTGGTTTGTGGGTTAGAGCCTTGCATCTGGCTCTGTGCTGGCAGTGTGGAGCCTGCTTGGGATTCTTTCTCTCTCTCCCAGTCTCTCTGCCGCTCCCCTACTAGCACTTTCTCTCTTTCTATGTCTCAAAATAAACATTAAAAAATTTTTAATGTATTGTTGGATCATTTTGCTAGTATTTTGTTGAGGATTTTTGCATCTCTGTTCATCAGAGATACTGGTCTGTAGTTCTCTTTTTTTGTAGTGTCTTTATCTGGTGTTGGTATCAGGGTGATACTGGCCTCAGAATGAATTTGGAAATTTTCCTTCTACCATTTTTTTGGAACAGTTTAAGAAGAATAGGTTTTAACTCTTCTTAAAATGTTTGGTAGAATTTGTCTGTGAAGCCGTCTGGTCCTGGAATTTGTTTATTGGGAGTAGTTTTTCTTTAGTTTTTATTATCTGAAAAAATTTAGGTAGCAATGGTACTATCTGGTCTCTAAATGTTTGGGAGCATTCTTCTCTTAAACCATCTGGACATGGTTCTTTTGGTAAGTTTTTCAGGATGTTTTTCCTTTATGTAAATTGATCTATTTAAGTTCCTAATCTTTACTGGGGTAAATTTTGTTAAACGCTACTGTCCTAAGACATCTTCCATGTCATCTAGGTTATAAAGTTTATTTATTTAGAGGTGTGCAAAATTGTCTTTCATGATTTTAAAATTTCCTCTTTGTTAATAGTTATTATTCCTTGTTACACATTATTTTATATATTTTTTCTCTCTTCCTTTTTGTCTTGTTTGAACTACCTAGTGGTTTGTCTGGTTTGTTGCTTTAAAAAAAAAAAAAAAAAAAGAACCAGGATCTTTGGTAACAATTTGATCTATTATTTTTCTGTTTGCCATCTCGCTGATTTCTGCTTTTATTTCCACTATTTCCTTTATTTTGGATGTGCTTTATTAGTCTTCTTCTAGCTTTTTGAATTGGGAATTAATTCATTTATTTTTACTTAAAAATTTTTACTAATAATGGTCTTTAAGGCTGTATTAACTTCCTAGGGCTGTTGTAATAAATTACCAACAGTGTTAGTAGTTCAAACAGAAATTTACTCTGTCAGGGGCGCCTGGGTGGCTCAGTCGGTTAAGCGTCCGACTTCGGCTCAGGTCATGATCTCACGGCTCGTGAGTTCGAGCCCCGCATCGGGCTCTGTGCTGACAGCTCAGAGCCTGGAGCCTGTTTCAGATTCTGCGTCTCGCTCTCTCTCTCTCTGACCCTCCCCTGTTCATGCTCTGTCTCTGTCTGTCTCAAAAGTAAATAAATGTTAAAAAAAAAAAAAAAAGAAATTTACTCTGTCACAGTTTTAAATGCCAGAAGCCCCAAATCAAGATGTAGGCAAAGCTGTACCCCCCCATGAGGCTCTAGGGGAGAATCCATTCCTCACCTCTTCCAGTTGCCAGTGACTGCTGACACTCCTTGGCTTGTGGTTGGTTACATACTCCAATCTCTGCCTGTCTTCACATCATCTTTTCTGTGTCTGTCTGTCTCTTTATGCTGCTCTCTCATAAGCATACATGTGATGTTATTTGGACCCCTTTGGGTAATCCAGGATAAACTCCTTCTCTCAAGATCCATAATTAAATTTCCTCTTTTGCCGTATAGGCAGTATTAGGTTCTAGGGATTAGGAGGTAAATATAACTTATATAACCATTATTTTCAGCCTCCAACAAAGGCTATGAATTCTCCTTGATCATTGCTTTAAACATACCCATATACTTTGTTCTGCAGTGTTTTCATCATCATACGTTTTCAGAGATTGTGTAACTTATATCCATTTCTTATTTTACCCAAGATTTGTATAATAGAAGACTTTTTAGTTTCCAGAAGTGGCTTTCTACTTTATGATTACATTTTAAAATTTCTAGTTTTATTGCATTGTGATGCAACAGTGTTGTCTGTAGTATTTCTGTTTTATGGCACTCAATATTTTCTTTGTGACCTAAAACATAATGAATATTTGTGGATGTTCCACCTATATTGAAGGAGGAAGTATATTCTCTATTATTAGGGTATAGTATTCCAAGAAATATACATATGGTTGACCTCATGGATTATGTTGTTTAGATGTTCTATGTCCTTACTTATTTTTCATTGGCTAGACCTGGCTGTACTGAGAGTGGGGCATTAAAGTGTCCTATTGAGGGTCTATCTATTTCTTACTCTACCTCTTGTAGCGTCTACTTCATGTAGGTGGTCACTGACTTATTTGGTACAAGTTATATCTTCCTTATGAGTTGTGGCTTTTAACATCATAAAGTATCATCCTTTGTCTTATTTAATGCCTTTTAGTCTGAATGTTACTCTGACTGATACCAAGATGGCAACTTTGCTTCATTATGGTTTCCATTTGCCTAATATACTTTTGACTATTCCTTTATTTTATTTAGCCTTTTAAAAATGACCATGTTTTAGAATTATCTTTTGTATATGGTATAGAGCTGATTAGATTTCTGAGCCAATTCTTTTTCTTTTCATGGGAAAGCTAAGTCCATTAACACTTACTGATAGGGTTTATTGATACTGCTATCTATCTATGATATATTATTATTGCTATCTGTATCTCATAATCTATATCTTTCATCTCAACTTTGTCACATTATCTTATAATTACTGGATGTAATTATACTTACTATGTTTCTCTGTGTAGTGTGTCTTCTTTGCTTTAAAATTTTAAAATGTTGGTACTTAGGAAGATTTGTATTGTTTTTCTTGTGGTTATCTTTGTATTTGTGTCTTTGAATGCACTTATCGTTGAAAGTGCTGCTATAAACATTGGGGTACAGGTGCCCCTATGCATCAGCACTCCTGCATCCCTTGGGTAAATTCCTAGCAGTGCTATTGCTGGGTCATAGGGTAGATCTATTTTTGATTTTTTGAGGAAATTATGGAAAGAGCCTAAATGTCCATCAACTGATGAATGGATAAAGAAATTGTGGTTTATATACACAATGGAATACTACGTGGCAATGAGAAAGAATGAAATATGGCCTTTTGTAGCAACGTGGATGGAACTGGAAAGTGTTATGCTAGGTGAAATAAGTCATACAGAGAAAGACAGATACCATATGTTTTCACTCTTATGTGGATCCTGAGAAACTTAACAGAAGACCATGGGGGAGGGGAAGAAAAAAAAAGAGGTTAGAGAGGGAGAGAGTCAAACATAAGAGACTCTTAAAAACTGAGAACAAACTGAGAGTTGATGGGGGGTGGGAGGGAGGGGAGGGTGGGTGATGGGTATTGAGGAGGGCACCCTTTGGGATGAGCACTGGGTGTTGTGTGGAAACCAATTTGACAATAAATTTCATATCAAAAAAAGTAAGAGTGCACTTATCTTTTTCTTACTTTTTACTGGATGGTTTGTCAATCTTAAATGATGTCCTTTGACTCCTACCTGTTACTTTTTTAAAATTGAAACATAGTTAACACACAATGTTACATTAATTTCAGGTGTACAACATAATGATTCAATAAGTTGACATGTTATGCTCTGCTCACCACAAGTGCAGCTACCATCTGTCACCACACAGCCTATTACAATACCATTGACTATATTCCCTGTGCTGTACCTTTTAACCCCATGTCTTATTCACTCCATAACTGGAGACCCTATCTCTCCCTCCCCTTCACTTATTTTGCTCATTCTCCCACTCCTCTCCCCTCTGGCAACCATCAGTTTGTTCTCTGTATTTATGGGTCTGTTTTTGCTTTTTGTTTGTTTGTTTTATTTTTTAGATTCCACATATAAGTGAAATCATAAGTATTTTTCTTTCTCTGTCTGACTTATTTCACTTAGCATTATACCTTCTAGGCCCATCTATGCTGTCACAAATTGGCAAGATCTCATTCTCTTTTATGTCTGAGTAACATTTCATTGTATATATATACCACTTCTTCTTTATCCATTCACCTGTTGATGGACACTTGGGTTGCTTCCCTATCGTGGCTATTGTAAATAATGCTGCAATAAAATAGGGGTGCATATATCTTTTGAATTAGTGTTTTTGTTTTCTTTGGGTAAATACTCAACAGGTGGAAGTACTCAATTGAATGCTATTTGTATTTTTAATTTTTTGAGAAGCCTTCATACTGTTTTCCACAGTGGCTGTACCAATTTACATTCTCACCAAGAGGGCATGAGGGTTCTTTTTTCTCTACATCTTCACCAACACTTATTATTTCTTGTATTTTTGGTTTTAGCCATTCGGATGGGTGTAAGGTGATATCTTATAGTGGTTTAGATTTGCATTTCCCTGATAATTAGTGATGTTGAGCATCTTTTCATGTGTCTGTTGGCCATCTGTATGTCTTCTTTGGAAAAAAAAGGTCTTTTCAGGTCCTCTGCTCATTTTTTAATTGGATTATTTATGGATTTTTTTTTTTTTGGTGTCAAGTTGTATAAGTTCTTTATATATTTTGGATATTAACTGCTTATTGGAGATATGATTTGCAAATATCTTCTCTCATTCAGTGGATTACTTTTTCATTTTGTTGATGGTTTGTATCCCTCATTGGTCTTCTAGCCTCCAGAAGTATGAGAAATAAAGTATTCTGTTTATAGCTATCCAGTCTATGGTATTTTGTTACATGGTACGTTGAATGGCCTATGACAATGATCATTCTATTTATTTATGAATTTCCAGATTAATGAATTGGTAGATTAGCAAATTTTGCAAGGAGTTGTTTATGTTTTATATTTATTTTTGTTCATTACGAGCTCATGGGTTTTACATTGAATAGAAAAGAAGCAGTCTGTAACTTCCCTAACATAAGCACCTATTTTAATTTTTACATAGTCTCTTCTGATTTTGTCCATCAGTTTACCTATTTTTACCTAGCTATAATCAACAGATATAGTTGCTTTTATATTCTGCCTAATATTATGGAATATGAACTTAATGAGAGTGGGAATTTTATTCCATTTTGTTCACTAATGTATTCCTAGTGTCTCAAATAGTGAGCAGCACATCATAGGTGCTCAATAAAGTTTGTTTAATGAATACATACATGAATGAATACACTTTAAACGTGTTATTTTTTAAGTTTTTAAATTTATTGACTTTGAGAAAGACAGGGAGAACATGAGCAGGAAAGGGGAAGAGACAGAGGGAGAGAGGGAGAATCCTAAGCAGGCTCCATGCAGTCAGTGCGCAGAGCCCAATGCGGGGCTGAAACCCTCAAAACTGTGAGATCATGACCTGAGCCTAAATCAAGAGTTGGATGCTCAGCAAACTGAGCCACCTAGGCACCCCAGAAGTGTTTCGTTTAAAGTTTATTTATTTTGAGAGAGACAGAGAGAGTGCGAGTGGTGGAAGGGCAGAGAGAGAGGGAATATTTGCAGCAGGTCTCCAAGTGGTCAGAGCCTGATGCAGGGCTTGATCTCATGAAACTGTGAGATCATGACCTGAGCTGAAATCAAGTCAGAGGCTTAACCAACTGAGTCACTTGGGTACCCCTAAAAGTCTTGCTTTTAAATACACTTTTAAACTCATCAAGACTATTAAAATGTTGTGGCATGGTTAAAGAGTAGTGTTGTTTGTCCCCATAGTAATACTATTACCTATTCTGAAACTACTGTTTACCAGTATTTGAAAAGTGACATCCTGGGGGAAAAATGCTCTATTATATTTCCTGGAAGTAATTAAGAATGTTATTATTTGTGTCATGTCAATCTGGGAGGAACATAACAACAGGTGTTTTAAAGGTCTTATTTTTAAGCTATGACCTTTGCTATTTTTATTAATGTTTGGAATGATATAAGGAGAGAACACTGCAAGCTGAATGTGGTTAGGAAGTACCTGAAAGGATATTATTAGAATCCAGCATGGACCTAGAAATTAAAGGGGAGTGAAATGTGGCCAGAATAAAATTCAGTGTGGTTAATCATTGCTGGGAAATAACAGAATGCCTTAATATATACAGTAGGGAATTATAAACAAATATGGCTACAATTTTGAATTTTGAATTTTTAACTTTACAATTTTTAATTTTAAAGGTATGGTAAACCTTCTTTGATTAAGCAATGTTAGTAGGATGTGTTAGCAGGAAAATGAATGATATTAAAAGGCATGAGGGCAGAATGTTATGTAAGTATTGGGATCAGAGTACTAAGTTCCAGGACAGAAGTTACAAACTGGCACCTCACAAAACCACTCCAGATGGGTTTTGTTTGACCTGAAAGAATGAAAGAAAGACCTTTAAGAAGTGGGAGATTTGCACATAAAATCCAGGTTTCCAGTGTCTTGCGAAAACTGGAAAATTTGGTGATTTTATGTCCTCATTTCTGCCCGTCAACAAGAAACTGGTGCCAAATAGCAGCTGCCTACTTAAGTTGGGGCAAGTCGTGTCTGGTCCTCTGGGTCCCCAGCAGTTCCTAGCAGGAAGGACTAAGCTAGGTGTTGATACACTTTTTGCTGCGGTAGCTATGTTTCTGTACCAGGTCCATACCTGTTCGAATTGCCCTCTGCTCACCTTATTAGTGAGGAAGGATTCGTATCCTAGAGCTATAGGGATAGCTGAACACCTGACAGTGGACAGCTGAGACGAATAACAGTTTATTAATCACATGTACTCATAGCCCAGGGCGACATGAGTGTTACACTCAGGAGCAGGGTGAACAAGCGAGGCTTCAGGCGGCAGGCTTTATAGTACCAAAAGGATGAGGTGACCCCTGGTTCTCACATAAAGGTGTGGCTGTCTTGTTTGAATCATTTTACATGCTGGCAGGAAATTTTTTCCTCGGGGATAAGCAGGAAGTGTAACCTGGTCACTGTGATAAGGAGGGTTGTTTGGCTAGGGGACCTTATTCATGGTAACAGTGAGGAGGGAGCTGTGGTTCAGCCATGTGAGGCCCTCCTGATATCAGCACCTTTCTGGAAAGGCAGCTCATAATATTGGGAGTTACACCAAAACACCATGCTTCACTTTTACTCGACTTGCCGAGCCCATGGAGACGTTTGCCCTGTGCCTCCGGGGAGGAATCTTTCTAACTATGAAGGTCTGTGAAATTGCTATACATTGATTATACAATTTTCTTCTCTGAAAACTAAACAGAAATGCAATGAAGAAAAGCCAAGGAAACTTTAGTTTTTAAATGTGCTTCTGCCCAGAGTTGGTAGCCTCTAGTATGTTTTAGGGATTTTTCTATACAGAAGATGGTATTGAAGTTGATATTAAAAAACTCCATGACAGGATTGGTAGTGAAATAGGTTGCCAAAGGAACAATTCTTCATTCAGTCAATATTTTTCCTTTGTTAAAAAATGTTGATTTAGCACATACTGTAGAAACTTTCTACATTAAAAGAAATTGAGGAAAAAAAAGAAAAGAAACTGAGGGACATGGTAACTAAGTGCAACCACTGACCCCAGACTGGGTCCCATACTAGAGAAAACCTTGACTGGAAGGAGAAAAGTCGCTATAAAGGGTTATTAGGTCAGCTAACAAAACTGAATTATGGATGGTACATTGCATCAATGTAAATTTATGATGTTGATCATTATATTGTGGTTACAGAAGAGAATATTCCTGTTCCTAGCTAATACATCCCAAAGTACTTATGGCTAAAGTATCATGATGTATATAACTTACTCTCAAATGCCTCAGAAAAATTATGGATATATGGGGAGAGAGAACATGCACAAATAACAAAAGAAATGAGGGAAAAGGTCAAAAATAGGTAAATCTGGATAAAAGGTAAATGGGTATTCTTTTTTTTTGTTGTTATAAATGTTCTAGTTTATTTTTATTTATTTTAAATTTATTTATTTTTAAATTACATCCAAGTTAGTTAGCATATAATGCAACAATGATTTCAGGAGTAGATTACTTAATGCCCCTTACCAATTTAGCCCATCCCCCTCCCACAACACCTGTTTGTTGTCTATATTTAAGAGTCTCTTCTGTTTTGTCCCCCTCCCTGTTTTTATATTATTTTTGCTTCCCTTCTCTTAGGTTCATCTGTTTTGTATCTTAAAGTCCTCATATGAGTGAAGTCATATGATATTTATCTTTCTCTGACTATTTTGCTTAGCATAATACCTCTAGTTCCATCTACATAGTTGCAAATGGCAAGATTTCATTCTTTTTGATTGCAGAGTAATACTCCATTGTATGTATATACCCCATCTTCTTTATCCATTTATCCATCGATGGACATTTGGGCTCTTTCCATACTTTGTCAATTGTTGATAGTGCTACTATAAACATTGGGGTGCATGTGCCCGTTAGAAACAGCGCACCTGTATCCCTTGGATAAATACCTAGTAGTGCAATTACTACTGGTAGTGGGTCGTAGGGTAGTTTTATTTTTAATTTTTTGAGGAACCTCCCTACTATTTTCCAGAGTGGCTGCACAAGTTTGCATTCCCACCAGCCATGCAAAAGAGATCCTCTTTACCCGCATCCTTGCCAACATCTGTTGTTGCCTGAGTTGTTAATGTTAGCCATTCTGACAGGTGTGAGGTGATATCTCAGTGTGGTTTTGATTTGTATTTCCTGGATGATGAGTGATGTTGAACATTTTTTCATGTGTCTGTTGACCATCTGGATATATTCTTTGGAGAAGTGTCTATTCATGTCTTTTGCCCATTTCTTCACTGGATTATTTGTTTTTTTGGGTGTTGGGTTTGATAAGTTATTTATACATTTTGGATACTAATCCTTAATCTGATATGTCATTTGCAAATATCTTCTCCCATTCCGTTGGGTGCCTTTTAGTTTTGCTGATTGTTTTGCTGACTGTGCAGAAGCTATTTATTTTGATGAGGTCCCAGTAATTCATTTTTGCTTTTGTTTCTCTTGCTCTGGAGACTTGTTGAGTAAAAAGTTGCTGTGGCTGAGGTCAGAGAGGTTTTTGCCTGCTTTCTCCTTGAGAATTTTGATGGCTTCCTGTCTTACATTTAGGTCTTTCATCCATTTTGAGTTTATTTTTGTGTATGGTGTAAGAAAGTGGTCCAGGTTCATTTTTCTGCATGTCGTTGTTCAGTTTTCCCAGCATCATTTGCTGAAGAGACTGTCTTTATTCCATCGGATATTCTTTCCTGCTTTGTCAAAGATTAGTTGACCATACACTGATGGTCCATTTCTGGGTGTCTATTCTGTTCCATTAATCTGAGTGCCTGTTTTTGTGCCAGTACCATACTGTCTTGATGATTACAACTTTGTAATACATCTTGAAGTCTGGGGTTGTGATACCTTCAGCTTTGGTTTTCTTTTTCAGGATTTCTTTGGCTATTTGGGGTCTTTTGTGGTTCCATACAGGTTTGAGGATTGTTTGTTCTAGCTCTGTGAAGAATGCTGGTGTTATTTTGATAGGGATTGCAAATGGGTATTCTTTGTACTATTTTCTTTTTATAATTGTTAAAAATTTTAAGTTGCTTCCAAATAAAATCTTTTTTATAAAGCTTATTTGTTTTGAGAGAGAGAGAGAGAGAGAGCAAGAGCACGGGAGGGGCGGAGAGAGAGAGAGGGAGAGAGAGAGAGAATACCATCAGCACAGAGCCCAAAGCAGGGCTTGAATTCACAAACCATAAGATCATGACTTAAGCCGAAGGTGGATGCTCAACTGACTGAGCCACCCAGGTGCCCCGAAATAGAAAACTTTTTAAATGAAAAGCAAAAATACTGTCTTAAGTCTGCATCTCTCTAATGACAAACGTCCTTGGTGGGTTATCTCTAGTGACCTTCATGTTGACTTTGAAGTTAGGAAGGTGGGTCCTGGGGTCTTAGCTGTGGACTCAGGCCTGGTGCCAAGGGTATGTGCATGTCTGTGGGAGGACAACAGTGTGTGTGCTATGTCATCATCAAGCAAGTGATAGGACATGATTTAAAGCAAAAATAGAAACAATTTGAGCATTCTTAGAAGTTGTACAGAGTTATATGTGTCTTTCTTCTCTTATTTCTGTTGGCATAAACCAGAGTTTTCTTAAGTGTATCCTGTGGAATGCCAGTTTCCCTAGATGCTCTTAAAAAAAGCAGAAAGTTAGGAGCACCTGGGTGACTCAACTGGTTGAGTGTCTGACTTCGGCTTAGGTTATGATCTCACTCTTCATGGGTTTGAGCCCCATATCGGGCTCTGTGCTGACAGCGCAGAGCCTGCTTTGGATTCTGTCTCATTCTCTCTCTGTGCCTCCTCTGGTGATTGATTTCAGATTGCTTAGTTTTCTCTTATTCAAGTGTGAACTCCCACCTCTTTTTTGTATGTCTATAGTATCTTTTTTTTTACAACAGATTATTTCATATATTTTATAGTTTTGAATGGCTGTGAACTTATTTTCAGAAGATCTTATCTTGTAAAGGAATCTAGCTCATGATCTTTTTTTTCCCCTTTTAAACTTCTGCTTCTACACAAGTTGTCTCTCTCTCTCTCAAAATAAATAAATAAAAGTTAAAAAAATTAAATAAGGGGGAAGTTCTATGATCAAAAGCATCTGGGAAATGGTTTTTTTTTTTTGATAGGTGAACTAAATTATTTTTTTCCTAGTGTATGTTTTAACATTAGCATTAGGATTCTGTGGAGCCACTTTGAGAAATCATGGTTCCAGCAGAAAACAGAGAAGTAGTTTGAGGAGATTTTAATAAAGAAATGATTTACAAAGTGTAGGTAGAGTTTAGAGAAATCACATGATTTATTGTGCTACCCTGGGGCTGGCCAACAGGGGGATACCACCACTGATTCTACTGGAGCAGGGGAGGAAGCAATTTGCAGCATTTGTAGAGGGAGAGCCGCAGTAGGAAGGACCTCCCGATAGGAGCTGTGGCCTCTGGATGAGCTGCAAAAGTAGCCAGTCCATTGTGACACCTTCTTTGCTTTGATCCCCTGCTGATGCTTTTCTTTGTCTAAACCCAATAGGAAACCAGAGGGTTAGGGAGCCAGTTAACTGTGTGGACAGTCAGCCTGTTGAGGCACAGAAAAGTGTGGAGTGTATAGAGCTGGAGGGGCAAGCAGATGATATCCACCATATAAATAATTAAGAACTGATTATGTTGGAAGAGTAAACCAGCTTTTAAAAAAAATGTCTATTTAGTTTTGAGAGAGAGAGAGAGACAGAATGTGAGTGAGGTAGGGACAGAGAGAGAGGGAGACACAGAATCGGAAGCAGGCTCCAGGCTCTGAGCCATCACCCCAGAGCCTGACGCGGGGCTCAAACTCATGAACTGTGAGATCATGACCTAAGGCAAAGTCCAACGCTTAACTGACTGAGCCACTCAGGTGCCCCAAGCAACTTTTTTTCCTAATAACTTTTAAACTGTCACTGGAAGAGAGTATATTTTCCTCAATGTTTCTTTTTTCTTTTTCTATATTCATTTTTATTTGAGAGAGAGAGAGAGAGAGAGAGAGAATGTGTGTGTGTGTGTGTGTGTGTGTGTGCGCGCGCACGCACCCAAGGGGGGAGGGGGCATAGGGAGAGAGAGAATCTCAAGCAGGCTCCACATCTAGCACAGAGCCTGACCTGGGGCTTGATCACATGACCCTGGGATCATGACCTGAGCAGAAATTAAGAGTTGGACACTCACCTGATTGAGCCACCCAGGTGGTGTTCCTTTTTCTTTTCATACTTTGGAGAACAGAGAATGAGAAAAGACCTAGCTTCCACAACCTGATTATTGTGGTACAAACTTGGGGTACCACTGCCTCTCAGTAATAGGAAATAGAGGGTTTTTATTGTTATTAAATCAGAGCAAATTTCAGCCCCAAGCATTTTTACTACTTGTAATTGCCACATGTTCAAAAAGCACAGGAAAGCTAAAACAGTAAGGGACCTTAAATTTGAATGGTAGTAACGAGAGCATTGGTTACCTCCCAAATTCATTCTTTCCTTATTCCATATGACATTATAGACAGCTATCTGATGAATAGAAGTGATTGCCACTTCTGGACTGTAGCTTTTTTGAAGAATAGCAATTCTTCCTCTATTCTCTTTTCTACTCACTGAATGCAGATGAAACAAGACCACAGGGAAGCCGCAGAAGGGAAGGAACTTGATTCCTGAATCAGTGCATAGAGAAAAGCTGCCCGCTGACCTGAACACCTGTTTTGAACAATTATATAAACAAGAAATAAACTTCTGTTGTATTCAGTCCACTATGTGTTTGCATCTGATTCAGTAGTTTACTTAGCCTACCCAAACTAACACAGATGCCATTTTATATTTTAATCTCAACCACTGTAATTTTAAAAATATATTTAAAGCCCCTATGTGGTAATCAGGGTAAGTACCTATTTTATAGGTAAAGTGGTAGAGCACAGGGAGAGTCATTAATTCTTTCAACAAATACTTATTGACCACTAGGAAAATTTGTTGCAAACTACTTATGAAATCATTATTCTGGGAAGGCATTCATTCATTCATTCATTCATTTATTCATTTTATAAATATTTACTTAGGATTTTCAATGTGTCCTCCAGGGACTCACAGTATAGTATAAAAGACAGATACTGAGGCACCTGGGTGGCTTAGTTGGCTAAACGTCCAACTTGGGCTTGGGTCATGATCTCGCGGTTCATGGGTTCAAGTCCTGTGTCTGTGCTGATAACTCTGAGCCTGGAGCCTGCTTCTGATTCTGTGTCTCCCTCTCTCTGCCCCTCCCCTGCTCACACTCTGTCTCTCTCTCTTTCTCAAAAATAAATAAACATTAAAAAAATTAAAAGTTACTAAATTTTGTTTTTATTATTCATTTATTTAATGTTTTATTTATTTTTGAGGGAGAGAGAGAGGTTGACTTTTGTTTTTATTTTTTTTAACCTTTATTAATTTTTATGAGAGAGAGACAGAGCATGACTGGAGGAGGGGCAGAGAAGAGAGAGGGAGACACAGAATCTGAAGCAGGCTCCAAGCTCTGAGCTGTCAGCACAGAGCCTGATGCAGGGCTTGAACTCAAGAACCATGAGATTGTGACCTGAGCCAAAGTCAGATGCTTAACCAGCTTAGCCACCCAGGTGCCCCAACAGATACTAAGTTTTAAAGGTTTATGACATAAATTGCTACAATGTTTAGCACTCATAAGAATATCATCGTATTATGAAGGCATATAATAGGCGAATTTGACCTAGTCAGTTAAGTAAGAGAAGACATTCCTGCAGAAGTGATGGGTAAACTAAGATATGAAAGAAGTTTATGTATTTAGGCTGGTGAGAAAGAGGAAGGAATTTCCCTAATGGGAAGAACAAGACATATAAAGGCGCTGAGTTGGACAGAAGGAGGCCTCGTGAATATGGGGACAGGACTTGGGCCACTGTGACTGGAGCTGAGATAGTGAGGGGCAGCAGTGGTTTAGGACTGAAATGTGAGGAGGTCTACATTTAAATTCACTGTCAAGGAGGCTAAGGCTCTAGGGAAGGCAGAAAAAGTGGGCCCAGAAGTGTTAGTCAACTCAGGCCGCCATAACAAAATGCCACAGACTTGGTAGTTTAAATGACAGACGTTTACTTCTCACAGTCCTGGAGGCTGGGGAGTCCAAGATCAAGGTGCCAGTGGATTCGATTCCTGGTGAGGGCCTCTTCCTGACTTGCAGATGGCCACTTTCTTGCTATATGTGCACATGGCAGAGACAGGCAGCTCTGGTGTCTTCCTCTTCTCGTAAGGCACAAATCCCATTATGGGAGCTCATCTCTGGCCATCCGCACTAGACGGTCTCCCGGCCCACCCATGCGAGCTCCAGCATTTGTCCAGCTCTCAGCTCCCAGTGACTGTTCTTTTCCCAGTCATTGCTCCTCCATTGGTGTTTCAGTCTAGCCTCAGGAAGTCTCATCCTGAGCATGAAGAACTTGTTATGTGGCCCGGAACTCGAGGGATCCTATTTAAGTTTCTCAGCTTCTCTATTCAGCCATTCTTTCTCTGAGACCCTGCCACGTGGGTTTCAGGAGACTCAGTGACTTTGAATTCTACCATCTCTTTTCTCAGTTTGTCAAAACTTCTCTGGGCATTTACCACTGATCACATGTATTAACATTTTTTGGTACCAATTTTCTCAAATGTAATATGGTTGTTGAATTAGATTGGATAATCACTAAAGTTCTTTACAGAAATTCAGTGATTGCGTCTGGAATGATCAGTTTTGAGGTTTCATGACAAATATTCAAAGACCAGATTTACATCTTAAGTCTAGAAATTCTATTTTTGAAATTTTACACAGCTAACCAACACAGATGGGGAAGAATAGGCAGTTCTGAGTAATGAAATATTCTGGTTAATAGCTTATTATCAAACATGCCACACACAAATGGAAAATCTCAAGTCTTCAAAATTTATAACATATTCACAATGCTATATTGAACACATTTTTTCTTAGGTGACTCAGAAGGTGTTTCTGGATTGTAGTTCCTCACATGAACCATTATGAACATGAATTATCATTGTACTTTGAATTTATAGAGGTAGCAGGTGGTAGAAATTTCCAGTTGCCAGAATCTTGGTTAAGCTGCTTTTTATGTTCCCTATTTTCAATAGTTTAAAGATGCCCATCAATCTTGAAGAATAACTACTGGTGAAAATCAACCTCTTGTAGGGTCTTCATCTAAACTATCAATTATCACTTTCTTTTTAAAACTTAAGGTGTGAGTCTCAGAGGAAAAGACTATCTTTTCTCTTTATTTCTTTATTTTCTACTATGCCATCAAATGTTTAAAGCTCATTTATGATTCTCAAGCTGTCAAATTCAGGAGGCCCCAATACAACATGAAAAGCAAAATTATTGTTTTAAAAAATGCTTCTGAGGGGCCCCTGGGTGGCTCAGTCTGTTGTGCGTCCTACTTTGGCTCAGGTCATGATCTCACAGTTCGCGGTTTGAGCCTCTGGTCAGGCTCTGTGCTGACAGCTCAGAGCCTGGAGCCTGCTTTGGATTCCTTGTCTCCCTCTCTCTCTGCCCCTCCCCCACTCACAGTCTGTCTCTCAAAAAATGAATAAACATTTAAAAAAAATTTTTTTAAATGCTTCTGAGAGGGGCTCCTGGGTGGCTTAGACGGTTAACCATCCAACTTTAGCTTAGGTCATGATCTCATGGTTCATGGGTTCGAGCCCTGTGTGAAACTCTGTGCTGACAGTTCAGAGCCTGAAGCCTGCTTCAGATTCTGTGCCTCCCTCTCTCTCTGCCCCTCCCCCGCTCGTGCTGTCTCTGTCTCTCTCTCTCTCAAAAATAAATAATAAACATGAAAAAAATTAAAAAATGGCTTCTGAGAATAGAAGAAACATAGTTTTCCAAGGGAGTATTTTCTCATTATAACTTCTTGGAGCTATTCTCTGTGTATAGATTAAATACTGATTGTTTAGAAAATGTAAGCAAAGCTTCCTGGGAGGAGTTTATCCAAAAAGGGCAGATACTTTAACTCATTTTGTAGTTTTCTGGGGTGAGGAAAATTCTATCAAAATGTTTCTTAAGAATCTGAGAAAATTCCTTGAATCAGTGGGTTCCATTCAGAATCTGGCATGAGTCAATGACAGGGACAGAGGCATTTCACTTTGGCGTCTGAGTAATTTTAGCAGAATGCCATCCATATTTGAAGATTGCAGCTCATCTATTGGTTGCTACTGTCTAATATCAACACAGCAGCCAGAATGACAGTAATAAAATGTAAGCAAGATTGTCCTGTTCCTCTGCCCAGAACACTTGCTTTCCCTCTCATTCAGAGTAAAAGCCAAAGTATACAGTGACCTGCCCTCTCATTCTGTTCTTTCCATTCACTGCTTTATGGCCACTCATTTTGTTGCTAGTAGTCTCTTGAACCCTGCAGGCCAGCTATCTGTTTCCCTTTGGTTCCTCTTTCTGGAGCACTCTTACCAATTTGCACCAACTTCAGGTCTTTACTCTGTGTTACCTTTTCAGTAATCCCTTATCTGATTGCCCTATTTAAAAGTAGACTTTTCATTTAAAAATTTTTAATGGAGATCTTTTCTGAGATAAGTATATATTCACATGCGATTGTATGAAGTAAAGCAATGAGATCCCATAGACCTTTCCTTCCCAGTTTTTCCCAAAAGTAACATTTTGCATAACTATAATATACAACCAGCACAACGTCAATATTGACATTGATACAATCTTACTGATCTTGTTTGCCTTTTCCATTTCAATTTTTGAAGTATAATTTATTTCTTCTGTGGCATTTCTTTTTTTTTTTTTTTTAATGTTTTCTTTTTTATTTTTGAGACAGAGAGACAGAGCATGAGCAGGGGAGGGTCAGAGAGAGAGGGAGACACAGAAGCAGAAGCAGGCTCCAGGCTCTGAGCTGTCAGCACAGAGCCCTATACAGGGCTCAGACTCACAGACCATGAGATCATGACCTGAGCTGAAGTCAGATTCTTAACTGACTGAGCCACCCAGGCGCCCCGTAATTGGCTTTATTTTTAACTTAAGGTTTTGGTGGAATTCACCAGCGAAACCATCTGGATCTGCAGTTTTCTTTGAGGGAATGTTTTTAATTACTTTAATAGAAAGATAGCTATTCAGGTTATCTATTTCTTCTTGAGTGGGCATTGGTAGTTTGTTTTTTTTTTCAAGGAAATTTCATTTCATCTGAGTTGTCAAATTTATAGGCATAAAGTGGTTCATAATACTCCTTTATAATTCTTTTGATATCTGTAGAATCTGTGGTGATGTCACTTCTCTTTTTATTTTTTTTTATTTATAACGTATTTATTTATAACGTATTTATTTATAACGTTATAACGTATTTATACGTTATAACGTATTTATTTATAAACGTATAAATAAATACGTTTATTTATTTTTGAGGCAGAGAGAGACAGAGCATGAACAGGGGAGGGTTACAGAGAGAGGAAGACACAGAAGCAGAAGCAGGCTCCAGGCTCTGAGCTGTCAGCACAGAGCCCGACGCGGGGCTCGAACTCACGAACTGTGAGATCATGACCTGAGCTGAAGTCGGATGCTCAACCGACTGGACCACCCAGGCGCCCCATCTTCTATGGCATTTCTTACCATCCAATATGTTTTCTATTTTACTTATTCTGTTTATTGTCTTATTCTACTTCACTAGAACGAATGCTCCAGGAGGGTGTAATGTTTGTCTGTTTCGTTCACACTGCTATTTCAGAACAGGGTGTGTACTTACACGTTTTTGTTGGCTTAATAAATGAATAGTGGAGTCTCTCATACTGGACTCTGCATAAGGGATGGATCCAATGCAGAACACACCTGGAACTGTCTTTGATTAAATGCAGTGACACCATATTTAAATAGGAATAAGCGAGAGGAGTGCTATTGGCAGCAGCAGAATGTAACATCTATAGTCCAGAAAGAGCCAAAGAAGCCTTTGCTTTTCTGCCCTAGAAGTTTAGCTAAGCTGGTGGCACATCTGGAAGTCCATTGTTATATTTATTAATTAGCATTAGAGCCTAGAGATACTAAACAAATCAGATCTAAATGGTTAAGATGATCTATCATTAGAAGAATGAACTAATGACACTGCTCAGTCAGGGCTGTCCGTATTTTATTTTTTTTTAATTAAAAAAAATTTTTTTTAACGTTTACTTATTTTTGAGACAGGGAGAGACAGAGCATGAACGGGGGAGGGTCAGAGAGAGAGGGAGACACAGAATCTGAAACAGGCTCCAGGCTCTGAGCTGTCAGCACAGAGCCCGACGCGGGGCTCGAACTCACGGACTGCAAGATCATGACCTGAGCCGAAGTCGGACGCCCAACCGACTGAGCCACCCAGGCGCCCCTGTCCTTATTTTAAATTCCTAGGTCTTCCAGTTGTCCACTGGTGTCCATCCAGGATCTGACCGTCAATTCTTTCTTTTTTTAATGTTTATTTATTTTTGAGAGAGAGTGTGTGTGTCCACACACAAGTTGGGGAGGGGCAGAGAGAGGGAGACAGGATCTGAAGCAAGCTCTGAACTGACAGCACAGAACCCTGATGAGTGATTCAAATTCAGGAACTGTGAGATCATTACCTGAGCCAGAGTCAGATGCTTAACCAACTGAGCCACCCAGGTGCCCCCTGACCATCAATTCTTAGAGAATATTGGTGAAAAGGATACTGATGAAACCACTTTTCCCAAAGACCTATTTGGATTAAAACAGTGCAGAGAGCAATGTTTGACTTTACCTTTCAGAATGTTAAGGAATCAAATAGAAAAACAGATGCTCTAGATCAAATTTTGACCATAAGATAAAATTTGTTGGTAATGGACAAGTAATGAGAAACTTGAGGAAGACAGGTACCATACAACGTGTTTGGAGCATAGTTTAACTGTATTTGTCAATTAATGTATGTATTCTTTGAGTCAGCTTTTACATTTGTAGGAATTTAACAGATATTACTTGCACATTTGCTATAACAGAGATGTTGGCCTTAAGTTTCTTTCTTGATAAATGTAAATATAGGATTGATTTGTCACTGACAAATAGTTAAGAAGAAATGTTTATGTCAATTTTTTCTTATATCAATGACTCCAGAATTCTGTAATCTGTCAGAAGCTTTGCTTAGAAAGTTCTAATATATCCTAGGCCTACAAAGGTTAAAATCATAATTAATCAAAATGACATTTTCTTATGACATCTGAATTATTAAGGATGATATTTGTTTGCTTTATCTATAATAGAAGAACTGAATATAATTCCCTGAGACTTTCAAAATGTATACGTATAAAAGAGAGAATATAAAATTATTTATGTGCTATGTATTTATATGAAATACATATATATGAGATTTAGGATATTTATTGCAGCACGTTTGTAGGAAAGTAATATAAATAGGGGCACCTTGGTGGCTTTGTTGCTTAAGCATCCAATTCTTGATCTCAGCTCAGGTCTTTCTTTCTTTCTTTCTTTCTTTCTTAAGTTTATTTATTTATTTTGAGAGAGAGAGAGAGAGAGAGATAGCAAGAGCGTGAGCTGGGGAGGTTTAGAGGGAGTGAGAGAGAGGATCCCAAATAGGCTCTGTGCCATTAGTACAGAGCCCAGCATGGGGCTCGAACTCTTGAACTGTGAGATCAGGACCTGAGCTGAAATCAAAAGTCAGATGCTTAACCAACTGAGCCACCCAGGCACCCTTGCCCTCGGGTCTTGATCTCAGGGTCGTAAGTTCAAACCCTGTGTTGGGCTTTGCACTGGGTGTGAAACTTACTTCAAATACATAAGTAAATAAAAATAATAAATAAATATCTCACATGAACATCAATATGGGGCTGGTAAAAAAAATTAGGATTCATCCATACAATGGAGAAGTATACAAATTATACATCTGTGAACAAAAAAACCGAGATGTTATTTGTGCTGAAATGAAACAATTTCCAAGGTATGTTGCTAAGTAAAAAGCAACTTGTATTACAGTGTATATGATCTGATCTAATTTGGGTTAAAATGTGATATACACTCATGTACGCAAATATAAATGTGCTTGAAAATGCATAGAGTATTTCCAAAGGATACACAAAACACATAATAATGTTTGCCTTTGGAAGAAGAGGGGGTGACTTACTTCTTATTTTAATATTCTTTAGTATATGATGTGTCTCTCTCTCTCTTTTTTAATTTAGAAGAAAAAAAAAAGATACAGTTTCACTTTGGCTAAGGATAGCCAGAGAGGAAGAATTCCATAGGAACCTTGGCGTGTAGGAATACAGATTTGGAAAAGTTCATAAAATAGGTGAGCATGATTCTGTGACATGAGTCTCTTCAAGGAAAATGTGGTTTAAACAGGATAGGACTCTTTACACAACATGTAAAGTCATAACATGTGACTTTTGAGTCACAAATGATCCAGTTAAAAAAAGAAGGAAAAGGGGAAGGTAGTATTTCTAGAAAGCGCTCTGATAAATTCAGATTTTAAAGGGGTAAGAATAAAAAAGGAAAAGAAGGGCATATGCCAAGAGAAATGGTTAGGGAGTGGCACAGAAGTGCATAAATGGTGTAAGGAAGATTTGTACTTGCTGAGTCAGGAGATAACAAATAGCTACTACGGATTCGCCACATTGGCCAAACTTTGCATGGATCATGTCACTTGGTCTTTATGAAAACCCCATGAATTATTATCATAATTATGATTTGGTACTTAATTGTGAATACTATCACAATTATTATCATCTCATTTAATGACAGTAAAGTACAATACAGAGACCCCAAGATAATGCAACCTAGAAAGAAAAGACTGGCCATGCTCTTATTTTTTCTGTTATTCTTCCTTTTGTCGCCAAAAATATGCCAACAGATAGGAGCCATGGCCCTATTCTAGCCAAGAAAAATATAATGGAGTTAAAGGAAAGGTTCTATATTACAATTTTCTTAGATCACAAAGTATAAGATATTTTTGTTGTTGTCACTGAACTCCATGAGAGCAACACACAATAGCTCTTGTGGTCTTGGGCTGTGTTAGCTGTAACAGTGTACAAATTATGAGGAAGATGGTAGACTTACTGAATTTAGCAACTGGCTACCACATCGGAGCACTATTTAGAAACACCAAACTTTTAAAAATTAAAAGATGACCTAACAATAAATAAAAATCTGGAAAGAAAGTATGCTAGACATTTCCCCATTGCAACTACTGATGCAAGTTTTTTTTCATGTTATTTCCAAGTAATATTTCATAGCGGATACATTTTACCGCAATCCATGTGTATAAATTATTTTGAATTTTTCCCCCATGTACCATACATAATCATCTTAATTATCATTTTTAGAGGCTGAATAATTTTCTGTCATGTTGATACACCATAACTTACTAAGCCAAATTGTTGGGTACTTAACCTGCTTGTGTTTTCTTTCCTTTATAGGAAAATGTCATTTTGATCAATTGAGATTCTAACTATTCCATGTAGGATGTATTATGGCTGTCTAAACATAGCTCCTGGCTGGTTATAGAATTTTTCAGAGCCAAAGGAATAAAAAAGGAATGATAGAACATTTCTATATTTCTTTTTCATTAGTCAATGATTTTTCTGTCAGTGACTTATACCATGCCTAGGCAAAGAAACCTGAGGTCAATGACAACCATCCCAAAGGTTGGGATATATGAAGGCTAAACCACAGCAATTGTCTTCAGCAAGACAGACAAATACATGTTTCTTTGGGTAAGAGTAACTGCTGCAGTAATGCACGAACTCAATGCTGTGGTGATGAGCTACTGGGATGTATTAGTCTGGTCTGTGAAAAATCAGTAAGTATCAAGAACTGAAAATTATTTCATTCCTTTTTTTTTATGTTTACTTATTTATTTTGAGATAGAGAGAGAGCAGGGAAGGTGTCGTAGACTCTAAGTCTGAAGTTCTCTTTTGGCCAGCAAAAGAGCATACGCAGGATTGAAGCGAGAGATGGCTAATGTCAGAGAAAAGACACTAGCCCCGAATAAGTGTCCTTGTTCCGTTTTCATTAGGATCAGAAGGCTTACAAACATAGTGATGGACGTGCACAAAGGGACAATGAATCTGTGAACATTAACTTATGGACGTGAGAGAAAAGGGGGGTTTTGAAGATATACAGTGTTTGGGGTTTGGGTCAATATAAAACAAAATCCTGGCGCTGGGCAGATGAGTAGATGGTTGTTAATGGCAGACAGGAGGCGTTGTGTCTGTTTATCTTAGCTAGCCTAGGGGATAAGAAAGATAGGGGAAATAACCTTAGGGTTAACAAGGCACCTTTTCTTTTGTTAACCATCTTCACTCTGGGCTGCTTTGCCTGCCACGCAGGGGTCCATAGTTCAACTCACCAATTTACCTAACTTGGCCCTATCCTCCTGTGAAAGCAGCCTTTCTGCCATAGTACTAAATTGGGGGTGCTTCCACCCTGAATATCTAATCTTGTTTATTTCATATACCTAGGTATTGGGCAACTTTGTGCCCGTTCCTATTCCAGACCTTTGCCCCTCCCTCTCTATTCTGGGGGCTCTGCACTCCTTTCTATTTTGGGGTGCATTTGCACCCCCTATTCTTGGGGTGCCAATTTGGTTCACCCAAACTTGGGTGTGAGCATTCTACAGCTTTGTATTTCCTTATGCCTTGTTAACCCTTTGGTGTAAGACTGGGGGATTCCTAAGCTTATTCCCCACAGGAAGGGGCAAAGAGAGGGAGAGAGAGAGAATCCCAAGCAGCTCTGCATTGTAAACTCAGAGCCCCATACAGGGATTGAACCCACGAAGAGTGAGACCATGACCTGAGCCAAAACCAAGAGTTGGCTGCTTAACCGACTGAGCCACCCAAGTGCCCCAATTATTTCACTCCTTGAGAAGATTTGACTTGACCGTGGTGTTTCCAAAAGCCATACTCTCTAATGTCCCCCTGGTGAGCTGTCATTCCTTTCTTAAGAGTCAGCTTAACTGTCACCATCCTTGTGAAGCTTTCCTTCCTCCTTCCGAGCACAGAACCCTGTAATTCACCTCTTTTACTACCTTTACCCTGACATTCACAACTCCAGTTTTCAGAATAAGCTATGAGTGTCTTGGGGCTGGGAGTTGGTCTTGCTCATTATTCTAGCCCCACTGTCTACCATAGTATCTGGCATGTAGCAATGATTTACAAAGAGTGTAACGACTGCTTGTTGAATGTGTTACAGAGTGAACAATAGGAATATATTATTTCTGTTTGGCTTTGTCCAGCAATGTAAATACCAAGGAGGGTTCCAGTTCTTAGTTTACAAAGTGTGTGCACACGTGAACGCGTGTGCATGTGCTCATGCGCGCGCGCGTGCGCGCTCGCGCACACACACACACACACACACACACACACACACACAGTTGCTGCAAGGGAGAGTTGGAAAGAGATTATCTGACCTACACCATCCTTTATAGAAAGGGCAGATGAGGAATGGGGGAGCCAGAATTAGGCAAAGGTGAGCCATCCTATGATATGATACACCTTCTTTCATAAAGGTCACACTAACACCTACAACAAATGCAGTCATTCGAGGGTTACAGAGCACCCCTTCTAGAGCACATATACATATGGGGTTATCTTCATTCTTTAAACTGGAGATTCACTTCCCACAGTCTCTATACCTATCTTAAAGCTGAAAAGCACATTTATTCATCTTACTACTCACAGAGCCAAACTGTTTGAAATTGTTTATCTTTAGAAAGTAATAAGTGATGTAAGGGAAAAGATCACCAGGGTCTGTGTATTAACAGGAAGGAAGTTCCAGACATGCAGGGAAATTCCTAGCCTTAATGCCAGCTTTTTTGTTTTTTTGGTTTTTTTTTTTTACTCTTTTATTCACTTTTCATTTGAATTTCTAAATCTATCATCATGTCTAGACACCTATTATTATACTGAGAAATATGCTTGCCCCATTCTGCCTTTCCTGTTTTGTTTCAGAGTCTAATTCCTTTTTTCTAACTTTATTTATTTATTTTGAGAGAGAGAGAACTCGTGCACATGGAGGAGGGGCAGAGAGAGAGAGAGAGAGAGAGAGAGAGAGAGAGAAAGAGAATCATAAGGAGGCTCCATGCTGATGCAGGGTTCAATCCCACAAACCATGAGATCATTACCTGAGCTGAAATCAAGAGTGGGATGCTTAACCTGGGCCACACAGGCACCCTTCCTTTTTCTTGGATCAGCAGTTTTAGGCAGCCACCCTTCTTTCTCAAGTGCACATTTGAATTTGTACTTTACCATTGTATGACCAAACTCCCAGTCCTTGACATGTTAGGACATGTTTGCTCCTCTGTTCTTAAACACAAATTGCTGTTTGACCCTCTCTGATTTTCCTCAAACCTTGTGAGACTCAGGTATTAGTAGGTAGCTAGGCTTTGACACTGGAGGTGTCTAAACTTGTGATTAGAGCATTAGGTATTTCCCGGGGGTATCTATTCTGTGTAACATACATCCTAAAATGTAATGCCTTAAAACATCAATTTATTTTCTCCATGGTTCTGAGAGTTGTCTTTGCTCAGCTGGGCTGTTCTGTCTAGGGGATCTCTCATGCTGTTGTGACAGATAGTGGCTGGGACCGGAGTCACTCGAAGGCTTGACTGGGCTGGATATTCACTCAGTGTCTGGTACCTCATTGCTTCTCCACACACCTCTTTTTCAGAAGAGTAGCCTGGACTTTTTACATGTTGGCTCAATGTTCTAAGAGGAATGTGCCAAGAGCATGTGTGCTATTGTAGAAACTCTAAAGCCTTTAATAACCAATCCATGGATGTCCTCGAACTTTGTTTCCACTGTGTTCTCTTAGTCAAGGCAAATCATTAAAGCCAGCCCAGTTTCAGGGACACCTGGGTGGCACAGTTGGTTAAACATCTGGCTTCAGCTCAGGTCATAACCTCATGGTTTTTAGGTTTGAGCCCCACATTGGGCTCTGTTGTCAGCACAGAGCCTGCTTTGGATCTTTTGTCTCCCTCTCTCTCTGCCCCTCTCCTGCTTGCACTCTCCTTCTCTCTCAAAAAATAAACATTAAAAAAAAAATCCAGCCCAGATTTAGAGGGAAGGGAATTAGACTGCAATTTTGACTTGAGGAACAATATGCATGTATAAGTGGGGAAGGAGTTGATAGTGCCGTCTTTGACTTTCTTCCACTGTCTGCCCTCTTGCCACACTTCATATCCTTCCTACATGCAAATTACATTCATCCTTTCCAAAGGTCCCCAAAGCCTGCTTTTATTTTCAGCAGTGGGTCCGATTCCAGGTACAGGTACAATTCTTTGGATACCACAACTTGAGTATAGTTTCTGTTACAGTGAATATCTTGAGCTAAAGAAACACGTGTACCTGCCCTCTGCACACCCAAGACACTGGTGATACAGGGATAGGATAACAGCAATTAGTATTCCTGTACAAAAGGGGGTGGATTGGGTCGCCTGAGTGGCTCAATCAATTGAGCATCCGACTCTTGGTTTAGGCTCAGGTCATGATCCCAGGGTCGTGGGTTTGAGCCTTGCATCAGGCTCCTCGCTGAGCTTAAGATCGCCTGCTTAAGATCTCTCTCTCTCTCTCTCTCTCTCTCTGTCTCTCTCTCTCTGCCCTTTTCCCACATTCATGGTACTCTCTCTCTAAAACAAACAAACAAAGATACAAAGGGATGGGTTGACATGTAGTAGTCACTGGTCTAATTCTGAAATCCAACTGAAGCACATGTCACCTGTTTGTTCCTTTACATGGGCCCAATCCTGCTTCCTGGCATGTTTCACCATAGTTCTTGGCTCTGAATTAAGTCGTCCTTCCTTTTATACCAGAAATGGCTCATGTTTGCAACTGAGTAGTTTCCTTAGCCTGATCCTCATAGAAATTTGGGGGTCAAAACACTTTTTTTTTTAATTTATATGTAGTATAAATGGAATTATATGGCATACAGATTCTGTGACTTCTTTCTTTTACTATTCCACCGCCAATGTATGAGAGTTCATGCCCCATATCCTTATATATGGTTTAAACTTCATAAAGTCCTTTATATGGTTAAAATTTTATAATTTTTTAAATGTTTTATTTATTTTTGAGAGAGAGAGAGAGAGACAGAGTATGAGCAGGGGAGAGGCACAGAGAGAGAGAGAGAGGCACAGAATCTGCAAAGCAGACTCCAGGCTCTGAGCTGTCAGCACAGAGCTCAACATAGGGCTGAAACTCATGAACCGCCTGATCATGGCCTGAGCTAAAGTCAGACGCTTAACTGACTGAGCCACCCAGGTGCCCCATATATGGTTAAACTTTTAAAATGTTGCTAATCTTCAGTCAGAGAAAGACAACTATCATATGACTTCACTCATATGAGGAATTTAAGATAAAAAACAGATGAACATAAGGGAAGGGAAGCAAAAATAATATAAAAACAGGGAGGGGGACGAAACATAAGAGACTCTTAAATATAGAGAACAAACAGAGGGTTACTGGAGGGGTTGTGGGAGGGGGAATGGGCTAAATGGGTAAGGGGCATTAAGGAACCTACTCCTGAAATCATTGTTGCACCATATGCTAAGTTGGATGTAAATTTTTAATTAATTAGTTAATTAATTAAAATAAATAAAATGTTGCTAATCTAAGGGTACAATATGATATTTCACTGTGGGTTTAATTTGTATTTTTCTGATTATCACAAATAGTAATGAATTTGAATTATGTTTCTGGGTGTCTCATATTTCTTGTTATGTGAAATGCCTATTTATGTCCTTTGCTTACTTTCCTTTATTGGATGGATTCCAGTAGATCTGTAGGGGTTCTTTATATATTCTGGGTTATAATCCTTTCTAAGCGATATGTATTGAAAAGAGCTATTTCTAGCTTGTGGCTTATGTTTTTGCTTTCTTTACCATGTTGTTTGAAGAGAAGTTATTAATTTTAAAGTATTCAAATTTATCAGTTCCTTCTTTTAGGCTTGTGCTTGTGCCTTCTTTTTAAAGAAATTCTTCTTTGAGATCATATATATATTCTTTATTTTTTCAAAAGGTTTATAATTTTGGCTTTTATATTGAAGCCATTAATCTATAAATATGGTGTGAGTTAAGGATTAATTTTCATTTATTTAATATGGAGAACCTATTTTACCAGCCTCATGTATTGTATGTCCCATCAGTGCTATGCGCAATGTCAGCTCTGCCTTAAACCAGGTTTCTATATATTCATGGTCTCTTTCTGTGCTCTCTATTCTGTTAGCTATCTGTGACCAATATTACATTGGTTTCTGAGATCAATATTGTATTGTACTACTTTAATTACTATATCTTTAACTTTTTAATGTTAATTTTATTTTTGAGAGATAGCTTGAGTGGGGGAGGGACAGAGAGAGAGAAGGAAACACAGAGTCTGAAGCAGGCTCCAGGCTCTGAGCTGTCAACACAGAGCCAGACACAAGGCCCAAACTCACGAACCATGAGATCATGACCTGAGCCGAAGTCAGACGCTTAACTGAGCCACCCAGGCGCCCCTATTTACTATATCTTTAAATAAGTCCTGACATCTGCGATGGCAAGTTTCCCAGCCTGGTTATTCAGACTGCCCTGGATCTTCTCAACCTTTTTTTTTTTTTAAAGTAGGCTCCATGCCCAATAAGGGGCTTGAACTCAAGATCCCGAGATCAAGAATCAGATGCTCTAGTGGCTGAGCCAACCAGGCACCCCAACCCTTTATGATTTCATACAAATTTTAAAATCAGCTTGTCAGGTTCCATAAAAATGAAACAAAACAAAACAATCCCTCATTCATACTTTGATTGGAATGACAGACTTTACTACATTTTTGCTGTCACTCGCATGTCTTCATTTCCTTCCTCGCCCAGCTTGGATTCCATGTGTAATCCCTTCCTTAAAAATCCCCTTACTCCCTTGTCTCTGTCTCCCATCTTTGTACTTAGATCATATAATTGCTTACTCTGTGTCTGTAGCCAATCATCTAAAATTGCTGGAGAAAAACAAATAACTATACTAGTGGTTTCATTTAAAATTCATGGCTATGAATCTCAAATAGGCACTCAACACTGTCTAACATTCTACTACACTTACCATTCTCCAACTTTCCCACTGTTCTCAAAAACTCCTGTTCTTTTCCCTCCTTTTTTCACTCTCTGCTGAAATCTTACCTCATACTTCATTGAGACAGAGCAATGAGCAGAAACTCCCTTATTGTCTTGTCTCCAAATCTACCTACCACATCAGTCTCAGTGTATGCTTTCCCTGTTGTTACTAAGAATGAAGCTCACTGTTCCCACCCAAGGTTGATTCCTTCACTTGTGTTCTGGATCTCATCCCCACTCATCTTTTCAAGATGTCTTCCTTTTGCATTCTCTCTCTCTTCTACATCATCGATTTTTCACTTTCCACTGACTAATTTCCATCAGCACAAAAACAGGCATTATCTCACAAACTAACAAATAAGCAAAACCACTTAGGAAATCTCCTTTCAGTGACTATGCCAGTAGGGCAGTATGATGTAGTAGTTGTTGATGTAAATTCTGGTGCCAGACTCCTGGGGTTCAAATTTCATCTCTGCCACTTACTAGTATTGTGTTTCTGGGCAAGCTATCCTGTCTAGTACAGTAGCCATTAGCTACATGTAGCTATTTACATTTAAGTTTATATTAATTACTATTCAATACAATTAAAAATTTTGTTACTCAGTGGGACTAATCCCATTTCAACTATGGCTAATGGCTACCATATTGGATGGTGCAGTATAGAACTCTTCCACCATTGCAGAAAGTTCTGTTGCACACCAGTGGTCGGGATTAGCCACACTCTTTTTTTAAAAAAATTTATTTCTACAATATTTATTATTTATTAATTTTTCCAGCTTTATTGAGATGTAACTGACATATAGCATTGTGTAAGTTTAAGGTGTACGATGTACTGATTCAATACTCTTGCATATTGCAAAATGATTACCACCAAGGCATTTGCTAATACCTCCATCACATCACGTAATCACCTCTTTTTTTTTTCTTTTTGTGGTGAGAACATTTAAGATCCCTTTTGTAGTTATATTCTGTCATATCTCCATTAAAATTTTTATCATAACCTCTTTCCTTTCTGATATATTTTGTGTTCACTTATTTATTTTTTGCCTATCTGTTCTTATCAGAATGTAAGCTCTGTGAGAGAAGGTCTGCTTCACCATCTGATTCTCAGTGCCTAGAACCGTGCCTGACAGTGCTGAGTTCCACAAATATTTATTCAGTGATGGCTGACAAGATATTAAAAACTTTAAGTTGGGAAGAAAAATGTTTACCTAGACACAGTGTACTCATTTTTACATAGTTAGTGGATGTTAGTTATGGTGTATTGATAGTGAGGGATGTGGCATTTACTGATATTTAGAAATTGGTGGACTTCAGGATAAAGCATTTGTCCTGAGACTGGGAGATGGGTAGCCTGGGTCCTGATCTTTACGCTAATCAGCTGTGGAATACTATGAGCCAGCCTAAGATCTGATTAGAATATTTGAAAGCTTAAAAATTAGAGAACACATGTGAACCATTGTTGAGGAATTACAGGCTTTATTTGTGGGTTGTTATGGAAGTGGGCTGCATTCTCAAGAATGTTCATTGTGATATTGCCTATGACAGTAAACAATAGAAAAGAACACACATTACCCACAGTCTTTTTTAAAAAGATAATTCATTTTTACATTTATTAATTTTTCCAGGTTTATTGAGATGTAATTGACATATAACATTCTATAAATTTAAGGTATACAATGTGTTGATTCAATACACTTACATATTGCAAAATGATTACCACCATGGCATTAGCTAATAATACCTCCATCAAAAACACATTCTCAAGAATGTTCATTGTAATTAATATTGCCTATGACAGTAAACAATTGACAACAACTTAAATGTTCATCAGTATGAGAATTGGCAAATACATCATGGTATAGTCATATAATGGAACATTGTGGAACAGTAAAATGACTAAACTAAATCTTGATTTGTCAGTGTAAATAGATCTCAAAATCTAATAATGAGTTGAAAAGAGCAATTTGTAGATGAATAAATATGGCATAAACATTTATGTAAAATTTAAAAACACAACAAGTAGCACATATGGCCACTTATACAAGTAATTAATGTATTAACGCATTGATGGTAAGGATACATATCTAAGTGGATACTTCTAGGGCAGGAATATGGGAATGGGACCAGGGCGAGGTACAAAAGACTTCAACAACATCTAAAACATTTTACTTCCTTAAGATTTTGGAAGCCAACATACAATTTAAAAATCAGGGTGTTTGTTGTTATTCTCTAGAGTTTGCTATGTATCTGAAACATTTTATGTGAGCTCTATCTATATCAGGTGATGGCTTGCCACATTAATCCAGTAGTATTTCTTGAGGATCAACTATGTGTATGTCATAGGGGTAGGTGTAGAGGATTATAGAGAGCTCTTAAAGACATGGGTCTTGCTCCCCAGAAGCTTGATTTTTTATCTGAAGCCATAAGGTACGTACTTAGATGAAGCAGTTAAGACATGGAAGTTGGCATGTAATTATGTATCAAAATGAAGAGTAATTAGAGCAGCCTGGAAATTAGAGTCCCTGGAGCAGCTGGAGGAGGGGTAAGTTGAAGAGTGCATCTGGGCAGACAGAAGGGAAGTTCAGTACCTTCCAGCCTGGAGAAGCATCATATGCCTAGGTTTAAAAGGCACTAGTAGTAAAACTATCTTGTAGAAATGAAGAAGGTTTTTTTTTTGGAGAGAAAATTGAATAGATAGTATTAAAGATACCCTGAGATAGTTGAATGCCAGGTCTAGGAATTTAAACACTATCCAATGATTAAGTGGGAGACCACTGACAGCTCTGAGAATTGGGGTGATGTGGTTGATTTGATTTCAGTGAATATTCATCTGATTGTGGAGTGCAGGGTAGAGTGGAATGAGGCAAGCAGACTAGAAATAGGGAACTCAGCTAGGTGGTTATTTCAACAGTCTGTTGGCAGATGGAGGCCTTGGGTGTGTTGATGGAAATGGGGATGGAGAAAAGAAAGAGCTAATATTTCCGAGAAAGGCAGGGTATTACTGGTCATATTTTACAAAGGCACAGAGTGGCTAAATGTCTTAGTTGGCCTGGGCTATGAAAACAAAATACTATAGACTGGGTGGCTTAAGCAACATAAAATTATTTCTCATAGGTCTGGGGACTGGAAAGTCTAAGATCAGGCGCCAACAAGGTAGGTTTAACTCTGAGGTTTCTTCCCTTGGCTTGTAGGTGGCTGATAGGCAACTGCCATCTCATTGTGTACTCACATGACCTCCTTTTTAAGTGCACTCAGAGAGAGACAGCAAGCGAGCCCTCCAGTGTCTCCTCTTATAAGGGCACCAGTCATATGACGGCTTTACCCTGATGAGCTCGTCTAACCATAATTACCTCCCAGAGGCCCTGTCCCCAAATGCCATCACATTAGGGGTCAGGGCTTCAACATCAGGATTGTGGGGGACACAAACTTTCAGTCATAACAGTAAGGATTTATCAAACATTTCCATAGCTATTAAGTACCAAAGCCTGCAACCATACGTAGGTCTTTTTATTCCAAGGTTTGTGTCGATATTTTGAAAAATGGGTTGCAATGACTTGAGGGGTGATTGAATTTAGAAGATGAAAGAGAAAGAAGGGATAAAAGAATAAGGAGGTTTTGGTTGCCAGTAAAGGGTTTGATGGAAACTGGAAATTTGTGAGGGTAAGCTAGTTTGATGGAGACAAAATGAGTTCGTTGTGAAGATGGAAAGTTGGAGTTCATGGTGGGCCATCCCAGTGCAGATGGCCTGCAGACTGATGGAATTCTGGTGGTTTAAGCTCTCAGATCTAAAGTGTTGAAAGTCATCAGCACAGAAGTGGTAATTAAAGCCTGAAGACAACAGTTCCCAGAAGGAATGAGTAGAAATAAAAAGAGAAGCAGACATTATGCTCCTAAAAACGTGTTAAGGGAGTGGATCTCATGTTAAGTGTTCTTACTACCATTCAGTGAGAGAGAGAGAGAGAGAGAGAGAGAGACAGACAGACACAAAGATGGAGGTGGAGAGAGACAGGAATGTTTGTAGGAATGCCCACACTTACAACTATTCCCTTGGTGAAATAGATATGCAAACAGGAAAAGCAATAGAAGAGCAACCAGAGAAAAACTGCTCTTTGGTTGATTTGTGTGTTTGTGTCACTGAAGTCTGTTCATTGAAGGGGTTTTAGGAAGAAGTGGATGGTTGAATATGTCAGATACAACAGTGTTGGTTAAAGCGGATGACATGACAGCTGGCACCGGATGGTCGGAATCTTCTGTGATTCAGTGAAAAGGCCATATGACGAGGAAGAGATCTTCTAGTTAGTGTGCTTCCCACACTTTTCGATTTCACAGACCACTAATATTTCAAAAAGTATTTAAAGGAACTAAATAAGACCATCTAAAACACTATAATCTCTTATCTACCTCATTTTCGTAAAAGAGGAAAAACTCTTTTGACATAAATTAAGAAGGCCGTAATTATAGGGTGAAAGACGGTTTGTGCTAAGGGTAGCATTTGTGATGTGGGCTGGTGCAAAGTTAATCCCTGACTGGAGGAGAACTTGCTTTTGGGAACCACTGGAACAATATGATACAATATAAACAATGTGTTATCTCTCACTCACATCCCCAGTAAGTCTGGCGTGTTATTGTTTCTAAAACCAACTTTTTAAGAAACCAATTTTTGTTTATATCTTTCTCCAGAACACCAAAGAGGAGGGTTGGGGAGGCTTAGTAGATCCCTATACACATAATAGAGGCAGATAAAATTAACCAAGTAGTGGGGATATTCAGGGGATATTCTTCCTGATGAGAGCAGCATTCCAAATTGAGGAGATTGTACAAGTAGTAATAGTTTGTCCCATAAAATTTTAGTTGAATTTTCATACATGGCCAGAAGAAAGCTGTGGCTTATTTATCCTTTGACATTTCAAGGTATATTTAATTTCTAAGAGAAATCCAGGAGTCTGATAATTCTCCAGATCCAATTATTCTTGTTGCAATGTAAAGATCACCCTAATTCTGTGAAGTAGCTCCTGAAATACTGTAATTTTCTACCTTCTGTCAGCCTGCTGCAACTAAAACAGTATATCGGAAGCTTGACTTCGTTGCCAAAATCATACAAACTGGACAAATTCAGAATGGGCAGCCCTTAAGGACTGGGGCTAGGTTGGAGCCAGACCAGATTCAGAAATAAAATTAAAAGGCACTAACAGTGCTATGATCTACCACAACACAGGGTCACATGGGATGTTTATGTGTGGAACCTGAAGTTTTATTATACAAAACAGTTCTCTGCTGGTTTGAGAAAGAAAGAATGAGAGACTAATTATGCAGGCACAAGTAACAACAACAAAAATGTATTATGCATTAAAATCTGTTTTGATTTTCAAAAATAAATAGCTCTTAGGCAGACACTGAAATGAACAGATTTCAATGACAACAGAGATAAAAATTGCCTACCCGCTCACCACAAAACATTATCCTTTATCTGTAGTTTATGTTTCTATTGGTTCTGCTACTATATTTGATAGTCGTTTTTTTCACCAACTGTTCTCTTAAGTTTGAAAATACCGTCTTTGGTCAAATTTCTTCTTCATTAATGCGACCTCCAAGAAGTGGATATTTCTAAGTTCTGGGAAAAAAGCTTCTACAGGTCAAAATAACACTGTGATGATGCTAATGAAACCACCAACATGAAAAACGTTTTCTCAGAAGGTACTCTTTTTCATCAAACAATCTCTAAGGAAAAAACCAACAACAGTACTTATAAAACATATTTACAAACGCACTACTTAATTATTCTTCTTTTACTGTGCAATATAAAATATATACAGGGGCACCTGGGTGGCATAGTCGTTTAAGCATCCGACTCTTGATTTCGGCTCAGGTCATGATCTCACTGTTTGTGGGATTGAGCCCCGAGTCAGGCTCTATGCTGACAGAGTGAAGCCTGCTTGAGATTCTGTCTCTCCCTCTCTCTCTGCCGCTCCTTTGTTCGTACATGCTTTCTCTCTCAAAATAAATAAACTCTTTTTAAATAAATAAACTTTAAGAAAGTAAAATAAAATAAAATACATGCAGAAAAGTACACACAACATGTATATAGAGCTTCATGAAAAATCATAAGGCAGCCCCTCGGGTACCACCCTTCAGATAAAGAAATTGAACATTGCTGGCACTTCTCCCATCATCTATCTAGAGATAACAGATATCTTAATTTTACAAACAATAGTTCCTTGCTTTTTAAAAAGTTATCCTCTCTATGTATGCATCCTTTACCAATATACATGTAGTTTAGTTTTGTCTCTTTTTGAGTTTATGTCTCTGGCCACTTTTACAAGGATTTGCTATTTGTCTTTGGTTCACACAAGTTTTATTAAGACGTGTTCTGGAGGCTAGGTCATCACTTCTGATCTAATACACACAGCGGTCACATGTCACTACGTATTACATTGCTCACACACTGACCCAAATTATGAAAATGAAAAGGCGAAAAAGGGAGTTTGGTACCTCAGTAAAAGACTGCATAGAAATTCATGACTTGATTTGAAAAAAATAGGTGCAGTCTTGTATTGTTGCAGAAATCTTGAATCATAGATCACAAGCTTCTCTTCATGGTTACCAGTAAATAAAGAAAATCTTTCTTCTCTTTGTGTAGACAGGGGTCAGGAAACCGTTTGTGTAAATAGCTGGATAGCAAATAGTTTTAGCTTTGTGAATTATAGAGTTTCTGTTTCAGAAACTGCAACTGTAGTGTGAAAGCAGCCATAGACCATACATAAACAAATGGGTGTGGTTGCATTCTAATAGAACTTTATTTACAAAGACAGGCATTGGGCAGAATTTGGCCCATAGGCTCTATTTTGCAGATCTCTGCTGTAGAAGAAAGCAGAGATTCTTGGGAAGATCTGTTTCTATAGTAACTTTGAAAATGAACAAGAGAGGATGCTTTTTTGTTTTTCCTACACAGATGTTTTACAACTGGACTTGGCTTCTTGCTACCCTGGGTGGGTCAGCTGATGGATTTTGCAGAGGTTATTTGTCTCTTTCCTTTTTAAATTTTATTTTATTTTTTTTTATTCCTAAGACAGTATCTTTGAGGCATTTAAAACTAGATGAGAGAGAACTTCAGAGTCACCTTTAGAACAACTTACTCTCATTTTTGACTGGTTCTGTTTTTTTCTTTTTTAAAGTCTTAGACCACAGAAATATTTATTGAATTATTCCATTAATTTCATCAGTTATTTTTGATCAGTTTAAACTTTTTCAAGTGTATCTCCTTTCTATTACACTCAAAAAGCCTATACAATGATACTAGTTATTGATAGACATGGTAGGACAGCCAACCAGGGAAAAACTGTTCTATCTCATTTCTATGTCTAGATTACTACAGCTGTTGTCTTTAAAAATACACTTTAAGCAGCTTAACTGAATCAAAATTTAGAGTAAAATAGAAGCATAAAGTGAATAACCTTCTGGGTTGAGAGGCTAGGCTGGGGCATGTGTTTGAGGAAATGCTGAACTGCATCTGTAATTGTTCCTAGGACTCTTCCTAGCTACATAACACAGTAGATTCCACTAAGGCTCAAGCCAGTAGAGATACATTTCTATCACTTGTGGCTTAAAGAGTCCTACCTAATACAGAGGACTTCCTATTGGCATTGAGATTCCAAAGATGATGTCTGTATACTAGGTAGAAAAGGGAGAGAGCAGGCGGAGGAAAGAGCAGGTTTTAAGTACAGAGCATGGAAGCAGATGGGAAAATTGTGTGTTCTGGGAATAGCAGGGACTTTGTTATTGCTGGAGACTAATGTAGGAAGGGACAGAGGTAGGAGATGAGGCTGGATAGGCAGACCAAATCATGGAGGGTTTTATATGCCCTTCTAAGTGTTTAAGTTTAGGGGTGCATGGGTGGCTCAGTCGGTTGAGCGCCCAACTTCTGCTCAGGTCGTGATCTTGCAGCTTGTGGGTTCAAGCCCCGTGTTGGGCTCTGTGCTGACAGCTCAAGCCTGGAGCCTGCTTTGGATTCTGTGTCTTCCTCTCTCTGTGCCCCTCCCCTGCTCATGCATTTTAATTAAAAAATTAAAAATAATTAAATTAAAAAATAATAAAATAAGTGTTTAAGTTTAATCCTGTAGGTGATGAGGAACCCTTAAAGAATTTCCAGCAAGGAAGCAATAGGAGCAGATTCATGGGCCAGAACACTTGTTCTAATGGTGACATAAAGGGACCAAAATGGAGGCAAGAACACTGGGTAACTGAGTTGCAGTTGTTTGGGTAAGAGATGATAAAGGCCTGATCCAGGACATGGACAGTGGGAATGGAGAGAAGAGGAAATATATGAAAGATGTCAAGGAGGAAGAATTAGGAGTGATAAAGATGTGGAGAATAAGAGAACAGGGAAAAATCTGGATGACCCCGTGGTTTCTGGCTTGGGCAGCTGTATGGATGAAGGTGCTAATCATAAAGATAGAAAGTAAGGTATATGTGGGTGAAGGGATGGATGTGGGAGGGAGGCCAATGGGCAGAAAGGTGATGCATTTAATCTTAGATATGGTGAGACAGAGTGCATGGCATTTTCACTTCAGTTGGATTATGTGGGAGGCAGTAGGATGATCAGATATAAATCATGGTTGTTGAAGGGAGTTCTCAAAGTTTGTATGGTTAGAAAAGAAGAGGTAGTGACCCCTAGGGACATACCCATATCAATTGTAGTCAGAAGGAACAGCCAGAGAAAGAAGAGAAATAACCAAGGGGAGGTAATACCCAAAATCAAGGGATGAAATAATTTAAAGAAGGATGCAGAAGTTAAGGATGTCTGATATTCTAAAGAGGGTAGGCTTTATAAGAGCTGAAAAGAGTACATTGAATTTGGCCACTAATAGATAGCTGGTGATCAGTGCAAAAAAATAGTTTCAGGAGGCTACATGAAGCAAAGGCCCAGACTGCATAGCTTGGAAGAGGACTGGAAGATGAGGACTTGAAGGTGGTCATTTTAGACCACTCTTTTCTTTGTTTCACTGTGGAGGACAAGAGAAAAAAGAGCCTGGAAGGTAGGAGCACACATGCTCATGTGCTATGGAGAAGGGGTAATTGAAGATGGAAAGGATGAAGGTAAAGGAAAGAGAAGGAATATTTATGAAGCAAGGACTGAAATGGGGGAGTGGAGGATGGGATCCAGAGAACAGGTAAATGGATGAGTAGTGGATGAGGTAATTGCCTTGGTATCTATTTCTTTTTTTTAAAAAAAAAATGTATTGTGGTAAAATACGCATACCATAAAATGTACCATCATAATCATTTTTTTAAAGATTTTATTTTTTAATTAAAAAAATTTTTTTTACTATTTATTTTTTATTTTTGAGACAGAGATAGAGCATGAACAGGGGAGGGGCAGAGAGAGAGAGGGAGACACAGAATCTGAAACAGGCTCTAGGCTCCGAGCTGTCAGCACAGAGCGCAAGGTGGGGCTCGAACCCATGAACTGGGAGATCATGACCTGAGCCGAAGCCAGATGCTTAACCAACTGAGCTACCCAGGCTCCCCTAAAGATTTTATTTTTTAAGGTGATCTCTACAACCAGTGTGGGGCTTGAACTCACAACCCTGAGATTAGACTCAACATGCCACACTGACTGAAATCAGCCAGGTGCCCCCCATCATAATCATGTTTAAGAGTACAGTTTAGTGGCATTAAATACATTCATAATGTTGTACAACATCACCACCACCCATCTTCCTCTTTTCATCTTGTGAAACAAAACTCTATTAAATAATAACTCCACTTTCTTCGCTCTTCCCAGTTCCTGGCAACCACCATTCTACTTTCTGATTCTGACTACTCTAAGTATCTGATATAAGTGGAATCCTTATAGAACTTGTCTTTTTGCAATTGGCTTAGTTCATTTAGTGGAACATCCTCAAGGTCCATCCATGTTGTAGCATATGTCAGAATTTTGTTCCTTTTTAAGGCTGAATAATATTTCACTGTGTGAAATGGATACTTGAGTGGATACTTCCACATTTTAGCTACTGCAGATAATGCTGCTATGGACATAGGTGTCCAAAAACTCTTTGAGACCTGGTTCTCAATTCTTTTGGGTATAACCAGAAATAGAATTGCTGGTTCATATGGTAATTTTATTTTTAATATTTTGAGGAACTGTCATACTATTTTCCACAGTGGCTGTATCATTTTACATTCCCACCAACAATGCAAAAGAGTTCGGATTTCTCCACGTCCTTGCCAACGTTTGTTATTTTGTTGTTGTGCTAGTGGCCATTCTAATGGGTGTTAGGAGGTATCTCAATGTAGTTTTGATTTACATTTCCTTAATGATTAATGATACTAAGAATTTTTTCATGTGTTTATTGGCCATTTAAATATATTCTTTGGAGAAATGTTTATTCAAGTCTTCTGCCCATTTTTGAATTAGGTTTTGTTGTGGTTGAATTTTAGTTTTACTATTCTTAATATTAATCCTTTATCATTGCAAATCCATTATGATTTGCAAATATTTTTTCTCAATCTGTGGGTTGCCTTTTTATTCTGTTGTTTGTGTCTTTTGGTGCACAACACTTGAAAATTTTCATGAAATTCAATATGTCCATTTTTTCTTTTGTTGTCTATGCTTTTTGTGTTGCATCTAAGAAATCATCACCAAATCCAATGTCATTAAGTTTTGTCCTATGCTTTCATGTAAGCATTTTTAAATTTTAGATCTTGCAGGGGCGCCTGGGTGGCTCAGTCGGTTGAGCGGCCGACTTCGGCTCGGGTCATGATCTCGCGGTCCGTGGGTTCGAGCCCCGCGTCGGGCTCTGTGCTGACAGCTCAGAGCCTGGAGCCTGTTTCAGATTCTGTGTCTCCCTCTCTCTGACCCTCCTCCGTTCATGCTCTGTCTCTCTCTGTCTCAAAAATAAATAAACGTTAAAAAAAATTAAAAAAAAATTTTAGATCTTGCATATAGGTCTTTGATCCGTTTTGAGTTAATTTTTGTATATGGTGTTAGGTAAAAAATGTAACTGCATTCTTTTGCATGTGGATACCCAGTTTTCCCAGCACCATTTATTGAAAAGAATGCCCTTTCCCCATGGAATGGATCTGTTACTCTTGTCAAAAACAAACTTAACACCCCAAAAACAAAGAATCCAGTGAAGAAATGGGCAGGAGACATGAATAGGCACTTTTCTAAAGAAGACATCCAGATGGCCAACAGACACATTAAAAGATGCTCAACGTCACTCCTCATCAGGGAAATATAAATAAAAACCACACTGAGATACCACCTCACTCTGGTCAGAGTGGCTAAAATGAACAAATCAGGAGACTATAGATGCTGGTGAGGATGTGGAGAAATGGGAACCCTCTTGCTCTGTTGGTGGGAATGCAAACTGGTGCAGCTGCTCTGGAAAATGGTGTGGAGGTTCCTCAAAAAATTAAAAATGACCCAGAAATAGCACTGCTAGGAATTTACCCAAGGGATACAGGAATGCTGATGCATAGGGGCACTTGTACCCCAATGTTTATAGCAGCACTCTCAACAATAGCCAAATTATGGAAAGAGCCTAAATGTCCATCAACTGACGAATGGATAAAGAAGATGTGGTTTATATATACAATGGAATACTACTTGGCAATGAGAAACAACGAAATCTGGCCATTTGCAGCAACATGGGTGGAACTGAAAGGTATTATGCTAAATGAAATAAGTCAGGTAAAGAAAGACAGATATCACGTTTTCACTCATATCTGAAACTTGAGAAACTTAACAGAAGACCATGGGGGAGGGGAAGGGGAAAAAAAAGTTACAGAGAGGGAGGGAGGCAAACCATAAGAGACTCTTAAATACTGAGAACAAATTAAGGGTTGATGGGGGTTGGGGTGAGGGGAAAGTGGGTGATGAGCATTGAGGAGGGCACCTGTTGGGATGAGCACTGGGTGTTGTATGGAAACCAATTTGACAATAAATTATATTTAATATAAAAAATCATTGACCATATACATGAGGGTTTATTTCTGGACTCCCTATTCTATTTCATTGGTCTATATGTCTGTCTTCATGCTAGTACCACACTCTTTTGATTACTATAGCTTTTCTAAGTTTTGAAATCAGGAAGTGTGAATCCTCCAGCTTTGTTTTTCTTTTTCAAGATTATTATGGTTATTCAGGGTCCCTGGAGATTCCATGTGAGTTTTAGGATGGGTTTCTATTATTATATGCTATTATCTATATATTATATTATTAATTTTGACAGGGACTTCATTGAGTGTGTAGATTGTGTTGGATAGTATTGATGTCTTAACAATATTAAGTCTTCCAGTCTGTGAACATGGAAAATCTATTATGTCTTCTCAAATTTCTTTTAGCAATAATTTATAGTTTTCAGTGTATAAGCATTTAACCTCTTTGGTTATTCTATTTTTTTCAATGTTATTATAAATGGAATTATTTTTTTAACTTTCTTTTCAGATTGTTGATGTTAGTGTATAGAAATCTAACTGGGTTTTGTGTGTTGACTTTGTATCCTACTTGGCTGAATTTATTTATTAGCTGTGTGTGTGTGTGTGTGTGTGTGTGTGTGTAATCTTCAGGGTTTTCTATATATAAGATCATATTATCCTGTAAATAGAGATAATTTTACTTCATTCTTTCCAATCTAGATGCCTTCTACCTATTTTTCTTGCCTAGTTGGCCTGGCTAGAACTTCCAGTACTATCTTAAATCGAAGTGGTGAAAGTAGGCATCTTTATCTTGTTCCTGATCTTAGAGGAAAATCTTTTAGTCTTTTACCAATGAGAATAATGTTTGTTGTGGATTTTTCACATATGGCTTTTATTATATTGAGGTAGTTTCCTTCTATTCCTTGTTTGTTGAGTGTTTTTATCATGAAAGGATGTTGAATTTTGTCAAACCTTTTAAAAAATTTTTAAGCATTTATTTTTAAAATTTGAGTGTAGTTGACACACAATATTATGTTGGTTTTAGGTGTACAACTTAGTGACTTGGTAAGTTTATACATTATGCTATGTTCACCACAGTATAGCTACCATCTGTTCCATTACATTGCTACTACAATATCATTGACTGTGTTCTTTATGCTGTGACTTTTATTCCCATGACTTATTCATTCTATAACTGGAAGCCTGTATCTCCCTCTCCCCTTTATCCATTTTGTCTAACCCCCCCACATTCCTCCCCTCTGGGAACCATCAGTTTGTTCTCTGTATTTATAGGTCTAATTCTGCTTTTTGTTTATTCATTTTTTAAATTCCAGTTATGAGTGGAATCATATGGTATTTATCTTTCTTAGTCTGACTTATATCGCTTAACATAATACCCCTTAGGTCCAACGATGTTATCTCAAATGGCACAATTTCACCCTTTTTTATGACTGTATAATATTCCATTATCTATACTATATATACTATCTATAATAATACATAATATCTTACATTTTTCTTATCCATTTGCCAATTGATGGGCACTTGGGTTGTTTTCAAATCCTGGCTATTGTAAATAAGATGCAATAAACATAGGAGTACATATGTCTTTTCAAAGTAGAGTTTTCATTTTCTTTGGGTAAATATGGTATTTCTATTTTTAGTTTTTGAGGAACCTCCATACTGTTTTCTACAGTGGCTGTACCAATTTACATTCCCATCAATAGTGCTTGAGAGTTCCTCAAAAACTTTTTCTGCATCGATTGAGATGATTATGTGAGTTTTCTTCATTCTATTAATGTGCTGTTTTACATTGATCAATTTTTTAATGTTTATTTATTTATTATTAATTATTTTTTATTTTAGAGAGAGAAAGAGTGAGCAGGGGAGAGGGGGAGACAAAGAGAATCTCAAGCAGAATCTCAAGCTGAGCATGGAGCCTGACATGGGGTTCAATCCCATGACCCTGGGATCATGTCTGAAGTTGAAATCTAGAGTCAGATGCTCAACTGACTGGACCACCCAGGCACCCCTATTTATTCATTTTTGAGAGAGAGAAAGAGTGGGTGTGCACGGGTGCATGCAAGTAGGGGAGGGGCAGAGAGAGAATTTCAAGTAGGCTCTGCACTGTCAGCACAGAGCCCGACACAGGGCTTAAACTCAAGAACTGTGAGATCATGACCTGAACTGAAATCAAGAGTCAAGATGCTCAACCAATGAGCCCAGGCATCCCATACATTGATCAATTTTTATGTGTTGAACCATTCTTATATCCCTTGAATAAATCCTACTTTTTCTATCATTAGGTGCATAAATGTTTATAATTGTTATATCTTCTTGCTATATTGAACCTTTTATTAATATATAATGTTCTCCTTTGTCTCATTAACTTTTTAGATTTAAAGTCTGTTTTGTCTGGTATTGATATAGCTCCCTCTCCCCTCTCTTGGTCACTTATTTGCATGAAATACCTTTTTTTCATTTTTTCACTTTTAATCTATTTGTGTCTATGGACTTCAAGTGAGTCTCTTGTAGATAGCATATAGTTAGATCATGTGTTGTTTTTTTTTTATCTAGTCTGACAATATCTGTCTTTGGAGAGTTTAACCCACTTAGATTTAAAGTAATTCTTTGGGCATCTGGGTGGCTCAGTTGGTTGAGCATCTGACTTTGGCTCAGGCCATGATCTTGCGATTCGTGAGTTGGAGCCCCACACTGGGCTCGCTGCTGTCAGACTGTCAATGCAGAGCCCACTTCAGATCCTCTGTCCCCCTCTCTCTGCCCCTCCCTGCCCCTCCCTGCTTGCACTCTCCCCAAAATAAATAAATATTAAAAAAAACTTTAAGTACTTTTTGGGGTGCCTGGGCCTCTCAGTTGGTTATGTGTCTGACTCTTGATTTGGTCCAGATCATGATCTCAGGGTCATGAGACAGAGCCCTGCATCATCTCCACTCTGGGCATGAAGCCTGCTTGAGCTTCTCGCTCTCTCTCCCTCTACCCCTCCCTGGCTCTCTCTCTCTCTCTCTCTCTGTCTCTTTCTCAAAAATAAAATAAAAATAAAATAAAATAAAATAAAATAAAATAAAATAAAATAAAATAAAATAAAGTAAAATAAAGTAAAGTATTTCCTGATAAGAAGGGACTAACTTTTGTCATTTTGATATTTGTTTTGTATATGCTTAGAGTTTTTTTATCCCTCATTTCCTGCATTACTGTCTCCTTTTGTGTTAGTTGCTTTTTTTTTTTAATGAAGTGTCTAAATTTCTCATTTAGTTGTGTGTATTTTCCATGGCTATTTTCTTTGTGTTATTATGGGGCTTACATTGAGCATCCTAAAGTTATAACACTCTAACTTGAATTTATACCAGCTTCACTTGAATACTATACAAAAACTCTGCTCCTGTAAGTTCTATTCCTATCCCTTTCAGTTGTCAATATCACAAAGTTACATTTTTCCACATTGTGTTCCCCAAAACAAAACCTAAAAATTCTTGTAAGACCATTAAAATATGTAGAACACAGGGGTGCCGGGGTGGCCCAGTTGGTTAAGCATCCATCTTCTGTTCAGGTCATGATCTCGTGGTTTGTGAGTTCGAGCCCCGTGTGGGGCTCTGTGCTGACAGCTCGGAGCCCAGAGCCTGCTTTGGATTGTCTCCCTCTTTCTCTGCCCCTCCCCCGCTCATGCTCTCTGTCAAAAAGTAAACATTAAAAAAATACTTATAAAAAATATGTAGAACACAAAATGTAGAGCTACAAACCAAAGTTGCAATAATACTGTCTTTTAGACAACATTTTTAAAATGTATTATTTTCTTAAATCATGTAGAAAAGAGAAAGTGGAGTCAGAAAAGTTGTTACAATAATACTAGATTTCATCACTGCCCATGTATCTATCTTTATTGAGATCTTCATTTCTTCATACAACTTGGAGTTTCTGGCTAGCGTCCTTTCGTTTCACCCTGCAGGACTCCCTCAAGCAGGTCTTTCAGGGCAAGTCCGGTGGTAATAAATGCCTTCAGTTTTTGTTTTTCTGGTAATATCTTAATTTCTCCTTCACTATAGAAGGACAGTTTTGTCAGATAGAAGATTCTTTGGTTGAGTTCTTTTTTCTTTCAGTACTTGGAATATATCGGCCCGCTGTCTTTTGGCCTCCAAAGTTTTTAATGAGAAATCTACTTATAATCTTACTGAGAATCCCTTGAATGTGAGGAGTGCTTCTCTCTTGTTGCTTTCAAGATTCTGTCTTTGTCTTTGTCTTCCCGCAGTTTGATTATAATGTGTCTTGGTATGAATCTTTTCAAGTTCATTTTATGTGGAGTTCGCTGAACTTCTTGGAGGTTTATACTCATGTTTTTCATCAAGTTTGGGAGGTTTTCAGCCGTTATTTCTTCAAATATTCTCTCAGCCACTTTCTGTCTCAACGTCTTCTGAGGTTTTTCTGAAGCTTTCCCTGAACACGTGTAGTCACTTTCTAATCATCCCCATATATACAGTTGATTTTGAATATCCTAGTTTGTAATGTCTGGTTCTCAAAAGGGATAAAAAAGAAAAATGATGGAAGTTGGGGGAAGGACACTAGCCTTTTAAATCCCCTGGGAATCACTCCAGATGCAGGGAAGGAGGCCTTCCAGTAATGGGGGAGGTGCAAGAACAAGGGCTGCCCCCCTCTTTGTACCTCTGTGATCAGAATTGCAGCAATCAGAAGTGAGTGATTAATGCACAGATCCCTGATATTTGAAAAAAAAATTTAAGGTTTATTTTTGAGAGAGAGAGAGAGAAAGAGAGAGACAGAGCATGAGTAGGGAAGGGGCGGAGAAAGATGGAGACACAGAATCCGAAGCAGGCTCCATGCTCTGAGCTGTGTGCACAGAGCCCGATGTGGGGCTCAAACTCACTGACAGTGAGATCATGACCCAAGCTGAAGTCGGCCACTTATCTGACTGAGCCATCCAGGAGCACACCGCCCCCCCCCCCGCCCCAATATTTGGAACACAGGTCCTTTTGCCTGATCTAACTCCCACAAGCTGTGTGCAAGCTGGTTCAGGAACATGTGCACAGTTGCCTGCCACGTGGCTGAGGGTGGGGGATGGTTGCTACTGTGATAAGAGCTGAAATACTCTGAAATTAACTACTATTTACCATTTAAGTCTTCCCCTGGAAGTAGCAGCCTTCTATAGACTACAAAGTTCCAAAATGGTTACATCAGACAGATTCTGTCAGTGCAATTGTTGTCCAGGTGAGGAGAAACATTCCTGGTGCTTCCTACTCTGCCATTTTTCCAGAAACCTTCTCCTTAACTGTTTGTCTCATTATTATGTATATGGTTCTCTCTCTCCCTCTTTCTCTCTCTTTTTGAGAGAGGGAGAGAGAGAGAGAGAGAGAGAGAGAGAGGAGAGAATGAATATCTTAAGCAGACTCCACCCTCAGCACAGAGCCTGAGGAAGGGCTCCATCCCAGGACTGTGAGATCATGACCTGAACCGAAGTCAAGAGTCACATGCACAACCAACTGAGCCACCCAGGTGCCTGTGTTTATACAGTTCTTAATATTATGCTATTTTGTGGGGATGCTAAGTAAGTAAGTAGAAGATACAGTACTGATGACTACTGTGAAGCACATTGTAGCTGGAGAGACAAACAGAAACAAATAGTGATTAGTGGTAAGCAATCAATAAGGCATAACAAAGTACAAGAGTTTTGACAGGAATGGCCAGAATATGACACTCTTACCCTTGTTTGTCTCTTCCTGACCCATGACAAACAACAATAACTAATCATGATGTTTTGTGTGTGTGTGTGTGTGTGTGTGTGTGTGTGTGTGTGTGTGTGCCCTGTCTTGGGCTCAGAATTCACCACAGGCTTTAGGCAGTCTCTAACAGTTGATAAAAATTGATGCTTGAGTTAATAGCTGTCATCCCTGGTTTATGGTAAAAATGTTAAATACCTTAAGAATTTGGGGCGCCTGGGTGGCGCAGTCGGTTAAGCGTCCGACTTCAGCCAGGTCACGATCTCGCGGTCCGCGAGTTCGAGCCCCGCGTCAGGCTCTGGGCTGATGGCTCGGAGCCTGGAGCCTGTTTCCGATTCTGTGTCTCCCTCTCTCTCTGACCCTCCCCCGTTCATGCTCTGTCTCTCTCTGTCCCAAAAATAAATAAAAAACGTTGAAAAAAAAAAAAAGAATTTGAAGAAAGGTACATTGTTGCTTGGGGTAAATTGTATTATTTCAAGGGAAAGGACAATATATTCTGTTTGGTAGTTCCCACGCCATTATAATCAGAGGTTCAGTTAGGGCTTGTTGAGTTGATTTCATAATTTTAAGAGATTTTATCATAAGGGAACACCAATTTAATATATGTTAACATATTGTTTATAGCACCTCCATAAGGGTTAAAGGAAAAGCATAGTTTTTCCTTTAAGAGTTTCTATTCCAGCGCCTGACAGCTTTTTCTACCCTTGCCGTTTAAACTCATTTTCTCCTGTTTTCTTTGTGCTTATGGTAGATGGAAAACAGCTGGTCAGCATCCTCAGCTAATACTTATTAAATATCTTCTTAAAAATAATTCTTTAGCTTGAGGACGTGATGCTAAGTGAAATAAGCCAGTCCCCAAAGGATAAATACTGTATGATTCCACTTATGCGAGGTACCCAGAGTAGTCAAACTCGTAGGATGCAAAGTAGAATGTTGGTTGCCACCGCCAGGAGGGAGGGAGCGATGGGGAGTTAGTGTTTCATGGATACAGAGTTTCAGTTTTGCCAGATGAAAAGAGTTCTGTGGATGGGCGGTAGAGATGGTAGCTCCACAATGTGAGTGTGTTTGATGCTTCTGGAGTATCCCCTTAAAGATAGTTAGGATGGTGAAAAAATTCCTTACGCGCATCAAGAGGTATATCTTTACCCTAGGTGGACCCCGGAGAAACCATTTCCCAGCAACCTCAGTGTATTTACTTCCATTTGTTTCTCATCTTTCTTTGTGGCCCCTCTTTCCATTCTTGCAGGAACTTTGTTCTCTTCCCTGGACCATCTTCAAGCCTTCCACAAACCAGATGTAGTTTTGGAAGGAAGGCAAAGCCAGTATAGTGGGGAGGCTATCTCAAAGATCCTCCAGTTCTGTGCCTTGTTAGGGTTGCTCTGTTTGCTTGACAACAGCATGGCGTCACCCGTGGTTTGTTCTAATCCATTGATTTAACTTTTGTTTTTTTCATCTATAAAGCAGGGGTGGATGAGCTCCGATGGAATTTATAGCTCACAGTTACCTTTGATAACCATTAATTTTGCTGTGAACTTACAGATTATCATTGCTATCATTTGGGGGGTTTATGTAACAAAATATCATGCTTTTGTTTTTTAGAATTAAGAATTCAATACAAGTTGAAAGCACCAAACTTGTGAACTTGTTTTTCCATTTTCCCCATCTCTTTTCTGTACTTAACATTTTTCTTTTGGAATGATTTTTTAAAAAATACACCCCCCCTCCCTCACTTTTTGATTAAGTATTGCGATTCCTCAGTAAGGCACCTGAATACAATCAGGCTTTATGTCTTTAATTAGTGTGCTTTCTTTTCTCCCCAGAAACACTGGGCTAGCTGAAAGTCTTTAATTTCCTAGTTTGTAACTTACAATTAAATATTATAAGTTGCAGGCTTTACTGGGAATGCCTCATCAGTAAAGTAGTTCAGCCTGGCTTAGTTTTAAATCTCTTTCCTTTGCCCTTATCTAGCAGAAGAGCCTTTGGGTGAAGACATGGAAACTTGGAAAGGAATTCTTTGTTACAGTAAGTGCATGACTATTTTTCAGTTTCCTTAAGGGAAAAATATCATAAAGCAGAGATATGGGTTTAAGTACTTGTCCACATGAGTTGATAATACTGTTGTTGGTTTGTCTCAGTGTTTGCTTTCACTCATCCACTGTTTCAGCGAGGTGTAGAGGAGGATGGGGAGCTATTTAGTAGAATAATGGTATTAGTAGAGTAAGAAATTAAGATTTGTCCACCCTCCAAAAAATTTTACCAAGAAACCCAACCCAAACTTTCTAGTTCTCTAAGAAGCAATTCATGTGAAATTGGTGCTGTGCCAGTTAGAAATTGTACGTGTGTGTGTGTGTGTGTGTGTGTGTGTATCTTCTGTAACCACCACTCCGAAGTCTGCCTCGTGTCCTCTCCTGGCCAATAACCCCCCAATGGCCACTGCTGGTACAATTTGGTGTCATGGCTATCGGGTCTGTGGACTTGCGCTATGATAGATATAGCTTCAACCTTGGCAGACCAATCACACTGCAGGACCTCCGTGACTTTGGATCTGTCCTGGTATTTAATATTCAGGTGACACTACTTGAACTGCTGAACAAGTCAGTTGTTGGCATCTGTGGAAGGTCCAGGTTTTACCATGCACCAGAAGAGGTTCGATGCTACCCCTGATTTATAGAAGTTGATGTTGGTCTGGAGCTTGATGCCAGGCTGGCGCCATGCTGTCTGCTGGCCTTTCAAAGGGAATTCTGGCCTTTTTAATTTGGCTTCATATTTCTTGGATGACCCATGTGTTTTGGACAGTATATTGCCTGTGTGGCAAAGTTTTGCGGCGCCATTTAGCTCTGCATTACCAGAAAGCATCGCTGGCCGAGTCCTTTCTTGAGCTGTGTGCTTTGTGGCTATAGCCGGCCTTAGGCTTCAGTCCTTGTTACCAAGCTGATACACCAAATGGGCCTGGATCCGTTGTTTGTGTTTTAGTTAGTATGCAGTCAACAAAACAGGACAGTTTTGGAGTATTCTGATGATCTTGGTAGGTTAAGGAGAAGGCTGTTTTCCCAGTGTGTGGAGTGTGCAAATTTGTACTCCCGAGGGAGATGGCATAGTGTTTATTAAATAAAATCTCTTACGCCACACTGTTGTTGTATTGATGAAGTTAGAGCACTCTAAATTTCACACATGCAATCAGACGGTGCTGGGGAATATTTTTACGCTGCCAAATGAATCATAGAAGCTGTTCCCAGCCCCCCAAACAGTGTATGACAATGAATATGCACTCAAAATATGTGTGAATGGATGTGTGAACAAATGAACAAATTTAATTAGTAGATCTCAAAGTCGAGTTCTGCAAATGGTGTTAAAAATTTCCATAAAGCCTTGATATTGCTCCTTGCTATTTTCCTTTACCTGTTACATAGCAAAGATCCTATCACCCCAGCTAAGTTGTTGTCAGAAGCTACAGAATGTTTCTCAACCACAAACAGTGAGAAACTAATCCAGGAGACCTTTTCCTGGGATTTTAGAGAGGAAAAGGGCATGACTTCTAGTGCCTTCTGAGAATTTAAGCGAGATTGCATGAGGTACTCCTCTCAACCCTGCAGAAAATAGCAAAGTAGGTCTGAGAACTCAAGAGAGTAGATTTCAGCAATACCTCACACGTGGGAATCATCAGCTCAAGATTCAGTACCACATGTGAATTGCTGCTAGACTGGATTCTGTTGACATAGCAAGGAAAATGCTGTTTTCAGACGGTTGTAGATTTTGAAGCAGTTGGGGAGAAGGCTGCAAAAGTGGTTTTCTCTCCATGTGAAAGAGCACAGCCACTTAAAGAGTGTTTGAAAAATAATATGTTCAGAAGTGCAGACCCCAGGGAGAACCCAGTGCATCAGTGGCAATGGTAGAAGAAATAAGGATCAAAACAAATATGAGAGGACAGGAAAGAGAAACGTGCCTTCATTCCCCAGCTGATTCACTGTATGTGGAAGAGAAAAAAGGTTCCTCTCTTTTTTTATATATTTTTTAAAGTTTTTATTTACTTATTTTGAGAGAGAACAAGGGGCAGAGAATCTGAAGCGAGCTCTGTGCTAACAGCAGACAGCCCATCTGTGCTAACAGCAGACAGCCCAATCCCGGGGCTTGAACTCATGAACCATGAGATCAGTCCCTGAGCCAAAGTTGGGTGCTCAACTGACTGAGCCACCCAGGAACCCCTCCTCTCTTTTGTAAAAAATTTACTTTTAACTGAAGTCTAGTTGGCATGCAGTGTTGTATTAGTTTCAGGTGTACAGAATTGTGATTTGACATTTATATCCATTATGCAATGCTCACAATTAGTGCAATCACCATGTATCACCATGCAAAGTCACTACAACATTATGGACTATATTCTGTATGCTGTACTTTATATCTCCCTGACTTAGAACTGGAAGTTCAAATCAGCATAAAATGGCCTTTTAAACACGGTGTAAATATAAAATCCTCCTAAAAGGCACATCTGCTTTATATTGGAAAACTTTTGTTTTTCTTTTCTTGTTTTGATCACAAAGAGTTAACATAGATTTGATGGAGTGAGAAAAAGTAGTGCAGCCTATTAGTTTCCAGTTGTTTCCTCTATGAGGGTAAACAAAACCCTTCCTTATGTGGGTTACTAAGGGTCTTTTAAAAATCCAAGGAAACAGGGGCGCCTGGGTGGCTCAGTCAGTTAAGCATCTGACTTTGGCTCAGGTCATGATCTCACACTCTGTGAGTTCGAGCCCCGCGTTGGGCTCTGTGCTGACAGCTCAGAGCCTGGAGCCTGTTTCAGATTCTGTGTCTCCCTCTCTCTCTGACCCTCCCCCCGTTCATGGTCTGTCTCTCTCAGTCTCAAAAATAAACGTTAAAAAAAAATCCAAGGGAACAGTGGGAAGCCTAGGTGACATGGAATTAATGGGAGAGTTGCGGGGGGGGCGGGATTGTATCCGAAAAGGTTCTTGCCCCAGCAGGCATATCCTGGGTTCCATTACTTCGGGTCTTCCTCTCCCTCCCGTTTTCCTCTTTGAAGTGGCTTCGTGGACTGCCTACACCTGGAAGCTGATAAGACAGACTCTCTACATACTCTCATGGTGTTCCAAGAAAAATAGCAAAGAATGCACTTGTGTTGGGGTACGGGAGTTGCTGACTGGCACCATCTCTCAGGAAATCAACATGCCCACATTTCTGCCTCCTCTCATGTTCCCAGGCTGATTCTCGGCTCAAAATGAATAAAATCGATGTGTTTTCGTAAATCAACAAATAGAAACCCTCAGCTCCTTCTTTCAATATTGCTGTGCCAGTATGAAAGCATTCCCCTCTGTTCAGAGCATGACTCTGCTGATCGTGTCTGCTGAGAGGGCATTATCCAGAAAGTGGAAATAGTCTAGCTTGGTGTATGTTTGTTCACATTATTGATAATTCATCTAATATTTATTGAGCACCTCCATGAGGTCCTGGGAGCAGGGTAGTGAACAAGTCTTGACTCTGTGAAGCTTCAGTATTGAAGGGAAGGTCTTGACTATTGTTGAAGTGGTATCGTGTAAAAAAAAATTGAACATGAAACAAAAATGTTGTGTGGTATTATAAGCAATGTATGACTCTTCAAAGATTGGCTTTTCACATTTCTATTAAAGAATAACATCAATATCAAAACTGCTCTTCTGGAGTGGCCACAATTAAAGAGGAGAATCTCAAACCCCAGCATCTTGGGTTGTAGTAGGAGAGCTGTTTCTCAGAGAGTTGCGTCACAAAGCACATGTGTGGGAGGCATTCTTGCTTGAAGGAAATTCAGCTTGGGTCCTCTATCAGAACTAATTGTTCCATGTTTTTGGATGGAGGAGCATCCATTTATAGCTTCTTGACTTCTGTTTTAGGCAAATTTATATACACATGCATGAGCTTTCTGAATGGTTCAAGTTCCCCTCTCACCACGTTGTATCCTATTACTTTGTGTACTAGTAACCGTACATCAGAGCAGCATGGATTCTGGAACCATTTCCTCCAGTGAGTCTGACCCCTCTGCTTGAGACTGAGTAGGGAATGTAGAAATAGACCTAACGAACTTCCTGTGGAGGAGTATACCTGTTTTTTGTTTTTTGTTTTTTTAATGTTTGTTTATTTTTGAGAGAGAGACAGAGCACAAGCAAGGGAGGGGCAGAGAGAGACAGAGACACAGAATCCGATGCGGGGCTCAGACTCAAGAACTGTGAGACCATGAGTTGAGCTGAAGTTGGACGCTTATCCGACTAAGCCAACCAGGCGCTCAGAGGAGTATACTTGTTTTAAGCTGCTGTTCCCTTGGAGCTCTCTTTATCTTTTTGTTTGTTTGTTAACTCCTTTCACTGGAAATAACAGCTTCAAACAATTAGTTCTAGCCTGATAAGTTTTACCTGGCCGTTGGCCTTTTCTCTTCTCCTCTCCTTGCCCTTGCCTGCTTGCTTCTCGACACTGTCAAAGCGTATATTCCTTTTCTGTGGGTCATCTATCTCCTTGCTCGCTTGCCTGTAAAGACATTCTCGGCTCTCCACTCCCATCTGCCTTTGTATCCTCAGTGAGGGAGAGCTTTGATTTGAGGAAATCCCGAGTGAGGGGGTGAGTGAGCTGGCTGGTGCTCCTTGAGAGCAGGGCCCACAAGCCCTGCAGGTGCCACTCTGCCCCGTCCTGAGGGAGCACTTGCAGCAGCTCCTCTGGCTGCCCCTGGCCAGCATGCATAATCTTAGGCAAACAAACAATCCTTCCAGAAGGGGCGTCCAACCGCTCCTCAAGACAGAGCAACAATTCTTGGCTCCCGGATCAGTAAAATTATCTATTTTCAAAACAATCCCTTTTAAAAAAAGAAACCAACAAAGGGGATAGTGTTGTTTATGTAACTTTTTTGTAAGGTTATAAAAAGTTTTTCTCCCTGGGTACAAAACGGGAATGGTACGTGTTCCCAAGCCTAGAGAGGTTGTTTGGGAAAGCAGTGATGTCTCTTGGGATTTTCCTTTGCTAATGACTTCAGCCTTTCTCTCTTGTGGAAAAAGAAAAAAATTTTTTTAACATTCTGCTCGGAAAGCTCTTAGGAACGTATGTTGGGAGCTGGGTGTGCTGGATCCTCTCTCTTGCCCCAAGAGCTGTTGTCAGGCCCTAGGAGGCCCACAGACAGGGTGAACTGGTGAGGCAGCCCCCAGCACCCCAGTGTTGAAGATGGGATGGGGCGCAGTGAGTGCTTAGAGCAGCCCTCCAGCTCCCGATCTGGTACCCTGGGCATCTCCGGATGCCCACCGTGACTCCTTTATCCTGGGCCACTTTGTCTTTATGAGTTCAGTTTTCATACTGCCTCTTGGCCATCAGCTTCCACGCTCAGTAGCCTGTGGGTTAGTTGAGATCTGCATTACTGAAGCCCACCTGGAAAGAGGGCGCCACACAATATGTGTTGGGGGAGTGAGGGCCTTTGTTACAGATTTCAAGAAGCCTTAAAAATGGGATCAAAATTTTAAAAATCCACAAATGGATTCAAAAACCTTATGTTTTCAGAAGGCTACTGTAGAGGGAAAAAGCAAAGATGAAAGAGAGCAAAGGGCACACTGCCATCTTAAACAAGGAAGGCAGAATAACTTACTGTGAAGACGCTTTGCCGAAGGAAGAATGTCTAAACACAGATAAATACAAGGCTGGCTGGAGGACCAGGTGAAATGGAATCAGTCCAGCGGTGAATTTGTACCTGGCGGAAGTATCAGTGACCCAGCCTGAGGGAAATGCGGGAGACTCTGGGGTCTGTCCTCCATAGAGGGATTTGGGGTTTCCAGGGCCACTATCTCCAGGTTCTCTGCCCAGAGATGCCCGCTTTTCATGGCTCATGTAGTTGCCTGGCTCAGTCAGAGGGGACAGAAATAAAATTAAGGCAGTTATTTCAGGTCAGTTGTATCTGTTAGCTACATTTCATTTGTTTGTTTGCAGGGAGAGTAATTTAGACTCTCCAATCTCGTTGTTGACTTTGCAAGTTATCAGTAAGAAGCATTTCACAACAAATTTCAACTACATGCCACATTATCGTCTTAACTCCAGGCTTAGACTGGATGGACCTGATCTTGTGACCCTTTGGGATCTGAGGGTCTCTCATTTCTGTGTTTTTTGGCTTAGTGAGGATTTTCAGATAGGTCTTAACTTGACTCATTTGTTCAGAGAGAATCTTCAGGACACATTATCTTAAGGATACTGGGCCAAAGGTCACTGAGGTAAGGGTCAGGCTGTGTATACAAGAGTTAAGATTTTATCCTATAAGCACTTAGAGTTCCTAATCAGAGTCATGATGTCGGAGGTGTAGTGGACATTTTTCACTCTTCTTGGCTACTCAGCAAATAATGATGTTGGAGAGATGGTAGGGAACCTGCTTCCCCTGTTAGAGGAGTTCCCTACCTTATGCAGAATATGTCCCCACTGTAGAAGCTGAAAGTGATACGTACTTTCTTTCTGCCTTGCAATTAAAGAATAGGAATATGACCTGGGCTCTGCCAATCAGTTGTCATCACTCCAGACTTTAAAGAGTAAAATGAAGAAGCTGGGACCTCAAGCAATCCATTTCTGGAGATGGAGCCATCGGTTTCTAGAGGCAGCAGGGGCAAGCACCCAAGGGTCAAGGCCAAGAGTATTGGTTCAGGGTGGTGGTGGAGACTGTGGTGTCCCTGCCCAGCAGAGGTAATGATTTTACTTTGCTGTCTCCCCAGCATGATTTTGGGCTTTGCTGCTGGCTGTATAGCCTCTAAACCTGGTTCTCCAACTCTCCAAGAGATGCTGTGAGCTGTCCAGTTCAGTATTGGCTGTCTCTTTGTCTCTCCCCCACCTCCGCTTCTCTCTCAGCACCTCTCTCTCTCCTCTCTCTCTCCCTCTCATTATGTTTACCATTATGCTGGCTGTGTAGCCTCCAAACTTGGTTCTCCAAGAGATGCAATGAGCTGTCCAGTTTCCTTCCTCCGTCATCTCCTGAGGTATGATTTACAATCAGGTGCACTCTTTTTTTTTTTTTTTTTTTTTTTTTAACGTTTATTATTTATTTTTGAGACAGAGAGAGACAGAGCATGAATGGGGGAGGGGCAGAGAGAGAGGGAGACACAGAATCAGAAGCAGGCTCCAGGCTCTGAGCCATCAGCTCAGAGTCTGACTCGGGGCTCAAACTCACGGACCGCGAGATCGTGACCTGAGCTGAAGTCGGATGCCCAACCGACTGAGCCACCCAGGCGCCCCCAGGTGCACTCTTTTAAAGTTTATAGTTGAGTGATATTTTGACAAGTGTATTCAGGTGTTTAACCAATACCACCAGATATAGACTGTTTCCCCCAAAGGTTCCCTTGTGCCCCTTTGTCAATTGCCTCTCCCTGTCTCCAGCCTTGATCTGATCTGACTTTTTGTCTTTGGAGTTGTGCCTTTCCCAAACACTGATATAAATGGATCATACAATATGAGGCTTTTGTGTCTTTTTTTTTCCCACTTAGCATAATGCTTTTGAGGTTAATCCTTGTTGTAGAGGATACCAATTCATTACTTTTTATTGTTGAGTAATATTCTAATATTTGGTTACATTACAAATTGTTTAGCCATTTACCAGTTGATGGACATTTGGTTCCTTTCCAGTTTTTTTGTTTTGTTTTTTTTTTACTATTGTGCATAAAGCTGTTATGAACATGTATGTACAAGTTCTTCTATGGGCATAAAGTTTTCTTAGGTAAATACCTGGGAATGAGTTGATTGGGTCATATGGTAAATATATGTTAAACTTCATAAGAAACCAGTAAACTGTTTTCCAAAGTGCTTATGGAAACGTACAATGTTATAATCAAAGTATGAAAGTTCCAGTTGCTTTGCATCCTCAACAGCACTTTGTATTGTCAGTCATATTAATGATAGTCATTTTAGTAATTCTGTAGTAGTATCTTTTTTTTTCTTAAGTTTATTTATTTTGAGAGAGAGTAAGAGAGCAAGAGTGGGGGAGGGGCAGAGAAAGAGGAAGAGAGAGAATCCCAAGCAGGCTTGGTGTTGTCAGCATGGAGTTCATCACAGGGCTGTAGTTGTATCTTATGGTACTTGTAATTTCTCATGTTTTATAATGTGCTTTAAACTGTTTTAAAATTTCAGTTTCCAATAGCTCATGGTTAGTGTTGACTTAAAAGTAAAACAGTCAGTTATTTTACCAGTAAAATGGGTTTAGTCTGGAATAGCAGAGGAATTGGAATTTAGGATATGCAAGCCCCTGCAAACCACAGGTAAATCTGGAGAGCGAATGATATCTTATAAAGAAAAGGAGGAAGTGGGGAGGGGCTCTTTGAATGAAAGTCCTTTGGAGGAAAGTGGGAGTTCAGAGTGGGGACAGTTTCTCATTGGCTAAGTTGTGGTATTTTTTAATTGGCTAAACTTGTTGCTAGGCAAGGAGAAAATCTGCCTTCTTGCAGTTAAGGCCATGGAATGGTAAGACATGAAAACTCCCCTTTCTGGCCCCCTGACTCCATTTTTTTTTTTAATTTAAATTAAAAAAAATTTTTTTTTAATGTTTATTTACTTTTTGAGAGAGAGAGAGAGAGAGAGAGAGAGAGACAGAGCTTGAGAGGGAAGGCCCAGAGAGAGAGGGAGACACAGAATCCAAAGCAGGCTCCAGGCTCTGAGCTGTCAGCACAGATCCTGATGTGGGGCTCAAACCCATGAACCGTGAGATCATGACCTGAGCCAAAGTTGGATGCCCAACCAACTGAGCCACCCCGGCACCCCTAATTTAAATTTTAAGTTATTTTTTACAAAGTTTTTAATTTTAATCCCAGTATAGTTAACATACAGTGATATATTAGTTTTAGGTGTACAATATAGTGATTAAACAATTCTATACATTATTCAGTGCTCATCAGAAATGTACTCTTGAATCCCCATCACCTATTTCACCCATCCCTCCCACCTTTCCTTTGGCTCTCCATAGTTAAGTCTGTATCTTGATTGGTCTTTTTTTTTTCTTCCTTGTTCACTTTTTGTTTCTTTCTTAAATTCCACATGACTGAAATCATAAGGTATTTGTCTTTCTCTGACATTTTTTGCTTAGCATTATACTATATAGCTCCATCTATGCTGTTGCAAATGGCAAGACTTGATAGTCTTGCTATTGTAAATAATGCGGCAATAAACATAGGGGTGCTTGTATACTTCTGAATTAGTGTTGTTGTAGTTTTTGGTAAATACCCATTAGTATAATAGTGAATCATAGGGTAGCTGTATTTTTAACTTTTTGAGGAACCTCCATATAGTTTTCCAAAGTGGCTGCAACAGTTTGCATTGCCACCAACAGTGCATGAGGTTTCACATTTCTGTACATCCTCACCAACACCTGTTATTTCTTGTGGCGTTGATCTTAGCTATTCTGACAGGTGTGAAGTAATATCTCATTGTAGTTTTGATGGGCATTTTCCTGATAAATGATGATGAGCATATTTTCATGTATATGTTGACCATCTGTATGTCATCTTGGTAGAAATGTCTGTTCATGTCTTCTGCCCATTTTTTAACTGGATTATTTGGTTTTTGGGTGTTGAGTGGTGTAAGTTCTTTTTTTTTTTTAATGTTCATTTCTTTTTGAGAGATTGAGAGACAGAGAGACAGAGACAGAGCACAACTGGGGGAGAGGCAGAGAGAGAGAGAGAGGGAAAAACAGAATCTGAAGCAGGGTCTAGGCTCTGAGCTGTCAGCACAGAACTCGACACGGGGCTCAAACCCACAAACCACAAGATCATGACCTGAGAAGAAGTCGGATGCTTAACTGACTGAGCCACCCAGGCTCCCTGGTATAAGTTCTTTATATATTTTGGATACTAATCCTTTATTGGATATGTCATTTGCAAATATCCTCTCCCAGGTGTGGTTGTGTATTTGTATATTTTTCCTTTTAGTTCCATCAGTTGTCCTTTACATAACTTGAAGCCACTGCTATTAGGCACAAAGATATTTAGGATTATTAGGTCTTCTTGATGAATGGGCAGAGGATCTTTATAGACATTTTTCCCAAAAACATACAGATGGCAAACAGATGCATGAAAAGTTGCATTTCCCTGATGATTAGGGAGAAGCAAATAAACACTACTATGAGCTATCACCTCACACCTGTCAGAATGGCTAGTATTGAAAAGGTAAATAACAAGTGTTACTAAGTATGTGGAGAAAAAGGAACACTGGTGAACTGTTTATCCATAGATAAGGCTTCTCTTGACCTTTGGAAATACTCTGAAGTTAACTTTGATATTTCTGTAATGTCTCTAGCTTCCTTTTGAGTAGTATTCACATAGTAAAGCCTATGTTTTCTCATTCTTCAATTTTAATATATCTATGTCTGTATATTTAAAGTTACATCCTTGTGGATGGCCTTTTCTTTCAATCTGACAATCTCTACCTTTTAATTGTATTAGATTATTTATGTTTCATGTAATCATTGCTGTGGTTGGATTTACATCTACCATCTTACTAGTTTTCCACTTATCCCATCTCTTCTTTGCTTTTATTCTCTTTCCCTTTGTTCTTTCAAATTTATTGGGTATTTTAAATAATTCCATTTGTCTCTATTATTGGCTTATTAGTTACATGTATTTTTCTTTAAGTTTTTGCTCTTGGGTTCACAATATACATCTTAACTTTTCATCTTAACCTTCAAATAATATATAACCATATAGTTTAATTTCCTCTGTTCCATCTTTTGTGCTGTTGATTTACTTTTTGCGTCTATATATGTTATTAACCTTAAAATACATAGTTATTACTTACGCTTTAGACAATTAATAATCTTTTTTAAAAATCTAAAGAAAAACTTTAAACAACCTATCTCCACTTTTTACCACCTTCAGGACTCTTCAATCCTTTGTATGAATCCAAATTTCAATCTAGTTTCAATCTTTCTGCGTGAAGAACATCCTTTAATATTCATAGTGCACCAGATCTGATAGTGCATTCTCTTTGTCTGTCTAAAACAGTTTTTATTTAATTATTATTTTTTAAAGATTTTTTTTTTTGCTGGGCATAAAATTCTGAACTAACCTTTTTTTGTTTTGTTTATGTACTGTAAGACAATGTCACATCTATTATCTCTTGGTTTTCATTTTTTTTTCTGAGAAAAAGTTTGCTTTCTTCCTTATTATGTTATGTTTCTTATTTCTCTGGTTGCTGTCTAGCTTTTCTCTTTAATGTTGATTTCCAGCAGTTTGACTCTGTGTGTGTGTGTGTGTGTGTGTGTGTGTGTGTGTGTGTTCTGTTTGGGGTTCTCTGAGCTTCTTGGTTCTGTGATTCATGAATTCTGGAAAAAATATAATTTTTCTCATTATCTTTTCTCCTTTTGAATCTTCGATTACTTCTATTCGATACTATTTCACAATATCTTCAACGTGTTCTTTTCCCCCCCTCAATCTTTTTCTCTTGGTGCTTCAGTCTGGATAATTTCTCTTTATTTATTTTCAGGTTCACTAAATCTTTTCTATGCTGTGTTTAGTGTGTTGATAAACCCACTAAAGGAATATGTCATCTCTCATATCATGTTTTTAGGTATAGAATTTCCATTTCACTTAAAATTTTCATCTATCTGCTGAAATTATTCTCCATCTGTTCTTTTTTAATAGTTTTCATTTTCTTTGGGTAAATACGCAGTAGTGAAACAAGTAGATCATGTGGCATTTCTATTTTTAACTTTTTGAGGAATCTCTGTATTGTTGAAATCAAGATTTGAATGCTTAATCCTTTCTTAATAAAAACCCTCAAGAAAGTCAGGATAGAAGGAACATACTTAAACATCATAAAAGCCATTTATGAAAAACCAACAACTAATAACATCCTCAATGGGGAAAAACTGAGAGCTTTCCCCCTGAGATCAGGAACATGACAAGGATGTGCACTCTCACCACTGTGTTTTAATCATAGTGTTGGAAGTTCTGGCATCAGCAATCAGACAATAAAAGGAAATCAAAGTCATCAAAATTGGCAAAGATGAAGTCAAACTTTGACTTTTTGCAGACGACATGATGGAAAACCTGACAGACTCCACCAAAAGTCTTCTAGAACTGATACATGAATACAACAGAAATCAGTTGCATTTTTATACACCAATAATGAAGCAAAAGAAAGGGAAATAAAGAAACTGATCCCATTCACAATTGGACCAAGAAGCATAAAATACCTAGGAATAAACCTAACCAAAGATGTAAAAGATCTGTATGCTAAAAACTATAGAAAATTTATGAAGGAAATTGAAGAAGACACAAAGAAATGGAAAAACATTCCATGCTCATGGATAGGAAAAATAAATATTGTTAAAATGTCAATACTACCCAAAGCAACCTACACATTCAGTGCAATCCCAATCAAAATTGCACCGACATTGTTCTCAAAGCTAGAACAAACAATCCTAAATTTGTTTGGAACCACAAAAGACCCCGAATAGCCAAAGTAAAATTAAAGAAGAAAACCAAAGCAAGAGGCATCACAATCCCAGACTTTAGCCTTTACTACTACTACTTTAGCCTCTACTTCAGCTGTAATCATCAAGACAGTATGCTATTGGAACAAAAACAGACACACAGACCAATGGAATAGAATAGAGACTCCAGAATTGGACCCACAAATGTATGGCCAACTAATCTTTGACAAAGCAGGAAAGAGTATCCAATGGAAAAAAGACAGTCTCTTTAACAAATGGTGCTGGGAGAACTGGACAGCAACAGGCAGAAGAATGGAACTTTCTTACACCATACACAAAAATAAAGTCAAAATGGATAAAGGGCCATTTCCTGTGAGACAGGAAACCATCAAAACCATAGAGGAGAAAGCAGGAAAAAACTTCTTTGACCTCACCCACAGCAATTTCTTACTTGACACATCTCCAAAGGCAAGGGAATTAGAAGCAAAAATGAACTATTGGGACCTCATCAAGATAAAAAGCTTCTGCACTGCAAAGGAAATAATCAACAAAACTCAAAGGCAACCAACGAAATGGGAAAAGATATTTGCAAATGACATATCGGATAATGGGCTAGTATCTAAAACCTATATAGAACTCACCACACTCTACACCCAAAAAACAAATAATCCAGTGAAGAAAAGGGCAGAAGATATGAATAGACACTTTTCTAAAGAAGACATCCAGATGGGCAACAGACACACGAAAAGATGCTCAACGTCACTCCTCATCAGGGAAATACAAGTCAAAACCACATGGAGATACCACCTCATGCCAGTCAGAGTGGCTAAAATGAACAAATCAGGAGACTATAGATGCTGGTGAGGATGTGGAGAAATGGGAACCCTCTTGCTCTGTTGGTGGGAATGCAAACTGGTGCAACCACTCTGGAAAAAAGTGTGGAGGTTCCTCAAAAAATTAAAAGTAGATCTACCTTATGACCCAGCAATAGCACTGCTAGGAATTTACCCAAGGGATAGCAGAGTGCTGATGCATAGGGGCACTTGTACCCCAATGTTTATAGCAGCACTTTCAACAATAGCCAAATTATGGAAAGAGCCTAAATGTCCATCAACTGATGAATGGATAAAGAAGATGTGGTTTATATATACAATGGAATACTACTTGGCAATGAGAAAGAATGAAATCTGGCCATTTGCAGCAACGTGGATGGAATTGGAGGGTATTACGCTAAGTGAAATAAGTCAGGTAGAGAAAGACAGATACCATATGTTTTCAGTCATATGTGAAACTTGAGAAACTTAACAGAAGACCATGGGGGAGGGGAAGGGGAAAAAAAAGTTACAGAGAGGGAGGGAGGCAAACCATAAGAGACTCTTGGATACTGAGAACAAACAGAGTGTTAATGGGAGGCGGGTGAGAGGGTAAAGTGGGTGATGGGCATTGAGGAGGGCACCTGTTTGGATGAGCACTGGGTGTTGTATGGAAACCAATCTGACAATAAATTATATTTAAAAAATGTATCCTAACTGGGGAATGTATTAATTTATCATCCAGGCCAAAATATTTTTGAGACTGAAATAACATGCTATTAATGATTATATAAGGAAACCAGGTATAAACTATAATCAATCCAATATATGCTTCTCCTCCCTAACTCATCTTTTTTGAGTCCAGTTTTCACATTTTCCAATTCAAGTTTACATTGTCATAAATTACTCATTTTGGCAGCCCACCCTGATCATGCCATGTGCCTGTGCAAAAAGTTTCAATAGTTTCACTATACATGTGGATTTAAACACAAATAACTTACCTCAGGATTTGGGGATTTCCCATAATCTGCTCCCAAATTAAAGTTTCCTGCCTTCCCTTTCAATATTTCCCAAAATATAAACAAAATCTCAGCTACATACGACCCTTCAACCAAAACAGGTTACCTGTAATTCCTTAAGTGTGCCCATACTCTCCTACCTCTCTGTGTTTGCTACTGTGGTTTCTTCTGTTTATAATGTCTTTCTCTCAACGTCGATATCATACTCATCATTTGAGGTTATGGCAAATGTGTCTTTTCTTTAACAAGTCATATGTAATTCTGTGTTCTTTAATTCGTACAATTGTTATGGTTATGGCTTATATGACCATGTTTCCAGAATAAATATCAGAACTTGTGATCTGTCGTGAACTGTAACAATGGGATGAATCCCAAACTAGGGCTTTTATTACAGGTGAATTTTTTTTATTTTATTTTTTATAAAAATTTTTTTTTAACGTTTATTTATTTTTGAGACAGAGAGAGACAGAGCATGAACGGGGGAGGGTCAGAGAGAGAGGGAGACACAGAACCTGAAACAGGCTCCAGGCTCTGAGCTGTCAGCACAGAGCCCAACGCGGAGCTCGAACTCACGGACCGCGAGATCATGACCTGAGCCAAAGTAGGCTGCTTAACCGACTGAGCCACCCAGGCGCCCCTATTACAGGTGAATTTGTTGGGGCACCTGGGTGGCTCTGTCGATTAAGCGTCTGACTTTGGCTCAGGTCATGATCTCACTGTGATTTCAAGCCCTGTGTTGGGCTTTATGCTGACAGCTCGGAGCCTGGAGCCTGCTTCAAATTCTGTGTCTCCCTCTCTCTCTCTCTCTCTCTCTCTCTATTTGCCCCTCCCCCGCTCACACTCTTCCTCAGTCTTTCTCTCAAAAATAAATAAACATTAAAAAAAATTAATTAAAAAAAAAAGATTTGGTTGCTTAACTGACTGAGCCAGCCAGGCACCCTTGGACAGTATGGGCATTTTAACCATATTAATTCTTCCAATCCATGAGCATGAAGTATCTTTTCATGTGTTTGTTTCATCTTCATTTTCTCTTAACAGTGTTTTATAGCTTTCAGAGTACAGGTCTTTCACCTCCTTGGTTAAGTTTATTCCTAGGTATTTTATTCTTTTTAATTAATTAATTTATTTATTTTTGAGAGAGGCAGAGTACAAGCAGGGGAGAGGCAGAAAGAGAGGGACAGAGGATTTGAAGCAGGCTCAATGTGGTCAGCAGAGAGCCCAGTGCGGGGCTCGAACTCACCAACCATAACATCATGAGCTGAGCTGAAGTCGGATGCTTAACCAACTGAGCCACCCCGGCAACCCTCTTTTTGGTGCAATTGTAAATGGAATTGTTTTCTTAATGTTTCTGCTACTTCATTATTAGTACACAGAAACACAACAGAGTTCTATATATTAATTTTGTATCCCCAAACTACTGAATTTATTTAAAAGCTTTCTAAAGCTTTTTGGTAGAGTCTTTAAGGTTTTCTTTGTATAGTATCATGTCATCTGCAAATAGTGACAATTTTACTTATTTACTAATTTCAGTGCCTTTTATTTCTTGTCTGATTGCTGTGGCTAGGACTGTCAGTACTATGTTGAATAAAAGTGGCAAGACTGAGGAGTGCCTGGGTGGCTCAGTCAGTTAAGTGTCTACCTCTTGATTTCGGCTCGGTCATAAGTCCATGGTTCATGCGTTGGAGCCCCGTGTTGGGCTCCGCTCTGATAGTGCAAGCTTGCTTGGGATTCTCTGCCTCTCTCTCCCCTTCCCCCACTCAAACTCATGTGCTCTCTCGCTCTCTCTCTTTCAAAAATAAATAAACATTTTTTAAAAAGTGAGGGTAGACATCCTTGTCTTCCTGATTTTGGAGGAAAAGTGCTCAGTTTTTCACTACTTATCATGATGTTAGCTATGGAATTTTTATATACGGCCCTTATGTCTCTCACATTATAGAGAGTTTTTATCATAAACAGATGTTCGGTTTTGTCAAATGCTTTTCTGCATCTATTGAGATGATCATATGATTTTTATTTATCCTTCATTTTGTTAACGTGTATCACGTTGATTTGGGGATATTGAACAATTCTTACATTTCTGGAATAAATCCCACTTGATCATGGTGAATGATTTTTTTTTTTTTAATGTACTGGATGCAGTTTGCTAGTATTTTATTGAGAATGTTTACATCCATAGCCTCAGGGATGTTGGCCTTTTTTTAGTGGAGTCTTTATCTGATTTTGGTATCAGGGTAAAGCTGACTTCATAGCATGAATTTGGAAGTTTTCCTTCTTTTTCTGTTTTTTGGAGTAGTTTGAGGAGAACACGTGTTGACTCTTTTTTGAATATTTGGTATGTGGTGCCTAGTTGGCTTAGTTGGTAAAGCATTGGACTCTTGATTTCGGCTCAGGTCATGATCTCACAGGTTTGTGAGTTCAAACCCCACATCAGGCTCCTTACACTGACATTGCAGAGCCGGCTTGGGATTCTCTCTCCCTCTCTCTCTGTCCCTCCTGCACTTGCCTCTCTCTCTCAAAATAAATTAATCAACTTAAAAAAAAAAAGGAATATTTGGTAGAATTCACCTGTGAATCTACCTGGTCCTGGACTTTTGTTTGGGAGTGGGTTTTTGTTGTTGTTGTTGTTGTTGTTGTTGTTGTTGTTATGTTTTTAAAGTTTACTGAGAAAGAGAGAGCATGAGCAGGAGAGGAGCAGAGAGAGAGGGAGACAGAGAATCCCAGGCAGGCTCCATGCTGTCAGCACAGAGCTCGATGTAGGGCTTGATCCCATGAACTGTGAGATCATGACCTGAGCCAGCACCCAGGTGCTCCAGAGTATTTTTTTTAAGTTTTTTTTAAATGTATGTATGTATGTACATATGTATGTATGTAAGTAAGTAATCTCTAACCCAACATGGAGCTCGACCTCATGGCCCCAGGATCAAGAGTCACATGCTCTTCCTACTGAGCCAGCCAGGCACCCCTGGGAGTTTTTTCATTACTGATTGAATTTCATTACTACTAATTGGTCTGTTCAGATTTTCCATTTCTTCCTGATTCAGTTCTGGAGGATTATGTTTCTAGGAATTGATCCATTTCTTCTAGGTTGTCCAATTAATTGGCATATATTTTTTGGTAGTATTTTATTATAATCCTTTATATTTCTGTGGTATTGCTTGTTACTTCTTCATTTCTGATTTTATTTACTTGAGTCCTCTCTATTAGTTTCTTGATGAGTCTGGCTAAGGGTTTATCAATTTTGTTTATTTTTTCAAAGTACCAGCTCTTGGTTTTATTGATCTTTTTAAATTTTATTTTAGTCTCTATTTCATTTATTTCCCATCTCATCTTTATTATTTCCTTTCTTTTACTAACCTTGGGCTTTGTTCTTCTTTCTCTAGATCCCTTAGGTGTAAGATTGGATTGTTTAGTTTTTTCTCATTTCTTGAGGTAGGTCTGTGTGCTATAATAATCTCTTAGCATGTTTTTTGTTGCATCTTAAAGATTTTGACCATCGTGTTTTCATTTTCATATGTCTTCAAGTATTTTTTGATGTCCTTTGATTTTTTCCATTGACCTATTGGTTGTTTAGTAGCATGTTGCTTAGCTCCATGTGTTTGTGTTTTTCCAGCTATTTTTTTTTTTTTGTGTAATGGATTTCTTGTTTCATTCCATTGTGGTTGGAAAGGATGCTTGATATGATTTTCATCTTCTTAAATTTAGTGAGACTTGTTTTGTGGCCTAACATGTAATCTATCCTTGAGAATGTTCCATGTGCACTTTAAAAGAATGTGTGTCCTGTTGTTGTTGGATGGAATATTCTGTATATATCTGTTAAGTCCACCTGGTCTAATGTGTCATTCAAAGACATTGTTTCCTTATTGATTGTCTGTCTGGATGATCTATCCATTGATGTACATGGGGTGTTAAAGTCCCCTACTATTACTGTATTATTGTCAATTTCTCCTTTTATGTCAGTTAAGATTTGCTTTATGTATTTAGGTGCTCCAATGTAGGGTGCATAAATATTTACAGATGTTATATTTGGTTGTTCGATTGATCCCTTTATTATTATGTAGTATGCTTTGTCTCTTGTTAGTCTTGTTTTGTTTCTTTTTTTTTTTAAATGTTTATTTATTTTTGTGAGACGAGAGAGAGAGAGAGAGAGAGAGAGAGAGAGAGAGAGAATGAGAGACAGACAGAGTACGAACAGGGGAGGGGCAGATAGAGAAGGCGACAGAGAATCCAGAGCAGGCTCCAGGCTCTGAGTTGTCAGCACAGAGCCTGACATGGGGCTCGAACCCACAAACCGTGAGATCATGACCTGTGCCAAAGTTGGACGTTAAACCAACTGAGCCATCCAAGCACCTCTTGTTAGTCTTGTTTTCAAGTTTATTTAGTCTGATACAAGTATTTTGATACCGTGTTTTTTGTTTTTTTTTTTAATTTTCACTTTCATTTGCATGGAATATCCTTTTTCATCCTTTCACTTGCAATCTGTGTATGTCTTTGGTCTGAAATTGTTTTCTTGTAGGCAGCATATTGACATGGGTCTTGTGGGATTTTTTTGTTTATTTGTTTTGTTTGTACTCATTCTGTCACCCTATGTCTTTTAATAGGAGCATTTAGACCATTTACATTTAGAGTAATTATTGGTGGGTATTGCCATTTTGTTAATTATTTTCTGGTGGTTTTTGTAGTTCTTCTCTGTTCCTTTCCTCTTTTCTTGCTCTCTTTCCTTGTAACTGATGACTTTTTTAGTATTACACTCAGCTTTCTCATTATTTTTTGGGTATCTATTTTAGGTTTTTCATTTGTTATTACTATGAGGTTCATATATAACATCCTAAGTATATAGCAGTCTATATTAAGTTGACACATTAAGTTTAACACATTCTAAAAGAATTTCATTTTTACTCCTTGCCTCCATGTTTAATGTGTAATGTTGTATATTTTACATCTCTTTGTTTTGTGAGTCTTCTGTCCTTTCATAATATTCTTACTTCTAATTTTTACCTTTTATTTTACACTTAAAGAAGTTTCTTTAACATTTCTTGTAAGGCCAGTTTAGTGGTGATAACCTCTTTTAACGTATGTTTGTCTGGGATACTGGTTTTCTCTCCTTCCATTCTGAATTGTAACCTTGCTGGTTAGAGTATTCTTGGTTGTAGATTTTTACCTTTTAGCCCTTTGCAGGCCAGAAGGGAGTAGTATGATAATATTCAACGTTATTGCTGAAAAATCAGCTGATAGCCTTATGGGGTTTCCCTTGTATATAACTAATTGCTTCATTTTGCTGCTTTAAAACTTCTATTTTTATCTTTAATTTTTGACATTTTAATTATTATGTGTCATATGTGGGCCTCCTTGGGTTCATCTTGTTTGGAACTCTCTGTGATTGCTGAACCTGGTTGTCCCCAGCTTACAGAAATTTTTAGCTATTATTTATTCAAATAAACTTTAAAGAATAGGCTGACTCTCTTGTTAGGGGCTAATGCACCCAGTGACTTTAAATTGAAGCCAGTGTTCACTTATCATTCCAAAAATCCTCAGTCCGTTAAGAATTATGCTAAGTCTATATTACCTGAGCTCTATAAATGGAACAACAAACCCTGGATGGTAACACATTTGTTTACAACATGGTTTACTGCATATCCCAAGCCCACTGTTAAGACTAATGCTCAAAAAAAAAAAAATCCCTTTCCAAATATTGCTTCTTATTGACAATGCACCTTGTCACCCAACAACTCTGATGGAGATGTACGATAAGATTAATGTTTTCATACCTGCTAACACAGCATGTATTATGTAGCCCATGGAGCAAGGAGTAATTGTGACTTTTCAGGTCTTATTACTGAAGAAATACATTTTTTAAGGTAATAGCTGCCATAGACAGCGATTCATCTGATGGATCTGGGAAAACTAAATTGCAATCCTTTTTTTTTTTAATGTTTATTTATTTTTGAGAGAGAGAGACAGAGATAGAGCATAAGCGGGGGAGGGGCAGCAAGGGAGACACAGAACCTGAAGCAGGCTCTAAGCTCAAAGCTGTCAGTACAGAGCCTGATGGGGGGCTTGAACCCATGAACCACGAGACATGACCTGAGCCAAAGTCAGGTGCTTAACTGACCATGCCACCCAGGCGCCCCTAAGTAGTTAATCCTTTTAGAAAGGATTCTAGATGCCAAAAAGAACATTCGTGATTTATGGGAAGAGGTCAGAGTAGCATTATTAACAGGAATTTAGAAGAAGTTGTTATCAACCCTCCTGGATGACTTTGAGGGGTTTAAGACTTGAGTGGAGGAAGTAAGTGTATATATGGGGAAATAGCAAAGGGAACTAGAATTAGAAGTGGAGCCTGAAGATGTGAATGAATTGCTGCAATGTCATGATAAAATGTGAACACACAAGGAGCTGCTTCTTAAGGATGAAGAAAGAAAGTAGTTTCTTGAGATGGAATCTACTCATGGTGAAGACGTTGTGAAGATTGTTGAAATGACAACAAAAGTTTTGGAGTATTTCCTAAATTGGTTGATAAAGCAGTGGCAGAGTTTGAGGGGATTGACTCCAATTTTGAAAGAAGTTCTACTGTGGGTAAAATGCTATTAAACAGCATCACATATGTTAGAGATACAATTTGTGAAAGGAAGAGTCCATTGATGCAGCAAACTTCATTGTTGATTTATTTTAAGAAATTGCTTCAGCCTCCCCAACCTTCTGCATTCACCACTCTGATCTATCAGCAACTATCAACACTGAGGCAAGACCCTTCACCAGAAAAAGATTACAACTTGCTGAAAGCTCAGATGATAGTTTGCATTTAAAAACAAAAAATTTTTAATGCTTTTATTTTGAGAGAGAGAGAGAGAGAGAGAGAGCAAGAACGCCAGTGGGGGAGGGGCAGAGAGAGAAACACATACACACAGAGAATCTGAGGCAGGCTCCAGGCTTTGAGCTCTCAGCAGAGCCTGACATGGGGCTTGAACCCACAAACCACGAGATGATGACCTAACCTGAAGTCTGACACTTAACTGACTGAGCCACCCAGTTGCCCCGATGGTTAGCATTTTTTAGCAAGAATGTGTTTTTTAAATGAAGGTACCTATTTTTTTTAGACATAATGCTGTTGCACACTTGACAAACTATAATAGAGTATAACCATAACTTTTATATGCACTGGGAAACAAAAAAATTTATTTGGCTAATTTTATTGGAATATTCACTTTATTGCAGTGGTCTGGAACTGAACCTGCCGTATCTGAGATAAAGCCTGTATTTGTAATTTTTCCCTGGATGCTGGACACTGTGCCTAGAACAGTCGAGAATGAGATAAATCAGAAATAGGCACATTTTTTATTCTCTCAGTCCATTACTGTGGAGTGAGAGAGCTAAGTTAATCTAGTCAGCACTTGAGATGGGCTTGAGTTTTGTTGTCTGTATGGTTACTTGCACGGCACCACAGACTTAAAATTCTGGTGGTGGGTTGCTATTCCCTTATGCTTAGTAGGTGGCCCCAGATGCTGGAGGCTTTTTTTCAATGTATCTTCTCTACCTGCAGGTTTCAGAAGACCCCGGTGATCTGATCATCTCAACAAAATTTTAAATAAATAAAATTTTATGTACTAAATTATTAAGTTTTCATATTGTTAGGGTATCTTGTGGTTTTCTACATCTTGTGGAAGTAGAACTAGACTTAACATTTTAAAAATAAACCCCTTCTCTGTTTAAATCAGTTTTACATACTAAGAATTTTGGCTGCTGAAGGAGGCAGTATATGACAGTAGTTAAGGACAAACAAAAGAGTTCAGACAAAACTGGTTTTGAATCCCAGCTCTACCACCTCGCTTATCAATTTTACTAGTTAGGTGATCGTGAGCAAACTATTTAGCTCTGTCATTCAGTTTCCTTATTTGTAAGGTAAGGATTGAATGAAGTAGTGTAAAGTCCTTAACAATTCCTGGCCCACAGAAAATGCTCCATGTGTGGTCATTATTATCGGGTTTGAATTTTGTGTGAGTCAGGATGGTGAGAGTGGAGGGCAGCCTATAGGGAGGTGAGCCTAAGAGTCGTGAAAAACAGTTCACAGATAAATTCAGAAAATCAGATGAGAGTCACGAGGGCTCAAAATAGGACTTCAACAAATGGAGAAGATGGACTAAAAAAGGTTTATGTATAATCAACAGTTCCCTTGTGTGGTGTCATGTGCCTGTTCTTCTTCTATCATTCCTGTGCTTCTCTGCCTTTTCCATTAGTTTGTGTTTTCAGACTAGTATCATGTAAACTTAAAACTGTTGAGATGTTTTTCTCTTTCTACTCTATGGGAATCCTTTGAGGGATGGGCCAAGTGTGACTCATTAGCGTATCCCTAGCTTCCTACAGTGTCTGGCATATAGTAGGCATCAGCGAATTGATTGTAACTCAACAGGAAAGTTGCCCTATTCTCTTTCTTATTAGTATAGCCCCTACTCAGATTGTCAATAGCTGAATGTACAATTGTTGGAACATTTCCATTCTAGTCGCTTGTCAGGCTGAGCAGCTCTTCCATTTTGGTTCTAGCCAGATCCTAGATTTTCTGGTGATCTTGTCTTATCTCTTTGTGTTCTGTAGGGAAAAACAAGGGTGGTACATATGCTTTGGACCATGGACCGAGGGACTGAAAGCTCAATCAACTGCTTTGATTTGTTTGAGAGCTTCATACTCTGTTACTTTCTATTTATGTTTAATTCCCCAAAGATCCTTTTCTTGCTTTAGGTCCCAATTTCATTGCGTACTAGTACACAGTTAACTAATGGGTTACCTGTGAGGCAGAACTTACCAGAAATTACACTGTGCTGTCAGTGTCTTTTCCCTCATCATAGGAAACCCACGTTGATGTGTGCTTTCTGGTTTCTAGGGTTAATCAGCTTCCCCATGCGTAGGTCCTTATGCAAGAAGATGAAGAAAATTATATTTAGCAGAATTCCTTTCAGCAAGAAGGCTGTTTTCTTTAGAAGAATTTCCTTGACAAATTTTCTTGGGGTAAAAAAACATGAGACCTCAAGGGACCTCACTGGGAAGAGGACAAATATGAGTGAAAAGATGGGAGGTTTGTCTCTGGCGCCTGCAGGAGACCAAGGATCTGGAGACGGAGAGATGAGGGAAGGCAGCTCACTTTGTAATGTGACTCCTCTTGACTCTGCTTCACCATCTCCCACATCATTAGTAAACCTACCAGCTTCCTGTCATGCTTGCAATGAGTGACTTTAAAAAAGAAATAAAAATTAATATAAGAAAGAATTGAAAGCAGGTGTTCAAACAAAAAACTTGTACATGAAGGATCATTGCAGCAATATACACAGTATACAGTAGCCAAAAGGTGGAAATAACCTAAATGTCCATCAGTGTATGAATGGACAAATAAAACGTGGTACATCCATACAGTGGAGTATCACTCAGCCATTGAAAGGAATGAAGTACTGTTACATGCTACAACATGGATGAACAATGGAAACACGATGCTAAGTGAAAGGCCACATATTGTATCATTCCACTTATATGAAATATCCAGAATAGGCAAATCCATAGGGACAGAAAGCAGGTTAGTAGTTACTAGTGTGTAATGCAGAGGCACTGCTTAATGGTGATGAAGTTTCTGTTGGGGATGATGAAAACTGGAACCAGATAGTGATGATAGTTGTACAACATTGTGAAAATGCTTAGTGCCACTCAATGGTACACTTCAAAATAATAAATTTTATGTCATGTATTTTGTTATGCACACAGCGTAGGGGCTGGGCTCTGAATGAACATGGTTTGGAGAGAAAGGGCAGCCAGGGGGATGTGGAATCAGAGGGTGTGTACTGAAACTGCACCAAGAGAAACGTGGAAGGTCTTTGACTCTTTGAGCCCATGGCACTGGTGTTTGCATTAAGGTTAACCAGATCTTTGGCAGCCCTAATGGATACTCAAAGAGAAATGAGAACTTTACAGATGGTTTTTAAACTTTGAAAGTACAAGCAACATCTGAATGATGTGTAATATATGAAATTTGAAGTGTATAAACATTTATAGACTTGCAGTTAATCTAAATTTACAATAGTGTTAAAAATCTTTTTTTAAATAGTGTTACAGGTTGAATGTGTGTATTCCTCCCACCCCAAATTCATATGTTGAAATCCTAAGCCCCTATGTAATTGTATTAGGTAGTAGGGTCTTTGGGAGGTAATTAGGTCATGAGGGTGGGGCCCTCATGAATGGGATTTGTGCCATTAGAAGAGACTAGGGAGAGCTTGTTTCTCCCTTGCTCTCCAACACATGTGGATCCTACAAGTAGATGGTCATTTGCAGACAAGGAAGTGGGCCCTCATCAGACACTGGATCTTTGATATCAGACTTCTCAGTCTTTAGAAGGGTGAGAAATAAGTGTTTGTTGTTTAATCTACCCAGCCTGTGATAATATGTTACAGCACCCTAAGTTGACGAAGGTATATAGTGTTGGGTGATCACTCAATCTACTTATCATTTGTGGGTGTGGTTTAAGTCTGTTCATTGGTAGAATTCTCAGATCAAAGTTCAGCTTTGTGAATATGGAAATAGATCCTGACTCCAGTTTTTATTACCATTACCATATCTCAAATATATCAATTTCTATATCCATAAGAATGACCCTAGTATAAAGCTTTCCTTACAACTGTCCAAGGAGAATGATGCTAAGGAACCCAAAATACTAGATAGGCAGGCTGGGGCAGTGAAAAGAGAAGGGACTTTGTCATTGGAACACATGCTTTCATCCCAGCTCACTAACACTGGTGTGCATGGTTGGGAATGTTGCTAAATAGTTGATGTGGAAACAGCACCAGCATCCCACCCTGATGAAGAGCAGACAAATGCTAGGATTGTTCACCTCCTTGTCATTAGCCCCCATGTGTTTACTGGAACCAAGGCCACTGGATCCTGTGTGCTGAGGTCATGGTGGCAAGACTCTTTAATGAAGAAATCAGAACATTTCGTCAAAGCTTCATCTCATTCAAGTCCTTGCTCAACTCTGACCTTTTCAACAAAGCTAGCCCTGGACTACTTAACACTATTCTTCCCAAGCCCATTCCCTATCCCTGACCTTGTAGTGCTTTTTCTTTTCCAGTAGAAATTATAATCTTTTAACATAATAGGTCATTTATCAAATTTATTATTTAGTTTATGTCTTCTTTCTTGAGTATAAACTCTATGAGGATGATCTACTTGTCCTTCACTCGTGAGAAATTAGAATCCTTCTCATTATAAACTGAGACCTGTGTGTGTGCATGTGTGTGTGTGTGTGTGTTGACCTCTGCCAACTTAGAGATGACTTTACCTATATATCATGCCATCCTGCTATTAACCATCAGGGATAAAATTATCATTGCTCAACCAAGGTCATTCCTGCTGGAGACCCAGTTCATAGATCTCTGATTTCTGTGGAAATCTTCTCAGTAAAAATTAGTTTTTATTTTGCAGGTTGATTTTGAACTTCAGCAAAATCGTTGAAAGTGCAGCATGTACAATTTCAACCACATTGGAAAACACAGATAATGATGTTGCCAATTCTTAAAATAGACCTTGTTTGGCTAGTAAGAGTCACTTTTTTAAATAGAAGTTTTAGCTACATAATTTAACATTTAAATTTTAGCTTAAAAGTAATTCATGTGCTTATTATAGCCAGAGTAGCTCTGTTCTAGAATAATGCTCAGTTGGGGAGCATCTAAGAGGACATCCAGTAAGACTACACCACCCAGTGACATCTCCACACATTTCCTTAAAAACATGAAGAGAATAGCCACATTGTTAAAGACGCAAACAGGTCACTTCTAGTCCTACGTGGAGGCTTTGTCTATTTTTTTTATGTGACAGAGTGTAGATGTTCAAAGGATAATTTGACCTGGGAAAACACTGCTGTGGTCAAGAAAAGAGAGGACAGTTTGTGCCTTCTCTCCTTTTCACTTGGTGATGGGTGTGTTCTGAGAGTTTATAATGTCAAATGTACAATTTTGATGAATGGTCCTAAAATTTATTCATTCATGCTGCCCTCTCACCCCTTCTCATTCTCCATCCCTCCATGATTTCTGAGCCTTTTTCAAGCATCAGGTCTTATGGGGAGGTGCAGACTGGGATGAATAAAACTGACACAGTGCCTGGGAACGCCTTATGGCCTGGTGAGTAATAAGTCTGTATATTGTAAACCTTGACCACTTGGGTTCTGAAACAGGCATTGCTAAGATCTGGTATGGTGGAGAGAGACTCTTACGTATATTATGTTAACACACCTGAGCTAACAAAAAAACATTTTTCACACCCGAAGAAATGTTAGAAATGTTATTTTCTTCAAAATAAAGTTTTAAATACTTTCAGGCCTTCCTAATAAGAGTAACAAATCAGAGTCCAAGCTAAGGGGTCACTGAGATTTTCCTAGCCCCATAGCCATCCAAAGTCCCAACCATGAGAAAAACACAAAATGGTTTTTGATTAAGGCCAGCAGTGTTCTTTGGAGGTGGGAGAGCAGTCACATTTGTTAACATTCAGAAGAGAGTGAAAACTCCAGTGGCAAACCTTGGCTAGCATTGGATGTTCTGCAGTGCCTGGAAAGGACACCAGACCACTGTTGGTTTTCTTTGGTCATAGATTGGCTGACGGAAGTAGACAAAAGCCAACGAAGACGTGGTAATGTTTGCAAGAAAGAGATGGCAGTGGAAGGCTCCAGTCAATCCAGTCGATGTAATAGTTTTTTCTTGCTTGCTTTCTTGATTTTTGCCTCTCAACTCCAGGAATGTTAGAATCTCATTGTCAGAAAGGAAGTAAGATCATGAGTGTGGATAAGTTGGTGGAGTTACTGAGGCTAAAGAGAAGTGTTCATGAGATTTGGGATGAAGACCAGGAATAATAACAAGGCAATAACAGTATGGAAAAGCAAAGTCAGACCTGTGCCCCAGAAAGCACACAGTCTGCAGCATTGTCTCTTTCCCACTCTGCCATTGCTAAGTCTTGGGGTTGTATTGAAAGAAGTAATCATTCCCCAAATAATTTCTTCGAAATAGAAACTGACTTGGGGGGCACCTGGGTGGCTCAGTTGGTTAAGCATCTGACTCTTGGTTTCAGCTCAGATCATGATCTCATGGTTTTGTGGGTTTGAGTCCCATGTTGGGCGCTGTGCTGGCAGTGTGGAGCCTGCCTGGGATTTTTTCTCTCTCCACCCCTCCCCTGATCACGCTATCTCTGTCTCTCTAAAAATAAATAAATAAACTTAAAAAAAAATTAAAAAAGAAACTGATCTTGGTTGGTTGGTAGTTTAACAGTATAATTCTTTTGATGGCTACTAGCTACATGATCAGAGACTTATTCAGCCTAACTCAACGACTGGGTGGCTTCACTGTGAGGACTCACACAGACCCAGATGACAGTCCTGTTACCTGGCACATGGGAAGCCAGGAACACCTGTGGCCAGGCTTCATGAGTCTGGGAAAGAGTTTAGTCCCCAAAATGTCCATGAGGATGCATTGTGACTCAATGGCATAGTCTTTTCCCCTTAGTATCAGGACTTCATGAAACCAACCCTAGTTCTCTACCATGGCCCACCTTAGTCAAGCTGAGTTCCCTTTGCTCTGACTGTCTCTGAACATCATTCTGCCTTTGAACCTGCTCCTAGCTGCTCCTTCTTCCTAAAAATGCCCTAAGAGAGAAAATCTTTGGGTTTAGCCACCACTACATATGGGATTCCCCTCTTGGGCTAAGATTGCCTTATGCCAGTGTATAGGTTGAGGTGCTAATCCAGTCACCAATGACTCAGATGGTAGGTCGTGTGCTATAGAATGAATTTAGGGTAGCAGGGTCAGGACATAAGGCTGTCTCCCTCAGAAAGTGCCAAACGAGGTAGATACTCAAGGCTCTTGCAAGGCTTTTGCTGAAGCAGTCTTATTTTTTACTTGTTTAATGTTTATTTATCCTGAGAGAGAGAGAGAGAGAGAGAGAGAGAGAGAGCATGGGAGGGGCAGAGAGAGAGGGAGACATAGAATCTGAAGCAGGGTCCAGGTTCTGAGCTGTCAGCACAGAGCCTGATGTGGGGCTTGAACTCACGAACCATGAGATTGTGACCTGGGCAGAAGTTGGAAGCTTAGCCTACTGCACCACCCAGGCACCTCTGGAGCAGTTTTTTTTTTTTTTTTTTTGTAACTAGAAGGCAACTGATGGCCTGGGTGGGATGAAGTATATTGCATACAAGAGATCAAGGATGGCCATGATGTCGGACCCTATCCTGAGGTTTATAAATAAACTGTGACAAAATTCATGTAAACACATCACTTGTTTCCCTACACATATCTGGGGCTTTGTCCAGATAATCCAAATTCTGCTAAGCAGGTGGTGTGGTAGAGTCAGGTGAGAGCATAGTCTTCGGAACTGCAGTCCTGGCTTCTTCTTTTTCTTTAAATAAAATTTTTTTTAATGTTTATTATTAGTTATTTTTGAGAGAGAGAGAGACAGTGTGAGCAGGGGAGGGGCAAAGAGAGGGAGACATAGAATCCAAAGAAGGCTCCAGACTCTGAGCTGTGCCCGCAGAGCCCGATGTGGGGCTCGAACCTATGAACCATGAGATCATAAACTGACTGAGCCAGCTAGGTGCCCCCAGAAAACCTCTTTCTATGTCTGTTTGTCTTACCTATAAAATGGTCTATGAGTACCTATCTAGGCTTTATCAACACAGTATAAAATACACATTCTGATGTTTAATGCCTCTGATGTCACCTGGATGGGCTTTGAGGCCTCCCTGTTCTTGTGGCCATTTTGGGGTCCCTTAGAAGGGCCTGGTTATCCACCTTGTCTTGGCGAATTGTGTGAAAATGTTCTTTTGACACAAGTTATTTCTTCCAGCCACCTGGCCCTCTTCCTACTGAACTCTTTCTCTTTCTCTTCAACTCTTTCTCTTTCCCTCTGATGTCCACTTCTCATTTGGAGACCAACAGAATCAAAGTGGTAGCAGCTTTCATTGCCCACCTCACTTCTTGGGAACAGGGTATTTCCAGCAGCATTGGGTTGGCTTTAGTTGTGCAGTTTATTTTTACCCCAGATTCCTGTCTTCCCTATACCTCTAGATCATCCCCAGAGGGCTGGCTTCATTATATTTCTTCCTCATTTAATGGTAATGATCTTCCTCAAGTGGCTTCTCTTGGCTCTCAGCCTTGTCCATTACCCACGTGTAAATCCAAGTAATGGACAGGGATTCAGTTCTCTGTCATGAAGCTCAGACAAAACCAAGGTGTTTGTACAGAACACAGCTGTTCTGACTGTGCTGTGTACCCAGCAGAGTTCTTGAAGGATGGTGATGCTTTAATTCCACAGCCAGAGCCTTTGAATCCTCTCCCCTGCACAGCTGCAGCCCCAGCACACATCTGTAAACTTGGCCAGCTCCCAGCACAGGAAGAGACTCAGTCAATGTTATAGTAAATAGTAAAATAATGTTACAATCATTATTTTCATTGCTGCCCAGGCCTACTTGAAAATTATTGTTCTCTGGTTCTGTCTATCTAATCTAACCTTACCTAATCTAATCCTATCTATCCATCCATTCATCCAATTTATCTAGTCTATCTGTCCTAGAGTTGTCCGGAGAAACAGGAAACAGAATCAGTAGGAATATATATATCTCCTTATATGTATATCTATATGTGATATATTACATATATATCATGTGCATATGCATGTGCAATGTGCATATATACACATATATACACACATGTATAATGGGAGATTTATTATGAGGAATGGGCTCACATGATTGTCTGAGCTGAGAAGTTCTACAGTTTGCTCTCTGCAAGCTAGTTGGTTGCGTAATTCTAGCCTGGGTCTGAAGGCTGATGGTGTAGGTCTCCGTCCAAGGCCAGGAGAAGACCAACGTCCCAGCACAAGAAGGCAGGCAGGGAGACAAAGGGCCAACCTGCTTGGGATTCTCTCCCTCGCTCCCTCTGCCCCTCCCCTGCTTATGCACGTGCACACCCGTGCTCGTGCTCTCTCTCTCTCTTTCTCTCAAGAATAAGTAAATTAAAAAAAAATAGGCAGAACTTTTTCAGGGCATTTGGAATTTGCTATTTCTGTTCTCCTTGGTACACAAGTGAACATCTCCACTGAGACTTAATGTGAGTGAAATGCTGAGCCCCACTGTGGCTTTTGCGTACTGATGACAACAAGGCCTGCTTATTTAAGTACCTGGAGCACCAGAGAAAACAGGAGATAAGCAATAGGAGATAAGCAGATTGTAGGTTGGCTGCAATCTGATGCCTGGGTTTTCTCATGATGACAAAGCTTTCCTAGTGTTTTCTGCTCATGGTGCTATGTGCCGGCAGACCTATTTATTATAAGTGTGGTTATGGATTCTTTTCTTCACAAATACCCATGCTACTCCACAAAGTAGACAATTTTCAGTAAGTAGAACTGATAAATCCTGTGTTACGGTTCATAGTCGCTATGTGAACATGATGACTTTTGGAGAATTTGTGAGGATCCTCTCTGCAAGAGGCCTTCTCTTCTAGACACAATTGAAGTTTTAGAATTAGCTGCTCTTTGATGGCTGATTGATAAGTTTTTTCTTCAAGCCGAATCATTATGTGTATGGTCAGGTGTCAGAAGTTTGACGTGGTTGTGCGTATATGAAGGTGGCATTCCTGAGCTTCCTTGCAGGTTGGTTCTGCTCTGTGAGGATGGCTCTGGTTGCCTTGGGAAGAAAGCACAGCCCCAACCCTGAAGGACTGCTGGCCTGGGTGGGGGCTAGGTTGGTGGAGGGGTGATAGGCCTTGAGCAGCTAGGCTGGGTCCCTGGGGTCCCCTTCAATTCTGAGTAGCTCTAATTCTATAGTTTCAGAACCTTTAATCTAAGAGAATAATAAAGCAATTGCTCCCAAACCCTGATGTACTCTATTCACTTATTACCATCCTCTCTTTTTCTTTCCTTTGAAATGAAATAATTACATTCTAAAATTTGAAAACAGGACATGTAGTCTGGAGACATAGCCCGAAGTCAAATGATCAGGTGCCATTACTCCTTAATGATAGTGCATGAGGACACCCTGAGAGAAGACAAACCGGAATATTTAACAAATTTTTAAAATTGTTTTTTAATGTTTGTTTATTTTTGAGGGAGGGAGAGAGAGAGTATGAGCGGGGGAGGGGAGGGAGCAGAGAGAGAGGGAGACACAGAATCAGAAGCAGGCGCCAGGGTCAGTGCTGTCAGCACAGAGCCCGATGTGAGACTCGAACCCATGAGCTGTGAGATCATAACCTGAGCCAAAATCGGATGCTTAACCGACTGAGCCACGCAGGTGCCCCTTTAACAAGTTTTTAAAATGTTCATTTATTTCTTTTTTTTTCGAGAGAGGGAGAGCACGCTAGTGAGAACAGAGCAGGGCAGAGAGAGAGAGAGGGAGAGAGAATACCAAGCAGGCTCTGTGCTGAGCATGGAGCCCAACACAGGGCTTGATCTCACGAACTATGAGACCATGACCTGAGCCAAAATCAAGAGTCAGATGCTGAACCGACTGAGCCACCCAGGTGTCCCAGTAAATATTTACAATATTTAAAACCAGTGGGGACAAAATTTAATTTTGCTTATTCCTGGGCATCTATTTTCTGTATATATTTAGGATATCTATATATTGTGATATGAAAGCTGGGATGTGTGAGGAGGTAGAGGAGGGAAGGAAAACACCAGGTGATAAGTTGTTGCCTAAAGAGGACAGAGAATAAATGTCCCTTACATGCAGGAACTGATTTCTAATCTTTAAAAACTACTATCTTTATTTTGACTGGTTTCAGATTCAAAGTGGTCTCTTTCACTCACACCTTTGGATGGCTTTCCTCCCAAGCACAAGCAATTTATTAGAAACCTGAGCTTCACGTGCTCTGGAGCCCAAGGATTGTCTCTGGGGCTGGATCTGCTCTGACATCAGCATTAGGGCGGTTGGCCATCAAACATTTCTCTGAATTCAGGGAGCCTGTCAGGGCTACACTGGAGCTGGGTCTTGATGTCTTGTCAGGATTCAGAGTCCATGCCAAGGCAGATACACGGGCGCAGATGCTGGCAGATTTGTCCGCATGGGCAGTCGAGGGAGAGGTGACAGCTGGCATGCGCTACCCACAGGCAGACCACACGGGGATGATCACAGCCGACTCTGCGCCAGGAGGGAGGCAGAGCAAATCACAGATGGCACCTGAGGAATGAGAAAATTGCTTAACTTATTTCCTTCCCTTCCTGTTACTACAGCCTGGGGACAACTTGGGACATTCTGTGGTATTCCAAGAGGAGATATTTGAACTGCTGCCTCCACAGAGGCTAGTGAGGGAGACTTGCCTTCCTCACAGAACTATAATTGTGTAAACATAGGAAGGCTGCACCTTAGACCCCACATTTCAGCAGTTGGGAGGGTTGCGGAGTGGGATACAGAATTTTTTTTGTTTTTAGTATTTATTTTGGGGACAGCACAAGTGGGGGGGAGGGGCAAAGAGGGGGGACAGAGGATCCGAAGCAGGCCCTGCGCTGACAGGCTGACAGCAGTGAGCCCGATATGGGGCTCGAACTCACGAACTGCAGGATTATGACCTGAGCCGAAGTCAGACGCTCAACTGACTGAGCCACCCAGGTGCCCCTGGGGTACAGAATCTTGCCTTGCTGTCTACAGAATCTTAGGTCCTAGAGCTTGTGTTATGGCCATAGCAGCCTTTTGAACAACAGTGGCACCCGTCTTGAGGAAGGTCTTGGCACATCTCTGATGTAGCCACAAAGAGCCTCAAGACTGCAGTGCTGAGCAAGAGGCTGCTCCTGGATTCTTGTCCGTGAGAACCACTCCAAAACCACTCACAGTACCTGGAGGCTGTAAAGGTCTCTGGACGAAGTAGCAGCCCCTGACCTTTGAACTTACAGTGTAGTACCTACTTGTAGCTTCAGACCCGGCGACAGGCACTTTCGTGGATTATGTCAATCTGCACAGCAACTCTATGAAGTTGGACACTTCTTTCCCCCTTTTTAGAGATGAGGAAATGGAGGTTTACAGACATGAGATAGCCTGCCTGGGGCCACACAGTTAATGAGAGGTGAGGCTGGGGTTGAATTCAGCCAGTCTGGTTCCCGATGCTCAGTTGGGGTTGAATATTTTTTAATGCGGACATTAGCAATGACCTTTGTAGAAGGAAGCCATTCTTCCTTTTTCACTCCTGTCAGGATGGAGTGACATGAGCTGTACCTGTACAAAGTATTCTATGACAAATCCAGTGACACTTCCTTACCTTGATTCTTATCCAGGATGTCTGAATCTTAGGAATGACAGGAACATACTGCAAATCAAATGACTCTAATTTGGTACTTTAAGTCAAGGAGGCCAAAGGAAAATCTCAGGAATGGAGTAGATAACAGTATTTAGTGCTACAGAGGGAGAAAGTAAAGTAGGATATTAGAAGACTCCATCAGACTTGTGGATTAGATTTTGTGAGCTAAAACTCCCTATTGTCTCCTACAGCAAAAGAGGTATTTTTTCTCTCACACTTTTAATCAAGTAGATAATATACAAATGGTACTCAACTCTAAGCATAGAAGAGGTTTACAGTGAAAAGCCTCTCCATCTCCTTCCCATTCATGTACCCCAGGCACCCAGGTCCCTTTTTAGGAAGCAAATGTTGCTGGTTTATTGTGTATCCTTCCTGGGATATTCTATATACACATACGATAAATAAGTGTATAGAATTTTTTTTTCTTTTTACAGAGCATCATACTATATGCAGTGTTCTGTACCTTTTTGTTGTTAATTTAACAACACATCTGTAGTCTTGTAGACCATTCCATAATAGTGTATAGCAAGAGTTTCTTCATGACTTTTTGCAGCTGCATGGGGTTCTATGGTATGGATGTATTCAAATTTGTATAATGGAGGCATATTTTCAGCTGACCACCCCCCCCCCACCTCAAAAAAAAAAGCGCCAACATTTAGGAAAGATAATGGAAATGGCTTTTTCTTTCAAGGACAGAAAGGTGCTATCTAGAGCAAGTAGATAGAGCAGAGGACCATTTGTGTGCCGAGGGTTATCAGTACTAGGTCTCATTGAACCCAGCAAGAGCTAGCATACTTCTGAGGGGCTTTCTTAAAAACTCCCACCCTGAGTTAGGATTTAGAAACTTCATTTCTGGAAATGGCATATACACTGGCTAGAAACAGCTAAGCTACTGTCTCCAGTCTTTTGGGGATGAGGAAATTATAAATCTCTGTTTGTGTAACTCTAGCATCCCCAGAGTATCTAAGTATCTCTCAGTTTTCTATCCTTTAATTCTGAATATCCTAGTCCTTCTATCATCCTGTAATTCTTCATGTCAAATGGAAAAGGTTCTAGATTCCGATCTGGTCGGTTCACATTCCACTACTTACTAACTGAATAACCTTGGGTAGCAGGTAACCTCTTACCTTGGATTTCTGTATCTGTAAAGCAGGAATTGCATTACCTATTTTCTTAACTTCTTTATAATTAGGATTACATAGGCTAACATCTAGAGCACCTAACAAAGTGCTGCTTCTTCACTGAAGTCAGGGAGGGGAGATATTCTCTTTTTTTGGTTTGTAAGACCAAGGTATTTTATATACTACAAAGACTATTCATTTTAAAAGATTTTTGATGATGCCAGAAATAGGTATGAAGATTAGGAGAGTTGAGAAGTATAGGATGGAGGCTAGTTGACCAATGGTGATGAAAGGGTGTTCTACTGGCTGTCCTCCAATTCATCTTAGGGTGAGTAGATCCGCTACTAAGAATCAGAATAGGCATTGGCTAAGTGGTTGGAGTGTCATTCCTCGTTGTTTTGAAGTGTGGAGTAGGGGAATGATTGCTAGAATTAGGATGGAGAGGATTAAGGATTTAGGAGGATTAAGGATTTTAGGAGTACTAGGATTAAGACTCCTCCTAGTTTATTAGGAATGGATTGGAGAATTGCATATGCGAATAGGAAGTATCACTAGGCTTAATATGTGGCTGTTTTTTCTTTTTTAATATTTATTTATTTTGAGAGAGACAGCATGAGTGGGGAAGGGGCAGAGAGAGGGAGACAGAATCCAAAGCAGGCTCTAGGCTCTGAACTGTCAGTGCAGAACCTGACACAGGGTTTAAACCCACAAACTGCGAGATCATGACCTGAGCCAAAGTCAGATGCTTAACCGACTGAACCACCCAGGAGCCCCTGATTCTTGGTATATATTAAGTTGAAATTGGAATAGAGGTTTAAAAATCAGGGGTGCCTGGGTGGCTCAGTCGGTTGAGCGTCCGACTCCGGCTCAGGTCATGATCTCACAGCTCATGAGTTCAAGCCCCGCTTCAGGCTCTGTGCTGACAGCTCGGAGCCTGGAGGCTGGAGCCTGCTTCAGATTCTGTGCCTCCCTCTCTCTGCCCCAACCCACTCGCATTCTGTCTCTGTCTCTCTCAAAAATAATTAAACCTTAAAAAAAATTATAATTAAAAAAAAATCAGTCTTCTGTGACTTTGGTTGTAATCTTGGAATATTAATGATGGTAGCATACTTGAAGATTACATGATCACAGTTTTTTAAAAATAGAGGATACCCGAGCACTCACTTATGTGTGAACTGCATAACTTACTCACAGAATTAACAGTTCAAAGCATATTTTAGCACAAAAAGTAGTCCAAAAACAATCAGTTGTATTTTCACAAAGATGTATAGTTGTAGACTTAGTGTAAGTAACTGTCAAATATAATAAAAATCAATGAAAATTCTGGTCTCTCACGGACAAGAGAGTTCTTGAACTGTGGTTTGTATTCTCTGGGCACATCTCAATTTTGAATCCATTTCTACTTCAGCATCAGTTTCAGCAGTTCTGTGAAATAGAATGTGCTTCCTCAAAGCCAGTTAGACTGGTATATTGTTCAGAATTTGTCAACTATTTGATATCTTTTTTTTTTTTTTCCTGGAAAATGGCAGGAAGTTCTCTCAAACTGTCTTAAGCCAAAAAGTGAACTTACTGAAACAGGTGATTGGAAAGAAAAAAAAAAAAAAAGAGCTTCAGGTATGTCTTGATTCTGTCAGTGTAAGTTTATGGTCACAAAGAAATACTGAAGGAGCTATTTTTGTTTAAAAAGTTGATGGTTCATTAAACTTAATCTGAAAAACTTAGTTCTTCTTAAGTTTTAAATTCAATTTATAAATGTTATTATTCTACAGATAGATCTAATAGATTTTTCCTCTCAGATCTTTAAGTTGTTCATTTCTAGAAGTCCATTTTGGGCCTTTAAAAATATTTTCTCTATCAAAAAATGTTCTGTCTTCTTGAATATATGGAATATAGTTCTAATAATTGTTTTAATGTCTTTGTCTATTCTATCATCTGTGGCATTTCTGGGTCTGTTTCTATTGAAAGGTTCTCATGATGAGCTGTATTGCCTGTGTCTTATCTGGTAAGGTTCAGTTGGATTGCAGACACTAAACTTACTTTGTTGAGTGTTTAGATATTTTTTTATTTCTCTGTTCTTAGGCTTTTTTGTACATGGTTAATTGTAACAGTTTGATCTTTTGGGGTTTTGCTTTTAAGGTTAGGTGGGACCAAAACAGCATTTAGTCTAGGGCTTATATTCCCCAGCTCTGAGGCAAAAGCCTGTTAAGTACTTTTGCTAATCCTCTATGAATTATGGGGTAATTGGTTGATGGGAACAGACACTATTCCTGGTCCCTCTTGGGCAAAGATTGTTCCTCCTCCCTGTGATCCTTGTAGGTGGTTCCTTCCCTGGCCTCAGGTGGTTTCCTCCTCACCTGCACTCACAGGCATTCATCAGACCCTTTGCAGATCTCTAGAGCTCTCCACTCCCTATTATCCTGCCTTGTGACTGCTAGCTGCCTTGACTTACCCACATGCCTAGCTCTGTCTGAGCAACTCAAGGAGCCTGTGTTGCAACCTGAACAAAAAAAAATCTCGCCAGGAACATGGGGCAGTTGTAGGATGCATCTTGATTGCTTCCCTTCTCTTAGGAATCACTACTGTGCTTTCTGATGTTCAATGTCTGAGAATCATTGTTTCTTATATTTTGGTTGGCATTTCTCTGGCTCTTCTAGGATGTTTAAATCATCCATTAGATTTTGTATCTCTTTCAAGGCTTTGCTGCTGGCTGCAACACTCAAGTTACACTAGTGTAAGACCCAGGGGTTCAAATGATGTCACCTCTAAGCTCTGCACTGTCTTCATTCTCAGGTGTCTTGTGGCCATATCTATAGCCTCATTTTAAGGCCCTCCAGTTTAAGTCTGGCAGACAGTGGCTCTCTTGAGCCTTTCAAATAGTGACCTCAGCAGGAAACTAATAGCTTCTCATTGGCTGGGTTTAACTACTCACCTATCCCTTTATCAATTTTTGTTGTCAGGAATAGCTCCACCTGAGAAATATGAATGAAATAAGATTGGGGTGACAAAAATCAGGGAAAATGATGCCGATATGCATATCAACATTTTAGTCACTTAGCCATAATCCTTCAGGAGATCTTAGAATTCCTGTGGCTGTCTCTGGATTCTTAGGATACCACGTCATCTTGGTACACAGAGCTTGCTTTTTCAGCACAGTTATTCCTACTGAAACTGAGCCATGTTGATGGGGCTGATGCTTGATAATTTAGAACCATCGAGATTTCTCTTGTAAAAGCAGCTATAAATACTTAAAGTCTGGTACATACTCATCAACATTCAGGGATCCCTTTGGATATCAATTTTTGAAATTCCAGGATTGTGTGGAACCCAGAGTAATAGAACAAAGTGAAGTTGAATAGTTCCTAGTTCTGCTTAGTCTGTTTCGATGTGGTCACTACAACAAATGATAAATTCAGGTTACTGCTTTCTTTAGTCCCATGTCACATCAGTGCAGTCTCATCAGCCTGTAGAGCCAGGTTGCTCTGTGCCTTGCAATTTTAACACAATTAAAAATTTCTACAAATGTCCACCACCTGACCTGGATATATTTAACTAAATTTAAATCTTCACACCTAGCTTCAAATTCTTTTGACTATTACCTAAGAACTGTAAGTTTTACGGTCATGATTGTGAGCCTACTTGGATGTGAGTTTGTCTTATAATTCATTACAGTACAATGTTACCTGATGGAGATGAAAGGGAAGCTTCCGGAAGCTTCCAAGGCAGATTTTGTTTTGACTTGAATTTCCTTTCAATCCTTTTTTTATTTTGCCTTTTCCTTTTAGTTTAGAGCCCCATCTATGCCAAGTGAATCGATATTTCCCATGTTTATGCCAAACTACTCAAATTCTATTGGTCAGGTGGCTATTCCTGCCAGTTCATGTGTGTGAGCTCAGTAGTAAGATGGTTGTTTGGTTGAACACCCTGAGCTGGCTGGCCCAGGTGAGCTGCATTACTATGAAGGCTCTGCCATAAGATGCCCCTACTCTGTATACCTCATTCCACACCGGAGAAGAGAGAGGTGAAGTGGCGGAGTCAGGTTGATCAGTTTGGAGTGGCTTGGCAAGACTTCAAGCCTTCTGCTTCCTCAGCTAGGCGATTTCAAGCAGTGCACAGGGAATGGGTTTGGAGCACAGGGATGTGTATTCCATCTTTGGCTCCACCATGTACCAGCTATGACTTTGAGCAGGGTATTTAACTTTCTGAGCGTTGTTTCCATCTATAAAATTTGTACCACCTACCTGTTAGTGCTGTTGTGAGGATTAACTGCTGTAACTTTTGCAAATCATCAGGCACAGCATTTCCCTTTCCCATTCCCATTGACCTCTACCCTTGATCTGTGCTTTACCATGGCAGTAATCAATTCTAAGAATCATTTTTGGGGGCAGATAAAATTGGTTTCTGAATCAGCCACGCTGGGGGCTTGAGGGGATGGACCTGCTGAGCTACCAGCCCAAGACAGCATCAACAGTGACCCTGGCCGTATTGTGGATGGCCTGCTGGGGAACTCACACCAGGACAGATGGGGCTAGGCTGTGGACAGTTTGAGAAAAGCCAAGGTTTCCCCAGAGATTTTTTTTTTTAAGGGCCCCAAATCTTTACAGGCCCCATAGAAATGTTTCTCGGAAACTTTGCAATGGTCTTCTTTTAAGTGAGTTGAGGCAAACTTGAAAAAAATTGTTCATTCATTGAGCACACTACTTCTAACTTATATTTGGCTGCAAACACAACATGAAAAGAGACCACCTCCTGTGTCTTTCGTGAAGTTTTAACCTAAAAAATATTTTCTGAACATAGGTTAAAGTCTAACTTCTCTGTTACTAAGGAAACTGGGACATTGCTTTATCTTCTCTGGAGCTTATCACCTTGATGAACATTGTTGTCTCAAGCCCCGAACATGAACCACTTTGATCACTTTGGCAGATGATGTGGTGCTACGGACTGAATGTGTTACCTACAGACTCTTTGGTTGAAGTTCTAACTCCCAATATAATAGTATTTAGAGGTGGTGCCTTTGAGGGGTAATTAGGTTTTCATGAGGTCACAGGGGTGGAGCCCCCGTGATATGATTAGTGCTCTTACAGGGGACAAAGGGACTAGGACTCTCTACTATATGAAGATAAATCAAGATGTCTGTCTGCAAACCAGAAAGAGGGTCCTCACCAGACACTGAGCTTTTGGCACCTTCATCTTGGATTTCCTAACCTCCCAAGTTATGTGAAATCTGTTCAAGCCACTGGTCTGTGGTTGTTTGTTACAGCAGCCCAAACAGATTTTAAGTTATAGCCCAGGACCAAGTCAGGTTAGCAGGTCACTACCCAAAGAGACCTTTTTCTTGACCTGTGCTTTGTATGATGGCACTGACTCCTGAGGGGTAGGAATAGAGAAAGTCGGTCTCGTGAATCTGGCTGTTTTATCTATTATCTGGATGTTTATCTGTAACATTAGAGATTCCTCTTGATGAGGCTCATTAGGAGCAAAACTCCCTGGCCTTGAGAGGAGTAAGAGGTTTTCCTCTGGAGCAACTGGTTTGCTTTTTTCTTAGAGCTGAGTTTCATGATTGATCAACATTCCTTCTTGGTGCTGCATACCAGGAAGGTTTGAACCAAATTTAACACTTAATTTTCCATATTTTTTACATCTTCATGGGACAAATGTTTTGTATTTGTCCATTCTAGATGTTAGTTGTTGTCATTATATAATGAAGGGATTTTATGTGATAAGATGTATTTGGGTGTGCTAGAGGAAGAAGAGACTTTAAGTAAGTACTGTAAAGTCTAGAGGCAACATGGCAGACCAGAAAACCACGGGGAGGTAATTTAACTATTAAAGTGCATACAAGAAAAAAAAAAATACCAGTAGGAGATTCATTAACCAGTCAAGTAACATTTGCTTTTTTTTTTTTTTTTTTTTTTGAGAGAGGCTGCAAGTGAATGAGGGGCAGAGAGAGAGAAGCGGGTCTTGTGATCACTTGAGGCAGGACACAAACTCATGAACCGTGAAATCACCACCTGAGCTAACGTCAGATGCTTAAGCACCTGAGCCACCCAGGCACTCTTTTTATTTTTTTAATAATATTTGCATAATTCTTAAATTTTCACTGGTTTCAGTCATAACAAATCCATTATAATAATATTTTAATATTCAGGCAGAACTTTTCCTAAGTACTTTCTCTTTTGTCAAACGTAACAGGAAAGAAAATGTACAATGTTAAAAATTTATTTCTGAAATGCTTTATTCTTTTAATTAGTATACATTATATTAAGTATAGAATTTCCTTAAAAATTAACTCTAAGTTTCAATGTTAGGACACTGATACGAAGAAGAAAACATCTGGCTCTTTTGACTTTTGTCTTTACATTTATCCAAGTCGTTTCTCATATTAAGGTTCTTTTATGTTATTTCTGTCCAAGTTGTGACAGCTAAAACAAAACATAAAAATAGCTTTACTTTAGTCACAAAAGAAATACACCTTAAAAATGTACTCTTTAATCATGGTAACATCTAAGCTCCATTATTTCATTCATTGCATTTGTATCTAGAATAAGTTTTCCTCAAGATTCACCACCAACTGAAATTCATTTAAAACTGAATAGTAATAATAAATGCTGTCACAATAAAAAAAAAATGGATCAACATTATAGGTACAAATTCAACTAATGGAAAACAAAAACACTGAGAATAAAATCAATATTAACTCAGAATGAAAATGTAAATAAAACTTTCATGTACAACTTCACTGCTGACAGTTTACTTCTCCACATATTTTAATTAATTTGATATTTCTAAAACATCATTAAAAAGAAAAAAGGCATTCAAATTCCGGAAGGCTGGGTAAACTCCTACTAGACTAATTCTCCCAGGGATAGCAATTAAAACTTTAAACAACATGCAAAAACCAACTACCTGAAGGCAGTGGAGAACAACTGCAAGCTGGCAGGTTCGGGAACAGAGGTGACACTTGGAAGGAAAGACCCGCACTGGCTGAGTTCTGTGGCTCTTAACCTCAAGAACGACCCAGAGTATGGGGACAACTAAAGCCACTGAGGGTGAGGAGGAAATCCAGGAAAGGAGAGGTCCAGAGTGTGGGAGCCCTAAATTTTGCACATGAACTTTTCTGATATCTATGGTGAAAAACCTTGAACCAGGCACAAATGAGAGGGACTAACAAGCAAGATGTGAGCTGCTGCCCAAGAGACAGAGTTTGACATGTGAATTTTACCAAGTTAATTGCCGGCTAAAGGCCCAAATCAACACTCTTTAGGGAAATGGAATTCAGTTTCCAAAACAGCAATGTTAAGGATACAATCTAAAACTAATACATGAAAGAACAGAAAAATTGGACCCATTCTCTAGGGGGAAAGGGGAGAGACTGAGATAGATAATCCATGTATTGTAATTAATAGACAAGGGTTTAAAAGAAGCTATAACAACTATCCTCAATGAAACAATAGAAAATATGCTCACAATGAAATGACATAAAATCCAACCAGAAAAACACAAACTATATTAAAAAAAAAAACCCAAATGAAAATTTGAGATGGTGTAAATACAACATTATTCAAATGGAAGAAAAGAGATAAGAAAGCAAAGAGTGAATCTGGAGATAGTACAACTTAAATTATATTTAAGCCCAACATTAGGTGTAGAGACTACTAAAAAAATTAATTAAAAACAAAACAACCCCCCCACCCCAAATCCTCAGAGAGCTGTGGCAGAATATAAAATGTTGTACATACAGGTGAATGGAGTCCCAAAAAGAGAGGACAAAATTGAACACAGAATATTTGACAAAAAGCGCAGAAAATTCTCTAAATCTGGTGAAGATATAAACATACAGATTCAAGAAGCTCAGTGATCCCCAAGATAAATACACAAGAAGTTATACATAAATACATCATAACTGCTGAAAACCAAAGATGACAAGGAAATCTTGAAAGCAGCCAGAGAAAAATAACCTATTACATATAAAATTGTATCGATCTGAATACTATTGACTTCCTATCAGAAACAATGAAGACTGTGGAATAGTATCTTTAAAATTCTGAAAAACTGTCAATCCAGAATTCTATATTCAGCACAAATATTTAAGAATAAAGGTGAAATACATTTTCATATAAAAGAAAATTAAGTGAATTCACTGCTAGCATACCTGAGCTACAGTAAATGTTAAAAGAAGTTTTGCAGTCAACAGATGGAAATCAAAATCTACTAAAGGTAGGGATGAAGAACACTGAAAATCGTATCTGTGTAAAGGGAAAGGCTTCTTTATGATACAGATGAGTGAAGTGATACAAATGGTAACACTGTGTACTATCTTGTGAGGTTAATGATATATATGTAGATGTAAAATATGTGACAATCACAGAATAAAGGCTGAGGGAATGGGTCTATATGCTATATTGAATGCAAGTGGTACAATATTAACTCTAGTTTATGAGAAGTTAAAGATGTATATATTGTGATCTCTAGAGCAAATGCTAAATTAATAATATAGAGATACAGCTAAAATAAAAAAGCATTCAAGTAATACAAAGGAAGGTAGGAAAGGAGGAAGGCCTAACAGAAGACTAGTAGAATACAAACAGTACAATGGTAAACCTAAACCCAATCATATCAATAATTACCTTCGATGTTAACCGACCAACAGACACCAATTAAAAGGCAGAGATGGTCAGAATGGTTTTGAAAAAAAAAACAGGTTCCAACTATATTCCATCTGCAAGATAAACACCTTAAATATGAATTCATAGGCAAGCTGAAGCAACCAGATGGAAAAGTTATAACCTGCAAACCTTAAGACTAGAGTGGCTATATTAATGTCAGATAAAGTAGACTTCAAGATAAAGAGTATTACCAGATATGTAGAGGGACACTGCATAATGAAAGGGTGCATTCATCACGAAGACACAGCAATCCTCAATCTGTTTGTACCTAATAACAGAGCTTAACAATAAGTTGACCTACAACTAAAAGGAGAGTGACAGAACTGAAGGGAGAAACAGTTCCACAAACATAACTGGAGATTTTAATACTGGTCTTTCAATACCTGACAGAACTAGACCAAAAAAACCCCACAAAACCACACATCAATAAAGACACAGAGGATTTAAGTAATGCTGTCAACTACCATGACCAAAATGAAATTTACAGAACCTTCTTACCACTTCTGCATAATGCAGGTTCTTTTTGAAGTGCACACGGAGTGCTCAGTAAGAGAAACCATAAAAGATATTTAAATAAATTCTGAAACAATGAAATCATATGCAGAATGTTCTTTAACCACAGGGAATTCAATTAGAAATCAATAAGATATTTAGGAAACCCCTAAACACTTGAAAACAACATCTCTAAATCACACAAGATTAAAAAAAACCCACCAAGTATATTACAAATATACAACCACCCCCCCCCCCCAAATATATATATATAAAACATGGTGATGAAAATATATTAACATTTGTGAAATGCAGCTAAAGCAGTGTTTGGCAAGAGTTTTTAATTTTATGGCTTTAAATGCTTATTTTAAAAAAGAAAAACTAAAGAATTTAATATCCCAAAGTAATCAAAACAAAAATCAGCATAAACATCTGCTTCATTAAAAAAATTAACTAAATTGAGAATCCTCTAGTTCACCCAAGGAAAAAACAATCCATTTAGTTTTGCCTATTCTAATACATTACATAATCTATGGTGGAAAAATATCAAGACCTGCTTGGGGATTGAATAAGGGCAAGTATTGACTGGGGAACTTTGTGGTATGATGGTTCTGTATCTTGAACAGGAATCTGGATTATTCAGGTGAACACATCTCACAACCCAGGAATGTACACCTAGGAGGTATATACTTCACTGTTGTAAATTTTAAATTTTCTGAATTTATCCGCTCAAAGATTTGGGACAATTGAAATAATTATTTATCAGAATTTTCTTTATAGTAGTCCATGTTAAAACCTTACATTTTTATAGCTCCTATGGTTTTGGCTTCAGTTGGTTCAAATGAGTATGATGATTCTCTTGCTCTTTTGAAAAATATCATCACCAAGTTATGGTATGTTACAAGAAACAAACTACCAACATACACTTTACCTGTTTTATGAACTGTGTAGCATTAAAAAGTTCACTGCAGCCATATAAAATGTGTTTGCCTTGTTTCCCCTGTAAAAATAAGAGAACTCAGATACAGGTAACAAGTTATACTTTCAATATTACCAAGAAGAATGATTAACCCTAATTAAGACTTTTTGTTACCCCTCAAAATCTTTTTGGGGGGCGAGGGAAGAGGTTGTTGAATTTTGGTATACACATATCTATTCTAAAATCGCATGGAATAAAGTGACTGCCACGTTTCACACAAACGATTATCTATAAAATCTTAGGTCAACATTCTTCCAACATAAGATCTGTACTACCTGAAGAAAACATCGCTAGTTTTGTTATGCTGACAGTAGTATATGGTACAACTATGGCATGAATGGTCACTGCAGTCTCATTTGTGCAATATAGGATTTACAATAATTTCATTCATAATTTTGGCAGAATACTGTAACCCAATTACAGCAGTCAAAACTTCTACTGAATTCTGTAAGTCCTTGATGCTGTAATTATTATATGTATTGTGTACTTGAAAGAAAATTCATTTCTGTAATTTGAAAAGTTTATTCCATAACAAAGCAAATATAATAATTCATCAAGAAACATAATTAGGTTTTTGTAATACAAGAGAAAGTTCTCTGTGATGTATCAGCTGAATAAACACGGTTGGCTGAATAAATGTTCTAGATGGCCATCTCTGAGAACAACAACAAAAACAGTCATACCTCACTGTTACATATAACAATTACACAGGATTGGTCATATAACTGGGTCATATAATGTCAGGATCTACTCAAGACATTAATAAAAGTAGAGGTCATAGCATAGTAGGATAAAGAAAGCAAAGGGAAACATTAGAAGAGTCCAAATATTCTAGGCACAGGCCCTAGGATCCCATCTCAGTAGCACAGAACACATTTTATTTTCATTTGTGAATCTCAAGTTACAGTGCAGATACTCTGGTTGCAGGGAAGCTCGGTCTTGTCCAAGGAGGGGTCTTCATACCCCTCTGATCACATATCCATGACCAGGCTCAAAGAACGGAAGCAAGAAAACATTGGTGATTTGCACCTCATTTCTTTCATATTTATGTTTTCTATTAAGCAGTGCTGACAAGCTAGTGTTAGTTGCCCCCAGTCTATCTTGGACCGTAGCATCGGACTACATTAATCACTAGTTAGGACATTTCATTCGTGGTTAGTGAAATGTTAGCACCATGGCTTCCAAGGTTCACAGAGAAATAAACTAGCAAAGGAGATTAATCGTGTACTTAGTTCACACTCCCTGCACCATCCCATCTGCACCCTTCATCAAGCTTTAATAATCACTCATCATAATTTTTCTTTTTGTATCTTCTACAGCATTTACAGATTAACATTAACACCAAAACACTAATTTTTTGTATCATCCAGTGAGGAATAGGGTTAAACACTGCAGCCAATATTTCAGTGCAAACTTATTCTTAATTATGCATAAACCTGATACTTCCTCCTTCCATTAAAAACTGAACTTTATGAAATGTACCAATACCTGGATCCAATGTAACAATTATTAACTAAATCTATTTCATTCTCTAGCCAATCACCTTCCATCAAAAGAACTTATGGTGGCTTAAAGTTAAATTACCTATACATTTGGTTACTTATTACCAAATTTTTAGGGTCAACACAGTTTTATTAGCAAATTGCCTTTGAATATTAGTGCATATTATTTATGTAACTATAAAGAGAAGCAAAAGGTTTCTCTACTGGAACACATATTCAAAGTCTTTTGTGTGCTTTATATATTTGTTCCAGAAAACCTATGCAAATGACTGAGTTCCCAGATACCTTCGAGTTTGAACTTTGATTTCTTTTGGAGATGTACCTTTTAACTTCAAAATATCTGATAAGAGGTTATTGCACAATTGGGTATTATAAATTTCTTTTTAAGCTTATTATATATTTTGAGATAGAGCATGAGCAGGGCAGGAGCAGAGACAGAATGAGAGAGGATCCTAAGCAGGCTCCACACAGACAGTGCAGAGTCTGATGGGGGCTTGAACTCAAGAACCTGTGAGATCGTGACCAGAGCCAAAATGCAGAATCAGATGCTTAACTGACTGAGCCACCCAGGCACTCCAGATATTATAAATTTCTAAACTACACTTATGCTTTAATAAATATGTTTCCACACATAAATGCTCTCAAAAGTGAAGAAATTAAGAAGATAGTTATTTCTATGACAAAGGACTGGCTACTGGTTTCATTTTGCAGCTGGCTCTACTAGTACGTTCAAAAGGCCAATGTCTATGGAGTTTTTTCCTAGTACATCTTCTCTTGAGAGATGTAAAAGCCTTTGTCAAACACGTTCATTCTTGGCAGACCACTAGAGTGTCATTTATCTATTGCATCTTTTAGATACACACTGTTGTGGTATAGCCAGTATGTTCTATATTTCAATCACAAACGATTTTCATTTTTTTTAAAGTTTATTTATTTAATGTGAGAGACAGGTAGAGAGAGAATCCTCAGCAGGCTCTGTGCTGTCACTGACAATCTCATGAACCGTGAGATCATGACCTGAGCTGAAGAGTTGGGACACTTAACTGACTGAGCCACCGAGGTGCCTCAATTTTCTTGTATTTTTCAAAGTGTAGTCTTTGCTTAAGAGTACATTTCATTTTTTTTTTTTCTTAACCTTTTCATCCCCTTCATCCATTTCTCCCACTTACTTCTTGGCAACCACCAGTCTGTTCTTTATATCTGAGAGGGTTTTTTTTTTTTTTTTTTTAAATGAGTCCACATAAAAGAGAAACCATACAGGATTTGTCTTTCTCTTATTGCACTTAGAATAATGCCCTCACGGTCCATCCATGTTTGTCACAGATACCAAGACTTCATTCTTTTCTATGGCTGAATACTTCAGTGTGCATGCATGCCTGTGTGCATAATTTCTTTACCATTCATCTGTCAGTGGATACTTAGGTTGCTTCTATATCTTGGCTATTGTAAACAATGCTGCAATGACTGAGGGTGCAGATATCTTTTCCAGTTAGTGTTTTTTTTCTTCACAAAAATACTTAGAAGTGGAATTGCTGGATTATATGGTAATTCTATTTTTACTTCTTTGAGGAATCTGCATACTCTTTTCCACAGTAGCTGCACCAATTTACATTACCACCAACAGTGCATGAGTATTCCCTTTTCTCCACATCATTGCCAACACTTGTTATTTCTTGTTCTTTTTGATAATGGCCATTCTAGCAGGTGTGAGGTGAGTCTTACTGTGGTTTTGATTTGCATTTCCCTGATGATTAATGATGATGAGCATCTTTTCACGTGTCTGTTGGCCATCTGTGTCTCTTTGGGGAAAATGTCTATTTAGGTCCTCTGCCTATTTTTAAATTGGATTATTAATTTTTTTGGTGTTGAATTGTGTAAGTTCTTTGTATATTTTGGATATTAACCCCCTGCCAGATACATTATTTACAAATATATTTCCCACTCAGTATATTGCCTTTTCATTTTGTTGATGGTTCCTGTTGCTGTGCAGAAGCTTTTACTATGATGTAGTCTCATTTATTTTTGTTTTTGTTGCTTTGGCTTTTGGTGTGAGATTAAAAAAAAAAAAATCGCTGCCCATACCTATGTCAGTCAAGGAGTTTATGGCTTGTTTTCTTCTAGGAGTTTTAAGATTTGGGGTCTTAGGTTTAATTCTTTAATCCATTTTGCGTTAACTTTTGTATCTAGTGTAAAATAGTGGTTGAATTTTATTCTTTTGCATATGGCTGTCTAGTTTGCCCAGCACCATTTAATGAAGAGACTGTCCTTTCCCCATTGTATATTCTTGACATCTTTGTTTTAAGTTAATGAACCATATACTGCATGGGTTTATTTCTGGTCTGTCAATTCTCTTCCACTGTTTTAATTACCGTAGCTTTGTACTATAGTTTGAAATTAGGCAGTGTAATTCCTCCAGCTTTGTTCTTTCTCAAGATTGTTTTGGCTATTAAGGGTCTTTTGTGGCTCTATACAAGTTCAAGATTGTTTGTTCTATTTCTGTGAAAATGCCCTTGGAATTTTGACAGGGATTGTAATGAACCTGTAGATTGCTATGAGGAATATGGGTATTTCAACAATATTGACTCTTTCAATCCATGAAACACAGAACACCTATTTGTGTCTTCAATTTCTTTCATCAATGGCTTGTAGTTTTCACTGCACAGGTCTTTCAGCTTCTTCATTAAACTTACTCCCAGGTTTTATTTTTTTAACGTGATTGTAAATGATTTTTTTTTTTTTTTTTTTTACTTCTCTGTTAGTTTATTAGTGTATAGAAACACAACAGATTTTTGGGTATTATTTTTGTGTCCTGAAACTTGACTGAATTTATTAGTTCTGACAGTTTTTGATAATCTTTAGAGTTTTCTCTATAGGTCATCTGCAAATAGTTTTCTAATTTGGATGCCTTTTCTTATTCTTGCCTAATTGTTATGGCTAGAACTTCTAATACTATTTTGAATAAAACTGGCATGATCAGGCATCCTCATTAATATTACTGAGCGTTTTAAAATTAATTTTATCAAATACATCACTGTTATACCAAATAGCAGTTACATTATGAGCTAGATTAACATCATTGCTAACTTGATCAGTTTGAATTACTGTAGTATTTTCTTTGCCTTCCCAACAAAACTGGCCCAGTGTGAACAGGTATGACTCAAAGGCCAAGTCAGATAATTCTCCACTCTTGTAGCCATAGCCATAAGTTTTGTTTCATACTACATAGTTGTACTGATATGGGTTTCTAATGTCAAAGACCTAGACCTAGCCCAGTTCTTCCTGAATTCACAACAAAGGAAACATTAACACTAAACAAGATTAAAAAAAAAAAAAAAAAAAAAAAAAAAAAAAAAAGAACTTTGAGAATAATTACACTGGGTGGCTTAGTAGCTACTAAAATGTAATGGCTTTAAAAGGAAGCCATGAAAACCTCATAGTTAACATTATCCTTAATGGTGAAAGACTAGATGCTTTGACCCTAAGATCAGGAAGAAGATGAGGAGGTCTGCTACTTATCTATTCAATTCAACATTGTGTTGGAGATTCTAGACAGAGTGGTTAGGCAAGAAAAAGGAAAAACCATTCCAGATAGGCTAAGGAAGAAGTTCAACTAATTCTATTCACAGATAACATGATCTCCTACACAGAAAGTTCTAAAAATACTAAAAAAAAAACCTGTAACAGTTAAGAAATGAGTTTACTGGGGTTGTAGGACACAAGATCAATTCACAAAAACTCATTTTTATTGGATTGCAATGAGTAATCCAAAAATGAAATTAAGAAAAAAACTTCAGGAGCGCCTGGATGGCTCAGTTGATTAAGCATCTGACTCTTGATTTAGGCGCAGGTCATGATCTCAAGGTTCATTGGGTTTGAGGCCCATGTTGGGCTCTGTGCTGACAGTAAGAAGCCTGCTTGGGATTCTCTCTCTCCCCATCCCTACTCAGTGTGTGCTCACTCGCTCACTCCCAAAATAAATAAACTTAAAAAAAAAAAATTCTGTTCATAATAGCATAAAAATACATAGAAATAAATTTAATGAAAACTGAAAAGCTTATGTTCTGAAACCAACAAAAACAAACAAAAAATTATAAAAATGAAGAAGATCCACACAAAGAGAACAAAATCCCATGTCATGGATCAGAAGACTTAATTAACACTGTTAAGATGAAAATACTTTGCAAACTGATGTACAGATTCAATGCAATTCCTGTCAGAATCCTAACACTGACAAGTTGATTCTAAAATTCCTACAAAGTGTAAGGCATCCAGGAAATCAAAAACAATCTTGAAAAAGAAGGATAAAGTATAAAGACTCACATGTCTGGAGTATGAAATTTACTACAGTGCAATGGTAATCTACAGAGCATAGTACCGGCTCAAGGACAGATCTATGGATCAATGAAACAGAACTGAAAGTCCAGAAATCAACCCATACATGTATGGTCAGCTTATTTTCAACAAGGCTGCCAAGTCTATTCAATAGGGAAAAACAAAAAAGTCTTTTCAATAAATGGTGCTGGGACAACCTGGACTGCCACATACAAAAGAAGAAAGCTGGGCCTTACTTCATAATATATGCAAAATTAACTCAGAATTGATCACAGACCATTATATAAAGTACTCTTAACACTCAGTAATAAGGGGCACTGGGGTGGCTCAGACGGTTAAGTGTCTGACTCTTGATTTCAGCTCAGGTCATGATCCCAGGGTCATGGGATCAAGCCCCATTTAGGGCTCCGCAATGAGCATGAAGCCTGCCTGAGATTCTCTTCGGTCTCTCTCCCTCTTTGCTGCTTGTACTCTCTCTCTCCCTAAAAAGAAAAACAAAACCCAAACCCCTCAATAATACAAAGGCAAAATAACTCAAATTTTAAAAATGACAGCAAAGGATTTGAATGTATCTTTCTCCAAAGATACACAAATGGCCAATGAGCACATGAAAATAAACTTGATGTCTTAAGTCATCAGAGAAATGCAAATCAAAACCACAATGAGTTACTATCCCACTCCACTAGCATAGTCAGAATCAAAAAGTCAGATAACAAGTGCTGGCGATAATGTGGAGATATCAGAACCCTCATATACCAATGGTGCGAATGCAGGATGGTCCAATCAGTTTGGTAAACAGTCTAGCAATTCCTTAAATAGTTAATCATTAAAGTTATGATGACCCATGATATTCCACTCCTAGGTATATACCTAAGATATGAAATGAAAACATACTATTTACACAGAATAACACTGGACTATGACCTATGGTTCCAGGTGGACAGTAGCAGGTTTCATCCAGAATAGACACTGATTTTGGATCTATACATCTGGTTACTGAAGCAAGCACCTTTAACACTCTATTAGAGTCCTCAGCAGAAACTGTTTCAATTTAGAGTCCCTTTTTATATATCATTTGATAAAGAAACCCATGTTGCTGCAGGTGCAGTTCAACAAGTGTGCTAAGAAGCCTCATATACAATAGACTGACTTATGTACTTTACCAAACACAAAGTAGATGGACTGAAAATTGGGACATTTGGAAAAACTTATTTTCTAAATTGGGCACATCTCTGTCTGTGGCTTGTATGATGGAATGTGTGTTAAAATATGACAGGCATGTAATTAAAGGGGGAAATCAACAGTGGATAGATTGTTGAGATACTGCAGGGGAAGTAAGGGAGAGATGAAGAGAGGTAATAACACAGGAACTGACAAAAATTTATTCTGCATTTCTAAAAAATTTTTTTCTCTACCTGATCCTGTAGTTCAGGGACATGGATCAATTGCAAACATGACACCAAAACAATACCTCTAATTTGAGGAGTGATGTAAAGGGCTGTTTCTATTTCCACCTGTCTAAACTGGGATTAATGGGAGGACCAGAGAGTCCTATAAGCGTGCACTTATCCACCCCTACTTCACTGGGTAATGGACATCACTGGGAATGGACAAAGGGGAGAGCACTGGCCAGTCTCATACTGCTGCCAGCTCTAGTGATCAGTCATCTTTGCTGAATCTGACAGTCTTCTAAATCAGGGGCCAAATTCTGGGTAAAAAAAGGAGCCAATAAATGAATAATACAAAAGAAGAAAGCTAACATTATCTCTGTACCTTGTAAGAGGCCAAGAGCAAGAGAATAACACTCTGAGCTATATTTACACATGCCCACAAGGCCTGCAGAAATTGCCTCCTTATTTGAAGCTGAAGGTCCAAGATGGTTTCCAGGAGTTTAAAATTTTTTTTTTTTTCAACGTTTTTATTTATTTTTGGGACAGAGAGAGACAGAGCATGAACGGGGGAGGGGCAGAGAGAGAGGGAGACACAGAATCAGAAACAGGCTCCAGGCTCCGAGCCATCAGCCCAGAGCCCGACGCGGGGCTCGAACTCACGGACCGCGAGATCGTGACCTGGCTGAAGTCGGACGCTTAACCAACTGCGCCACCCAGGCGCCCCGGTTTCCAGGAGTTTAAAGAATGATTTAATCTGCAGGTACTCATGTCGTGATGACGCCAATAACATCTAGGGGATAAATCCTCTGAATAATTCTAATCCTCCTTTTTCTTTTACAGGTTCTGTATATTCTAGAAGATCCCTCTGGGGAGGCAAAATTAGGATACTATTTCCACTAAAATGCATACAAAATAATTCGTTCAACAGCAGAGCCAAAGACCAGTGTATAACTATTAACCTAAGTGATGATCTGTTAAGAAAAGTGCTTGGATACAGGAACTTAAAATGTCTTCTGCATGCCTGACTAGTCATAGTAGCCTGTGTCCTACTGCCTCCACACCACGTTTTTGTGGGTGTGGAATAATAATCAAGGAAAAATACTTAGGAAACTGAGACCAAGTAAAAGATAAAGGGCTTACATACCTATCACTGACAGTCTGATGTTCTTCTGATGAAAGCAACTGATCAAAAAACTACACTTAGTTGATAACTGTTACACAGCATCAACTTATTAATACATTTCACAAAATTAAAATTTCTATAGTAGAAAGAGGTAAATTGTGAAGCTTATACATGAATAAAAACAAGTCTGCGGTATTTGGCAGACTGTAATGTTTCTTTAAAGTTATACCTGCATTTCTGCCACTCTACTCCACTAATGATTAATATTTTGATGTTTATCCTTCTTGTTTTTCTGTTCTATAAATGTTAAAAAAAAGATGCAGAAAGAAGAATGCTGACAAGTCTAATTAAGAAAGCTTAACCAGGACTGGGGTGTGTGGAATATAGAAGTACGGATTAATTTCAGCTGGTCTGTTGCAGCCCTTTGTTTATCCCTGGGAACACCTGGAACACTCATATTGCTAACCCTTTGCCAAACCTAAATGAAATAGATCAACTAGTGATTAATATAGTCCCTTGCAAGGGTCACAGATAGATTAGGGGACAACTTGAACTAGTTTGTCAGCACTGTTTATAGAAATAGTACAGATTAATGGTTTGCACCTGGTTCCTGTTATGTTTCCTTGGTTTACTGCTTTTGAGCCTGCTCATGCAGCCTGGTTTTGACTATATGACCAGAGGAGGGTATCAAAGACCTCTCCTTGTACAAGATGGATGTTCCCCCGAGACCACAGCATCTTACGTAGATCTTGGTGGTTCACACTCTGAAGTATGTACTCTGCAACTGAAATAGGATCCCAGGAATTGTGCCTGATAGTTTTAAAGATCTGTGACTTTTTTTTCCTCTTGTACCAAAATCTCCACCTTTTTAAAGTCCTACATAACATAGAACATAAGGAATGATCATTACTTAATGTTAAGCAAATAAATGAAGATTACAAAATGTCATTCCAACAACTGATAATTCTATTGCCCCTACATTTTAAATGGCATTTTTGCTCTTCATATCCTTTTGCTTAGTTGTCTGTTAGTCCCTGCTGCTCCTGTCGGCTTTGACTAGCACTCTACTGCTAATTTGCTACCTCCTGTTTGCTGAAAAAGCAGACATTCCAAGTGTGTTGCTGATTTAAGTCAACAGGATGGGGGCAAAGTGCTTACTATTCGGGGAAGTGGGTTTGCTAAATCATTTCACTAAGGTAGACTTTTTGGGAGAGGAGCTTACTTAAAGTCTCTAAACATGTAAAGTCAAATTAGGATAGAGAGCTGCCAAGTACATCAGTAAGATACATTATTTTCCAGATCAAGTACAATTTTAGGCCAGAAACATGATAGGAATAGGAAAACAATGAGCATATGGGCATTTTTCCATATATATAAGGACTTTTAAACTACCTCTAGAAAAAGGGTTGAGAATCAAAAGAGCCACCAGACAATGCTAGTATTTTAAAGACACGGAACTGTGAAATACCAAATGCTTAAGGAATTAAAAGGCCAACACGTACCTTTATATAGTCAACAAGATTTTGATATTCAATGTAGTTGCCTCCTCCCACCACAAAAACAATTGCCTAAAATGCAAACAGAAAAAGAAACAGGTAAGTTGAAAAAATCAGTATTTTAACTTTCGAGCAACATGGCTTTTAGTTTGGAGCATATTCCACAACTTAGGTAAAAAAAATAGAAGCTAGCAAAAGGTCACATCCTAAGTACCTGATGCTACTTCAATTAAAAAAAAAATTTGTTTCCAAAAAGTATAGAAAAAAACTGACTTCATTCTTCATACAATTAAGTAATAGCAAATAAATCTAAAGGGCTTTCTCTAGAAGGCTTTTTAGAATTTGAGGTTATTTACTGTAGGTAGGAAAAACAAAATTAGCATTTACATAATCTCCAATATATGTTCTTCACTGTATTTTTATTGAGAAGCTTATTGTATTTCAAATGAAAGCACAGTCACAGTATCTTCACAAATTTGGAATCCAATTTTAGAAGCAAGTTCTATGCATATAAAACTTTTACCACAGTCTTAGACTCCTTTTTCTGTGAATTGTTAATTTTGTATCAGCTTTTTTACTTTTTATTTAAATTCCAGCTAACATACAGTGTAATATTAAGTTCAGGTGTACAATACAGAGATTCAACACTTCCAAACATCACCCAGTGGTCATCACAGCAAGTGCTCTCCTTAATCCCCATCACCTATTTCACCCATCCCCCCACCTTCCTCCCCTCTGGTAATCATCTGTTTGTTCTTTATAGTTAGAGTCTGTTGCTTGGTTTGCCTCTCTGTGCCTCTTTTCCCTGTGTTCATCTGTTTTGTTTGTTAAATTCCACATATGAGTGAAATCAGATCATATTTGTCTTTTTCAGACTGACTTATTTCACCTCGCATAATAATCTCTAGCTCCATCCATGTCATTGCAAATGGCAAGATCTCATTCTTTTTAATGGCTAATATTTCAGTGTGAGTGTGTGTGTGTGTGTATACACATGTATCTTTATCTCACATCTTTTTTATCCATTCATCAGTCAATGGACACTTACATGAAAGATGTTCCACATCACTCATCATCAGGGAAATACAAATCAAAACTACAATGAGCTATCACTTTACACCTGTCAGAGTGGCTAAAATCAACGACACAAACAACAAGGATTGGTGAGGATGTGGAGAAAAGGGAACCCTCATACATGGTGGGAATGCAAACTGGTACAGCCAGTCTGGAAAAGGTTCTTCAAAAAGTTAAAAAAATAACTACCTTATGATCCCTGAGCAATTACACCACTAAGAGTTTACCCACAGAATAAAAAAACACTAATTCAGAGGGATACATGAACCCCAATGTTTACAGCAGCATTATCTACAATAGCCAAACTATGGGCAACAGCCCAAATGTCCACTGACTGTGTCAGTTATTACTAAGCTTAAACTCTTTTAAGTAGTTTTATGCATCAGAAAAACATAGTTACTAATAATTTTTTAAAAAGAATCTTGGGTACACAGAATTGGATGTATCAAGATTACCGGAAAGTAACTGTAATAAAGCCATGTTTAAGATGAAGATAATGGTTCAAACTGGTCATCTTCCTTCCTTTTTAGAGGCAGAGAATTTTTATATAGAACTTACCTCTTGGAATGGATTTTTGTTCCTTGGAACTGAGCTGTAACAAAGAAAAATGATACTGAAAATTTCACCTGAGGCTTTCATTACAGATGAAAGACATATGGAAATACATGCATGTACACACACACTAAATATAAAAATGTATTTACAATCCTTCCTCCTTCGCTTTCTTTGAGGCTTGTCCTTGGTTTTGTGTATCCAAATAGTGAATGAGGAAGAATATGCTGGAAGTCTATGTGTCAGTATCTAAAAGGGGGTAGGGCAATCTGTTAACTTTAAAATGAATGCAGAAGAATATGCTAGAAGAAGTGTATGTGTCAGTATCTAAAAGGGAGTAGGGCAATCTGTTAGCTTTAAAATAAAATTCTAGGGGCACCTGGGAGCCTCAGTCGGTAAAGTGACCGACTCTTGGTTTTGGTTCAGGTCATGATCTCATGGTTCGTCAGTTTGAGCCTCACATTGGGATTCCCACTGTCAGTGCACAGCCCACTTGGGATTCTCTCTGTCCATCTCAAAATAAATAAAAAAAAAAATTCTAGGAGAAAACTGAAAGGGAGAAGTCAACACTGAGCAGCAGCTCTCATAAGGAATAAAATCTGGGTATAAGGTAAGTTGATAAAGTACCTATTTTAGTGGTAAATTACATAAAATTTTACGATACTCAACATAATTTCATAGTTTGTCAGTATCTACATTTGTGAAAAAACTATGTCAACACATGTGGGGGAAGGATAACAATTTAGAGGGGATATGGGAGGAGGTATTTCCATTTTGCTGTAGCTCATTTCTTTGTATTTATGTATACCACTATGTATCATTATATATATTAAGCACTATTTCTGTATTTATGTTTTAAAAAAACTTATTTGGTGCTAAGATATCTTATAATAAAGGTATTTTTCAAAGCTTTTGTGAGTCAGATATATGTTTTCAGTGCTAAAACAGGCTATAAAAAGAGCTTAGATTTTTGAAAATGTCAACCAAGAGGACAGAGCTATTATCCCTTCCTTAATTATTTAAAGGCTGATTCCACAGCTCTATCATCTTTTCCTCATTTCTATGGCCTGTCTGAATATTCCATAAAAAGGGCCAGAAGTCCACCTGATTGAAACACCTCATCAGTGTTTAACTTCCTTCTGGAGTGTTTTAAGTTCCTCTGAGAGTGGACATGGATGGAATAAGGAGGTGAGACCTAAATAGCACAGTATTACTAGTTATTAATAACCAAGATTAATTGTGACAGAATAGCTCCGAAGCCTGAATCTATTAAAAATGAAACTGAATTCCTCTGTCTTATCAATGCTAATACTCATTATTATGCATAAACTACAGGGAGAATTAAGGTATTTCTCAGTAATTTTTTAAGAAGCAAAACATATCTACCTGTTAGCCATATGCAAATACAAGGAAGACTAAAATGTAAGCTGTGAACTGGAGAGTATCAAGATAGGAAAAGAGTTGTAAATCTACCGTTTCAAAGTGTACAAATCAGTGGTTTTTAGTCTATTTACAGAATTGTACAATCTTCGCCATTGTCTAATTTCAGAACATTTTTATCACCTCCAAAAGAAGCCCCATACCTATTAGCTGTCACTTCTCATTCTCTCTCTCTCTGGTAATTTATTTTGTTAAATTCTTTTGCCAGTGTTATTAGCTGCTGCTTTTGCAACTCTGGTAATATTTCTGGAAAGAACCTTTTAAGTTACCAAAACAATCTAATCATCATCTATCTAGTGATTAGATTATCAATTCTATCTTACAAAGATGCAAAAGCTTGGGATAAAGCAGAAACATAGTTCTAAAGATCCCAAACCTAAGATGTAGGCAAGAAACCAGTTTCACCCAAATTTTGGTGTTAAAGATCATTCTAAGAAGGTTTTTTCTTCTCCTAATTCTATTCTTTCTCTATGTCTTGTAGGCTATTTTTCAAACTACCATGAATTAAACCTTGAAAAATAATATCCATAATGAAGTAAACAAGTACTGCATACTGCATACTGCTGCATACTCTTACAAAATAAGAGAAATTACTTGTGGAGTATTTCATTGCCATAAAATATTTATAACAATCCATAGGGCCTGGATTTTATGGACCATATAAAAAACAAAACAAAAAAATCCAACAACTGGGTATTCAACATAAAGTTCCCACCTTTGCTTCGGTTCAGTAAGAATATTCATTTAAAAACATACTATTCATATTCCCCTTCCCACACACTTTGTAATACTGCCATCTCGTCATTAAGAAAAACCAAAACAACTAAAATATAATGTATGTTTTTGGTGTGTGAGTGTATATACTTGAAAGGAAAAGAACCAAAATGTTAAGTACAATTAGCAATGATTATCTCTAGGTAATGAGATTATACATACTGTTCACTTACCAGTTTTCTATATAGTTTGAATATTTAATAAGCAATTATTGATTTGTAACAAAAAATCAATTTTTCCATTCTCGGTGGGGTGGGGAAACCTATAAACAAATTACACAAGTCAAGAGCTGCTTACCTGTCATTGCCCCGTAGCATTTTGGGATCAAAATATCTATAGTCATCAGTTTCCTATTAAAAAAAGCAAACAGAACTTGATTTCTCTTTAGAGTTACAGTTTGGCTTTGAGTATTTTATTTCATTAAGCTTTTAATATGGTAGATTAATTAAATGTGTGCCACCACCACCAACTGAACACTTACTACATGTTAAACATTATCCTAAATGCTTTATTATTTTTTAAATGTTTATTTTTATTTTTGAGGGGGGGTTGGAGGGGCAGAGAGAGAGAGAGGGAGACATAGAATCCAAAGTAGGCTCCAGGCTCCAAGCTGTCAGCACAAAGCCCAATGTGAGGCTCGAATCTGTGAGCCATGAGATCATGACCTGAGCCAAAGTCGGACGCTTAACCAACTGAGCCACCCAGGTGCCCCAACATTATTCTAAGTGCTTTAGATGAAATTACTCACTTAAACCCCACAACATCTGTGAGGTAGTTACTCTTATCTCTTTTTTTTCAGATGGGCAACATGGGGTACAGAGAAATTATAGAACTTTCCTAAGATCATACGACGAGTAAGTAAGGGAACTCCAGACTCTGAACCCAGGAAGTCTAGCTTCAATTCCCAAGCTTCTAACTACTATACTATACTACTATACTATTTCTTGAAAATTTACCATTTTATAAACCAAGTAATTATTTTGTCTTGTTTTCTATTTTAGAGTTTTATTATTTAGCCCTAATTTTACTGAATATACAGATGAGCCAAAACAGGTTCATAATCTTATTTGAAACATTTAAAGTTAGATGTATTCTGGAATTTTGAATTTAAAAAGTTTTAGATAGCTAATATAATGCATAAACTGTGTATGTAACATTCCCAGCGGGTACCACCCCATCATCTACCACATTGATATTCTATAGCTAAGTATATGAATATTAACATAAAGTAGGATAAATTCAAGCCTCAACTTGAATTAAAATTAGGTTTTGCCACCAAGTGAGTTATACAACATCTTTCCAATTTTCAGAACTTTGTAGATTTCAGAAGTTGTAGATAAAGGACTGTGGAGAAACTAGCTTCTTGATATTAAAGGAGCTGAGAAGTATTGTTTTACTGCTTGTAACTATCATTTCCTTTTTTCAAATTTTATTTTAGAGACAGAGTGAGAGAGCCTGGGAAAGGAGCAGAGGGAGGGAGGGAGGGAGGGAGGGAGAGAGAGGGAGGGAGAGAGAGGGGGAGGGGGAGAGAGAAGGAGGGAGGGAGGGAGGGAGGGAGGGAGGGAGAGAGAGAGAGAGAGAGAGAGAGAGAGAGAGAGAATCGTAAGAAGGCTGCATACTCAGTGCCGAGCCCAGTGTGGTGCTTGATCCCACGACCCCAGGATGATGATCTGAGCTGAAAGCAGGGGTGGAATGCTCAAATGACTGAGCTACCCAGATGCCACTGTAATCACTTCCTAATCTCTGCCTCTCTCTCCTTCCATAGCACAGTCAGCCAGAGGAATTTGTTCTTTTCTGGAGTGTGGATGGCCCTACCCCAACCTGATCAGTGATAAGCTCTGCATGTATTGCCACCACCTATTCCTGTACTCAGTGGTGGACAGGGTTTAACCAATTACAGAACTTCCAGTGAACTCAAAAACTGCATCAGAATTCTTTAACACTTAGCTCCAGAAAGCCACTGCCAGCCAGATTTACAAGATGAAAACTATGGGATACTGTCTTAATCCCTTCTTTCAATTTATCCAGTCAAAACAATCAAAGGAGAACACTTAGTAAGGGATTAGAATGCATCTACCATATGACTCTACTTATATGTGGAATGTAAGAAACAAAACAGATGAACACAGGGAAAGGGAAGGAAAAATTAAATAATATAAAACCAGAGAGGGAGGCAAACCATAAGAGACTCTTAACTATGGAGAACAAACTGAGGGTTGATGGTGGGGGGGGAGGTGGGCGGGGAATAGCCTGAATGGGTGATGGGCATTAAGAAGGGCACTTGTGGGGGTTCCTGAGTGGCTCAGTTAAGTGTCTGACTTTGGCTCAGGTCATGATCTCATGGTTCGAGAGTTCAGGCCCTGCCTCAGGCTCTGTGCTAACAGCTCAGAGCCTGGAGCCTTCTTCAGATTCTGTGCCTCCCTCTCTCTGCCCCTCCCCTGCTCACACTGTCTCTGTCTCTCAAAAAGAAATAAACATTAAAAAAAAATTTTTTTTAAGTAAAAAAAAAGAAGGGCACTTGTGATGAGCACTGGATGTTATATGTAAGTGATGAATCACTAAATTCTACTCCTGAAACCAATACTACACTGTATTAACTAACTTGAATTTAAATAAAAACTTGAAGAAAAAAAAAGAATTCATCTAGAATTAGGTTATAGCATTTTCAAGCCTTTGAGATAAGATACATTCAAGATTACTACCAGCTAAGTCTAACACAGTACACTTTGCTAATCTCTTTGGTATTTTGCTAAACTATCTTCAATGCTCCAAATCAAGTTGTCTATCTGGGAACAGGAAAAGGAGAAGAGAAAGTACAGGCAGCTGTCTCATCTAGCAGATGGATGAACAGATGCGTTCAAAGCAGAAAAAAATCTACTTTTTCTAATTAAAAAATGTGTCTGTAGTAATGTGCCTTCAGTTATACAGTGAAAGTCAAAAGAACTAATAAAGGAACTTACGCAACGTAGAGGAACATTAGAATAAGACCCCAAATTTAGCTACCCGTGTATCTATGACAGAATATTGTGGAAAGCATGTGTATATGAGAATGAGTAGCAGGCAGAAATACAGGAATAGCGGGCTTTTGGTTCCAATTCTGCTATTAAAAATGGTGTGACTTGGGATAAGTCACTTAACATCTCTAAAGGTTTCCTCTCCTTTAATTGTTCAAATTACTGATTACTTCTAATTGTTCAAATTACTTCTAATGTTTCCTTAAACTCTAAACCTCTGTGATTCCATAAAAGGCATGTTTCTTTGCCCTAATCAATATATCATAGTGGTGAAAAATGTGGCCTGCTTAGCTCTGCCATTTATTAACTTTGTGTCCTTGGGCAAGTTAATTAATTTTATTGTGCCAGTTTCATCTATAAAATGAAAATAATAGTATTTTCTTAGAAGGTTCTATTAAGAATTCAATGAAATGTGAAAAATGTTTTGAATGGTTCCTGGCACATAAAAGGGTGCAATATTAGCTATTATCTTTATTATCATCATTATTTATCATCTCAACTTCAAGATTAGGGTCATGCAACAAAGTATCTTAAACTTAACTTCCTTAAACCCTTATAGATTTGGCATCTGCCTAAAATTCTGCATTTATTCGTATTTTTAATCTTTAGTGTTTGGGATAATATCTCTCACATATTTATAGCTTATTATGACTTACTGTTCTCTAAGATAACTAGTTTTAAGTATATACTTCTTTCAGGCTTTCAGGCTTTTCAAGAATTGTTATTACTTCATATATTCTAGGATGTTTTAACAAAGTCTATTGTTACTACATTGTATACCATTTTCTCTGTATCAACTCCTAGATGGAAGAATCCAATCCCTTATATCTTAACATTATAGACAATTATTCTCTCATTACTTTCATAATTGTAGTTACCCCTTTGGGGGATGTTTTTATTACACTCTTTGTTTCCACATGGGCAGATTTTTAAGTAAGTTTTTGTTAATTCCCTTTGATATTATAACCATGTTTTAACAATTACAAAAAGTGACACATTGATCTGAAGATTCTGCTCATTCTTAGCACGGGATCCTAAGCCTTGCTGCCAAGTCTATACAGAGATCCAGATCAATCCAAACTAGGGTTTTGATGCTGCCTTTCTTGATTCTAGACTCTTGTGACAACCGCATTCTAGCTGCCATAGAAACAGGATGGGCTGTTTTATGAAACAGATTGTGATGATTTTCACATTCTTTTAGCTTGGAAACCCAGTAAATGCTAAGAATATTTATCGGTCTATCTATCCAACAATTTATCTCTCTCAATTTACTTTTCAGCCCAAAAGAATTTAGTGCTATCTGAACACATGCACTTAAAAATTTCACTTCTCTCCTAATTTAATTTTATAAAGTTAAATTGCTCGGGTACTCTTTATACTACATCAATTGATGCTCACTAGTTGTCATTTACAGAAACTTGCTCCTTAGGATATATTTTATCTACATTTAATTATACATGAAGAATATAATCTACATTTAATTTGGATGAGAGCTGGCCAGAATAGTTACAGCAGCTGAGAAAACCAATTCTCATTACCTGTGATAATGACTAAAAACAGGCTCTTGGAGAACATGGACTCTTTTTTTCCCTCATGTAGTCTGCTGTGATTGAGTGCACAATGAACTCAGATTTTATTATCTTTCATAAACTGAGTTTGATACATTCACGAATTTGCAAGTACAATATTATACGTTACTCACAGGATTTGACTTCATCTCCATGAGATTGTCTAAAATACGAGTAACAGGTAGATTCTGTAGAAAACATAAATATTTTGTTAAATATTAGAAAAATAATCAAAATTGTTCTCTATTAACAAAACAACCAAACCATTTCACATTTAACTATGCTTACTTTTTGATTAAACATATTCTAAAATTAAGAATTCAGTGAATGGTGTCATAGATGTAAATATCCTTGGCACTACTGAAGTTTCTAGGAAAAAAAATATATAATTCTAAATCAAAAGGTCCTTTTAATGTGAAAGTGTAACCAGGTTTCAGTATAAACACGTTTGGGCTTTTCACTTTGTTGGATGTTTGTTTTTTAATACTAGTAATTGCAATCTTCTGATAAAATAAGAATCCCATTTTCCCCCCATTTCTTTTCTGCAGATAGTAAGTAAGAGTTTCTTTCAACAGAGTAACTTAGGAGCATCTGGGTGGCTCAACTGGTTGAGCGGTTTACTTTGGCTCAGGTCATGATCTCATGGTACATGAGTTTGAGCCCCACATCTAGCTCTCTGTTGTCAGCAAAGAGCCCACTTTGGATCCTCCGTCTCCCTCTCTCTCTGCCCCTTCCCCCACTCACGCTCTCTTTTTCTCAAAATAAACATTAAAAAAAAAAAAGAATAAGAAGAGTAACTTAAAGTTTGAAGAAACTCAGAGTCTCTCATTTCTAATGTATATTCTTTTAAGCCAGTGGGGCGCCTGGGTGGCCCAGTTGGATGAGCATCCGACTCCGGCTCAGGTCATGATCTTGTGGTTCACGAGTTCGAGCCCCACGTCACACTCTGTGCGGACAGCTCAGAGCCTGGAGCCTGCTTCAGATTCTGTGTCTCCCTCTCTCTGCCCCTCCCTGATTCATACTCACTCTCTCTCAAAAATAAACATTAGAAAAAAATTTATATTCTTCTAAGCCAAAAAAATACTTGTGCTCTTCCAAAAATGGGGAAATGGATACACACAAATTTTATTGACCATTTTTGTTTTGCCTGGGATAAACTCCAAATTTCCAATGACATACTTCATTGTCTTCTTACAGAGTAAATTTCACGTTGAACATGAATGTTTAACACTGATATTGGCAGAAGATTGCCTCTTGACATGCTTACATGCCTTGGGATACGAAATAGTATTGTTCCATTTCAATCTGATGATTTTTATCATTATTTTAACATAACAACACATGGAATACAGAAAATTTACTAAGTGACTATTATGTCTGTTCAAACTGCATTCCCACTGGGATGATATTCTGCCCACTTTGAACCGATTTCCTTTGTGAACTGTACAGGATGTTCTGTAAAGAATATTTTGTATCTTAGAGACTTCATACAACAAAGGCAACATTAAATCTGATTATTTAAATGTAGATAACAAACACATTACTATTTTACAAAAGTTTTGCTTTCTTTAGGACATCAAATATTTTGTTGCTAAAATGGATTATCACTATGGAAAATGCTGCTTTGCCCAGACAGAAAATTTGCATTTCTTTTTTCTTTCTCTATATTAGCAAGTAAAAACCTTTTAAGATGATTTTACCAAGTAAAATTAAAGCTATTTCATTATTCCCTATTTGTGTTGGCCAGAAACTTTTTAATATAAACAAAACACCAAAGGTTCAATGTAACTAAATGTACTTCCTGAATTCTATAATTTAGAATTAAAAAAAAAAAACAAGGCAGCTCAAAATTTTACCTTTTAAGTTTTGTTTCAAATACAATTGAGCTTATTCATGCAGGAATAAGTCTAAGCCATGACAATCTCTGAAGAATGACTGGGAGCAGATTTAAATCTATAAAAACGCTTTATCCAAAAGAAAAAAACTACCCTTATATATTTAACTACAGTTAACAATAACAAAAGATGATGAAGTGCTTTGCAAAATAACAGGAGGGAATAATTTTTTAAAAACACCTGGAGCAAGAATACATTAAAATTATAAGATTTTACTAAATTAATTTTATACCAACTTCTTAACTTGCATACAACTCTCCACTGAGCTCCCTGAATTACATTACTAGATCTGTACAATGGAGACAAATTCAGGAAAGATGTTATGTAATGACTAAAGTCATAAGAGTCATACTACTATATTTTTGAAAATACTTGGAAATTTTTGAGTATTTCTATCAGTATCTCATGATAAATCCTCCTGCAGTATAAAAATGAGATTTTTCTAAAAGGTACAACTAAATTTTGGTTTGTATTTTATAGCTCTGCAATACCTACAAACCTGCCAGTCAACAGGTCATTAAATAACGTAAGAAAAATTTCTTTCTAGCAGAATACTTTAGAAGTTCATGAGCCCAGGGACAGTTGTTTTTGTCTGGTCTTTACAACCACATAACACCGAAAGAATCATTTACCACTGCTGCACCATAGGATATTCACATACTGTCAGTGATTAAGGAAAACTTCAAGTGTAGAGAATGATAAAGGAAAGGCATAAGAAACAGTAAAACTTCTGAGTTCTTTGTCACCAACTATGAGATATCCAGGTTTTGTTCTTTGCCTAAGTGAAGGCTTGAATTGAGTTAATCATTTAAAAAATCAATTTTATATTACTAATAATTTATATACAAGACTAACCAACTTTTACTGACTGAAAACAAACTGACCTGTGGCAGCTTACAGCAAAGAATAAACATCAGAAGGAAACCATACAATTTTCTTTGTTCAACAAATGTTACCTTACTCATCTTTAGAAACACAAAAATTTTCTGTAGCTCAATAAAAGATATAAATGAAATATAATCAAATAAAAAACTCATTAACTGTTTAAAAAATTCCCAAGCATAGGGGAGCCTGTGTGGCTTAGTCAGTTAAGCGTCCGACTTCAGCTCAGGTCATGATCTCACAGCTCCTGAGTTCGAGCCCCACATCAGGCTCTGTGCTGACAGCTCAGAGCCTGGAGCCTGCTTCGGATTCTGTGTCTCCCTCGCTCTCTGCCCCTTCCCCGCTCATGCTCTCTTTGTCTCAAAATAAACATTAAAAACAAACAAACAAAAGCAAACAAAATATTCCCAAACATTTTTCAGTGTTTTTGGGAACTGTTTTAGAAATAAAATGTAAAACATTATCGTGTGGGTTAGCATTAAATCTTTATTAGCAGCAAGCCTTACTATAGACATAGATTTGAGAGATAAAAGTCTCATAAACATGAATATCCTACATTAAGTATCACTATTTCTAAAATCCTCAAATTTAGATACATGAACTAGAAATTTTATTTGGAGAAAAAAATAAAAAATAAATAAAAAAAAAAAGGATTCTAAAAACCCTTACTGGTTTTATGACCATAGTTATGTTCTATGATTTTAGTCACTGGAAAAGGCTGAATAAAAACAATGTTAATCTTATCTCTGATGATGTAATTGCTTAAAAACAAACTGAAACAGAATGTGCACAGAAGTTAAAAAACAATCTAAGCAAAGTAATACAGCTTTACACCTAAAAGAGTTAAAAAATTTTTTTTCCCTTTAGTTCTCCTAGAATTAGCCACTTACTCTATACTGCCAGCTGGTCTATAGTGACTATTTCTAATTTGCCCTTTACAGCCTTGGGCTTGGGATGATAATCTGATGCTGAAGTCAGCATTGAGATTGTGACAAGAATTGCTCCTGTCTTGATTATCAAAACCCTGGTGAATGAAAACCAGTTTGTGGACTTCCTTGAATGCTTTTTTTTTTTTCCCCCCAAGTAAGCTTCACACCCAACACGAGCCCAACACAGGGCTTGAAATCATGACCCTGGGATCAAGACCTAAGGTGAGATCAAGAGTCATACACCTAACTGACTAAGCCACCCAGGTGCCCCAAGAATGCTTATCTTGAAGACTATGTTAGCCAAGTAACTAATAAGATGAAATGTGTGGATACCAGAAACACATTGGAAATGAGGAATTATCAACGATATAGGGATGGAAAGTTGTCAGTGAAGTAAAGATAGGAAAAGGGAGGGGGTATAAGATGGATCATCTATTTCCAAAATTTTAAAATTATATACCAGAAAGGGATCTATGGATGAATCCAACATCCACATCTTACAGATGAGGAAATAATAAAATATAAAGGGGTGTTTTTTCCATAATCACAGTATGCTAATGGCAATGAAATCAAGAAAATAAGATCACATGGACCCAATAAAACACATCCAGTCCTCTATCACTCAGTTTCAACAATGATCAACTCATGGCAAATCCTGTCTACTCTCACCTATTCCCCACTTTCCTAGGTTGTTTTAAAATAAGTCCTCAATAAAAAATCATTTCAGTCATCAATATTTCAGTATATATTTTCAAAATATAAGAACTCATAAAAAACTATAACACTACTAGCATAACTAAAATAATAATAATTTCTTAATACAGTAATATCCAGTTAATGTTAAAATTTCCCTATTTCAAACATTTATTGTTGAGTTTTCTCATTCAAATCACAAACTTAAGGGCCACACACTGGAGTTAGATGATACACCTTTTAACTTTTTTTAACCTACTGGTTTCCACTGCTTGCAATTTATTTGTTAATTCATTTGAAAAGAGTGATTATTTTAGCAAACAATCCAAAGTGAAATAGAAAACTTCTAAATTATGCAACTTTGTGCTATATTATTCATCACATTCTTGTACAATTATCCTCGCACAAATAAATTCCAAATCTGTGAATATCATTCAAATGGTATAAAACCATTTGATGCAGAAAACTTATGTTGCCCAAGAAACGAAGCATAAAAAGCTCTTAAAGGCAACATAGAAAACTGCACATGAGACATCGTATTCTTTTTATTTATAACTTAAAACATTTACTCAGATTAAAAAATGTAAAATAATAGAGATTTTAAGAGTCATAAAGTACTCAAAACTTTGCAAGTATCAAAGTGGCAGAATTCATCTCTAGCAGTCTCTTCTCTGGTCATCTCTTTCCTCTTAGTTCCCAAACTGCCCCAGATCTCCCATTGCAGTACTGCTAAATTTTAGAACATTAGGGCAATGTAACTTTTAAAATGGATTTCTATTAGTTTAAACATTTCTAGAACAATAGACTCTTTTTTAATTATTCAACTGAAAAAGACTGCACACATATACACACATACATGTATGCACCAAGGTCTGGGAAGGATGTAGAGAAACTAGCACTGTAAGTCAATGCTAGTCGGTGTACCTTTTCTGGAGGGCCACTTGGTATTATTTACTAAGAACAATTAGAAATGTTCACCCTTTTGATTCTATAATTCAACTATAGGAATTTATCAGATAGAAGTAATCAGAGACAAATACCCAGAAAAAAACTAACATTTAAATATTAGGTATATATCCATCAGAATACTCTTTTTTTTTTTTTTTGAAACAATAACAAATGATTGTATTAGACTGTTTTTTTCTTATTTTCAAAAATGTTTATTTATTTTGAGAGAGAAAGTGAGCGAGAGAGCACAGGGGAAGTGCAGAGAGAGGGAGAGAGAAAATCCCAAGCAAGCTCTGCACTGTCAGCACAGAGCCCAGCGTGGGACTCGAACTCATGAACTGTGAGATCATGACCTGAGCTGAAATCAAGAGTAATGTGCACTTAACCAACTGAGCCATGCAAGTGCCATTTTTTTTTTTTTTTTTAAAGTAGGTTCCACACCTAGTGTGGAGCCCATCGTGGGGCTTAGGCTCACAACTTTTGAGATCAAGATCTGAGCTTAGACCAAGAGTTGGACACTTAACCAAATGAGCCACCCAGACACCCCTAAATATTTTTTAGTATGACTTTTCTTTTTACTTCAAAATATAAAATGAACCATCCTCCCACAACAAAAAAATCACATTTATTTCCTCTATGTTGAGCCTAAATGTCTCATTAACTTACACTTTTAAAAAAATGCATGGCTCTTCTAGTAGTAGCGGCAGAAATATCCTACAGATAGAGATAACTACCAATCATTCCAAAATTTACTTCTGTAAGTGAGAAACTGCCTATTTCAAAGCAGTTTGTTACTTGCAATGTTAAGAAAAGCAAAGGGATTTGAGGTTACAGATGATAGTTTTTATACTTTATGAACTTTAAACAAACTTTTGTGTTAGTACAATAAAATATTTAACTAGATCAGTTTAGACACCTATTACAAACATCACTAGTGGACATTTATGTGAATAATAAGCTCAGAAAGTAAGAACATTCCAAAAATTAAAGTCTGTAATTTGTCCATACTATGAGCTATTCCACTATTGCGATTTCCTTGTAAGAGTAACCCATTAAGAAAAATATGTAATTCTCCTTAAACATAAATTTAACTACATGTGGCTACACAACACCCACTCTATCTACCGAAAGGCAGACATTATCTTAGGAACTGGTGGTTCCCTTTTTGTCTCACATAACAAAATCATCTTGTCCATAGTTAATGCTAAATAACTATCGTTATTGGTGGTGTGACAGAGATTCTCTCTTGACAAAACTTTACTCAGGCTCCTCTGACCTCTCTTTCAATGAGGACTTGACTTCTGAACTTCTGTGTCCATATTTGCACAGCCCACTTTAAAAAGCATCCTGCTAAGTTAGTTTAGCAAGAATCTCTCATTTTCTATACCTGATTACCCTTCTTATCTGGTCAGGTTCCTCATCCTCTCATCTCCCAGGTGATGTCTGATCTCATTGGCCTGCCTTCAGCAAGAATCCTGTTAGGGTGGTTTAGCCAGAATCCTCTTCCATCCCTGATGTTTCCTTTTAGTAATTTTACATCCACTGATTCCTACCCTGGTCCTTGGCTATAAATTCCCACTTCCCCTTGATGTATTTGGAATTGAGCCCAATCTTTCCCCCCAGGTACAAAACCTTACTGTGGTGGTCCCAATTCCTTTCACAGTGACCCCCCCTGAATGTCTGTCTTCCTATTCTTTCCCAAGTGTCATGAGTAATTTTCTCTTTAACAAGTGCTAGGTTAAACTGTAAAGTACAATACATTAATGTCTAATGTGCCCAACTTCCTATTTTGTATTTTTTTTTTTAACTTTTATTTATTATTGAGAGACAGAGACAGAGTATGAGCATAGCAGGGGCGGAGATAGAGGGAGACACAGAATCTGAAGCAGGCTCCAGGCTCTGAGCTGTCAGCACAGAGCCTGACGTGGAGCCCGAACCCACGAACTGTGAGATCATGACCTGAGCTGAAGCTGGACGCTTAACTGACTGAGCCACCCAGGCGCCCCTTTCCACCTTTTCACCTTCTGCAGAAGAAAGATGAACAGACTCAGGGAAGTAATGTAAACCAGTAAAAGAGTGGATTAAGTACTTACTAGTGGCTCTTTACCAGGAGAGAGGTAGACTGTGAGGGAATGAAAAGAATTCCTAAGAGGGATAATGAAGCTAAAAAGTGTTCCCAAATAATTAGGAAATAATGCAATCTGGAATGTATCCTAAGTTTGGAAAGTCAAGAGCCCTTTAATTAAATAAAGCATATTAGTTTTTTTCACTGTTCTTTACTTATACTACATGTTTTTTATAATAAAACATCACTCAAATAAAGAACTGAATACTTACTATATATAAAGTGCTATGGAAAATTCAAAGATTGGTAAAAAAAATTCCTTGCTCTCAAGGATCTTATCAAGATCCTTATCAAGAAGTAAAACATTCTATGTCAATTATATCTCAATAAAACTGGGGGGGGGGGCAGAGTAAAAAATAACATCAATACAAAATACTCCATGTAAATACTGTAAGGAAGATGAAAGTATGAAGAAAGCCCAGAGAAAGAAAAGATCAACCTTTTTCTGAAAACAAGTAAACACTGACTATTCACATCTGAATAACTGATAATCAACTCTCTTAAAAATTTGGGCTTTAAAATCTTTCTCATTATAAATTGAAATATTTATGTGTGAAATATTATGTTTTAGCCTTTCCTTCAACTATCTCAGTAAAAATAAGTAAAATAAAAAAATATAATAGGAATAATGAAACAAGAATGACAGGATGTTGTGTACTGAAGCTTGGTGAAGAGTTCAGGGAAGATTCCTATACTAATGTTTATTTGAAAATTTCCATAAAGTAAAAAACAAATCCTATTTGAAAACAAACAAAATTAATGATGACTTTCTGAAGCAGAATACTTATATATTAGATAGCAGAAAAAAAGAAAAACAAAAGTCACTAAAAAATGTTTTCTGTACAAAACTATTATTCCAAAATGAAGTGTAAAATCAGGCTATACTACTTTTGGGATAGTTTCATTACCCCAAAACATACATTCTACTTAAAATATTTTATTCTTACACAGACCTTTAGACCTTTAAGTTCATTTGCTTATTCTCTTAATATATGTTAAAACTTATATGCATTAGGTAACAGTTTATTATTCTAAGTAGGGTAAGTTCATTTTTCCAATCAATGTACTTTTACAAACCTGACAGTAAAGGAAAATCAAAGTGTCAATAAAGTCCAAATGAATTAAAAAAAAAAAAAAAGCCTAAAATAACAGAGCCCTGAACTACACGTGTGAAAATATCATATTTTTAAATATGCCAGAAAGAGGCCCCTTGATTTTACTTTATTCCAAATATTTATAACTTGAATATATCTAGAAGGTATTCTAGCTAAGCAATCAACCTGTCAACATTTATGTTCAAAAATTACCAGAATGTTTTCTAACAAGTATACTCACTTGCTGTTTCAATACCAGGTTCTTCACTCCTTCCATCACAAACTGTGACCCAGTATTCATGACTCGTGATAAGAGACTAGGGACAAAAGAAGAGGATTACCCTAAGTATAAATTATCTTTCCAATTTGTTACAGATAAATCATTTGCCTATTACACATGACCTGCTGAGGCTCACTGTACCTACCACTTGTATTCTCACTAAACAGTGACCCGAGAAGTTTTGCTTCCAGATATCCTGGCTGCAATTTTATCTAACAATAAAACAGTGAAAAAATTGTCTATCAATAATTATTAATAAAATGTAAAAATAAAAGCTGCCCTCAAATTAAGCACTTATTTTATTTTTTAAAGTTTATTTATTTATTTTGAGAGAGAGAGAGAGAGAGAGAGAGAGAGAGAGAACGAACATGAGTGGGGGGCAGGTGTAGAAGGATGGAGAGATGGAGAGCGAGAATCCCAAGCAGGCTCTGTACTGTTAGTACAGAGCACAACATAGGGCTCCGTCTTATGAACTGTGAGATCATGACCTGAGCCAAAATCAAAAGTTGGACCAACTGACCCACCCAGGTGCCCCTCAAATTAAACATTTTTCCATTAGCATTTGCTTACTTCATGTCCCTGTGTCACGGTATTCCAAACCTTTTCATTATTAGCGTATTGGCTTTGGTGACCTGTGATCAGTGATCCTTGCTGTTCTTATTGTAATTATTTCGGGGTGCCACAATCCTTGCTCATGTAAGCTAGCAAACTTAACTGATAAATATAGTGGTGTGTTTTGAATGCTCCATCAACTGCCTGTTTCCTACTCTCTCACCCTCTCCTGGTGCCTCCCTATTCCCTAAGATACAACAATATTGAAATTAGGCCAATTAATAGCCCTATAATGGCCTGTATGTGTTCAGGCGAAAGGAAGAGTTACATGTCTCTCACTTTTATTTATTTATTTTTTGATGTCTGATCTTCTTTGTTCTTCTTAGAAAATCTCCTTTTGATTGGACTCAGACTAAGAGATAGAGGTTCTCAGAGGACAGCTTCTGTCTCTTGGCAATCTGTTCCTGGCAGTTTTTTTGGCCTCCTTTATTCTCTTGGCCAAAAGTTGAGCATTTTCTGCAGCCTCTTCCTTCTTTTTTCTTAGTATGCTGTTTCTTCAGTGCAATATGCCGACATCTGTGTTGGAGGACACGTGGAATAACAAGATTGCTGAATACTGAGCGCTTTGGTTCCTGGTTTCTTACCTTCTCTGTTCAGGGACTTTCTCACAGCATACTTGTGGATATCATCTTCTTTAGAGAGAGTGAGAAGTCTGTGGATTCTGCTAGCTCTTTTGGGTCCCAGGTGATGAGGCACAGTATTATCAATGAGTCCAGGAATATCCTTCCCCTCCTTTTTTTTTTTTCACAATGAGAACAAGTTGAGAACAATAAGACTGACACCCACAATGCAACCTTGAACAGATTTGCATCCTTGGTCTGTAGCGGAAATGACCCTTACTCAGAAGGCAGACACAGCCATGGGTCAAAACACTCTGCTTCACTGGGAATCCTTGTTTGTCATTGCCACCACTGATTCAGACTACATAATCCTTCTTCACCCAGAGCATCAGCAGCAATTTCTGTGGCCATATGCCTCCATAAAAGGTAAAAATTCTGTCTGCTGTCCACGTCAATGAGTTTCTGGAAGCCAGCAGCTGAGAAAGAGATGTTCAACTTCACCCTAAAGCAGTCTACCTACCACCTCTGAGGCGCATGAAAAAGAGCACATGTCTCTTACTTTAAATCAAAAGTTAGAAATAATTAAGTTTAGTGAGGAAGAAGGCATGTCAAAAGCTGAGACAGGCTGAAAGCTAAGCCTCTTGTGCCAGTTAGCCAAGTTGTGAATGCAAAGAAAAAGTTCTTGAAGGAAATTAAAAGTGCTACTCTAGTGAGCTCACAAATAAGAAAGTGAAACAGACTTAATGCTGATAAGGAAAAAGTTAGAGTACTATGGATAGATCAAGCCAGCCACAAAATTCCCTTCAGCTAAAGCCTAATCCAGAGCAAGGCCCTAACTCTCTCCAATTCTACAAAGGCTGAGAGAGAAAAAAGAAAAATTTGAAGCTGGCAGAGGTTGGCTCATAAGATTTAAGGAAGGAAGCCACTGAGAAACTTAACAGAAGGCCATGGGGGAGGGGAAGGAAAAAAAAAAAAAAGGTTAGAGAGGGAGGGAGCCAAAACATAAGAGACTGTTAAAAACTGAGAACAAACTGAGGGTTGATGGGGGGGGGGGGGGGGGGGGGAGGGGGAGGGGGGGGATGGGCATTGAGGAGGGCACCTGTTGGGAGGAGCACTGGGTGTTGTATGGAAACCAATCTGACAATAAATTTCATATTTAAAAAAAATAAAAAAATAAAAAAAAAAAGGAAGGAAGCCATCTCTGTAAGGTAAGTGCAGGGTGACACAAGAGCTGATGGAGGAGTTGCAGCAAGTTATCCAGATATAGCTAAGGTAATGAATGAAGGCGGCTACACTAAACAGTTTTTCAATACAGATAAAGAAACTTCTACTGGAAGAAGATGCCATCCAGCACTTACATAGCTAGAAGAAGTCAAGACTTGGCTTCAATTGGCTTCAAAACTTCAAGGACTCTTATTAAGGGCTATTGCAGCTGAGGACTTTAAATTGAAGCCAATGCTAATTTACCATTCTGAAAATCCCTAAGAATTACCCCTTAAGAATTATGTTACATCTCCTTTGCTGTGTTCTAGAAATAGAACAAAGCCTGGATGACAGCACATCTGTTTGCATGATTTACTGAATATTTTAAGCCCAGTGTTGAAACCTACTGCTCAGAAAAAAAGACACCTTTTCAAATATTACTGCCCACTGCCAACACACCTGGTTACTCAAGAGCTCTGATGGAGATGTACGCTGAAGTTAATGTTGTTTTCGTGCCTGCTAAAAACTTATCCATTCTGCAGCCCATGGATCAAGGAATAATCCTGACTTTCAAGCCTTCTGATTAAAGAAATACATTTTGTAAGGCTATGTAACTGTTACAGATAGTGATTGCTCTGATGGATCTGGGCAAACTAAACTGAAAATCTTCTACAAAGGATTTACCATTTTAGATGCCAGTAAGAACATTCACAATTCATGGTAAGAGGTCAAACTATCATCATGAAAAAAAGTTTGGAGTAAGTTGACTAAAACCCTCATAGATGACTTTAAGGGGTTCAGGACTTCAAGGGAAGAAGTAACTGCAGATGTGGTGGATACAGAGAACTAGAATTAGAAGAGCCTGAGGATAGGACTGAATTGCTGTAATCTCATGATACAACTTTAGTGAATGAGGAGTTGTTGCTTGTAGAAGGGCAAAGAAAGTAGTTTCTTGGGAATGAATCTACTCCCGGTGAAGACTGCTGAAATGACAACAAAGGATTTAGAATATTCCATAAATTTTGTTGACAAAACAGTTGCAGGGTTTGAGGGACTGACTCCAATTTTGAAAGAAGTTCTACTACAAGTAAATGCGATCAAGCTGCATGCGTGGTTACAGAGAAATCGTTTGTAAAGGAACAGTCCATTGATGCAATAAACCTCACCATTGTCTTATTTTAACAGGATGCAGCCACCCCAACCTTCACGAACCACCATCCTGAGCAGTCAGCAACCATCAATATCATGGCAAGACTCTTGACCAACAAAAAGATTACTGAAAGTTCAGATGATGGTTATCATTTTTTAGCAACAAACTATTAAAAAGCCTCATTTAAAAAAATGTTTATTTATTTATTTAGGGAGAGGGCGCATGCACACGGGGAGGAGAGAGGGTGGGTGAGGGCAGAAAGACAGGAAAGAGAATCCCAAGCAGGCTCCACATTATCAGCATTGAGCCTGAAGCAGGGTTTGATCCCATGAACCCATGATCAGGTGATACCATTACCTGAGCCCAAATCAAGAGCTGGATGCTCAATCGACTGAGTGAGCCAGGCACCCCAGCAATAACTATTTTTAAATTAAGATACATACATTTTTTTTTAAACATTTATTTATTTTTGAGACAGAGAGAGACTGAGCATGAACGGGAGAGGGGCAGAGAGAGAGGGAGACACAGAATCGGAAGCAGGCTCCAGGCTCTGAGCCATCAGCCCAGAGCCTGACGCGGGGCTTGAACTCACAGACCGCGAGATCGTGACCTGAGCCGAAGTCGGACGCTCAACTGACTGAGCCACCCAGGCGCCCCAAGATATGTACATTTTTTAAAGACAAAATGCTATTATACCCTTAATAGACTATAGCACAGTACAAATGTAACTAACATGCACAGGAAACCAAAAAATTAATTTGGAGTTGTTTTATTGTATTATTTGCTTTATTGCAGTGGTCTGGAACTGAACCTCCAATACCTTTGAGCTATGTCTATAGGTTTTAGGCAAATTACAATTTGGAGAGAACTCCCTGCTTTCCTGATTGCCTTACTATTAAAACAATAAAATTAATGATAGTAAATCAGGATAACTTGTTTTAGGAATTCAAAACACATCAACATATTGAAAATATATATGGGTGTAAGTATTACAAGTAAGTCAAAAAGTTACTATATTCTCTACATCACAGCAGCTAGATCCAGTCCTGTGTTTATACAATCTCCCCACAATACATAACCTCTATCACATAAAAATGTGAAGCATAACATACCTGGTGAATTTTACCTCAATTCTGAAGAAATGTTTGAGTATTTAACAACAAAAGTAACATCAACAAATGACCTGCCATATTGGGCATATATTTGTGGCTCAGTCAATCTCTCACTTGGGATCAAGGGATGTTTTGTGGGACAGAATGGTATTCCTGTATTATGATATCAGAAGGCTAGGGATAGCCTTCAAATCATCAAGATTTTCTTACAACACATTTTATTAAAATCCTCAACTACGAAATCCACAAGAAATCTTTAGGCTTTTAATATTCAGTTAAGATTTTAAGATATGGAACTGGAAAGTCTACTAAATACATGAGAGTAATTTCCAAATAAATTTCCTTTTCCCTATCTTGCCTTTACTCCTCTGTGAAATCAAAGGATGGACAAGGTGGAAATGCTTTAACAGAAACAACAGAAAGTAATCTTTGTTGGAATGAAGAGTTCAGAGGCAATTCCCTGGTACCAGGCAACTCGAGGCACTGCTAACCTACACAGCACTGTATGAAGGTGAGGCTAGCTGGATTCATTCTGTCAAGCATTTAAAACACTTGCCTAGCTGAGTGTTTTCGCTTTTTGCAAACTGTTCCATTAAAACTGGAAGCTTGAGGTAAAGCTAGAATAAAACTGCTTTCCTCTGGATTGTACACTTTTATCCTAAAACTTAAAGAATTTGAAACAAGTATGGTATGAAAAAGAGTAGTTAGAATTACCTTGTTCAGTTACTTTGAAAATCATGCACACTATAGGATTCTGTGGAGTCAGGAGTCAGACCTAGACCTAGACCTCCTCCTACTATTAAATGATTTCCTCCCTGTCATTTAATAGTATGCCTACATCTCTCTTGAAGCTAAGTCTTGAGTGCCTAGCTCCAAATCTGTATTACTTATCAACAGTGATATAAAAGTAGCTTTAACCTTCATATAACTTCTGAAAATAAAAAAAATGTAATGTTTTAAGAACAAGGAAGCAAAAGAAGCCAATAACTCATACCATGTAAAATATATTAACTTACATTTTATTTTTAAAAATGTTTATTTTGAAAAACATTATGTTTTTAATTATTTTTTTTTTATGTTTATTTTTTGAGAGAGAGAGAGAGCAAGGCTGAGGAAGGGCAGAAAAAGAGGGAGAGAGAAATCCCAAGCATGCTCCATGCTATCAGTGCAGAGCCCGATGTAGGGTTCAAACTCCCAAACTGTGAGATCATGACCTGAGCCGAAACCAGGACTTGGGTGCTTACGAATGAGCCACTCAGGTGCCCCAAAGTGTCAGTGTGCTTTTAGGGCTTGAGAGTCTAATTATGGTCTGGAGTACCAAACTTATTCCATCAGAATTATTAAAAATACTTACCCCATTGGCTTAGTAGTAGTGTTACCATAGCTGGCAGGAGCTGAGGCCATCTTGGCAAAAGCCCTATGAAATAAAAAAAGCTATATTGAAAAACTGATTATCAGAGCAAACATTCAGCATCACAGTATTAAAAACTCCACTGACTCTTACTATGCAGACATTTCTGAAAAGAGAATCATCTTTCAACGAATATAATACAATGTTTCAGTATAATGAGCACTGAAACAACTATATAAATGTTGACTATATGATTGGTAATCATGTAAAATGTTGTCCAAGTACAGTACAATTAGTACTGAAACACTGAGATTTTGTTTTGTTTTGTTTTGCAGTTTATGTATTTTGAGAGAGAGAAAGCACAAGCAGGGTGGAGGGGGGAGAGGGGGAGAGGGGGAGAGGGGGAGAGGGGGAGAGGGGGAGAGGAGGAGAGGGGAGAGGGGGAGAGAGAGGAAGAGAGGGAGAGAGAGGAAGAGAGGGAGAGAGAGGAAGAGAGGGAGAGAGAGGGAGGGAATCCCAAGCAGGCTCTGGTCTACCAACACAGAGCCCAATGCAGGGCTCAAACCCACGAACTGCAAGATCATGACCCAAGCTGAAGTTGGATGTTCAACTGAATGAGCCACCCAGGTGCCCTTGAAATTCTTTAAAAAATACAAATGCATTCATTTCCCAAACATCAAGACTTTTTCCTTTTATTATATCTGGTCATTAACATGAAACAGACTTGCTGCCTTGAACGAACAATCATGAACTAAGTTTAGTCTCTTTATCAGTCCCCACATTCCACACTCCCTCATTCCCAGACATATGCCTTTGTTCATGCTGTCCTTTGAGGGGGATAAATGGACTGCCTTCTTCTCCAACAGAAATTGTGCATTTCCTTTTAAGACTCTGCTCAAAACTACTTTTTTCTTTTATTAAAAAAAAAATTTTTTTTAATGATTATTTATTTTTGAAAGAGAAACAGAGAGCACGAGCCAGGAAGGGGCAGAGAGACAGAGGGAGACACAGAATCCGAAGTAGGCTCCAAGCTCTGAGCTGTCAGCACAGAGTATGATGCAGGGCTTGAACCCACAAACTGTGAGATCATGACCTAAGCCGAAGTCGGACGGTTAACCAACTGAGCCACCCAGGTGCCCCAAAACCAATTTTTTCATTAAACTATTCTATCACCCAATGATTTTTCCTTTTAAGAGTTATTTTCTACAACACACACTTTTATACCTAATTGCATGTAGTCATTTATTTTCAAATCTTTTAAGTGTCCAGAATTCTTTTTAACTAAACTATACAATTTCTGAAGTCTGGCAAAAAGATGGCACTTAGATGTGCTTTTAAAAATATTTTCCTTCTGGGAGTATGTTTACCATAGAGAATTGAGGACACAAAATGCTCCCAAAAGAACCCTAACACTTTGAGGCTCACAATCATGATTTTTGTGTATATTCCTCTAATCCCTGGACACACATATATTTAACATATATACTTTAAAAACAAAATTAATATACTGTAAAACTGTTTTGTAACATTTTAATAGCATACCATAAACACTTTATGTGACTCAATACTCTTTTATAATGATTCCTAACTATTTCAATTGTTTTTGTAAAAGAAAAAAAAGTTTACATAAATACGAGAAAATCATATGAGAGTAAAAAACGGAATGGAAATCACTAAGATGTGATAATTGAAATGTTAAAAACACTCTATTTCAACTGGGACAGAACTCACTGAAAATACCATTAGAGAAATCCCAAACACAAAAATCACAACCTTGTTCAGGAAAGAGGATGTGAATCAAATGTTTTCAGAAGTAGACTAGAATTTCTGCCTTCAACAAATACTTATTTTTCACTAGAATGAACTATATCTAAACAATATGGAAGGATTCAATAAATCATGGCACATTTTTATGGCTAAACAATATTCACACACTAAATAGTACCACTGAAGAAAATTTAAGAAACACTATTAAAAAAAACTTTTTAAAAATGTTTCTTTTTGAGGGGCGGGGAGGGAGGGTGGGAAAGTGGGGTTGGAGCAGAGACAAAGGAAGACAGAGAATCCCAAGCAGGCTCCACCAGTGCAAAGCCCGGCCTGTGGCTCGAGCTCACCAGCCGTGAGATCATGACCTGAGCCAAAGCTGGACATTCAACCGAATGAGCCACCCAGGTGCTCCAAGAAACACTATAATTATTTAAGAAAATGGACTGCTAAAATGAGTTAATGGAAAACTAGAATACAAAACTGTATCTATACTAATAATTTCCAAATTTTAAAAAATACATGTAATGTACATATAGAAAGATATACAGTGTTTAGCTGTAGACTTTGGATGATGATATTACAGGTAAATTTTTACCTCCTTTCTAACAGAGTTTTATACAATTTTCTTCAAAAAACTTGTATTACTCTTATAAAGAAAAATGCTAGGAATTACATATTTTATAACCATATAAAATGATGTCCAAGACTGGCTTTCCTCTTCCAACAATAAATGTTTGATTAAGGAGTTCTCCACAAATCATAATGTAAAGAACAATGACATATGCCACAAAGCCAATGTGTAAAGGCATATATTATAAAAATTGGAAAAAGCAGTTTTCAGTTTCTCTTTTTAAACAGAGGTCTATTGTATATTTTCTTCTTATTACAAGAACATAGTGAAATAAAAAGAAATTTGAAAAAGCAGGGGCGCCTGGCTGGCTCAGTCAGTAGAGCATATAACTCTTGACTTTGGAGTCATGAGTTCGAGACCCATGTTGAGGGTAGAGATGACTTAAAAAAAAAAAAAAAAAAAAAAAAAAATGAGGCTCCTGACTAGCTCTGTTGGTGTGCATGGCTCTTGATTTCTGGGTTGTAAGTTTGAACTTCATGTTGGGTGTAGAAGATTACTTAAAAATAAAATATTAGGGGTGCCTCAGTGGCTCAGTTGGTTAAGTGCCTGACTCCTGATTTCAGCTCAGGTCATGATCTCACTGTTCGTGGGATTAAGCCCTGCATCAGGCTCTGTGTGCTAACAGCATGGAGCCCGCTTGGGCTTCTCTCTCCCCCCTCTCTGCCTCCCCCACTCGTTCACTCATAATAAATAATTAAAAAAATAAATGAAATCATAAAAAAAAAATTTGAAAAAGCACTCAAACTCAAAAACTCAGAGATAACCACTGTTAACAACTTGGCATACTGTTGAGCTTGGAAAGCATATTCAATCTTATAGTCTTAAAACAATCATTTTAAGAAATATTAAAAAAAAAAGAAATATTTTTAAGTGTATTTATTAACTGTGGGAGAGATGAGAGACAGAGAGAAAGAGAGAGAAAGAGAGAGAGAGAGAGAGAGAACCCCAAGGAGGCTTTATGCTATCAGCACAGAGCCTAACATGGGGCTTTAACTCGAAACTGTGAGATCATGACCAGAGTCGAAATCAATATTTGGATGCTTAATCAACTGAGCCACCCAGGCACCCCATTTTAAGAAATATTTTGAGGGGTGCCTGGGTGGCTTGGTCAGTTAAGCGTCCGACTTTGGCTCAGGTCATGATCTCACGGTCCGTGAGTTCGAGCCCCGCGTCGGGCTCTGTGCTGACAGCTCAGAGCCTGGAGCCTGTTTCCGATTCTGTGTCTCCCTCTCTCTCTGCCCCTCCCCTGTTCATGCTCTGTCTCTCTCTGTCTCAAAAATAAATAAACGTTAAAAAAAAAAAAAAAAGAAAAATATTTTGACAGTAAGGTTTGTTGTAAAAAATTTGGAAGATAAAGATAAGCACATGAAAGGGAAGAAATTCTACCACCTGGAGTTATCCACTGTTAACATTTTAATATATGTCAAGGTATGCAACTGTATGTATATAGATTTATGTTCATATATACAAATACACACAGAAATAGATGGATGGATAATAGAGATCATAATGTAAAAACTGTCATCTAAGTTTTGGCTCAAATATCCCTACTCAGACCCGTTCCCTGATCTTCTCAACAAATTTAACTTTTACCCCCAAGTTAAGATCTTATCACTCGGTGTTATTTTCTTTATATCACTTAGTATCATTTAACAGTATTCTGTTCATTTGTTTGCTTATTTGTTGATTCATCTTCCCTCCACTCAAATGTAAATTCAATGACTGAAGGAGCCTTCCACATGGTCACTATTATATTTCCAAAGTCTAGAAGAGTCTCTAGACACAAAGAGAGAAGTCACTTGTTGTAAACTATTTTTTCACTATCATATACACATTTTCCAGTGTCAGTCTTATACGACATGAATTTTAATTTTCAATTGTATTCTATCTTATGGAAATGCTTACTGTTGAACATTGAGATTGGTTGCTTCTAAGATTTTACAATTCCAATTACTTCTTTGGAATGAAACCTTAGAAGTATGCAAAGATTTAAAAAAAATTTTTTTTAATGTTTTTATTTTATTTTTGAGAGAGAGAGAGACACAGCATGAGTGGGGGAGGGGCAGTGAGAGAGGGAGATACAGGATCCGAAGCAGGCTCCAGGCTCTGAGCTATCAGCACAGAGCCCGACATGGCACTCGAACTCATGAACTGTGAGATGATGGATGACCTGAGCCAAAGTCGGCACTCAACTGACTGAGTCACCTAGGCATCCCCCAAAGATTTTTAAAAAAAAATTTTTATACCATCTGGCAAAATGGTGACAATTTATATTTTTTAATAGCAGAATATAAATGCACCAATTAATTTTCTGTATCCTTAGCACAGCACTTTACTGTATCTGTGTGCTATGTTAATCTGCATTTCTCTACTAGTGAAATTAAAATTTTCTTCTGATGTTTTTGAGATGGCTGACCCAAAACATTTCAGTCTTTGTCACTCGTATCTAATCAGCGAAGAAAACATCAACTTCTCTAGGAAAGAAAGGCATGACCATTTTTTGTAATTTTAAGCTGTGGATAGAGAGGGCCAGATAGGGAAATATTTATGTCACCAAATTAACAAAAAAAATACTAAGGCACTGTTCAATTTTCTTAGTAACATTCTTATCTTCTTGGGACTTCCACTGTACTCTTTTATATAAGAAAAAAATAAAACTTACTTCCACTGTTTGATATATTGTAAGGGATTAAGGTTGCATCCTGCATCAGTTAATGCTTTTTTGTATTGCTCCAAATCAGCCTGAAATAAGCAAAGAACGATATAAAAATTTTTACTTTCATGAAAGAGAAGACCATTTTGTTATTATTTTATTCATTAAAAAGTCAGACCAAAGGCACGAGTTTAAATTCCAGGCACCCAAGTAGAACGGAGTCATATTTTGAGTATATGAGTGAGCACCCGAGACAAAAATCACATCTAATGAAAATTACCTTTGACAGACTCCAAATCACCTATCCAGTACTTTGTCATTCAGTGAGTCAGTCAATTTTTCCTCCACTTTTGAACTTGCCTTTCCTCAGGATAATCACTATATGAACCAACTGGCTTGACCAAGAATATTTCAGAACCAGAAACACAAGGGGCATGACACTGACTGAGGGGAAATGCAGATTCAGGTTTTCCCCTGTCATATACACTCTAGTGGTCCAAATGCATTAATGGAGTATCAGGTGTCTTACACTTTTTAAACTGTTGTTTTCTCTTTCTTGTTCTTTTTGTTTCCTGATGAGTAAGTCCAGTTGAATTCCTGTAATTTATAGGAGCCTATCATCATAGTGATTCCATTATAAAAATTTTAGAAGACAGAAATTTAATTTTTTTTAATGTTTACTTTTTTTTGAAGGAGAGAGACAGAACATGAGCAGGGGAGGGGCAGAGAGACAGGGAGACACAAAATCTGCAATAGGCTCTAGGCTCTGAGCTGTCACCACCAAGCCTGACACGGGGCTTGAACTCAGGAGCCATGAGATCATGACCCGAGCCAAAGTCGGATGCTTAACTGACTGAGCCACCCAGGTGCTCCTTACAAGTCAGAAATTTAAAGCTCACCTTCAACCAGAGATGTTCACTATTTTGCATTTTTGGGGCTATCAGCTGACATCAGTAATCATAATTTGCTTTAAGCCTCTTAATGATCACTTAAAACTTATGAAAAGATAGTCCTTACCAAAAATAAATCAAAATAATGTGGTAAAATTAAGGGAATTCTGAATTAAGTTTCAAAATAAAAAATTCTGAAGAAAATATTATAAATAGGCTATAAGCCTTTTTATATATAAGCCAAATATATATATATATATATATACACCTATAAAAATCCTCTAAGATATAGGTATGAGATGCTTCTAAAAAGAAAACTACACTTTCTTACTAAATTAAAATAAAAGACGTATTCCCAGAACAAAGCAGAACTGGCCTAAAGCAAATATTGGGTTTAGCTTACTGATTTAACACCAAGACTTTTGACCAAAAAAATGCGTTATGATCTATCAGACGTATAAAAATACATGGTATTGGCAAAGGAAAGACGTTTATAACTACTGTATCATCCTAGGTGTCATCTCCAAAGTTCTAACACTTGCTGCTCACCAGTAAAATTTTACTGAGTTAACAGGAGAGTTAGCAGGTCTCTAACCTGGCAACAACACTGATACCAAAATTACCATTTGCCTTCAAAGTCAATTAATTACCTATAAACTTTTCTTTCTTCTAAAGCAAGTGATGGCCCGTCACAGAAAAAGAAAACAACAAAATTATCCATAATCCTCTTTTCCAGGGGAAAAAAAAAAATCTAGAAAGGGAAATATGTCATTTCCCAATAATTGTGAGGCATTTATTGATATAAAAGTTATTTGATTGCAATATTAAAAAAATCTCAATTTCATTTTTTTATATGAATCATACGACATATATAAATCTGAAGTGTAATCTAATTAAACTGCGATATTTACATAGCAATTTGGAAGTTTGGGTATTTTCTTCCACTTGACTCCTTATGTTCTATAATTGACATTAGTTTTTAAATAACCTTAAAATATTACATTTTTACTTTAGGTTAAAGATAAATTCAGTGGAAAGCATTAGTGGCTACAGCTTAATGAAATGGAGCTTTTAAGATCATTACACAATGAGAAATAAGGCCAAACTTACAAAAAGGATAGCAAACTTGGTTAACTTCATTTATAATAGCTATTTTCCCAGAAATAAGAATTTGGGCACTTGAATTCAATTCATATTCCAACAACTTAAAAGTGATCAGACATTTCATGAGTGGACAGTTCTCTTGGTGATAATAAATACTGCTATAAAACTCAGCAGTAAATAGAACCAGCCTTAACAAATTGTTTTTTTTTTTAAAGAAAGGAATGAGGTAGTTATTTGGTCACAGTGATCTGTCTTCTATTTTTGAAACAAACAAATATCTCCCCTTCTATCCAATAACTAAACAAAGAGGACATACCTCAGAGGGTGCTTGCTGCGCACTTATATAATAAATAAGAAACAGCCTCATTTTATCTTCTGGAGTTCCTGCTACATAGGGGGGAAAAAAACTTTCAGAATTCTGGTTAAGTGTTATAGTCTACACAAGTATATAAAAATTTAAGGCATATATAAATATGACAAGATAAAATGTGGTTCTTTCAAGTGATTTAAGGTTATAGGCACTCTAATTATGACTATGTAACACACAGATATGGAAAATGATTAAATGTTGTGGGAGTAAAGGAATGGGATATGGGAGTATCTTCATTCTCTCTTCCTAAGTGTCTATAAGAGATGTACCTTTTTTAAAAAATTTTTTTAATGTTTATTTTTTTTTTTTCAGAGAGAGAGAGAGAGTGAGAGCGAGCATGAATGGGGAGCGTCAGAGAGAGAGGGAGACACAGAATCTGAGGCAGGATCCAGGCTCTGAGCTGTCAGCACAGAGCCTGACGTGGGGCTAGAACTTGTGAACCGAGAGATCATGACCTGAGCTGAAGTTGGATGCTTAACTGACTGAGCCACCCAGGTGCCCCAAGAGATGAACCTTTTAGATTGAAACTCAGAAAGAACGGAATAGGTAGGATAATCACACACATCTAAAACAGTATACTTCTGAGATGGAAAAAGGATGTCAGTACTAATTATGTAAAGACAATAAATATAAAAATCAGACTATCCTGGGAAAACAGCTGTATGGTCCTTCTAGGTGTTAGGTTACGAAACCTAAGTATGAAATACTTCTCAAAAGTGGGGTCACAAAATATACAGGTCTCCTCTTTCTTGAGGGTATTCTATCACTATATAAGATTTGAGAAAAGAATACATTTATATATTAAAATAAACACTGTTGTATTATGCAAAATATATTTGCTAGAAATTCTAAGACAAAACATAAGATATCGAAATTTCTTGCTCACATTGAGTTTGATCTGCTACTCTTACTACCCAGAGCCCCAAACTACAGAGAAATTCATTTATTCTTCACCCTGTTACTGGGTGTACTTTGGTACAAAGTGATGAAGCACTGGTCACTGGTAACTCAGTTTTACCACCAACCAATAACAATATGTACTCTCACTTCAAAGTCCTAATACTCAAGAACTTGGCAGTGTTATACTTTCTTATAGAATAAAAACTAGGAAAATTTTTTTAAAACGTGACTAATAAACCATCAGTTTTTTATATGGTTTAGAATCCAGATAACCATTCTCAAATTATCCTTACTCCCTAAATATGGCAAAGAATGGTAATAAAGATCAATGATGGGTTCTCCAAAGTTCTGATGTTTACAGATAAATATTGTATCTTGGACACTGAATATTATGTTATGAAATTCAGGGTCTTGTTTAAATCCCAGGAGAAAGCTGCTATTTTTGCTTTAGCAGGGAATTAGCCTGGCTGGGTTCAGGCCAAAGTTCCCACCAGCTATCTGTGGGTTGTGGTTCCATCATTGATTTCTATTTTCAAAACCTTCTGCAGTGCTACTGGGATCTGTCCAACCATCTAGTGGCCACTGTGGGAACTGGGAAATCATATAGCCCTTCAACTCTTAGTCTTAGGAATGCTATTTAGGATCAGATTCACGTATGTGCAGCTCAGGAGTGAGCCCAGGAATTCATAAACAACTTTATGAGCTTGCTTTCCTGAGCTCCTTCCTCTCTGCAATCTCCCTGGTACTTTCCAATTCCCTTGGCTTTCCCTTTCTGGTGCTTCGGTCAGAAAGCTTTGGCTTTAGTTACCCTGTTCTATTGTGCATTTCCTGCAACTATGACTAAGCAGCTAAAGGACAAAGAGAAAAAAGCAACCAGGCTTGCTGTATGCTCTTGGGACCACCATTCCTAAAGCAGGAAAGAAAGGCTCCCCTCTCTCTGAGTTTTAGGGGCCTGTAGATGCCTGTTACTGTTTTTAATATCCTCAGCATCAACTACTTCTCCAACGAGTCCTAGTAGAAAATGTATTTATAAGCTACAATCTTTACACTAGGGCATTGTTGCTCCCAGCCCTGCTCAGTTGACTGAATACATATACATATACATATACACATACATATATATATATATATATATGTGCACGCACATGTTATCTATATTTATTTCTGTGTGACAAATATATAGTGAAAACACCAAGACTATAATACTTCCAATTCCAATCCAACATTATAGAGATCATTATAGTTTTCTCCCCTTCTCTACTTGTATAGTTTTCTCCCTTTCCCTACTTGTTTTCTCTTCCTTCTCTGACAAGAGGAAACCTGGCACCATTTGTAGCACCTGACATATACACTTCTTTAACCAGTCCACTGTATATAACAAATATCCTATCTCTGCAGCCATCCCCTTGCCTGTATGGACGTCTTCTCACTCCATGTGGGCTCTGATTCTCTGCAATACACTTGCTCACATGCCTGGCCACACTTCTCACCCCATTTGGACTGACGCTGGGTTGCTACTGTGTACAGTCACCCTCTGTCCCACATGTGGATGCCTTTCTCATCCTGCTTAGGTTGCAACATCTTGTTTTGGGCTAAAAGGGCACCAGACTTCCACTTTGCATGAATGCCTACCTTGTTCTCTTGTAGTTAATGTCTTTAAAACTAAACTGAGAAAGTAAGGGGAAAGAATAGAGAAAGGTTCTGATAGTTTTTTATTAACATATTCATTTGCTTCAACTTTAGTCAAAACTTATTATAAATAATAAGGAATAGCTCTGAAATGGGCTTATATGTTTTGCATTTTTTCATTGTAAAGTGCAAATAACTCCAAAATAGTATGTTCTCACTACAAATCCAGCTTCTTAAAAGTGTGAGCAATAACCTAAAGCTTCTTAGAGAAGTTTCTGCGAAAAGAATCTTTAATTACAAACAATTTGGAATTTATTACTTTTCAGTTTGGAATAAAGTCTAAAAGTCATACCAAAGTCTAACTCAAAAACCATCATCATTCAGCTAAGTGACTTGTATGCAAAATATAAGCTGAATAGCTTATATACTTTTTATTCATTTTGGAAAAGCAGTTTACTGAGACTTGAATTGAAAACTATTCTGAAATGATCAACAAGTCTCTAAAGTTTGGATAGTTTTGGAGGCTAAAACCTATGTGGATCCCCATGATCATTATAACTGAAAGTAAAAATTATAACATTTTCTAAGTACAAAGAGTCATATCTTGTTTTAAGAAAATCTAACATACAAATATTTAGTTAAATGTAAATATGAAAGGGACTGATTAAGGAGTTTCTTTAAAAGTAAAGTCCCTAAATATTTAAAACAGAATTCAGTTTTAGATATATCCTTTTGGGAAATGCTTTAGGGTTAAACTAAAGTAATTAGAAGTGTATCATTTAGAGACACCTGCTTTGAATGTTATACTTCCAAGTCTTCCTAAAACCAGCAGAATTTGAACTTCAGATATATCACTTTATTTTTTTTCCCCAGATATATCACTTTAAATAAATGAATGCAACAAGTTCTTCAATACCATCAAAGAGAAGTTCAGTGAAATAAAATGCAAATCATTTTTCCACTTCAGGAATTGCTATGCTACGAACTTCTCAACAGAAACTAGCTCATTTAATTATCTCATTATTGGCATGGATTGGAAAAATAATAATTCTATTCAGATTTTACTTATACTGAACATGCTGGATTCAACAGCTCTGAAACTTAACATTAACCTCAAATTTATGGTACATACCATCAGGGTCTGATATTATATCTAGAAGAGATTTATCCAGAGTAGTTTTGCTCATTATTTTTTCTTCATATTCAAAATATACATCTAGTTTTCTTGCCTGTTTCAAAATAAATATTAGATTAGACTATATGAAGTAATAAAGACATACTAAGGGCCTCTCAGCTTACAAGTTTCTATTTTCTATGATCAATTTTTAAAAATAAGTGTTCATTTACTAATAGAATTTACTTTCAAGTTTCTTACTTTTGATCATACACTTAGTTTAAAAAATTACAGATTGACTATTTTACCATATCTGACTTATAAACTCATAATTAACTCTGCATGTCATATATTAGCAAAGATAAAAATCACACCAATCTCAATTACTGTATTTATTAGTAATTAGCATGTAAATAATTGTATTCCATGCAAATTAATGTCAGGTGGTCATGTTATGTTTACTTTTTTAGTGCACAAATCCACACATTTTCAACTTAAACTGGACAGAAAATTACCCTAATTATTTTTAGTGGTTTTTAAACAAAGCTAACTTCCTCATTAATTTTCCTACTTAATATTTTGAAGTTTTAGGTAATGGAAAAGTAGTCAAACTTAACTCTCCTATATGATCCCTTTTCCAATTTAAAATTTATTAAAACTATCCAAATGAAGTTAAAATATTAGGATTCTCCAAAGTAAATACAAATTATCATTATCAAGTATCTACTAAATTATGCTTCAATAATACAAAAGAGAAAAGAACATGATTTCTATTGAAAGTGTTAACAATTTAAATGAGAGTAGAAACCATTCATGAAATAAATTAGAATACTCAGAGATACCAATGAAGAACCAAAATATAAACACAGAACATAAATATACTGAGCTAAGATGATAGAATGAAATAAACAGTTAACCCATTGTAGAGAAGAAAGTGATGAATTTTGACTTGAGATTTCAAAGTGACTGGGGACAGGAATAGAGTTCATTTCAGTGAAACGAATTGCACCATGGCATAGTCAGAGTGGAGAAGTCTGAATGATAGTTTCATTATAAGGAGTTTCATATATAAAGCAACAGAAAATCAGAGTCTCTCAATCCCACTCTCCCACAGTGGCACACAAGGCCAGTTTTAAATAGTTGAAATACTCAGTTTAAAAATCAATACAACAGGGGCGCCTGGGTGGCGCAGTCGGTTAAGCATCCGACTTCAGCCAGGTCACGATCTCGCGGTCTGTGAGTTCGAGCCCCGCGTCAGGCTCTGGGCTGATGGCTCGGAGCCTGGAGCCTGCTTCTGATTCTGTGTCTCCCTCTCTCTCTGCCCCTCCCCCGTTCATGCTCTGTCTCTCTCTGTCCCAAAAATAAATAAAAAACATTGAAAAAAAAAATTAAAAAAAAAAAAAATCAATACAACATAAAAAGGTATTTTGAGACCAGTCCTCACCCTTGTTCTCTTCTACCCCTACTCCTATGGATATTTACTACAACTATTTCTTCTACAGTTGTCCAGTTCCTTTATGCAAAATGTAAGCAAACAGGGTCTATATCCTAATACCTGTCAGCTTTCTGACACAAAAGGAATATACTATACTCTTCTGTTCCTTGCTTTAACTCAACAATATATTCTACATCAGTACACAGAGAATTCTCTTGCCAGTCAACTCTTGGAAGAGTATAATAAACCCTATAAGGGTCTTCCTTTTTATAAACCCTTGGGTCCTTCATATTCTTCAGACTCCCTGAAATAGGAACTATTTTCACTACTGTATAATGCTACTTTGAATACTACAGATTAAGAGGTGAAGTCTTAGGAATGGAAAATTTTAATTTTGAAAAAGGACAAAAGAAATGGAAAAGAGATCCTAGGAAAGAGACCATGGTAGTGGCTGTGGGAACGGAAAGGAAGAGACACATTTAATAATTAACATGTGAATGGATATGGGAATCAAAGTAGTGAAAAAAGTCAAAGATAACTCCAGGGGGAACTAAAATGATGGTAGTAGGAACTATGTTAATGTGAACTGAATATGAGACTGGTAAAGGCTAATTATCTCTAGAGTGAAGACTGGAAAGGGGGTGGGGGGAAGCATATAAAATAAGGTGTTAAGCTGACTTTCAGGCCCTCATGATCTGCTCTAGCCAACCTTTTCTGTTTCACCCACCACTTTTCACTTAGTCACATCAAATACCTCAATGACTTCTGATTAAACATTGTGTACACCTGTAGTCCTCTAGGCATAGGCTTGGGTTATTCTCTTAGTTTTTAAGAATACATTCCTCTTCTATTACCTGTGCAGTGAATTCTACTCATTCTTCAGGGACCAGCTTCTTTGCAACTCTCTTCAATCTCTATTCGTTCCCCCTTGTTGCCTCTCCATCAATCTCCTTTTTGCTTGGAGGAATTTATTACCCCCTTAAGTGTGTACCATCAGCATTTTACATACCTCTCCATAATAACAATCTTCATACTATATTACTCTCCTTTGTTTACATGCTACCCTTCTAAAACGGTAAATTCCCTAGACTGTGTTTAATTAATCCTTTAACCCTGGGAATTTAACATAGCACCTGGCTCATAACAAGTACTTGACAAGGTCTTTGTTGAATTCCTCAACTAAAAGCAGGACATACACAGATCAAGTAGTCATCTTTAGAAGACACAAAAGTAGACAGATGAACTTCTAGGAGTGAAAAATGTAAAGAACCAAGTCTTTAGTGATTTAATATGTAAAATTAAGTAGGTTCAATGCCATAATGGAGTATAATGTCTGTACCTGCAAACGAATGAAGAAAAGAAACATGGTTCACTGATTTTTGTAGCTACAGACATTAGATTTATTTTGCTAAGTCTTCATGTATTAACTTACACTGAAATTTCTAACAAGCAATGCAAACAGAATCTAAAAGTAAGTTAGTTTAATTGCTAGTGGGTAGGGAGTTTCTTTTGGAGGTGATGAAAATGTTATAAAAGTACATTTTGGTTGTGAATGCACAACTCTGTGACAATACTATAAAAACCATTGAACTGTACACTTTAGATAAGTTAACTAACTGTATGCTATGTGAACTATACCTCAATAAAGCATTAAAGAAAATTAACTTAGCATTTCAATATAGTGATTCCCATGAAGGAGAGAAGAGTGGAGTGGAGATTTTCTAGCCTGAATATGAGAACTAGTATATGTTCAGGATCTATTTGTGCAAGGCACTTTACTTACAGCTATGGCTTTCAAATGTTTTTAAACAGAGAACTCAGGACCCTCTTTCTCAAATCAAATCTTCTGCAGAACCCTAAACATAAAATAGATACAAGCGACCCATTAAATGTCTCTATAGTGATCTAGGGTACCAGAGAACAGTGTTTGAAAACTACTAACTTAATCTCATTTAATTCTCCAAGTAACACTATGAACTAAGAATTATTAGTCCCATTTTAAAGATGAAGAAACAGACACACAGAAACATATATTTATTCAAGGTTACCAGAGTAGAAGTAGTAGAGAGTTGAGATTCAAATCCAGGTCAGACTCCAATGTACACCACAGATAAAGAGTAGGGAAAATTATATTTTCCTCAAGTACAATTTATTGCTTCTTTTGTTTATGCTTTATGAAAGAAAGTATATTTGTCAATTAGTACATATTTGGGGTTTTTTTTTTTGGTAATACACGTAATTTATATGTGGCAAAAGGTTATTTTGGCCGGATAGATAATATATAGAAGTTCTTTCTCAATTTCTTGAAGTAAAGGAAATACTAAGAGAAACAACTTCTGTAATCCCAAAGATTAATTATTCTTATACAATATGAGTTCAAAGAAGAATACAATTTGGATAACAATAGTCACATAAAAAATAAACAAATTAAAAATATAAAACAAAATAACAAGGTCAAGATAATAAACAGATTTTTGGAACTTCAATAAATATCAAGAATAAACAGTAAAAGGATTATTATAGAGACCCAGAGGACTATGCATGGAATACAACTTATATCCAGTGAATATACACTCTGAAAGCCATGAATTTCTTAAAAATCTCTTTAAAAGGGCTAAGGGAGGAATGTGATTTTTAAAAAATTCTAGTGTTTTTCTCCCAATTTCAGAGTTACCATTGGAAAATCAGGCTGATGTTTTTCATGTTTCAGTACACTACCTCAACATTTATATTAAATTAACATAACCCCCACACACAACTTTTTTGACTGCAAAAGCCCACCAGGTTTGAAAAGGACAGAAGGGAACCCTTTAAAAAACTAGCTTGTCCCTTCACTCACAATAATGGAGAACTCTTAAGAGTCATCTGGGATGAACAAGTGGTATTCTTACTTTCTCTTTTGAAAATCTATTACCGAAGCACATTTGTCAGATGACCTATACAGGGCATGAAATGAATTTCTTTTTCTTTCCTACAACTGCAGGGGATTTTTCCTTCTCTTAACCATTCTTTACATTCCAGCTACAAACACCACCATTCTGGTACTCCCTACTCACTGCTAGTTACAATTCTCATTTCTCACCTCAGTCTACGACTGGTTGATGACATAGAGTGGTATTTCTTGACCTTCCCTCTTTTCCAAGCCCTAATTCTATAACCTAGCACAAGTCAGCAGTGAAAGTAAAGGCAAAAAGGGATTAGAGTTATACTTCCTTTTACTATTAAGAATCTCAATATTCCTCTGCTACTTCTCACAGGAGACAGATGGGATGATAAACCCTTCTCTGTTGAAAGACAGTATTAGCAACATTTTACATAATGAATTAAATATGGTTTGTAGGACAGGGGTCTGTGCATCACATTTTACTTATAGTAAAGCATAGCCTAAGCTAAAATAAACTTAGAACCATATTTTTAGGATATAGCCTATACCTAAGTTGAAGATCATCTACACCCTAGCCTTTCCTTTCCTGTTCTTTTTTCCCATGTTTAATCCGCATCATTTTTTTAGTGCTGTATTTACATATCCCATCCTCCAGGTGGCAGCACTTGAACACTGTATTATAATAGTCTGCAGTTGGTGTAGGTTACTAGAATACGAACTCCTTGTTACTATTTACTTATTATTGTGTGCCTTGTGCCCTCCCTGCAAGATAACTGGAATTCTCCAAATCTCAAGTGCTTTTTATAATACAACAAAATAGCAAGTTAATGTATTTTCCATTATCTAGGTGTGTATTCTGTTGCATTTTATACTGGTGGGTTTGAATGGGTCTGCCATCGTTAAGAAATGATGTGGTGCAAAAACCAGATGATACATTAAATTGTATTTGAAGGTGTTCTACAACAAAGGTAGATGAATATATTTACTCTAGAGTACTTGTTCATATGATAGAGTGAATTAGAAATCTTGAATAAAATTCATCCTTATACCTCTACCTCATTTCTATGCAGTGATGGACACTGCACTGTCAGGGTGAGGAATCTGGTTAGGATCTTCAATTTTTTACAACAGCCTATCAATTTTAATACTTGATTATCTTATTTCTAAATACATGCATTTTTCTCTCAACCAAGCACAATGAATTTCTAGCATTTTAGGCCCAAATCGGAATACGTAACTTCAACTTCTCTAATTCCTACCAAAAGACCAACTAAATAAAGTAGTAACATAATATTTAAAGAGTATGCAATCTTTCCACTCTAGACCCTATAAACTTAGACATTACTACATTGGAAACTCACAAAACACCCTCACTGAATTATATATTAGTATTACACCTGTGACTTTCATTAAAGTTGCTATAGAAAATGTGAGTGTAAAAATATCATTGTATCACTCAATTTTTTCCAGATAATGCCCAATATGAACAATGTATTTTGTAATATGATGCTAAGCAACACTTTGTTTAGAATAAAAAAGGGTGCCTGGCTGGCTCAGTCAGTAGAGCATGTGTCTCTTGATTTCTGGGTTTAAGCCCCACACTGGGAGTCAAGTGTACTTAAAATAAATAAATAAATAAAAATTAAAAGGAAAAAAGAATAAAAAACAAATTCTCCTTTCTGGTAAGAAGGTTTTTGTTGTTGTTGTTGTTTTAACTTAATTACACCTCTCTCTCTTTTTTTTTTATCTTGGCTGCCTGAAAATTCAAAGCCAAATTTGAGAATTATCATTATAACTACCGAGTTTTTATTTGATTATTTTTGTTCTATGTGCTATTTGTGAAAGCTACTTTAAATCTGTTTTAGAATATACATGCAACTTTAATCTACAAATTATATTGTATACTGACTCCTAAAAATAAATTCTGACTAAAGTGATCTATGTAATAAAAAATTTTAAATGTACATGAAGTGATGTTTACATGTTTATATGAGAAGTATTAAAAACAAAAATATTAGCAACATAATGAAATCTAAAAATTGATTAATATTTCTAGAAAAAATATTTACAGGGCACTTGTAAACTATATTAAGTCTTATTTTACTATGACTCTCAGAAGCATTTAGTTTTAATTTATACCAACAGTGTGTTGAACTCTTAAAATATATACCCAGAAAAAGAAAAAACAAATTTAAGCAAACAGAAGAAAAGAAATAATAAAAATTAGAGCAGAAATCAATGAAATTATAAACAAGAAATCAACAGAGACAATCACTGGAACCAAAAGCTGGCTCTTCAAAAAGATCAATAGAATTGATTACAGAATTTTATCAATAATGAGTAATCTTCCCAAACAGAAAGCATAATATCTAGGTAGGTTCACTAATGAATTCCATCAACTATTTAAGTCAGAAATTAAAACAATTTTCTACAATCTCTTTCAGAAAACAGAATGCAACTGGGGTGCCTGGGTGGCTCAGTTTGTTGAGTGTCCAACTTCGGCTCAGGTCATGATCTTGTGGTTTGTGGGTTCGAGCCCTGGATCAGGCTCTGTGCTGACAGCTCAGAGCCCGGAGCCTGGTCCGGATTCTTTCTCCCTCTCTCTCTGCCCCTCCCCGGCTCACACTCTGTCTACCTCTCTCTCTCTCTCTCTCTCTCTCAAAAAAAAAGAAAACAATGCAAATAATGAGAAACTAGATGCTTTCCAGCTAAAATCAGGAACAAGGCAAGGATACTCCCTCTCAACTTTCTATTTAACACTGTACTGGAAACCCTAGCTAATGTAATAAATAAGAGAAGGAAATCAAAGGTACACAGATTGGAATAAAGAAAAAAAAAAACTCTTCATTTGCAGATGACACAATTGTCAATGTAGAAAATTTCAAAAAACAATAAAAAATTTCTGGAACTAATAAGCAACTATAGCACAGTTGCAGGATACAAGGTTAGTACACAAAAGTCAATGGCTATAGTAGGAAAAAGGTAAGGATGTCCCCTCTTGCACTCTTTCAACATCATAATGGAGGTCTAGCTAATACAATTAAAAAAGAAAAGAAAGAGAAGGAATTTAAAGACTGGGAAGGAAAAAAATAAGTCCATCTTTGTTTACAGATAACATGCTTATCTATGTAGAAAATCCAAAGAAAAAACAACAAAAACTCTAGAAACTAGTAAGTGATTATACAAAGGTTGCAGGATACAAGGTTAATACACAAAAGCTAAATGCTTTCTGATAAACTAGCAATGAACAATTGAAATCTGAAATTAAAGCAAAAATACTATTTTCATTAGTACTAAAAATAAGGAAATGAAATATCTATAAATCTAACAAACTACATACAAGATCTGTATGAGGAATCTTTAATCTGATTAAAGAAATCAAGGAACAACTAAATAAATGGAGAGATATTCCATGCTCTTCTCAATGTGACCTATAGATTCAACACAATCTCCATTAAACTACCAGCAAGTTATTTTGTAGATATCAACAAAGTGATTTTAAGGTTTATATGGAGACAAGAAAGATCCAGAATAGCCAACACAATACTGAAGGAGAAGAAAAAAGATGGAGGACTGACAATACCTGATTTTATGACTTAAAATAAAGCTACAATACTTAGCCATGTGCTACTAGCCGAAAAGCAGGACAAATATATCAATGGAACAGAAAAGAGAGTACAGAAGTAGACCTACACAAATATAGTCAACCTATCTTTGACAGAAAAACAAAAGTAACTGAATGGACAAAGGATAGTCTTTTCAACAAATGGTGATGGAACAATCAGACATCTAATGTAAAAGAAAACAATCTAGACACAGACCTTACCTTTCACAAAAATTAAATAAAAATGAATCATAGACTTAAATGTAAAATGCAAAACTATAAAACTCCTAGAAGATAGGAGAAACATAGAAGAAAATTTAGATGATCTTGGATATAGTGAAGACTCTTTAGGTACAACACAAAAGCATGATCCATGAAAGAAAAAAACCAGTAAGCTGTACTTAATTAAAATTAAAAGCTTCTATTCTGTGAAAGACACTGCCAAGAGAATGAGAAGACAAGCCACACAACCAGAGAAAATATTTGCAAAAGATACATCTTTTAAAGGACTTTTTCCTCAAATAATACCAAGAATGCTTAAGACTAAACAATGAGAAAATAAACAGCCCAAACAGACACCACACCAAAGAAGACCCAGATGGCAAGTAAGCATATGAAAAGATGATCCACATTGTATGTTATTAGGGAATTGCAAATTAAAGCAATGCGACACCACTACACATATATTTGAATGGCTGAAATCCAACATGGACAACACCAAATGCTGGTAAGGATGTGAAGCAACATGAACTCTCATTCACTGCTGGTGGAGAGCAGAGCCACTTTGGAAGGCAGTTTGGCAGTGGGTAGTTTTGTTACCAATCTAAACATACTCTTACCATATGATCCAGCAACCAACCTCGTGGGTTAAACACATCCACCCAAAAATCTTCACAGGGACATTTACAGCAACTTTATTTACAAATGCCACAAGTTGAAAGCAATCAAGATGTCCTTCAATGACTGATTGGATAAACAAACTGGTACATCCAGACAATGAAGTGTTAGTGATGAAAAGACATGGAGAAGTCTTAGACTCACATCACTAAGACACTGAAATACTTCATGATTCTAACTACGAGGCATTCTGAAAAAGACAATACTGTGAAGACAGTAGAAAGACATGGGTGACAGGAACTCAGGGGAAGGGAAATAGGGATGAGTAGGCAGAGCACAGATGATTTTTAGGGCAGTGAAACTATTTCTGCATGATCCTGTAATATGGATACATGTCATTATACATCTGTCAAAACCCAGAGAATGTACAAGAGTGAACCCTAATGAAAACTATGGGCTTTAGTTAATAACAACGTATTAATATTCACTTATGAATTGTTTCAAGTGTACCACACACTAATGCAAAATGTTAATAATAGGGAAAACTGGGGGGGTAGGTGATAAAGAGGAATATGGAAATTCTCTGTACTTTTCACTCATTTTTTTCTACAGATGTAAAACTACTCCAAAAAACAGTCTATTAGTTAAAAAATAAAATCCAAAACACATGCATACAGTGGTAAACAAATGAACATAAGGGTCACATTTAACAGTGTTACAAAATTTGGGAAAATTTGTGTAGCTTTGAATAATAACACCTTTCACTTTTACTTTTTCATAGGTGTTAAATAAAATGACTCAAAAGAATATAAAGGATTTTACATGTACTTAAAACAAAGATATACTTCCAAAATCTATAAAGAACTTATCAAACTCAACACCCAAAAAACAAATAATCCAGTGAATAAATGGGCAAAAGACATGAATGGACACTTCTGCAAGAAGACATCCAGATGGCCAACCCACACATGAAAAGATGCTAAACATCACTCATCATCAGGGAAATACAAATCAAAACCACAAATGAGATACCACCTCACACCTGTCAGGATGGCTAACATTATCAACTCAGGCAACAACAGATGTTGGTGAGGATGTGGAGAAAGAGGATCTCTTTTGCACTGCTTGTGGGAATGCAAACTGGTGTAGCCACTCTGGAAAACAGTATGGAAGTTCCTCAAAAAACTAAAAATAAAACTACCCTACGACCCAGCAATTGCACTACTAGGTATTTATCCAAGGGATACAGGTGTGCTGTTTCGAAGGGACACATGCACCCCATTGTTTATAGCAGCACTATCAACAATAGCCAAAGTATGGAAAGAGCCCAAATGTCCATCGATGGATGAATGGATAAAGAAGATGTGATATATATATACAATGGAGTATTACTCGGCAATCAAAAAGAATGAAATCTTGCCATTTGCAACTACGTGAATGGAACTGGAGGGTATTATGCTAAGTGAAATTAGTCAGAGAAAGAAGTATCGTATCACTTCACTCATATGAAGACTTTAAGAGACAACACAGATGAACATAAGGGAGGGGAAACAAAAATAATATAAAAACAGGGAGGGGGACAAAACATAAGAGACTCTTAAATATGGAGAACAAACAGAGGGTTACTGGAGGGGTTGTGGGAGGGTGGATGGGCTAAATGGGTAAGGGGCATTAAGGAATCTAATGAAATCATTGTTGCACTATATGCTAACTAATTTGGATATAAATTTAAAATAAAATTAAAAAAAAGATATACTTACTTTTGTAGTGAATACAAAGAGTACCTAATAAAATTGCGCGTGTGTATTAACATTTACTATCACAGTCAGTACGTAACTCGAGCATGGAATTTGATTCTTGAGGTACTTATCAGTACTTCAACATAACTGACCTTTAAAAAAATCCATTGCTTTAAAAACTGTATTTGTTTTAAGAAACAACTAACTTAAAAGTTGACCGTTAAATTTCCATTTCCTATTTAAGCATTCATGGAAATAAAAGACCAGAGGATACAGTAAATTTTATTTCTAACTTAATGTGACCAAGGAAGAAACCTCACCATTAATTTGTGGAATCTATGTATAACTCTGTCCCAATGTTCCTTCTAGTTTATTTCATGTTCCATAGAAGCCTCATGAAGGACTACGGAAGACAGGGGCCAGAAAAAAATTTTAAGGGCTATGTTTGATTTTGACTTTAATTATTCTCTCTTTGACTATTCTATGTGCTTTTATTGTAAGCTACCTCAAATTCTGTGGAACGAGTTGAGGTATAAATAAATATGAGAAATTTATGAGAAAAAATAAGGAATGCATGTCCTTTTAAACATTTTACTCCTCATGTCAATTCACTTCTCTCTGTATTTATTCTGCTGCATACTTCCATAAGGGGAAAAAAATCTGTAAAGATCTACTAGGCTTTCTAGCCACATATTATGTAGCATATCCTATTTCTTGCTTTTCTAGGTCACTTTAAATCTAAAGCCAAAAAATTCGCACTACCAAAATTAGTCATTGGCTTTCTCTATGATTTACACAAGTTTTTGTTTTGCTATTTTTTATTTTATCAAAGTATAATTAACATACAGTGTTATATTATTTTCAGGTATACAATATGATGATTCAACAATTCTACACATTACTCAGTGCCCATCTTGGTTAACTGTACATTTACTACCCTTTATTTATTTCACCCATCCCCCCACAAACTTCTCCTCTGGCAACGACCAGTTTATTCTCTGTATTGAACAGTTTGTTTTGTCTCTTTTTTGTGTTTCTTAAAATCTACATGAGTGGAAATTATGGTATTTGTCTTTCTTTGACGGACTTGTTTCAACTAGCATTATACCCTCTAGGTTCACCCGTATTGTTGCAAATGGCAAGATTTCATTCTTTTTTTTTTTTTTTTTTTGGTAAATATTCCATTGCGCACGCGCGCGCGCGTGTGTGTGTGTGTGTGTGTGTGTGTACACCTAGTATCTTATCTATTCATCTGCTGATGGACAGTTGGGTTGTTTCTGTATCTTCACAATTGTAAATAATGCTGCAATAAATGTTGGGATGAAATTATCTTTCCAAATTAGTGTTTTTGTTTTCTTTGGGTAAATACCCAGCAGTGGAATTACTGGATCATAGTGTAATTCTATTTTTAATTTTTTGAGGAACCTCCATACTGTTTTCCTCAGTGGCTACACAAATTTGTATTCCCACCAACAGTGCACAAAACGGTTCCCTTTTCTCTACATTTTCATCAACACTAGCTGTTTCTTGTGGTTTTGATTTTAGTCATTCTGACAGGTGCTCTCTCAATGCATTTCCCTGATAATGAGTGATGCTGAGTATCTTTTCATGAGTCTATTGGCCATTTGTATATCTTCTTAGGAAAAATGTCTGTTCAGGTCTCCTGCCCATTTTTAAATCAGATTATTTGGGTTTTTTGGTGTTGAGTTGTGTAAGGTCTTTATATATTTTGGATACTAACCCTTTACTAGATACGTCATTTGCAAGTATCTTCTCCCATTCAATAGGTTGCCTTGTTGTTTTGTTGATGGTTTCCTTTGTGGCGCAAAAGATTTTTATTTTTATATGTCTCTTCAGGTAAGGGAAACAAAAGCAAAATTAAACTAACAGGACTACACACACCAAAAAAGTTGTTGTTGTTTTTTTTTAAAAGATTTGAAATAAATGAACACTAAGCTTTGTTCAAACTTTTCACTTCTATTGAAATATAACTGACATATAATACAAAATTTGTTAAGTTTTAACATATGCATATGCCCATGAAATCATGAACACTATCCACATAATCAACCTACCATTCATTGCCCAGAAGTTTCTCTATTGTAATGCCTCCCTTCTGGCCCTCCCACTCCTTTCCAGGTGCCTAGGCAAGCAGTGATATGCATTTTATCACTACATATTAGCTTGCATTTTTACAAATTTCATGTAAATGCAATCACAGATTATATACTCTTTTTAAAAAAAATTTTTTTTTATATTTATTTTTGAGAGAGAGAGAGAGAGAGAGAGAGAGAGAGAGAGAGAGAGAGAGAGGGAGGGAGGGAGGGAGGGAGGGAGGGGCAGGCGCAGGCAGGGCATGAATGCAGGAGGGGCAGAGAGAGAGAAAGACACAGAATCCGAAGCAGGCTCCAGGCTCTGAGCTGTCAGCACACAGCCCAACACCAGGCCTGAACCCACAAGCCGTGAGATCATGACCTGAGCCAAAGTCGGAACCGAGCCACCCGGGCGCCCCTATGTACTCTTCTTTAATGTGGCTTCACTCAGTGTATTTGAGATTCATCCATATTGCTATATGTGACAATAGTACTTTCCTTTCTATTTCTGAATAGTATTCCATTGTATGGATATACTATAATTTATTTATCCAATTCAGCTGTTGGTGGACATTGGGGTGTTTCTGGTTTTTGGTATTACAATGAAGCTGCTGTGTACATTAAACACAGGCTTTCATTTGTTTTGGGTAAATACCTATGAGTGGAATGGCTGGACCATGTGACAGGTTTCTGTTTAACATTTTAAGAAACTAATAAACTATCTCCCAAAGTGGATATACCATTTTGCATTTCTACCAGAAGTGTATGAAAGTTTTAGTTTCTCTGTATCTTTGCTAAAGGTTGGCATGATCTTTTTTAATTTTAGATGTTTTAAACAGATGTGTAGTGAGGTCTCATGGTGTTTTTTGTTTCCATTTTTCTACTGATTATTTATGTTGAACTTACTTGTCATCTGTGTATCTTTTATGGCCAAATCTCTGTTTAAATCTTTTGACCAGGGCACCTGGTTGGCTCAGTCGGTTGAGCGTCCGACTTCAGCTCAGGTCATGATCTCGCGGTCTGTGAGTTTGAGCTCCGCATCGGGCTCTGTGCTGGCAGCTCAGAGCCTGGAGCCTGCTTTCGATTCTGTGTCTCCCTCTCTCTCTGCCCCTCCCCTGCTCATGCTCTGTCTCTCTCTCTGTCAAAAATATATATTAAAAAAAAAAAAATTTAAATCTTTTGACCATTTTTAAATTAGGGTGTTTATGTTCTTATGTTCTTATTATTGAAGTCATATTAAAGACTTCTGAGAAGTCTTTATTTCTTCTCACTTAACCTTTATAATTGGGTCTCAATGACAAGGCTTCAGCTTCACAAAAGCAGATGGCAGAGAAGTGAGAGCAAAGAGCTAGAGAAAGGTATTTTCACCTTTTTTTTTGGAGATGTGGAAGTAGTCTCCCAAAATTTACAGTGAGTGAGAAGTGAGAAGCTCTCATTTGAGAGCTACCTTTGGTTGTAATTGAAAAAAATGTCAAGTTCTGAAAGTAACTAATCTCATCTGGGTAAGAAGAGGTAGAAGACAATGAAGTGTCATTTGGGGACTTCCTCCTACAGAATATATTGCCCCCTGTGCCTTGAAAAGACACCAAGGTCACATGAACATTCATTTGGTATGTATACTGAGCAAGACATCACTCTAAAGCGATCAGTTAAAATAGCTAAAGAAATGTTCTGATTTCTAGTATAGTAAAATTTCTTTCCTACTGTGATCAGGGGAGTAGTGATGAGTTAATCAAAGTCCATTAATGTAAAGAATAACAACAACAAAAAAATCTGTGTTGTGTATAAATATACATTTTAAACACTGCCTTTTAACTTAAGACCTAAAACACACAACTGTCTGTCAGTCTTGTTGTGACTGTACTTAGTACAGTGGTTTTCTTTTAGTACAGTGGTTTCTTTAAGTACAGTGGTTTCACTGAATTTTTTTCTTTCTTGCATAAAGCGCAACTATAACGATCACGTATAATGTCCAGTTTCAGTTTCTTTGAAGTGGAACCAAAAACCTTACAGATACTTGCAAAGCGAGTTTAGTATTTTTCAAAATTTTCTAATCTTTTAATGTTTTTTTTTTTTTTTTTTACTAATTTTATTTTAATGTTTATTTTATTTTTGAGAGACAGAGTGAGCAAGAGAGTGGGAGAGGGGCCAAGACAGAAGGGGACAGAGGAAATGAAGTGGTCTCTGTGTTGACAGCAGACAGTCTGATGCCGGGCTCAAACTCATGAGTCATGATGTCATAACCTGAACTGAAGTCAGATGTTCAAGTGACTGAGCCACCCAGGCACCCCTTTTTACTACTAATTTAAACAGTTAAATCACTACCTTCAGTAAGTTTTTCTAAGGTATACAACTTAGTTTTAAAGAAACAACCTCTTCTTACTCAAACAACTGATATACGTAGATTGGAATCAAATACAAGTAACTCTTAGGTAAGCAAAAAATGCAACTTGTGAAGCATACTAGTGGCCAGTTGTCAGCATGTCATAATGTGGCCGGCAGGCACTATGTTTTATAGGAATAAAGGCCATCAGTTAATTTGGTGTGTTGACTAGTAGAGATCAATTAAGGGAGCTCCTACTTTATTTTTAAAGCTTATCTTCCCCTAGAAAAGATAAAGAAATTGAGCCCAAGAAAGGGAGGAGCCTCCTTCCCCCTGTAGTTAAAAGCTAGCATTGCTAGCAAGGGCTAAGTCTTTTCAGAGTATAAACCTAAGGTAGTACATGTTTGCTTGACCAGATTAAGTCTGCAGATCTAATTCAGTACCTCTTAACTTTCTCTACAAGAAGCAGGAAAACAAAAATGAGAATTCAGCACCAATGACGCCTCAATGCATAATAGCTTCTTAACAGCTGTTTTTTGTCAACTGTATCGGGATGGAGTGTTCAGATGTTAGAGCTCTTCCTTCAGGTGGGGGCATTGGGGGAAAGAGCACATAATGCCATTTCTATTTCTCATCTACTATGACTTACACATAGGTGTCTTTTCCTTTTATTAGGGACTTGCTAAAGAGTACTTAATTAAGTTTGACTATGCACATGGGACAAAAATTGAAATAAACTAAAATTTGTCCATAAATTACTTAAAAAATTTAAGTAATCCCAGGAGCCATTCCCCAACAACCAGCAAGTGGTTTTGTATTAGAAATGAAATTGTATTAGAAATGAAAGAAATGCTAAAAAAAGAGATTTAAAAGGTATGGATTACTCAAAACAAATGAGAATTCAACAATTTACTCTTTCATCTATTAGACCAAAGCTAACCACCGAACCCACTAAAATCCTTAGAGTATCAATAAGCATAGGTAATAATAATTGCCAACGTTGTTGCAAACTGGTATGCTGTTTCTGCTTTCCACCAAAACACTGATTGCCAGATAACTGCCACAGCTTCTAAACAAATTATTTTCTTCTAGTATTCTGCTTCAGAAAATGATCTAAGGAAATGTAAGAAGCAGCTATTATCTAAACATCCCCAAAGATATGCAAAACTGCAATGAAGACAAATCGCAAAAGAAATGTTCTGAGATCTCTGCATAAAAAGTCATAATATTCTTGCCAATAGTAATAAAAAATATCTACTGCTTAGGTGAGTAAAAGTTGGCAAGTAAGTGAAGCTCAAATCGTCAATAAATTCTAGTTATGAGAGCAAGAGATCATGGAGAACAATACTTATTAAGTTTGTATTAACATTATAGCTAGAGGTAGATGGTGTAGCTCAGTAAAAGTACAAATAAACATGCCATTTAAAAGTAAACATTACAAAGTTGGAAATTTAATAATTATGGAAAACCTTAAGAAGAAATTTTATAACTAGGAGTAATGAGAAATAATGGGACTAGAATTTATGTGCTAATTTTGACAAGGAAGAATACCTTCCTAATTTTGACAAGGAAGAATAAAAGAGACTGTCAATATTACAAAGACTCTTCACAGAAAACATTCTAATTTTTTTACACTAAAAGAATTTTTTACATCAAAATATTTCTTAGAGTATGCAGCTTATTACAACTATAATTTACATATAAATATTTAAGATAAATATACTCCTTTATCAATGATATTTAAAAATGTTCTGAGTGACTGGGTTTCTTAGAATGACCCAAGAAGGAACAGCGTGTCCTATAGGGGACATTATTTTCCTTCTGCAAATGAAATGTCCTGTATAGCACCGTTTCTTTAAATCAGATCCTGTCAAAAGGGTGTCTTCCTTGAGTTACAGCAAAACAATCATCCCAAAATGTGTAGCTTTTATATAAAATCACTTAACAACACAGTGAATGACAAATTAGTTAGCATAAAATGTTCTGCCAATCAGCAGCCCTGGAAAAAACAACTTCTTTTATAAAGAAAGCCAAATTGCCAGGTCTTAAAGAAGAATTATGTGGGTTATGCACAGTGGCATGTTAAAATACCTGAGACAGATGGCCTCTATTAGCACACATTGATTTTGAAAAACTCATATAAAATCATGAGTATAAAATTATAAACATCATAAAGAATTTATAGTAAATTGTGCCTTAAACAAAACACAGTTCTTCACCTAGACAGCTATAATAGCTGTCTTCCAATTCCATACTTATTTCCAGAACTCACCCAGCACTCAGACTCATTTTTCTATTTAAAACACAAATCACATCATGTCATTAATCTCCAATGACTTCCCGTCACACTTAAATTCCAATTTCTCTTGATCCCACAGTCTATCACTTTTTCACTCCTTACTATAAGCACATTCTTCCTTTATGTCCTGGGGCGCCTGGGTGGCTCAGTCGGTTAAGAGTCCAACTTCGCCTCAGGTCATAAACTCGTTTTCCTGAGTTCAAGCCCCCAAGTCAGGCTCTGTGCTGATAGCTCAGAACCTGGAGCCTGGTTTGGAACCTGTTTCTCTCTCTCTCTCCCTGCCCCTCCCCTGCTCGTGCTCTGTTTCTCTCTCTCTCAAAAATAAAGATTAAAAAAAATAATAGAAATCTTCCTTTGTGTCCTTAAACACACTAACTTCGTTCCTTGTCTTAAGGCCTTTGCACTTTTTTAGTCCTTCTGCCTGGAATGCCTGGCCCTGGAATTTTCACTAACCGGCTCCTTGTGTTCAGGTCTCAACTCAAACATCACCTCATCAAAGGTCATTTCCCTAACCACTTACTCCTAACCACTTACAGTAGCCCTCTCTGATGTTCTCTATCACCTCATATCACCCTGTTTTTGTTTTCTTATCACCTAAATGAATGAAGTTATCTTGTTTTCTAATTTGGGTACTTTGTTTATTGTTACTATAATAGAAGCTCCATGAGAATACATAACTCGTCTTATTTACCACAGAATTTCCAAGGCCTAGCACAACACACAGTTACTCCATAAACATGACTGAATAAATCAATTACGTTAGCTAGAATTTTCTTAAACCATAAGCTCTAGTCTCTGACCTGGAGTAATTCATATAAATTTGTAGCAGGATAATGTTTGTCAAATTTTATGAATAGGATAAAACTATGCTTTCCATAGTACAATAATTAGTTACTTTGTGTTACACAACTCCGTTTGGTAATTTTATTGGTTTTACAGCTATGAGAACTGAGGTCACAAAGTAAAATGTAAGAATCAATAAACTTTACTAATGAAAAAATAAACAAACAAAAACTAAAGTCAAAGTAAATCCACAGAAGAGTTTAAATCTTAAAGACCACATAGGACTACTAACAACTGTTCTAACTTCTTAGAATTTATTTTTACTTGTCCACTTACTTGCGCTTAGCACCTAGCAACACTGCTTGGCACAAAGCAAGTACTCAAAAAATATTAGTTTAATGGATCATAAGATCCTTACTATAAAATTACAGGTTAACAGATATAAACCAGAACTTATATTTTGTTTTGATGCAATAAACTTTTTACATTAGATTCAGTCTTCACCTTGTAAGCAAAGCCTTTTCTCTCCTACTGAAGGATAGTCTCAATATAGCTCTCTGTTGTATTTCACCTGATGATATATATTATCTCCACAGGAGACAATGACCTCAGGCAAACAGATCTGTGCAGTCTTTACCCATTTTACAGAGATGCTAAATATGGAAGGGAAAATATCAGTAGAGTCATCTATAAACTGAACAATTATGTTTCTATCCCTGTAGGTATATGAAAATCGCCAGTACCAATATTGAGATGTGGAACAAAAGAAATTATGCAGGCTTAAATTCCATGATGCACAATGTCCATTATCTATCTATATTAGTTCCTTCCTATCTCTATGACTTTTTAAATCATTAATAAAGAAAAATGTTTAAGTCCCTTTCCCATAAATTCAAGGTGTTATCACTATCTTTGAAAAGCAATAAACATATTTAGCTATTTTACACTGCTTTTTCAAATATATCATATCAGACGGAAAGCAAGGGTCAGTAATAACCACATCCTAGTGTATGGCCAATGTGTCACTGAAATTCAGCTACATGTCCAGAGAATAAGGGACAGCAGAATACTGAAGGACTGATATGGGGTAATCATGAACAAAGTAATGAGATAAAAGAACTATGATAACAACATATAGAAGATACAAACCATTTATCTCAAAATCACAGTACAACAGGAGACAGTAAGAACCCTTAATACTAAAATACTCATCTAAGACTAAAGTTAATGGATATTTTAGATAGTACTATAGTAAGAAGGGTGTCTAAATCTCTATTACTGACAGACACAGATCTACTGTTAACAGAGTAAGTGGAGAGGTAGTACTGAAGCAATATTGAGACAACATAATACAAATATCACAGATGTAACTTTTATTTACTAAACGTGTGACCTTGGCAAATCACTAATCTTTCTGGATTCTTAAGCTTCCTCATTTGCAAAAAATGAAGGCACTAATGTTGCCTTTGATAATTTTATCTCATATTATTACAGTGAGGCCTCAATGAGATAATGAATACGAAACCATCTTAAAAAGTATAAAACTCTACATAAATAGAACACATAAATATTGGGGAGTAGGTTAAATTTACCTTTATATGTTCTAAAACAGCAGTGGCAACATTTGTATGGAGATCAATAAGTCTTTTTTTTTCAAGGAGTTCTGGCAAAGAACTACAAGTACCAAAAAATTAAAAATTAACCATTCAATTTTCTAAGAAAATGACATAGATCTTAATAAAATACACACCTGGGTGTTTCCTCTGAGGAAACAAGTAGTGATAAAATGACAAATTAAACTGATATCAACCAAAGTTAATCTCTAGGCTTTAACACATAACAATATTCACTACTTTAATACAAGTGAAATACTTCTTAGTTTAAAGTAATCTCCCTCCCAAACATCATTATTCCACCATTTCACTTTCTGATTCCAAAATCTGGAGGTTTAGAGTAAAATCAGATTAGTGGAAATATGATTTTACATATACATTTAAAACACATTTCTTCTCTCCTTGATGGTATTTCAAGTACCAGAAAGAACATGCTTAACCTTTAGTTAACATAATAACAGCAGCAATGATAAAATAGTAAGCTGTATTATTTATCACCAATACTATCTTCCTAGTAAAATTATCCCCATTATACAATTCTAACTAGTGAAAGAAGCAAATGATCTGCTATATAAAAGGAACTTAAATCAGCTTAAAGAGACAATTTAGTTTTTTAAATTTAAAGGTCTATGCCATTACCTACTGTTTCCTATTATTAAAAATATTAGCCAAACTTTTAGCCTTCAAGATAAATCTTATCAACAGACAGACTTAAAGGGCGTATATTGCCTACTTACCTAACAGCTGATGTTAGCTTAGCAGTATTGTCAGAAAGCATACTTATGGCTCCTTCATCTTCCCCCTCCAGTCCCTGAGAAGGAAAAAAAAAAAGATCCCAGAAACATAAAAATCAATATATTCCTCAGATTACGGATAAACACTAAGATCTGAGTCACCCAGAGTGACGATTCTTCTCCTCTAAGGAACAAACACCCATCTCTAATAGTTACATTAGAGTTCTAGGTACCACCAGTCTAATATAAATGGTGGGATGACCACTGAGCAGCACCGCGTATTTTCAGATAAGGAAATAGGCGCAGAAGCTTGGCACTGGTCACACAGTAATAAACAGTATGGCCACAAGCTGAGTGTATCACAGTACAGTTAGAGTGTGCAGCGCTGGAACACAGACCTCTAACATGAAGCCACATTATATATTTTTTCAGATTATAAATTCAGATTATTCTTTGAAAAAATTTTGCTCTTCTCAGTATTTACATTTCTTTTTTAAGAGATAATTTATGTAAATTGACAATACTTTTTTTTTGTTATTAAAACAATGAATGGCTCAAATTTTCATAAGGAACAAAAAAGTTAACCTCTTCCTCCCTCCAGATGTCCTTCTACTTTTGTATAATTCTAAGACAGCAAACAGAATCTTACCATAATGCTTTTAAGTCGTTTAACCTCATCTTCCTGTGCTCGGTAAGATTCTAGTTCTTGCTGAACTGATTCTGCAACTTCTGGGAATGGACTGAAACAGTAATGAACAAGATGAACTATGAATATGACATTAAAATAGTCCTTTTTGTATAAATTCTGAAATATATACCATGAGGATTTATTTTTATTTTAAATGTACCTATTTGGATTTGAGTATTTTTTATATATAACATAGGCAGAAAACACTTAGCATAAATCCAACTATATATCCTTCTAGTATCTATATTATAAATATTATTTCTTTAAAATGCATATCATAATACTTCTGCATTTAAGGACATTTAAATTTTTTCCTATTATTTTCATTAGCCATATCATATTTTTCTTCACCTATATGCTGTTAGGAAAAAAAGTAAAATATTTAAGTGACTGAAAAAGAAGAGGAGACATGGTATACCAAACATCAATTAAATATTACTAACCAAATTAACACAGATTATCAAAGGGTTCATATAACTACAAACACGGCATTTAAAAAATATTACATGCAGGTAATTGTGAAAAAAGGTCTTTTAATTCTGTAAGCTTAATATCTTAGAACACTATTAGTAAAAACAGAATACAGGCCACAGTTTTGCTGTTCTAATGTGTGATGTCTTCTTCCAGGCAAATGAGGTTTAGCAGTAATATCCGTAGACTTAGGACACAAGTGATCTGCAATCATTGAGCAGCTTTGGTTGGAACAGTTTCACGTGGCACTAATCTTGAATAATTCTAAACGAATGTGTGGTTGACCATGAAATAGTCCCTAATGTAAATAATTTTCATCTACAGCTTTAGCAGAGGCCAGAAGCTTTGCTTCCTTCAAAAAAGAAAAGACAATAAAACAAAAGCACTTTGCCCTGACACCTGGTAACACTCCATTCACAATCAGCACATTTCACCCAATGGAGACTGAGAGAAATGGCAGAACTCCCTGTTTTGAGGAAAACAGTCCAGTTTGACATGACAACTGTAGGCATAAACCTCAGCTTCAGCAGACTATGCTGGCAGAATATAGCACTGAGCATGTTTAAATGTGCTGGCTGAATTAGATAATCCTGAAATCTCCAGTATCTTCTAGTCTTAGGACTAACAAACAATAACTGCTTACATTTACAGAGTGCTCACTGTATGCCAAACACAATGCTAAAAATCTGTCTCAATTTCTCATCTAATCTAACCACGGTCTTGGTGAGGTACATACTATTAATAATTAAGACCAGGACCTTTGGGATCTGCCAGGACTGGCCTTTATTCTTGTTTTTACCAATGATAACTAGATGACTCTGGGCAAGTTACTTCTTTGTATTTTTCACTTTGTCTTCATAATAACCCTCTGAAATAGGGCAATAGGTAGAATTATCATCCCTACATTTTACTGATGAGGAAAATGAAGCTCAGAAAGATTTAAGTTACTTCTTTTATTCTATACAATCTCCCAGTATCTTTGCACATACATTACTATTACTGTATTTCTCTAATATTGTAGTACAATCATTAGAGTGAGAGTTATTCAGGGCTACAATTACTTACAAAGAATTAAATATCTTACTATTCAACTGACTTCTTAGATTGTTCCTAAATATATAGTCTAAAGAAAATAGTCAAATCTTCCATATTTGAAGGAAGACATTTTTTTCTTAAGCTTTTTTTCTATTAGAAAATGTGAATCTTTTTTTTAAAGTTTATTTATTTATATATATATAGAGAGAGAGTGAGATACAGCGTGGAAAGGGCAGAGAGAGGGAGAGAAAGAATCCCAAGCAGGCTCCAAGCTGTCAGCAAAGAGCTGACACGGGGCTCTATCTCACAAACTGTGAGATCATGACCTGAGCAGAAATCAGGAGTCAGATGCTCAACTGACTGAGCCACCCAGTCGCCCCCCAAAAATGTGAATCTTCAAGTTAACTTTAAAATACTCTGCATACTCTATAAATAACGTAAATGTAATTTCTTGTTCTTTGCCACTGTGGAAAAAAATACAGACTACGGAATTCTAAAGAGAAGAAAATCATTTAAAATCAATTATAATAGTATTATGCTAAGTGAAATAAGTCAGAGAAAGACAGATACCATATGTTTTCACTCATATGTGGATCTTAAGAAACTTAACAGGAGACCCTGGGGGAGGTGAAGAGGGAAAAAAAGTTACAAATAGAGAGGGAGGGAGGCAAACCATAAGAGACTCATAAATACACAGAACAAACTGAGGGTTGAGAGGGTTGGGGGAGCGGGGAAAGTGGGTGATGGGCAATGAGGAAGGCACTTGTTGGGATGAGCACTGGATGTTGTATGGAAGGAAGGCCATTTGACAATAAATTATATTAAAAAATAAAAAATAAAAATAAATAAAATCAATCATAATAGTACCTAAACTGCCACAGCAGAAAGAGGAAAACAGTGACTTTTCTTTGCAGAGAAAATAAAATTCCTTGTTATAAGCAATGTGACTTCCCAGTGTTAAAAAAAAAAAAAAAAAAAAAAAAAGTTATAAACAGATAAAACACACAAAAAATCCAGCTGATTGAATCAATCCTATTATTTTACTTCTCTTTAAACATAAATGAGGCCAAAAGGAATAGACATACCACGAGCATGGACACATATATAGGTACAGTAATGCTTGAAATACTCAAAATAATAGTAATAATAAATAACATTATAATTCTGTAATTGTTGATGAGCAGCATTCTTTTTCTCAGAGAAAAAGGATATTTTTGGTTTGTTTGTTTAGAATGACTTCCCTAGCCATAAGGACCACTAGATAACTTTTATAACAATTAATGAGGCCATTAAATACCCTAAACTTTAAAGGGACATAGCAACACATGGAATCTATATATCTGCCTACAATAAATCACAAAGCAAATTATTATTTCTAATGTGCTTTAAACAAATCTGATTTTCAGGCTTAGCTATTCTCTCTCCACAGTTATCTAAAACTGTGTTTGTATGAAGGCAGATATGGAACAAAGAGGGAAAATTGCACTTCAATGTTTTCCTGTCACAAAAACCTATTTTAATGAAAGACAGAAATGGTCTTGTAGAGGGTCAATGGATAGCAACAAAATTTAAAAAAACTATCTATAAAATCTACCAAATCATATAGTATGGTTTTAATCAACAGGCAAGTGGCCCCTAAAAAACAACCAAAAACAACCTAGGAATCAGGAAGAAATCAAGCAATAAAGACATCTCTACAGACTATTTAGTTATGGCTACCTCTTGTGTAGATGAACCACCATGATCTTTTTGATTTTTTTAATCAAATTCATTGTCATATGACATCTTCATTTCTTTTTAAGGGGTGAATCTTTCACTTACTGATACTTTTCTTACTTACCTTCCTTTATGTTTCTGCCAAAATTTATCAACTGGAGTTAAATCATAAGACTTCTTGTTTTTTCTCTTTGGTCGAGCACCAGCTGGAGAATTTTCTACTCCTGAAGATTCTTCCAAATTAACTCTGTTTAAATGGAAATCCTAGGAAAAAGTGATCTTTTTTTAAGTAACAATTTAAGAACCATAACATTTCCTACAACGAGGAACATAATCAACAGATTCTTGCTGTCTTTTCTAATATTTCTAATAAGGACAAAATACACATCTGAAATTTAAAGACCTCTTTCTAATGTTTTGTTACACAAAATGTACTTTCAAATCTTTATGTATTTTAATTAAAATAGTAGATGCAAATGATTAAAACTTAAAAAATATATAAAAATCATGTTAAGGTTGTGTATCCTCCTAGAAAAATATTTTTGCACATGGCAGCACAGACATATCCTTTTAATTTTAAAGAGTTAGATTACATTATGCATATTTTGTACCTTGCTTTTCTCACTTAACAAAGTATTTTATTTTTTTTTTTAAATAACATATTCTTTTTTTTTAAGTTTATTTACTTTGAAAGAGATAGCGTGTGTGAGCACACATGGGGGAAGGGCAGAGAGAGGGGGAGAGAGAATCCCAAGCAGGCTTTGTGCTGCCAATATACAGCCCAACATGGGATTCAGTCTCATGAGCTGTGAGTTAATAATCTGAGCCGAAATCAAGTGTCAGATGCTTAACCAACTGAGCCACCCATGCACCCCAATAATGTATTTTAGAGTTTTTTCTCTACCTCTGTATTTACATCTACCTCATCTTTATCATGGTTGTATAGGAGTCCAACATTTGGACATAATCCATTTATTTAAACAGGCCTCCTAATGCTTGTTTCTAGTAACAAACATAATCTTAAATATAATTTTTAAACTTTTAGAAAGTATTTTTTCTACCCTTTCTCTTCCTTCTTGCTTTAGACCCAGGGAATTCCTTCGTGTAATAACAGTATTTTATGGTTCAACTCTACTCTGAATAGTGAGCCAAAGACAAAATATGGCCATCAGTAAATGAGTAAATGAATGACAAGCAAAAAAAGAAATTATATGGAGAAATTATCTAATATGACTACATTAATCATCTTAGTTCTAAGATAGAAGGGTTTTTTAATATTTATTTATTTTTGAGAGAGAGAGAGAGAGAGAGAGAGAGCGCGCGCGCGCGCACACCAGAGCCCCCCAGAGACAGAGCACCCCTGCCCAGCAGGGGAGGGGCAGAGAGAGAGAGAGAGAGATACAGAATCCAAAGCAGGCTCCAGGCTCTGGGCTGTTAGCACAGAGCCTGACATGGGGCTTGAACCTGGGAACTGTGATATCGTGACCTGAGCCCAAGTCAGATGCTTAACTGCTGAACCACCCAGGCACCCCTAGAAGTTTTTAATTAATAATTAAACTTCTAGGTCTTAGCAGATTAAATACTGATTGTAACTTAATCTCCTCTTTTATTATTTTTCTAAATTTAAATCCAAGTTAGGTAACAGTGTAATAATGATTTTAAGAGTAGAATTTAGTGATTCATCACTTACATACAGCACCCAGTGTTCATCCCAAGTGAGTTCCTTAACGCCCATCACCCATTTGGCCCATCCCCCCACTGAACACCCCTCTAGAAACCTTCAGATTGTTCTCTGTATTTAAGAGTCTCTTCTGGTTTGTCTCCCTCTGTTTTTGTATTATTTTTGTTTCCCTTCCCTTATGTTCGTCTGTTTTGCATCTTAAATTCCACGTATGAGTGAAATCATGTTTGTCTCTCTGTGACTGACTTCTTTCACTGAGCATAATACACTCTAGTTCCATCCATGTTGCTGCAAATGGCAAGATTTCATTCTTTTTGACTGCTGAGAAATATTCCATTGTGTGTGTGTATGTGTGTATAATTTGGGTGTTGTCAATAGTGCTGCTATAAACATCGTGATGCATGTGCCCCTTTGAATTAGCATTTTTGCATCCTTTGGATAAATACCTAGTAGTGCAACTGCCAGGTCATAGGGTGGTTCTATTTTTAATTTTTAGGGGAATCTCCATACTGTTTTCTAGAGTGGCTGCAACAGTTAGCATTCCCACCAGCAGTACAAAAGGGTCCCCCTTTCTCCTCATCTTCACCAACATCTGTTGCTTCCTGAGTTGTTAATTTTAGTCACTCTAACTTAATTTCCTCTTGATAAAAGTAGGTCAACAATACAGAGTCTAGTACATTAGACCATACCCTGCAACTGTGTTTTGAGAAATAACATAATAATGGCAAGAACACTTCCATTGTTTGCATTAACAGCCAGGCAAATAAGAAAAATTTTGGTCTTGAAAATTGGGAAATTAGAACATTCAGTGCTGTACTTAGTCATATTAAAGAAACTGAATATTTATACACAAATACAAGACAACAGAATTAGTTTTAACAGGCAGAGTAGAAACTGTTCCCTCTGATATTCATACTTTCTTGACTTAGAAGACTGGACAATGGTGTCCCCAATCACGGGTTATAAAAAAATAACATTGAGAAGTGCTAAAAACATGGGTAAGTCTTCAGCAGTATTGGTTTCCTTTTACAAGTTAAAGTAGACCAGTAGACCCAAAAAGAGCTAATGTTAACAAAATTACATTTTGATGAAATAGGTGACACCCATTTATGCAGAGCTAAGATTTATATTCACATGAGAAAACAGCAAAGTAAAATAAAAGTAACTTTTATTTTGTCAAAGAATTGAGACAAATCTAATCAAGTGTCTAGATCATTTTACAGAAAATACTGGGGATAGAGAACCATGTCAAATTGTGTCCCACAAGAATACAATCAACCAAACACAGAAATGTAGGAAATTCTTTAGAAAACAATTCCTATTCCTTCAACCAAAAAACAGCAATAAAAAAGGAATGGAAACAGAGGAATTACTATAAATTGAGAAACTTAAAGATATATCAACCAATGCAATGTACAGATACTGTTTGGATCCCTGTTTGAACAAACCAATTGTAAAGATGCGTCTTTGAAACAATTAGGAAATGCTGAATACAGAGATAATATGAGATACTACCAAAGAATAATTGTTAATTTTGTTAGGTATGATAATAAAATTATGGTCCTTCTTTAAAGATAAATGCTGTAGTATTTATGCATAGATTATATAATGCCTGAGATAAGATGCATATTGCCTGGGAAACTGAGTGATGCAAATGGAGGTTCATTACAGCACTCTGTAACTTTGTCTTTTTATATGAAATATTGCCTAAAAAAAAATCTTAAAATTTTATCTGTAACGATGAATACAACCTGCAATTTTTTGCCCCTTGCCACAGTGATTGTGAAAATACGTGTTGAGATGGGGCCTCATCACCCTTAATTTGGGAGTGATTATGAAAAACAAGAGTTCCTCCTTGCCCATCCACACTGGACAAGAAACAAAGAATACTGTGAATATAGATATGTTATTTTAATACATGGAGGTTCAAGGGTTCTTTTATATTGAACAGCACTACCTAACATATCCTAATTCAGATGCCAAGGTATTCTGTACAGATTCAGCAATGTCAGTGACACTCTGATAAGCTACTTCATTCTTATTAAAGCAAAATTCCTTATTACTCTAGGAATCATGGGCTAAAAAAGCCCCTACAGATACACTGCTGACTATATGCAAACATTTCCAATTTATTCATTCTCTAAACTAGCAAAGAACTTGAGATGTAATGATTTAGAAACAGGATGTCCAATACAGTTGATACTGGTCACATGTGGCCACTGATTATCTGGAAAGTGACTAGTCAGAATTGAGATGTGATGTAAGTACAACATACACCAAATTTTTAAGACTTAATATATAAAGAGAATATAAAAGAATTAGTTTTAAAGTGATGTGTTAAAATGCTAATAATTTGATTTATAGAGTTATATAAAATATATTAAATTTCATCTGTTCCTTTTTATGTTTTTAATGTGGCTATGGGAAAATCTAAAATTACATCTGTAGTGCACACTTTATTTCTTTGAGAAAGCACTGTTTTAGAAACCCTGAACTTTGGTCAATGATAAAAGGAGGAAGAGAAAAGAAAAATATGTGAAGACATTAAGAAAAAAGGAAGGAAAAATCTAACTTAGAATACTTCTAAGAATCATTTAATTTAAAAAGAAAATCTCTATACAATGCTGCATCATAAACATAGATAAAAATATCAAAATCCTACATACTAAGCAAGTGGGATATAAGGGGGAAAAAATGGTAGCAACCTAATGCTAGATTAGTATATGGCAAGTAACATATACTCTTCTTTCCCTTAAATAAACATTTTTTAAGTTTATTTACTTACTTTGAGAGAGAAGAGAGAGCATGGAAGGGGCAGAGAGGGAGGGCTAGAGAAAGAATCCTAAGCAGGCTCCACACTGATGGCACGGAGCTCAATGTGGGACCTGAATTCACCAACTGTGAGATCATAACCTGAGCTGAAATCAAGACTTAGATGTTTGGGGTGCATCTGGGTGACTCAGTCAGTTAAGCATCTAACTCTTGGTTTTGGCTCAGGTCATGATCTCATTGTTTGTGAGATCAAGCCCCATGTTGAGTTCTGCACTGACAGCATGGAGGCTGCTTGGGATTCTCTCTCTCCCTCTGTCTCTGCCCCTCCCCTGCTAGCACATGTGCTTTCTCTCTTTCAAAATAAATAAATAAAGTCAGAGCACTAAAAAAAGAATGAGACGCTTAACCAACTGAGCCACCCAGGAGCCCCTCCCTTAAATAAAATTTTAATTCAAGCTCAGAAATAGCAATGAATATGGAAATACAATGAAACAATACCATTTTAAAAAATGAAGTCAAGGATGTTTTCTTGGCTTTTATGTAGTCTACACACTTTTATTAGGAGCGTCCTATGAACAGCTTAGATTAAGGGAGTAGAAGTTTACATCATACTTGACTTTTAGGCAAACGCCTCAAACTAGTCCAATACAGTGTTGTCCAAGGGGTTTTGTGTTAATAAAGACTACAGGATCAACAGAGCATCAATCTTCAAAGCATAAAACTTTGAACTACACTTAGGATCCAATATACTGTAATCACACATCTTTAAAAAACAGGAGTGCTTTGAATTGAGGGGGCCAACATGGCCAAGTAGGGGGATCCATACGTCCTGTGTCTCTCAAACAAACAAGTGTAGAAGCCAAAGGACCTTGAACACCAGAGCCTGGGAGGAAAAGAGACTGAATCTACTAGGAAGAAAATGGGAAAGCTGGAAAAAAGATAGGTGGGTAATTTCGAACTGGGGGAGATAAAAAAAGGCCGCGTGGACACGGAGGGGAGGAACCCTCTTCTGTGGAAAGACAAAGGGAAGAGAAAGAGTGGCTCTGGAAGTGCAGGATCAGAGCTGGACAGGAGAAAGACCTTGCACTGAGACTGAGAGGGATCTGATCTCTAACTGCAGGGCTTTCTTCGGACTGGGGCCGGCTCCCTGTTTGTGCTTCTCCCTGGGGAGGAGGGAGCCAGGCCTAGGTGCGGTTGTAGGTCAGAGGCTCAGTCTACAGCTGGCGAAAGTGGTTCCCTCCCTGGAAGGCTGCGTGATAGCACAGAACCTGCCTGCGTCCACTACCCCCAGGCATGGTGGCAGGGCCGAGGGTGCAGTCTGCAGGAGAATAAGGTGGCCGTTTCCCTGGAGTGCTGTGGGAAAAGACAAGGCCTGCCTGCGTCCGCCACCCAGGGGCTCACAGTGAGGGCATCGGCTCTCAATCCTCAATAGGAGAAGTCGGTCCTCCCTGTAGTGTGGCAGCACAGACAAAGCCAGCCGGACCACGTAACGCCACATTGAGATGCGCTTCCCCAACGCCAGAGCTCATGGAGCAGGACTCTGAATCCCAGCCAAGTGCAGGGTCATGGGAGTTGGTGGAGCCAGAAGGACCGCCCCCGTCTGCACCCGCAGCACAGTGCGGACGACTCCAACGGAGTCCACCAGGTCTGGCTCCGTGGAGAAGACACTGGGAGATCACCATTCCCACCCACCACTACTCCAAGGCAGGGCCTCAGGGATCACTCCCTTGGCCCATAATGGAGGTGGGTCCAGAAAACGCCAAACCACGCCCCCTCGTACTGGGTAACTTTACATCCACCAGAGTGGCACAGACCCTGTGGACAGCTACTACCTACAAGCACTGCAGCACTGACCCAGATTAACTCTAGGTCAGTTCTGGATATATAAATATATTCTCCACCCCCCACCCCCCATTTCTCCTTCTTATCTCTTCCCTCCCCTAGGCTGGTTACTCTGGTTATTGGTCTGTCTCAACAGGCATATTTAATCCATTGTCTTGATTCATGTTCTACACCTCCTTCTTTACACTCCTCTCTCTCTCTCTCTGGAATAATCAAGTCATATAGTTTCTCTGGGTAATTTGATTTTCATTTCGTTTTCCCCACCTCCTTCTTTATTTTCCTTTCTCTCTCTGGATTAAGCCTTTTAGTCTCTCTGCCTAATCAATGTTTATTTTTTCTCCCCGCCCCCTACACCCCCCTTCCCCCCACTCCTGTCATTTCTTTCTTTGTGTATGCTCTTCCATCAGCACCGCCTCCACCCTCTTCTTAACTTGTAGTTGTTGTTTTTGGGTTTTTTGTTTTTAGTCTTTAGGTTTTTGTTTATTTGTTTGTGTAATTTGTGTGTTTGTGTGTTTTTGTCTCCTGTTTGTCTACCTGTTTTCCTTTACAGGGCTACTCCAAGGAACAAATCAAACCACACCTCGTGGAGGGTACAAAATATTACTACGAGTAGGATAATAAAATAACCAAAGTCACAAAAACAGAGAGCAAGTAACAATCCCCCAAAAAACACGTCCTGAAGGGCCAGGCCCTGGACAGCATATGACCCTCCTTTAATACAGCGGTGCTCACAGGAGCAGAGCACACAAGCTTTTAAAACACGTAAGAGACGGAAAACTAGCCAAAATGACGAAACGGAAGAATTCTCCTCAAAAGAAACTCCAGGAAGTAGTGACAGCTAATGAATTGATCAAAACCAATTTAAGCAATATAACAGAACAAGGATTTAGAATAATAGTCATAAAATTAATTGCTGGGCTTGAAAAAAGCATAGAGGACAGCAGAGAATCTATTGCTACAGAGATCAAGGGACTAAAAAATAGTCATGATGAATTAAAAAATGCTATAAGGTGCAAAATAAAATGAAGGCAGCCATAGCAGGTAGACCCATAACAGTAGCCATAGACCCATCTACTGAAACTTGGCAGGCCAGAAAGGAATGGCAGAAATCTTCAATGTGATGAACAGAAAAAATATGCAGCTGAGAATCCTTTATCCAGCAAGTCTGTCATTTAGAATAGAAGGAGAGATAAAGGTCTTCCCAAACAAGCAAAAACTGAAGGAATTCATCACCACTAAATCAGCCCTATAAGAGATGCTAAGGGGGACTTTGTGAGTGAAATGCTGCAAGGACCACAAAGTACCAGAGACACTACTACAAGTATAAAAGCTTACAGATATCCCAATGACTCTAAAACCTATCTTTGTAAATGGACTAAATGCTCCAACCAAAAGACACAGGGTATCAGAATGGATAAAAAAACAAGACCCATCTATTTGCTGTCTACAAGAGACTCATTTTAGACCTGAGGACACCTTCAGATTGAACGTGAGGGGATGGAGAACTATCTATCATGTTACTGGAACTCAAAAGAAAACTGGAGTAGCCATACTTATATCAGACAAACTAGACTTTAAATTAAAGGCTGTAACAAGAGATGAAGAAGGGTATTATATAATAATTACAGGGTCTATCCATCAGGAAGAACTAACAATTATAAATGTCTATGCACCAAATATGGGAGCCACCAAATATATAAAACAATCACAAACATAAGCAACCTTACTGATAAGAATGTGGTAATTGCAGGGGACTTTAATACTCCACTTACAACAATGCATAGATCATCTAGACACAGGATCAATAAAGAAACAAGAACCCTGAATGATATATTGGATCAGATGGACTTGACAGATATATTAGAACTCTGCATCCCAAAGCAACAGAATATACGTTCTTCTCGAGTGCACATGGAACATTCTCCAAGATAGATCACCTACTGGGTCACAAAACAGCCCTTCATAAGTATAAAAGAATTGAGATCATACCATGCACACTTTCAGACCACAATGCTATGAAACTTGAAATCAACCACAGGAAAAAGTCTGGAAAACCTCCAAAAGCATGGAGGTTAAAGAACACCCTACTAAAGAATGAATGGGTCAACCAGGCAATTAGAGAAGAAATTAAAAAATACATGGAAACAAATGAAAATGAAAATACAACAATCCAAACGCTTTGGGATGCAGCGAAGGCAGTCCTGAGAGGAAAATACATTGCAATCCAGGCCTATCTCAAGAAACAATAAAAATACCAAATACAAAATCTAATAGCACACCTAAAGGAAACAGAAGCAGAACAGCAAAGACACTCCAAACCCAGGAGAAGAAGAGAAATAATAAAGATCAGAGCAGAAATAAATAATATAGAATCTAAAAAAATAGTACAGCAGATCAATGAAACCAAGAGTTAATTTTGAAAAAATAAACAAAATGGATAAACCTCTAGCCAGGCTTCTCAAAAAAGAAAAGGGAGAGAACCCAAATAGATAAAATCATGAATAAAAATGGAATTATTGCAACCAATCCCTCAGAAATACAAGCAATTATCAGGGAATACTATAAAAACTTATACGCCAACAAACTGGACAACCTGGAAGAAGCACCCACACACTTCCAAAACTCAAACCGGGAGAAATAGAAAACTTGAACAGACCCATAACCAGCGAAGAAATTCAATCAGTTATCAAAAATCTCCCAACAAATAAGAGTCTAGGACCAGATGGCTTCCCTGGGGAATTCTACCAGACATTTAAAGCAGAGATAAAATCTTTCCTTCTTAAGCTGTTCCAAAAAATAGAAAGGGAAGGAAAACTTCCAGACTCATTCTATGAAGCCAGCATTCCTTTGATTCCCAACCCAGACAGAGACCCAGCAAAAAAAGGGAACTACAGACCAATATCCATGATGAATATGGATGCAAAAATTCTCAACAAGATACTAACAAATCTAATTCAACACCATATAAAATGAATTAATCACCATGATCAAGTGGGATTCATTCCTGGGCTGCAGGGCTGGTTCAATATTTGTAAATCAATCAATGTGATACATCACATTAATAAAAGAAAATATAAGAACCATATAATCCTGTCAACTGATGCAGAAAAGCATTTGACAAAATTCAGCATCTTTTCTTAATAAAAACCCTCGAGAGACAGTCGAACTGTTTGGTCCCTCTCTGCCCACCATATGAAAACTTACATGGAGAAGGTCACAGATATGGCGGCTGTTACGATGGGAAAACTGACAACCATACCTGCAGGTCTGATATGTGCATTTGTAAGTGTACATGCAGGCAAAGAAGAAGAATTGAAAAAGCAGCTAGTAAAACCAGAGCAGCTCTCCATATATACCACCCCACCTCTGCAGTCTAAGTATGTCAAAGAGCAGCCTGGTCATTTACAAATAGGCTTTGCATCCATCTGCAAAACAACTGATCATTATATTGGCTGGTGCAAGGGTGTTTATGTCTTTGTGAAAAATGGGATAATGGATACAGTACAATTTGGAAAAGATGCTTATGTCTATTTGAAGAATCCACCTAGAGATTTTCTTCCAAAAACGAGTGATTACAGTTTCAGGATTAGCAGGCTTGTTTTCAGGAAGAAAAGGTTCTAGGTTTAAGAAAATTGCTTATCATCTGGGACTGGCCACTGTAGCAACTGTTTGCTACCCAGTTCAGTCAGTAATAACTGCCAAGGTAACTGGGAAAAACGCATACACTACAAACCAGCAAATTTATGAAGCAGTTAAATCATTGTGGACAAAAAACAACAAAAAAGAATCACTCCCTAAACCTAAAGAAAAAACTAAGAAAACTCTGGTGAAATAGAAATATCCGCAAAAACTCACAACCTGAAACCTTCAGTGCCTTTGCCAACAGAACTTATCTTTGAAACAAAGACAAAATCAGAATCTACCTCAGGTGCTACACAGTTTATGCCTGACCCCAAGCTCATGGATCATGGGCAGTCCCATCCAGAAGACATAGATATATGTACAGTACTAGAAGCTGAAATAGTTTGCATAGAGAACTACAAGATGTGTGAAGTTGAAAATAATGATGAAAAAATCATGTAAAGGGTAACTGTGATACATAGAATATAACCTAAACCAAGTTTTTCCCTTACATCTTCTAATGTAATGTACAGTTTGACTAATCACATAAGTCATTAAAACACAAACTGAATTCAATTCAAACAATATTAAATGACTGACGAAGAGGCAGAATTGGAAGTACTGGGATGCATTTAATGATTTTTAGCGGTGTTTATAAAAAAAACCAAAAATAGACTAAACATATAAACAATGATGAGACTAAAATCTGAGCAAATATGTATGTGGGCACAAAAATATTTACATAGATACACATACATATTTGCTTTACCTTTTTGAAACTAATGTCAGCTAAATTAGAATGTTGGGTAGAAGGATGTGTTCCCCACTTTTTCATTTCCCAGAGCTGAAATAAAAACCTTCAAGAAAGTTGGGATAGAAAGAACATACTTAAACACCATAAATCCATTTATGAAAAGCCCACAGCTAATACCATCCTCAATGGGGAAAACCTGAGAGCTTTCCCCCTGAGATCAGGAACACGACAGGGATGTCCACTCTCACCGCTGTTGTTTAACACAGTATTGGAAGTTCTAGCATCAGCAATCAGACAACAAAAGGAAATCAAAGGCATTAAAATTGGCAAAGATGAAGTCAAGCTTTCACTTTTTGGAGATGACATGATACTACACATGGAAAACCCGACAGACCACCAAAAATCTGCTAGAACTGATACATGAATTCAGCAAAATCGCAGGATACAAAATTAATGTACAGAAATCAGTTGCATTCTTATACGCTAACAATGAAGCAAAAGAAAGACAAATAAAGAAACTGATCCCATTCACAACTGCACCAAGACGCATAAAACACCTAGGAATAAACCTAACCAAAAGATGTAAAAGATCTGTATGCTGAAAACTATAGAAAGCTTATGAAGGAAATTGAAGAAGATACAAAGAAATGAAAAAACATTCCGTGCTCATGGATTGGAAGAATAAATATTGTTAAAATGTCAGTACTACCCAAAGCAATCTACACATTCAATGCAATCCCAATCAAAATTGCACCAGCATTCTTCTCGAAGCTAGAACAAGCAATCCTAAAATTTGTATGGAATCATAGAAGACTCAGAATAGCCAAAGTAATATTGAAGAAGACTGAAGTGGGAGGCATCACAATCCCAGACGTTAGCCTCTACTACAAAGCTGTATTCATCAAGACAGCATGGTATTGGCACAGAAACAGACACATAGACCAATGGAATAGAGACTCCAGAATTGGAGCCACAAATGTAGGGCCAACTAACCTTTGACAAAGCAGGAAAGAGTATCCAATGGAAAAAAAGACAGTCACTTTAACAAATGGTGCTGGGAGAATGGGCAGCAACATGCAGAAAAATTAAACTAGACCACTTTCTTACACCATTCACAAAAATAAACTCAAAATGGATGAAGGACCTGAATGTGACACAGGAAACCATCAAAACCTACAGAAGAAAGCAGGAAAAAAACCTCTCTGACCTCAGCCGCAGCAATTTGACACATCTCCAAAGGCAAGGGACTTAAAAGCAAAAATGAACTATTGGGACCTCAGGAAGGTAAAAAGCTTCTGTACTGTAAAGGAAACAATCAACAGAACTAAAGGCAACCAACGGAATGGGAAAAGATATTTGCAAATGACATACTGGACAAAGGGCTAGTATCCAAAATCTATAAAGAACTCACCAAACTCCACACCCAAAAAACAAATAATCCAGTGAAGAAATGGGCAGAAGACATGAATAGACACTTTTCTAAAGAAGGCACTCAGAGGGCCAACAGGCACATGAAAAGATGTTCAACGTCACTCCTCATCAGGGAAATACAAATCAAAACCACACTCAGATATCACCTCATGCCAGTCAGAGTGGCTAAAATGAACAAATCAGGAGACTATAGATGCTGGCGAGGATGTCAAGAAATGGGAACCCTCTTGCACTGTTGGTGGGAATGCACACTGGTGCAGCTGCTCTGGAAAACAGTGTGGAGGTTCCTCAAAAAATTAAAAATAGATCTACCCGATGACCCAGCAATAGCACTGCTAGGAATTTACCCAAGGGATACAGGAGTGCTGATGCATAGGGGCCCTTGTACCCCAATGTTTATAGCAGCACTTTCAACAAGAGCCAAATTATGGAAAGAGCCTAAATGTCCATCAACTGACGAATACAAAGAAGATGTGGTTTATATATGCAATGGAATACTTGGCAATGAGAAAGAATGAAATATGGCCTTTTGTAGCAACATGGATGGAACTGGAGAGTGTTATGCAAAGTGAAATAAGTCATACAGAGAAAGATATCATATGTTTTCACTCTTATATGGATCCTGAGAAACTTAACAGAAGACCATGGCGGAGGGGAAAGGGAAAAAAAAAAAAAAAGTTACAGAAAGGGAAGGAGGCAAACCATAAGAGACTCTTAAAAACTGAGAATCAACTGAGGGTTGATGGGGGGTGGGAGGGAGGGGAAAGTGGGTGATGGGCATTAAGGAGGGCACCTGTTGGGATCAGCACTGGGTATTGTGTGGAAACCAATTTGACAATAAATTTCATATTAAAAAAATAAAAAATAAAAATACAGTAAAAAATAATAAAAAAATAAAAATAAAAAAGGAGTGCTTCTAAAATGCTTTTCTAATAATCTTTTAAAAGTACTTATTTAGAAACCACTTCCTTTCTTCAATTGGAAAAAAACCCTTTACATATTAGTATAAATTGTGGTTTAATGTTTCAAATAATAAAAGTCAGTAGCAGAGGGCCAAAGACACAAAAAGGGCACCTGAGATATGAAAAAACAAAGCCCAAGTAAAGAACAAGATACTAAGATGAAATAATGCCCATCCCCCTTTGCCCAATGGTAACTATTCATTGCAGATGAATAATCAAATCTACCCTTCCCACAACCAGGGTATAATAAAAAGGAATCATGACTAATTATTAATCGTACTTCTTATATCCCAGTAAAAGGAAAGGGGCACTGTAAGGTTTTCACTAGAAGAGTGTATTTCTCATGGTAAATGACCACACTGTTTCTGGCACACAAGGAAGCTGTGTGAATTTTTCAGTTGTTTCCAAGGTCTAGATATATAAATACTATCAGTGTTCCAGATTTTCAGGCAAAGATTTTTAATATAAAAAGCAAGCTCCAATTTTAGGTTACCGTTCCTATCTAGAACTTTTACTCCATCTTGTGGAGGTAAAGGGAATAATTATTAAGAATGTTAAAAATTTCAAGGACACCTCAAAAGCAGTAGTTTTAACTAAAAAAAAATGACATAATTTATGATATCACAGTTATAGTTTTTTCACATTTAGAAACTGCATTAAAATTAATGAACAGGAACTACCATATGATCCAGTAATTGGACAAATGGGTACTTAACCAAAGAGTATGAAAACACTAATTCGAAAGGATATATGCAATGCTATGTTTACTGCAGCATTATTTACAATAGTCAAGTTATGGAAAGAACCTGCTGTCTGCCAAAAGATGAACAGATAAAGATGATATGGTATATACACACAATGGAGCATTATACAAACATAAAAAAACAATGAAATCTTGCATCTCCAACAATATGGATGGATCTAGGGAGCATAATGCTAAGTGAAATATGTCAGAGATAGAATGCATTCAAACACATATGATTTCATATGATTTCACTCATCTGTGGAATTTAAGAAACAAAACAAATGAACTAAGGAAATAAAAGAGACAAACCAAAGAGACTCTGGACTATAGCGAACAAAGAGACGGTAACCAGAACAGAGGTAGGTGAGGGGGGATGGGTTAAATAAGTGAAGGGGATTAAGGGTACACTTATCTTAACAAGCAGTGAGTTATATACAGAATTGCTGAATCACTTTATACACCTGAAACCCTAACACTGTATGTTAACTGTACTGGAATTAAATTTTTTTTTAATTAAAAAAATATTAAGTTAAAAAATAAAATTAATGAACAGGATTAAGTCAGTGTAACTTGCGTAGTTTATCTTAACCAATCTCTTTAAGGAAACTATTTTCGTAAGACCTAAATGTTCTGATAATAATGCTGAGAAAAGACTGTTTAAAGGTAATATAGAATCTGAGAACCTAGCCTAAGAAAGTTAACTAGAGATGTGTTCTATTATTTGTAACAAAAACTAAAACCAACAATAACCCAAATGTCCACAGGAATCCATTACTCCAACCTCCATGCAATCAGGGGGTAACATCTGCTTTGTTTACCACATATCCCAGTTACTAGCATGGAACAGGCACTTACAAATATTTTTTTGAGGGACACCTGGGTCGCGTGGTCGACTGAGCATCTGACTTTGGCTCAGCTCATGATCTCACCGTTCATAAGTTCAAGTCCCACATCAGGCTTTTTGCTGCGAGCAGAGAGCCCACTTCAGATCCTCTGTCCCCTCTCTCTGCCCCTCCTCTCCTCAGGCTCGTGTTCTCTCTCAAAAATAAACATTTTAAAAAATATTTTTTTGAACTGAATTTTTACGGACACAAGATTGCCAACTTTTAATTGTGTGAACTGAAGATGAGAGCAAAACCAACCAACCAAACAAACCCTCTACCATCTATTTTTAGCACCTTGTATTTTTAAAAGGATTATTTTAACTCCAAAGAACAGGAAATAAATATTACTGCATTATATACCTCACAAAAATACAAGGGTAATAAAAGGTAATGCACACACAAAAAAATTAATATTCACAGCCCTTTCTATTCTCATTTCACTCAACAACACTGAAAACCTCAAAGACCAGTATAAGCCTTATCTGGCTTGAGGAAAGCTCTGCTCTAAGTTATGTTTCCCAACTTTCTCTTCCAACAAAGGGGAATAAAAGCATATTTCTTCACAGTGCAATTACTTGTATATATACCTTAACTCCTGTGCTCAAAGCATCAATTACTTTCATTAGAAAAAATAGCAGTATCTTAATGTTCTATACAGCCTCCACATACAACCAGCAAGAATGAAGACATGACTCCTAACCTATACCACCCTTAGCTCCCACCCAAAAGCCAGGAACCCACCAACCAAATCTAAGATAATCAAAATTATCTCATCATGCCCATCTCTGTATGGCTCCCTATACTACCTCCCTCAGATCCCATCTCTCACTTTTAACCAATTCCTGAAACCATTCTCTCATACCCTCTGGAACTCCTACTCATTCAACAGCCAAATCTCCTTTTCTGAACATCTACTCGAAACTTCCACTGTACTTTCTTGCTCTCACTGAACTCCAACTGGTTGGACCCAGGACTGAGACAGTGGTCTTCCTTGCTACTCCCAGATTCTTCACTTGTCCTCTTCCCTAAAACAACTCCACCTCTGAAATTCCTGCTATTAGTCTATAACAGCAGTTCTCACTCAGAGGCAGTTTTGCACCTCTTCATAGTCTGGGTATGGCACTGTGTGTAGACATTTTGGTTGTCACAAATAAGAAAGTGCTACTGACATCTAGACAGTAAAGGCCAAGGATGCTGCTCAACATCCCACAATGCACAGGGCAGCCCTCCACAACAAAAAATTATTGGGTCCAAAATGTCAATGCCAAGGTTGAAAAATCCTGGTCTATACTCATGCTGACCATTAATGCCACCTACAGAGGCATTTTTCTCATTAAAAAATTTTAATTTATATAATTTTATAAATTTTAATGTATAATATTTAATATAATCTTTAAAAATTATAATTTTTCTCATTTAAAAATTGTTTTTTACCTCACCCTTGCAGCAACCATCACTTTTCTCAATTCTCCTAAACAGCAAAAACTCTTTCAGTTTGTCTCTATTCATTCTGTCTCTTCTTTCAATCTCTCTTAAACCTACTTCAGTGTTCTGCCCCTACACTATGGAAGCTGCTTTTACCACAGTTAGTAATAACCTTGATGTTGCCACACACATTGGTGACTTCTTAGTCCTGAGCATTTGTCTAAGTTGATTCCTGCCTCCTCTCTGAAAACAGTGAATTCACTGCCTTCCAAAACACCACAAATCTAGTTCTCATCTCTCACTTCTGGTTGGTTCTTGCTACATTATACTGTTAGTTCCTATTCTTCACCTTGACCTCTAAATGTTGAAAAACACCTCAGAGTTCAGTTCTTGGATTCTTCTATCTATATTCACCCCCTTAGTTATCTCCTTTTATCTCTTGGCTTTAAATCTATATATGGACTATTCCAAAATTTATTTCTCTAGACCAGATGTTCTTCTTCAACTCCACACTCATACATTTATTTGATATCTATGCTTGAATACTTTAACAGGCATCTCACATTTAACATGTCTAAAACTCAACATCTGATCTTCGCCCCAAAATTTCTCCTGCCATGTCTCTCCTATCTCAATAAATAACATCTGTCCATTTGCAAAAGCAATACTCTGGACTTATCTTTGACTTCTCTCTTTCTCTTAGATCCCACATCCAATTCATCAGCAAATCCTATGCTCTACATTCCAAAGATTGTCATAACCCTTACCATTTCCATCCTGTTGTAGGCCATCATTATCTCTTGCTAAGATAACTGCAATAGCTTCCTACTGGTCTCTTGACTCTTCGTATGCCCCCCAAAGAAAGTGTTTTCAACACAGCAGCTAGAGTGATACTCTTAAAATGTTTATCAGATGTCACCCTTTACTCAAAACTGCATGTGGCTCCCCATTTCCCTCAAATTGAAAGTCAGTATCCCTACAATAGCCTATAATGTCCTATGCTACATGGTTTCCCATATCCTATTTAACTTCATCTCTTGCTATTTTCCCCCTGCCTTACTTTGCTCTGGTCATCTTGGCTACCTTGTTATCTTTTAAAAATTTTTTTTTTTAACATTTATTTATTTTTGAGACAGACAGAGAGAGAGAGCATGAACAGGGGAGGGTCATAGGAAGAGGGAGACATAGAATCTGAAACAGGCTCCAGGCTCTGAGCTGTCAGCACAGAGCCCGACGCGGGGCTCGAACTCACAGACTGCGAGATCGTGACCTGAGCCGAAGTCGGACGCCCAACCGACTGAGCCACCCAGGCGCCCCCCTTGTTATCTTTTAAACATGCTAGGCATCATTCTGCCTAGAATGCTATTCTCCCATATAGATATTAATTCACTACCTTACCTCCTTTAGATCTTTTCCCAAATATTTTGTCAGAGAGTAGGCCCTCCAGTAGTGGTTGAATTCTTCTTCAGCCTCTTACATGACCTCCTAAAACTAGCTTCCATGTTCCCTTACTCAGGGTTTAACTCAGTAGTCCCTTTGATTCTTCTTGCCCTCTATACTGAATCAGAGTTGCCTACTATTACATCAACACTCATCCTAGAGTCTAAAATAACACAAGACCTCAGCTCAGGTCATGATCTCATGGTCCTAGAGATCAAGCTCTGTGTAGGGCTCTGCACTGATAGTGCGGAGCCTGCTTGGGATTCCCTCTCCTTCTCTCCCTCAAAATAAATAAAAACTTTATTTAAATAAACCTTATAGCTAGAATATGGGTTTTAAAGAAACAAACCAAACAAAAAACCATCTATTGTCATGTTTTTCATTTCTTTTCTATATGACATTTCAGGAACTCTTTGCAATAACGATATTATTATATACTATAATCCCTAGAGGCCTGGGCCAGAAATTAGTAAATTAGAGTGCTAGTCTTTGCAGAGCAAATGATTTAGGTTCAAATTCTTTAACTTTGGGTCTAAATTTTTCTATCAAATGGGGACTATTCTGGCTTTATTACATTATGCCTTGTACAGAAATTATTTGTGTACATATTTTCTGCCCAGTGCCTTTGAAGGCTGGGGCTCTTTTATTTATCTGTGTATATCACATGCCATACACACTATTTAATACATGAATAGATGTATGCATATAAATACAGATTTTTGTTTCAAACATGATTTTAAATATATGGAATTACTTCAGAAAACATGTGGTGTAATATAAAAATTACTATTTCTTTTTACCATAAAATGAGGCTACCTGATTCCCAGGAAAAAGGGAGAAATTATGGCTTTCCTCCCCAGAGAGAAACATATTATTTATTTACTTTCTCAGTATGGGAAAAACAAATGAAAAAACTTGTATGAAAACTTTTTAAAAAGTCACTCATTTTCTCCATTCCTTTTCTTTCCATCACTGGCAACAATATAAATGATTAATCTTACACTTCAAAGATCATAAATTCAATGCTTCACTATTCTCCATCATCCACATCCAGTGATACCAAATTCCATCACTTTTTCTTTCATATTTCTCACCTCCATCCTTCTCATCTGTGTTTTGGTAGCCATGACGTTAATTTTAAATTAAAAGGACCAATGAATGTTACTACATTTTAGTAAAAAGTAGTATATTTAGCCTCTTACCAGTACATCATGCACCAAGGCTTGATATGTCCAAGTATGGTGTAAAGGAGTTGCCAAATCTATGTTTCTGTCAACAAGGACTAATAAAGGCCTTTGGAAGCTGTAAATATATTTAAAAAATTATATAACTCCTGGTAACAGTATATACATCTCCATTTTTCTAATACCTTTCAGTATATACCATTCTGATATGAACAATAAGTATGCTAATACTAGCATTCCATAATAGTTTGCTCTATGCTTTGGACTACTTAGAGCCTGTGTATAATGCTAGATTATTAAGTCTCAGGGAATTGTCTTAAAGGATAAAATCTATACAAGTACTTTTACAGAATAATTGTATAGTTATCAAAGTAAGAATAAGTTGCTTCTACTCAGATTTATATTTCACATTTCTGGAAAAAAGGAAAAGCTATTGTCAGTTTCTGGGAAAATTAGAAGACAGAGTAGGATCTTATAAATGTACACTAATGTTCGACAGTTTCAAATAACAAATTACAACTTTTTTTCTGTAAACACAAATTCAAAACAGCAGACTCTAGAGAAGAACCTTATGAAACCCTATCCCATTGTAAGATATAAAACTAAAAGCATTAAGCCACAACGGTACCTAATTATATTATTATTCACCTACCAGATACTTCATATATTATTGATGTGAAGCAGACTTAAAGCAAAGTGAGGCACAAAGTCATCTGGTTGCCAATTTGGCACTACTGTATCAAGAGTATACATCAATTTTACAAGATACTGTTATCTGATTATATCAATTATGCACGTTTTTTTCTGCTAGAGACCTTTGACCATTTTAGTAACTCATTACACTGTACTGATTATAAATGTACTGCACTGATCATAAAACTCTGCAATAAATAACTAGGAGTGGCAAAGTTACCACCTACTATCATTTATTACTCCAGAGCTAGGTGAAAGGCAAGGAAGGACTGCCTGTGGCAGTTTCTTAATTCAGCACTAGTGAGATTTGGGGCTTATTCTGTGCACTGTAGGATGTTCAGCGGCATCCTATAATGTAGCCCACTAGATTCCAGTAGCATTTACCCAGGTGTCAAAGCCAAACAGGTCTCCAGACATTGCCAAATTCTTATGAAGAATCATTAACCTACAACTGGATTCAAACGTATTTAACAACAGTCAGTAAGGCTACTGACTCCTAATTAAAATAATTTAGAAATGCATCCAACAAATTAAAAATGACCACTATGTTATAAATTATTTATTATTAATATTATTATAAATAAGTTTTTAGAAATTATCCAAATAAAAAAGTGCCTTTATATTGGTTTCTAAGGCTTTTATGAGAGCACTGTAAGAAGGGAACTGTTAAGTAAAATATGCTATAGTAGTTCCTTCTGTTGAAAAAAAAAATTAGCTGAGAATTTCACATTTCTGTTCTCTTTAATGAGAAACATTTTGAAGAATATTTAAACCCAACAATGAAATCACAGAAGATTTTAAAATAACGTAGGAGCCAAGACAGCTGAACAAACAATTGAAACACAATGCTAGTATAAACTGCAAATTATAGAAATAGTACATAAGACCGTAGGATCCATCTAAATTAACTTGAAGTCTATGGAAATTTACCATAGAATTATCATTCCTAGAAGGTATTATACTCTCTAAGTATCAGTTTATTTTCACAGGCTTTATTTATTAATTCACCTAAAAGTGGGGGTAGGAATTAATTTTCCAAAATATTGTCTATTCCCCTTGAAATAATTCTCAGCCATCTGTGTGGGTTTATCTACTTCTTTACACCAATATTGCCCATTGATTTTAATAAACAAATATTTCAAGGTAAAAACAGAAACCAGTTGATAGCTCAAAACATACAAAAGCATCACAAGTTTTTCACTTATTTTTAATGTTATTACCAACAGGCTTAATGATAATCGGTATAAAATGGCTTCTGACCTTCAAAGCCATATAAACAGAAAAATTTCCCCTACAGATGACAAAAATGCAAAAGACAAAATGCTAACAATAGAACATAAACTGAATAAAATATTCCACTTGTATTACAAGAACAATCTGAGTCAAAACCGTGACAGTGATTACCTCATTAAAAAGAAACAAATTTCAATTACAAGTATAAGGGTATTTTATAACATAAGAAAACAACCCAAAAAATGCTATAAATCTATAAATTTCTTTTCAAGTCCTATATTAACTAACATAATACCTGAATTGGCCAGCTCCAAGTGTGTCACCTGTAAAAAGACTGTTTCTTGCATCTCTGAGATTTTCTCGAAGTTTCTTATCTAGTTTCTGAAAAATCAAATTTGATAATAACTTTTAAAAAACAATTTCACAGAATTTTGTTCAGGAAAATCATAATATGTTCTTAGTTTCATAATTAAGAAACTTGGAATTTCTTTACAAAACAGCAATTCTAAAATCTAAATATTTTAGCTTCTTTATTCAATATTATCATAACTTGAACTTAAAAAGAACAATGCCTTTTCTACTGTGACTCAGGCCTGATTTGACTTCCAATCACTATTCATTCACTATTTTTACTTTAGGTACAGCAACAATTTGCAATGAGCCACCGTCTTTCCCCAGTCATGACTCTTTGTATAAGGAATGTGTCCACAGAGTGATGCCACAAGAGGTTCCAGAATAGAGACAGGATATGTGAAAGAAAGCAGCCCTCCATCAATCAATGATTCACTTTGGCTAAGAAAACTAAAAAAGGTTAGTGTATCTTCCATCTTTCAATACCACTTACCTTGTTTCCTTTTCATTCGTTTTGTAACTTCTCTAAATCTTATTTTTTAATTTTTAAAGCAAATTTTTGAATGCTCAATTTACTCCGATATAGTAAAATAGCAAAATGAACTTCATTTTAAAAATGGTTATGTCAATATACATTTGCTAAATGAAGTTAAATATAAAATGATTTGGGGGATAAAATTTGTGTAAAATACTACTTGTAGACACAAAGTGGAAAGACGAATATACGTTTTAGTAAACAAGAAAAAGCTGGAACAGCACATCAGAGAAAATCATTTTTATCCATCATGTCAAGTACACAATGATTACTTTTTATTTTTTGTGGAATTCCAATGTTAAAAAATAAAAATACTTGCTTTTGGTATTTAGTATATAACCCATAGTAATCATATAATATTAACAAAAACACTTGAGGTACTTATGGAAAACAACTGATACATTATTATTTATTGCCAATGGATATCTGCATGAACTCACCACTGCTACCATTTCCGCTGCTGTTCCTCTTGAACATCTGATTATAGGAACAGCACCTATTGTAACAACAGTTAGCAATGATTTCAGCTCTTAATAATTAAAATGGATACTTATAAAACACCTAAGCATCAAAAATAGAAGTATATACAATTTCAGGCTACAAACATAAGAAGATTTGTTATCTCAAGAGTAAAAGCAAGGTTTAAAAAAAAAAAGAAACATCAGGGAGTCAAAAAAAAAGACTATTTTTTTTATATAGCATTGGCCAATCGGTGCAATCAGAGATTTTTTTCAATGAATTAACTAAATCAATATATGACTTCCTACAGACAGGTTCAAAGAGTTTGTTCACAGGATTCACTTTAATTTGACTTAAAGGAAAAGAGTGAAAAGAGCTTAGTTAATTTAGTGGTTTGTTATTATTATTCTTTATTTTACAATTTAACAATGAAGTATTACAGTCTAAAAAAAAAAAATTAAAGATAACATATTCTTCATGTAACGTGAAAAGCTCCTCAAAGGCCTCAGTTCATTATTGAATCAACTCTATTAGACCTCTTAACTTCTCTCTTTATTACTCCAAGTTTTATCAAAGGTTGAAATCCTAAAGTTATAAAAAAAATAAATAAAAAAATAATCCAATTGCACTGAAAATCTCAGAAAACGGAGAACACCGTCATCTTTATATGCTGAAATTGCTGCATTTTAGATTCTATACAAAGCACGTTCAGTCAACTGGAAAAGTAAAAATGTAGAATATTAGCAAAATTTTTAAAGCTCTTTTCTTCTAAGGGCAAATTATATATGCCTGTTATAAAAAATTCAAATAATATTAGAAATATATAAAGTTAACCCTCTTCACTCCAGCACCATAAAGAATCCCCACTAAGAATTAGACATGGATGTCTTCAGGTTATTTTCTACATATAGTCTTTTATTTTTAAATTTTTTTTTTTTAACGTTTATTTATTTTTGAGACAGAGAGAGACAGAGCATGAACGGGGAAGGGGCAGAGAGAGAGGGAGACACAGAATCGAAGCAGGCTCCAGGCTCTAAGCCATCAGCCCAGAGCCCGACGCGGGGCTCGAACCCATGGACAGCGAGATCGTGACCTGAGCTGAAGTCGGACGCTTAACCGACTAAGTCACCCAGGTGCCCCATATAGTCTTATTAAGTGCATTTATGAAGAGTACAAAAAACAAAAATAGGTATTATACATCCTGTTCTTAAATTTGCTTTTTTTCATTTAACAGCTTCTTATTGACATCCTCCTATATCAGACTGGCAGGAATTTCAATTTCTCTTTTGCAAAAATCACTTTCTAACACTGTATATAATAAAGGTAGCTCTAATACTTCAGTGGTCTTTATACTGCTCTTTTTCAATCTACTTTTATCATGAAAATACAACGATCATCAAGGTAAAACAATCTTACATCCACGAAAACCTTAGCATTCAGCACAATTATGGACAATGTGTAGGATGGCAAATAGGAAGGTTAATTATGTCTGTTTAATGACTGAAAGTTATATATACATGTGCTTTGTTTACAACAGTAACAACTCCACTTGAAGGTACTGAAGGTACTCAAAAGCAGGCAGAAAGTGGAGGAATGTAAAACTCTTGAAAGAACAGCTAGATTTGAAAAATGAGATACGCTGTTAACCAGCTTTCCTTCTGAAGTTACTTTCCAGTTTGCAAGGCACAGAAGAGAAAGAGCTCGGCAGAAAACAGAAGACTTAATGAGCTAAGGCATCAAAGACTGGAGTTCAGGGCTGGAAATTATAGGAGAAAATCCCTAAAAGGAGGGACCCCAAAATTTGAATGCAAATTCTCCTCAAACTTGTCTATATCTTTAACTATTCACAGTATCTGTTTTTTGCTTAATTTTCTCATTTGTGAAATGGAGAAACTTTCCAGTGTGATCATTTTAACTGTTAAGGTTTTCAGCGTCTACAAAATTAAAATTGCAATTAGAAGGTTTCTTTTTTTAGATACTTATTTATTTTTAAAAAAAACTTTATTTTTAGAGGGAGAGAACTCGAGCAGGGGAGAGGAGCAGGGGGGGGAGGGAGAGGAGGAAGGAAGGAGGAGAGGAGGAAGGAAGGAGGCGAAGGGGGGGGGGGAGGGAGAGGGAGAGGGAGAGGGAGAGGGAGAGGGAGAGAGGGAGAGAGAGAGAGAGGAAATGAATCTTAAGCAGGCTCCACACTCAGCATGGAGCCCAACATGGGGCTGGATCCCACAACCCTGGGATCATGACCTGAGCTGAAACCGAGTTGGTCATTCAACCGACTGAGCCAGGTGCCCCACAATTTGAAGGTTTCTAAACACATCTATTAGTAATATTAAAGCATAAAATGACACATTAGGTACTGAATGCAAAGTAGCTGTTAAGTAAATTTAGACATACCAAAGAAATGTTTAAAATTCTGAGAGTATAGTAGATTAATATTATATGTAAATTTAGTGTTTTCTGGAACCTTCTGAGTGTACCTTAATAGTTACACTTATCTTTCTACTTAAAAGTATATCTGAAATTTTTCCTAATGGAATATTAAAAGAAAATTAGCAGGCACATAGTTTAAGTCACCATCAAACCATTCAAATGTAGAAAATTATAATTACCAAAGACATCTAAGGAAACAACCCAATAGAGCTATGAAATGCTAACTCAAGAGGAATTAAGTACATCAAATTATTAGAAAAATTATGGTTCTGTATAGTACAGTATGTATGTTTTATCCCAATTCTGGAGAGAGAGCCTACAGAGATCCAGACAAGAGGATCTTGTAACAGATGAAAATGAGTTGTCAAGTAATTTATTTTGAAGAAATAACCAGAAAGATTTGAAAACTTACCCAGTGTAACAAAAAAGCAGAAGAGGCTGTCAACAATAGTGTCCATAACAGTTTCCATTTCTGTGTCTGTGATATCTGGCCTATTAATGGCTAAAGTAACAAATGGGGAAAAAAGTACCAAAATTTATGCCTTGATAACATTGGTAATACTTAAACAAGTAAAACTTTTTATGTGTTAAACTTTTAAGTGAATGAGTATCCATTAAAAATTATACTGTCTCAAAAAAAACACAATACCTCAATATCAGAGTATTAAGAAAAAAATCTACCACATAAAGTATACAAAATTTTTGCCAGAAAATAAAAAAAATCATATTCCATAATTTTATTCACAAACATTAGATGGCTTCCAGAAACTATTGATCTCATTACCCAACTACTGCCAGAAAAGGACAATGCAAATCAATTATTGCAAGACCAGTGTCACATATAATTTTCTTTGTATTATATTAAGTTACATGAATTTCTTTTCTGACACATTACACTGTACCTAAGTGGTTTCTTAACTTCAGTGGGTTTAAGAATCACTCTAGAAATATGAAAGAAGAGAAAGTTTCTCTGGAAGCTATTAAAAATTCAAGTTTCTCAGCCCTTTTCCTCAGGGATTCAATTCAATAGATTCTGATAATTCTAAGAAATCTGCCATTTTTTTTTAATGTTTACTTATTTTTGAGAGAGAGAGAGATGGGGGTGGGGACAGTGGGAGGGACGGGGAGGCACAGAGAGAGAGGGGGACAGAGGATCTGAAGCAGGCTCTGTGCTGAGAGCAGAGAGCCTGACATGGAATCAAACTCATGAACCCTGTGAGATCATGACCTGAGCTGAAGTCAGATGCTTAACCAACTGAGCCACCCAAGCACCCGAAATCTCCAATTTTGACAAGCACCTCAGAAGATTCTTAGGGCTACATTAAAAAAACAAAACAAAAAAAACCACACTGCTGTGAAGACTATGCTAGACAAAGACCTTACCTTATTCATCTTCCATCTCACACAATACCTTCGCCCATTATCTGACAAGTAGATGCTCAGTAAATATTTTTAAGAGAGAGACTGGACTAAAAATATTATCTATAAAATATTTTTAATTTCCCAACATCCCAAAACTCAATACAACTTATGATTATCATGAGAGGAAAGCAGAATCCAACTGGATATACTGAAATATTTAAAGAATATATGAACCATGCAGAGAACATAAAAATAATAAAGAATTCAACCAGGCAATACAGAATCTGGATGAGGGAATGTGCTAATGTTGCAGACTGCCATTCATTCATTCAATCATATGACAGAAATGGACAAAAGATACAATGTAAATTATGTAAATTCAAGCTACACCAATCCGGAGAAATACTCAACTCATTCTGTCAATCACTGGTACAGGTAAAATCCAAATGGAAGCCTTCAGCCCTTAGGTCCTATGACCTGGTCTCACACCTCTAAATGAGAACTGACTCGAAGAGTCAAAAAAAAATGCCCATCAATGACCTCAACTCATTCATGTTAACAACCTGGTTTGAGATAGTAGCTGACTTTGAGAAGATAAATCTGCTTCCTTTATTGGATAAATTCCCAATTCATGAAAAGTAGATGATATTAATAAAAGCCATGATATCAACATATTTATGTTTGGGATAATCTGTTTAACATGATCACTTAAAGCACTTGCAATGTCTGAGAGGATTTGGCACATAATTACCAAATGGTTAAGAGCACTGTCTCTGGATTGAGTGCCTCGGTTTAGTAACCTGGTTCTGCCATTTTCTTATCAAGTTACTGAATATCAGTGCCTTGGTTACTTCATTCAGAAAATGGGAATAATACCTACTTCACAAAGTTACTCTGAGAAGTAAATGAACCTGTACTGTAAAGTGCTTATAGAACTATCTATTAATATTATAAATATACTATTGAGAATCTAGACAATTAACCATGTAATTATGCTTTAAAATTAAACTTGTACTTTAAATTTAATTCTTAAGTTAATTCTTAATAATTTCAGACTTATGATTCTTTAAGATATAAAAAAAATTAATTACATTTATAAGTATGTGAAGGTGTAATGAATTTAGGCTCACTATAAATTTAATTATTTTTACAAATTCTTTAAATATTAGATTTATAAATTTGCCTGGTCTCATTTTTAAAGTATTTAAAGAAAATACTAAATTTATAAATGCAATTTAAACTGTTTAAGGGAATTCAGCAAACCAAGTATGCGGACTAAGCCTGTTCATTGGGACTGATTAGAATCTAGTCTGTTTAATCTGAGTTAACTGATCAAAAAAGTTAAGGTGCTTGGTTAGTTTTTTTGTTTGTTTTGCTTTGTTTTAATGGAACACTTCATGAATGTGCATATTATCCTTGCACAGGGGCCACATCAATCTCTGTATGGTTCTAATGTTAGTCTATGTGTTGCTGAAGTAAGCACAAGGTGCTTTGTTTTTATATAACCAGATTTACAAATAATCTAACAATTGGTAAGTTTAGCTTAAAGTTAGCTGAAGGAAAACTGGGCTTTCAACATGAAAGACAGAGAGACACAGAGTGTGAGCAGGGGAGGGGTAGAGACAGGGGAGACACAGAATCTGAAGTAGGCTCCAGGCTCTGAGCTGTCAGCACAGAGCCCGATGCAGGGCTCAAATTCACCAACCGTGAGATCATGACCTGAGATGAAGTCGGTCACTTAACCAACTGAGCCACCCTGGTGCCTCTTAAACAGCTAATTAATTTACAACTCAGTTAATTATAAATAGATTTATATAAGTAACAACTACTGTCAAAAATCTATGACGTGGGTAATTCACCAAACACTTATACCTTTCAGGGATGTTGTTTAATTTCACCAAGAAAGCATGCTACAGAGCTCAGTAAAAATAAAAAATTGATGTTCTCTTCTCTCAGGGAGCTTAACATCTGGTCCAGTATTTCATAATAGGGTACCACTGACATTTTGAGCAGACAGTTTTCAGTTATGAGCATCATTTACACACTGCAGAACATCTAGCATCCTTAGTCCCTGCTCAATGAACGCTAGTAGAGTCCAGCTAAATGTGACAATCAAAAACACCCTTATATGTTTCCAAATGTCCTGTTAGATGGACATACTCTCCACTTAAGAACCGCTGAAATTTTAGCCACAAACATCTCAATCCTAAAGGAGCAAAATTATTGGTTATTTCAATAAACTGGCTAATCATTATCTCCTATAGTCTGAGTTTCCTTTAAAATATTCCATGTAAATAATCAATGGAAATATAAGTTTTAGGTAGGCAAGATGAGTAAGTTTTAGAGATCTGCTATACAACACTATCTATAGTAAACAATACTGTATTGTATACTTAAAAAGGTTAAAGAAGTAGAACTCATGTTAAGTGTTTCACACACAGAAAAAGCAACACAGACAATAAAATGTGGTATGGGTGTTGTGTGGTTGTGTGTTTCTATGCATGTGTGGCCTGTTAGTTTTAATCTACATCCAGGAATGGTCTGTTTACCAAAAGTGGGAATGCAAACTCCAGAGATGGTTAGATAGCATTTGATCAAATACAAATATTCAATCTACTGGTGAATAAACAAGGTATAAAAATCAAGGGAGTCTAACAACCTGTATTTGAAAATGGCACCTATACTTCATTCCTTAATAGTGCTATAGTAGCTGTTGACGCCTTAGCCAACCTTTTGTGAATACTTATTATGTGCCAGAAACTTTTCTAGGCATTTTACACACACTAATCCATTTAATTCCCACAAAAACTCTGTGAGGTAGATAGTATTATTATTCCCACTTTACAGATGAGGAAAACTAAAGCACAGAGAAGCAGAGTAACTTGTTCTTGTCCAAGAGTCAAAGCAGTAGAAGACTCATTGAATCCTACTACTAAAATACTGTCTTACTTGTCATGAATAAACCATTCATGTAAGCTGCTGTGGGGTAGGTACCTAAAAAGTCAGAGGTTTGGTACTTCATTGGGCTTGCAAAACACGTCTAGTACATGTTGTTATATGTGACAAAATTCAGTCTAAGACTTGTTTTCTTTGTGTGCTTTAAAAAATCTTTTACAGTTGTACTACTGTAAACAAAGCTGGTTTTTGAGAGTACTAAATGTGCTATTTTTTTTTACAGTACATCACTCATTTTAACGAATTACAATATTCTTTTTACATACCACGATATGAAACAAGCTCCTTATTTTGATTACATAATACAAACATATCATCTTCCAAAGTAATAAAATTGAGATACTGATCAAAAACCTGGAAATAAAAGAAAAGGTTTATACATCAATTTTACAATATTTTTGAAAATTTTATTTATTTTGAAAGAGAAAGAATGAGCGGGGTGGGGACAGGGGATTCAAAGCAGGCTCCAGCTGACAGGAGAGAGCCAAATGTGGGCCTCAAACTCACTAACTGTGAGACCAAGAGTTGCATGCTACACTGACTGAGACAGCCAGGCACCCCAATTTTGCAATACTGAAAGCACATTCAGCTTGACTTAATCAACCAATGGAAAATAATGGAAAAAATTACCATTATATTTAATAACCAAAAATTACACCATGTGGCAGATTGCCTCATTGGGTAAGAATGAGGAGTTGATATTAAAAAGGAATATAAACAAGACTTTGGTCAATAAATTATCAAGGAGGAAAGTACTATCTTCAGATAACAACATTTATGAAGATAAAAAGATTTTTTCAAAAACTGTGCTTGGGATGGGAATGTATATCAGTTTTGAAGAAAAAAATTGCAATTTAATTTTTATGTTCACTTTAATCACACTTTCCTAAGTAAGTCATAGTAACAATTTTTCCACCATGAACACTTATAAGTGGGAAAAAAGTTATACTAGTTCTTTAGAAGGGCAAATCAGGAGAAAAATTAAGAAAATTCTTAGAAGTACACTGAATTTAGTTAAGCAAACTGAAAACCATTCCTATTATTTTATGTAAAATAATAAACTTTGAAAAGAAAGAACATTAAAACATAAGCCTCAAAAACTAATCAGAAGTAGTAGTAGACTATCTAAATCTTAGAATGAAAACTCAGTGGGAAAAAATGGGAAGCAAATGTATGGTTGTTTTGTCTTTTATTTGCCCTATATGATTCCCTAGAATTTCATGTCTTGTCCAATGTCAAAAAGCACAAGGCACAGTACTGCTGTAACCAAGAAAAGATTTGACAGATTTATTTATAACTAAGCTGAACCTATCTAAATGGTAACTATGATGTAGAACTGCTGGCCTGTTGTAAATTCCTTCCCTCTTATAATATGTAATGTAACCTCGTTGGATCTTCTCTCCTAAGTAAGACCTGAAGATAATACGGTGACTATAAATAAAATAATGTCAACATATTTTTAGTATAATTTGTAACAACCCAACTGTCAAACTATTTCTAAGTTGAGCTAAAAAGATGATACAAATCCTAGACTAAAAGACTGATTAAGCATTTTATTTTTATCTTTCAAATTCATCAAATAACAGGTACCATTAGGTTGGTGTATTCTGCCTAGTTCAAATTATAGGTAATTTACATTATCAAAAAAAGTATTGAGTCTAAATATTTCTTAGGTTGACCTCGTCTTTTGTAAATGAGAAACTTAAGTCAATTAACAGGTTTTAAAATACACTAAATTTTACATTAACAAAATGTCATCAGCTAATCAAAATCTCTTACCTTGGCTACTTGTGTTACTGCACTAGCAGCTAATGCTGCATTTGCAATATCTTCCAGTTTACTTCTTGAAATAGCAGAAATAAAATTTAAGTAATATGATTCATAGAGTTGATTTCGCAGATCCTATAAATACAATGAATACTTTATTCCTATGCGCACATATAAAAGAGGACCACAGACAGAAATCATTTAGATACTGTAAGAGTAAGATTTTGGAGGATAATACACAGATTTAAGTGACAATTAAAAAAACCCAAGAGAAGAAAGTTATGTAGAAGTACTAGTTACTTGGTTGCCAGATATAATGGACCTATATATTAATAATTAAAGTTATAATTCTATTATCAATAAAATTCTACTAATTATAGTATCACACAAAACTGCTCTGAAATAGTTTATTTGCCTTTTTCTTAAAAATCTCCAGAAATGGCTCTCTTGTAAAGTAAAATGCTTATTATATTTTGCAGCTAATACCTTCTATTGCTCTGGTCATTTAATAAAACAACACACTTCCTTCACTGTTCAGACATAATTCCAATGACCAATTCCAGAAGTATTACTTCTTAATCATCCAAAAGTACCATAATTTAAGTCAGGCAAATTCTTAAATCAAATTTACTTATCTTCTTAAACTCTAGGAAAAATAGATATCTAAATAACCATACAGGCATACCTTGGATATATTGCAGGTTCAGTTCCAGACCACCACAATAAAGTGAACATTGTAATAAAATGAGTCAAAATAATTTTCTGGTTTCCCAGTGTCTATGAAAATTATGTTCACACTATACTGTGGTCTATTATGTGTGCAAGAGTCTTATGTCTAAAAAAAGAGTATATACCTTAATTAAAAAATACTTCAGGGGCGACTGGGTGGCTCAGTCAGTTAGGCGTCCGACTTCGGCTCAGGTCATGATCTCGCAGTCCGTGAGTTCAAGCCCCGCGTCGGGCTCTGTGCTGACCGCTCAGAGCCTGAAGCCTGTTTCAGATTCTGTGTCTCCCTCTCTCTGACCCTCCCCCGTTCATGCTTTGTCTCTCTCTGTCTCAAAAATAAACGTTAAAAAAAAAAAATACTTCATTGCTAAAAAATTTAAGCTTTCAGCGAATTATCACTGATCACAGATCACTATAGCAAATATAATAATAAAAAAGTTTGAAATAGTCTGATTATTACCAAAACGTGACAGGCAGAAAGTGAGTTAATGTTATTGCAAAAATGGCATCAACAGACCTGCTTGATGCAGGGTTGTGACAAACCTTCTCTTTCTAAAAAAGTGAATTATCTGTGAAACCTAATAAAACAAGGTATGCCTGCATTTCTTTTAATCTAAGAAAATGTCAATTGAAAGAGGCACCATTATGTTATGTAACACCAAGAAAGAATTAATGCTGCCAATAAAATTCTATAACACACCATCAATTTTAAGATGCATCTGGTATTGGAGATGTTTAAGTGTGAAAAACTGAGGATTTGGAGGCTGTGTGAAGAAGGTAGCAAGCAGGGCAGTGGTTTAACAAAGGTTGGGACATTGGTTAAAGGATAAAGGACTAATAATTATGAGGACTGAGAAAATAAGTATGTTGAGGATATTGGGGGTCATGTTTGTGACTGTCAGAAAAAGGAGTTACAAATTTGTAAAGGGAAAAAGAACTAGGATAAATCTTGTATTTCTGAAATGAAACTGTTTTGGATATTATATATGTCTACAGAGATAAGGAAGAAAATTGCTAGAGTTAAATACAGATATAACAATGCTGATTCTAAGAGACACATGTACCCCAACGTTTGGCTACTGACAATAGCCAAAGTTTGGAAAGGGCCCAAATGTCCACCAACTGCTGAATGGATAAAGAAGATGTGGTATATATATTCAATGAAATGTTACTTGGCAACCAAAAAGAATGAAATCTTGCCATTTACAACTCTATGGATCGAACTAGAATGTATTATGCTAAGTGAAATTAGTTCAGTCAGAGACAAATACATGACTTCACTCATATGTGGGATTTAAGATACCAAACAGGAGAACATAAGGAGACAACCCATAAGACACTCTTAAAACTAGAGAACAAATGGAGGGTTGCTGGAGGGGTGTCGGATGGGGGCAAGGGCTAAAGGGGAGAGGGGCATTAAGGAGGATAATGGTTGGGATGAGCACTGGCTATTAAATGTAAGTGATGAATCACTAAATTCTATTCCTGAAAAAAAAATTTTTGATTAACAATATAAATAAAAAATAAAAAAACCTGTCCCTACATATAAGAACTCATATTACCTGGCACATTCTGTCAATATTTTCTTCAGTTGGCATTACAAAGTACACTGCAGGAACATCTGGAATAGGATCTCGATCAGAGTGTAGAAGCCTAAAAAACATAAAATTCATCTTTTTCTTAGTCATTTATCTAAAAAGATCGTTTAAAACAGTACTTCTCAAACCAAGGATGAATCATTTTATAGACAATGACCAGTACACTAAAAGCTCTTGCTGCAATTAATCGTTTAACCCAGGCTTCTCCTTTTATCAGTGCTAACATTATTTGTTAGTAAGATCCTAATGTCAGTCTTCATCTCTTCTATTACAATCACCTTTATTTCTAATACCAATATTCCTCCTGAATAAGAACTAAAGCACATTCAATAGCAATTTTATTCCCATTTTTCATAGAAATATGTTTGGGGGAGGGTGAGCAGAGGAAAAATTCAGTTCTCCAAGAGAGGGAAAACAGGAAGCTGGAGGAGTCTTTAAAAACAATGAAAAAATTTAACCGTAAGTAAAATCAAATATATATATATACACATATATATGTATATATGTGTACACACACACACACACACACACACACACACACACTTTAATGTTTATTTTTGAGAGAGAAAGAGAGCAGGGGAGGGGCAGAGACAGAGGGAGACAGATTTGTTATATTTATCAAACATACCAGAAATAATATAATAAAATACATTCAGTAGTTAAGAAGACAACATAGATAGCTCCTATAGTGGTTAACAATCATTATCCCATAGATACTTAAATTTTTCATATTAACGATAAACTAATTTAGACATTCTTTAAAAAGTATATTCAGGGGTGCCTGGGTGGCTCAGTCAGTTGAGCGTCCAATTTCAGCTCAGGTCATGATCTCACAGTTGGTGAGTTCGGGCCCCACGTTGGGCTCTGTGCTGACAGCTCGGAGCCTGGAGCCTGCTTCAGATTCTGTGTCTCCCTCTCTCTCTGCCCCTCCCTGACTTGTGCTGTCTCTATCAAAAATAAATAAATGTAAAAAAAAAAAAAATTAAAAAAAATAAATAAAAAGCATATTCAAACTGAAGGAATAAAAAATTTTCAGAGATGGAAGAGAACTTAAGACAACCAGTTCTGTTCTTTCATATAAGAGGGTAAATTAGTCTTTACGAAAAGACATGAGAGAGAAAATTTAAATTCTGAAATTATGAAACTTCAGACTGAGAATTATTTCTAACTTCAAAGTAAATAGTTAAATGTTGTTTTATACAAGTACTGTAACCTAACATTTTATGTATTAATGATGTCCTTTAATAACTGGATTTCAAGGTGGCCAAAGATATCCTTTAGCAATATATCTGAAAACAAATGTCATTATTAGAAACATGTTAAAACTCACAGATGCAGAGTGATTCCCATGTCTCTCAGCTCTTTTACTGATAGCAGTGGAGAGATGATATCTTGGCCAAATCTGTCATAAATGAGCACCTGGTTTAAAAAAAACGTGTTTTTGAAACTATCAGTAAACAGTTGATAGAGAGCTCATATTAAGACAATGTTGAAGTATATTCTATTTTAATAAATCATGTATGCTGAATTCTTATACTTACCTCAATTTAATATTTTCTGTCATTGCCCAAAACGTTCACGTATGTCATAATCTAGTTTTTAAAGCATGATCACTTAGGCTAAATTAATATTACATAAATTTATTCTCATAGAATATTTTTGCTAGGATAAACATACTAGCAACTACAAAATACTTATCTTAAGCTATAATAAAGGATCTTTAATATTCAGCAAACTCACATACACTTCCCCCACCAAGTTTACATCAATCCTTTCTAAAAAGAGAGAAGTAAAAATAGTCCCTCTCAAAACTAATGGGTAACAAGTTCTAAGACTGTAAAGAAAATTTGGTAATTTAAGCATCTCAGGTTAATAAGATGCTCACTTAAAAAATGAGTGAGTGACTGGGTTGGCTGGGTGGCTCAGCCAGTTAAGCATCTGACTTCGGTTCATGTCATGATCTTGTGGTTCTTGGGTTCAAGCCCTGAATTGGGCTCTGTGCTGACAGCTCAGAGCTCTGAAGCAGGCTTCAGATTCTGTGTCTTCCTCTCTCTCTGCTCCTCCCCCGTGTGACTCTCTCTCTCAGGAAATGAATAAACATAAATAAACAATTTTAAAAAATTAAGTCCCTAAAGAGTACATGCTAGCCTTATTCTGTCACATACATTTCTTCACATTCTAAAATATTATAACTGACATCTTTGAGGGGTAGAAAGAACTCTGAATCTTCTAACTTAAAATTAGTTTTAGAGTTAAGGCTAATAAAAGAGAAATTTCAACTAGTGTTTCTTTACAACTACATCAGTAATTCTTTACAGAGTAAGAAATTGCTAATGAGGGATGAAACGTGCTGTCATCAAAAAATGTGTTTCCTATATGACAGCATTTCCTTTAGAAAAGCTAAAACTCTTGGGTGCCTGGGTAGCTCAGTCAGTTAAGTGTCCGGCTTCGGCTCAGGTCATGATCTTACCATCCATGAACCCTGCGTCGGGCTCTGTGCCGATGGCTCAGAGCCTCAAGCCTGTTTCTGATTCTGTCTCCCTCTCTTTCTGCCAGTTCCCCACTCACGCTCTGTCTCTCTCAAAAATAAAATAAAAACATAAAAAAAATTAAAAAATAAAAGCTAAAACTCTTCTGCTCTAGTTCTAAGAGGCTGGGTATTATTAATCTTGTGATACATAAGTAATGGATAGGGAAAGAATTTGACACAAATCAGATTGTACCCAAGAAATTCTCGAGCTATTTAATTCAAAAGCTTAATAAAGGCTTTAGAAACAATAATCGAGCATTGTTTATTCAAGGAGCAATAACAGGATGCCCACAAATAAACATGAAAGAAGGCAAAAATTAGGGGATATTTTGAAGCTTAACCTAGGAATTCATATAGATGACCTTAACCATCTTTAGAGTTAACCAAAGGACTTATAAGGATCATCAGAGTTTTCAAAACACCCCAATAGTTACCAGGTTGAGTTGTTCTCAATTATTAGCAAAAAAGAAATATAAAGTGACTATAAACTAACAAGTGTAAACCTAAGCAGCTGAATTCTAGTTTGTCTGAAGAAAGAAAGTATAAAGTTTAAAATGAACAAGCTTAAAGAACAGGAATTTTTAAAGGTACTTCATCATTTCTCAAGGGAGAAATATTATAGATTGCTTTCTGGTCCAATTAACAATTTTACTGACAGTTTTATATATCATAAATTAACCAGCATTATGGTTTACAAATCACTGTCTCATGAGTCGGTTAAAACTGGCATTCTGGTTTACAGATCACTCTCTACCCAAGTCTGACTAACCTTGAACAAGCCTGCGAGATCCAAATTCTGGACCTGCAAAGCTAAGGAACAAAACATCAACCAGATGAAAGACCTACTAGTGAGGGGCCATTCAAGAGATCAGCTGGATTCCCTAGATGCATATTATTATCCTTGCCTGTCTCCCACCATAAAATGTTTATTAAAAAGATTCACATTAAGAAACCACGTTAAATAAAAATAAACTCTCCATGCATAACTAAAATGTGCTACTGTTCAGCATTAACAAGAAATTCCCTCCAATCACCACCAATAAAGACCAAGCAAAAATAATTAAAATAAATTAAAGTTAAAATATTAAATAAAGTTAAAATAAAATTAAAATAAAGTCTCTTACCTTCCATACTGGTTCTCCAGTGCTGTTTTTAACATGAGGCACATTGAAATTCAGCATACGCTTCAAAGCCACTGGAAATGAAAACAGTCTTATTAAATATTATCATTGTGGGGGGCGCGTGGGTGGCTCAGTTGGTTAAGCATCCAACTTCAGCTCAGGTCACGATCTCACGGTCCGTGAGTTCGAGCCCCGTGTCGGGCTCTGTGCGACAGCTCGGAGCCTGGGGCCTGCTTCAGGTTCTGTGTCTCCCTCTCTCTCTGCCCCTCCCCTGCTCATGCTCTGTCTCTCTCTGTCTCAAAAATAAATAAAAAACATTATAAAAAATTTTTTTAAATATTATCATTGTGGAACGCCTGGGTGGCTCAGTCAGTTAAGCAACCGACTTCAGCTCAGGTCACATTCTCACGATTTGTGAGTTCGAGCCCCATGTCAGGCTCTGTGCTGACAACTCAGAGCCTGAAGCCTGCTTCAGATTCTGTGTCTCCCTCTCTCTCTCTGCCTGCTCCCTGCTCACACTCTGTGTCTCTCTCAAAAATAAATAAAAAACATTAAAAGAATTTAAAAAAAATTATTGTTTTTCATGATTTCATTCCCCACCCCCCTCATCTATTACTTACCACCTCAAAACAAAATGCACAAATCACTCTAGTAAAACTGATAAATCAAATGAATGGATATGTAAAAGCAGGTCAGACTGTGTAAGACCATTCCATCAACAGCTAATTGGGCAAGTGTTTGGGGAGATTTTCTGTCCCCAGATGACAATGTGGAAAATGTTCTGAAAGAAGCCTTTTCCATTCCTCCTGACAAGCCCCACACTACTCTTTTTTAGTTTAAAAATATTTTAATTCCAGTATAGTTAACATACAGTGTTATACTAGTTGTAGATATATGATAGAGTAATTCAATAATTCTGTACATTACTCAGTGCTCATCATGATGTGTACTCTTTAATCCCCATCACCTATTTTACTCATCTCCCCACCCACCTCCCCTCTGATAACCATCAATTTGTTCTCTATAGTTAGGAGTCTGTTCTTGGTTTATTCTTTTTCTTTCTCCTTTGCTTATTTCTTAAATTCCACATGAGTAAAATCATATGGTATTTGTCTTTCTCCGATTTATTTCACTTAGCATTATACTGTCTAGCTCCATCCACGTTGTTGCAAATGATAAAGGGGTAGCACCTAAAATATATAAAGAACTTATACAACTTAACAACCAAAAAACAAATAATCCAATTAAAAATGGGCAGAAGACATCAATAGACATTTCCTCATACATTTTATACAGATGCAAAAAGAAACTTTATCAACTACAAATTTGCAGTGGTCTCAATAGATAACTGGTGTTGTTGTCTATTTACTACTGTCTGGCTGAAAGCACAGATCAGCATCACTCTTTTGAAAAACAAAAACTACATAGGATATATTTAAGGGGTTCATATACAAAACCTTCATACAGTAGGTCTATGTTTTAGTTATCTTGTAATACATTTTATGACCAATTTGTCTCATCAGATTCAATGAAAAGTTATACTGTTCAATATTATATGCTCCATGGAAAAAGTGAGACTTTCCCAAAGATATGGTAGATAACTCATGATAAGAAAATATACAATTTCTAAAATCAAAGCAGTTATGCTCTATGTGTTATTGAATTTTGAGATTTTTAGTGCTCATCTGTTCATGTGTATTGCAGATTCAGAAATATTTTCTAAGGAAAATTAAAATCTCTCTATACTTCTGTGTGAAGTTGAAAAGTCCTTGGGGTGCCTGGATGGCTCAGTCGGTTAAGCGTCAACTTCTGCACAGGTCATGATCTCACGGTTCATGAGTTCCAGCCCCGCATCGGGCTCTGTGCCAACAGCTCAGAGCCTAGAGCCTGAAGCCTGCTTCAGATTCTGTGTCTCCCTCTTTCTCTGACCCTCCCCCATTCATGCTCTGTCTCTCTCTGTCTCAAAAATAAATAAACATAAAAAAATAATAATTAAAAAAAAAAAAAAGGAAAGGCCAAATATTCAAGGAAGGGTATTAGTTGGGTAATTTAATTTTTAAGACTGGCAACCCTGAAATCTATTTGGTTGATCTTTAAAAGCATTTGGGGGTTCCTGGGTGGCTCAGTTGGTTAAGCTTCCAACTTTGGCTCAGGTCATGATCTCATGGTTCCTGTGTTCAAGGTCCACATCGGGTTCTGTGCTGATGGCTCAGGGCCTGGAACCTGCTTCGAATTCTGTATCTCCCTCTTTCTCTGCTACTCCCCTGCTCATGCTCTCTCTCACAAAAATAAACAAACATTTAAAAAAATTAAAAAATAAAAGCATTTGGATTAGACTTTATTAATACAAAATAATCTACAGGTCATACTCTTCCCTACTTAATACGTTATACTATATATTATATATATAGTATATATAATTGACCATATAATATTCAAATCACCAGTGTATTAATTTTTGGTATATTGATTCACACACTAGAAAAACCTCTATTAAATGCTAAGCTTACAGATACTATGATATTATACAAAAAAATACATAAACAAGCAAAAAAACACTTTGGTACTTAAAACTGAAGTAACATAGGAGGCATACAAGGTGCTGCAGAATGAACTCTCCCACTGAGCTTTTAGCAAGTTCTTCCACTTCCAGGCAATATAGCCATCATCACCCTGGCACCCATGGCCCAACAAAAAGAAAATCTTGTTTCTAGGAACTGTTCACATTCTTGGGACAACTAGGAAAAACCACAGCCCAGGCTGCATCAGAGTCCCAGGTGTATAGTTTCTCTAGAGCTAGGCCTTACTTTACTGAAAAAGGCCAGTATCAGCAGACATTCCCACATCTGCCTTCCTAGTCCCATCTAGGTGAGTTTCTTCAACTGTGATCCTTGGCTAACTTGTTAACAGATTTTGACACAGTGGATTCGTTAATAAAGTACAGGGCCTGTGTTCAAAGAATATGTAAGAATGTATTTTTAGTTTCATCAGAGTAACTCTCCTATAGGCTTAAATCATTGCTTTTAAATGAAATGGCAAACTAGTTTTCTTTATTGGCCCTAAACATATCATTTCTAGACTTGGTTAATATAGTTTCACCCTAACCTGAAATATTTTCTTTACTCATCTGCTATATATTCAACCACATTTACTATTCATTCAACAAATGTTTAGTTATTGTTTACCATATGCTGGGCACTGCTCCAGCGGATGGCACTAAACACAACAGACTGAATAAAAATTACCTATCCTCAAGGAACTTTCATTTTAGTTGGGGTAAAAACACAACAGATTAAGTTAAACATATGGCATATAAGATTATATTAAGTGCTATGGAGTAAAACAAAGGGAAGGGGGGAGAGCTGCAGTGTAATTTTAGTTTTACTTATTTTTATTAAAAAAATTTTTTTAGTGTTTATTAATTTTGAGAGAGAGAGGGGGGGGGGGGGGACAGAGCGAGAATCCCAAGGAGGCTCCATGCTGTCAGCGCAGAGCCTGATGTGGGGCTCAAACTTATAACCGTGAGATCATGACCTGAGCCAAGATCAAGAGTCAGATGCTTAACCAACTGACCCATCCAGGAGCCCCTGCAGTGTAATTAAAAAAAAATTTTTTTAACGTTTATTTATTATTGAGAGACAGAGCATGAGCATGGGAGGGGCAGAGAAAGGAGGAGACACAGAATCCAAAGCAGGCTCCAGGCCCTGAGCTATCAGCACAGAGCCTGACGTGGGGCTTGAACTCACAAACTGCGAGATCATGACCTGAGCCGAAGTCAGATGCTTAACTGACTGAGCCACCCAGGTGTCCCCTTGCAGTGTAATTTTAAATACAGTAGACAAGAAAGGCCTCCTGAGAGGGTAACATTTGAGTAAAGATGAGAGAGTGAGCCATGCAGATGTCTCTGAAAGAATATCCAGAAAGGGGTAACAAATAAAAAGGCTTTCAAGTGGGAGCATTCCAACGTGTTCAAGCAAAGGGGAGAGCAATAGGGAGTCAGGTCAGAAAGTTAAGCAGGAAATATATCACATAAGGCCTTGTAGACCACTATAATATTATTTTGGTTTTTACCAGGATTGAAATGGAAAGCTGTTGGAGAGTTCTGCGCAAATATGTGACAAGATCACTTTGTTACTTTGTGGGGAAAAAAAATGAAGGGGAACAGGAATATAACAGCAAAACAACTAAATAAGAGGTTACTGCAGAAATTCTTGGCGTTCTGGACCTGCGTGAAAGCAATGCCAACAGTCAAATTGTGAATGTATTTTCAGAGTAGAGCTAGTAACATTTACTCACAGATCTGATGTGGGATATGAAAAACAGAAGTCAAGAAACCTTAAAGGTTTCTGACCTGTGCAACTAACTACAAGGGTGGAGTTGCTATTAATTGAAATGGGGTAAATGGAATTCAGAGGAAAAGGTCCAGGCCTGAGATATAAACTTGGGGATCATTAACATATAGATGATATCTAAAGCCAAGAGGCTACATTAGGTCACTGCAAGAAAGAAAGCAGTGGATCTGCGGCTTGCCAAGGTTGAGAAGCGGGAGTGTTGAGCAAGAACCTTCAACAGAGAGGCATGCATGAAGGGCAACGATAGGTAACACAGGATGTTGTCTGTTGCACTAAAAGTAAGAATAAAGAGGGTGAGTGATCCAAGAAACTTTCACAAATCAGATGACTTTTAAGATGACCTTTAAAAGATAAATATTCTTCAAGCAGGAAAACAAAAAATAACCATGCTAGTCAGTTATTCTCTCTATACCTTAGTTTTCTCATCTATAAAATGGAGACAATACACATAAAATCACTTAAAACAATGCTTAGGAATACTATTCAGTATCAGCTATTATCTACCCAAATAGATCGCAAATTCCTGTGTACCATGGTGTCTTCATCTAGAATATTTGAGAACTGATTTTGAGTTACTTCCAAAAACATTCTCAATAGTCATGAGGGAAAGGTTTACTTCTGGTACTCTAGCACACATATAGGGGTTTACCTTTGTCCGAAAATAAGACAGAACTCAACTAGAGTACTAATCTGATAAATGATTATTATGGCATAACCTATCTAGTTGTAATGTGAAATCTTACTAAAATGAAGTGTATTTCCACAGAAATTGAAATTATATTAGGATTCAACATTCTACAAAGTTTCTGCATATAAAAATTACTACCATAAAAATTTTATTTTTCAAAACGCTGCTTTCTATTGGTTTCTAAGCAAAACGCTGCTTTCTAAGTCTTCCTTGATATGTTATTTTATTTTAATATGTAACATGACCTAATTCATTGAGCTTCATTAAGCTGTCAGAACCATACTGCAAAGACAAGTGGGGCTTCTATTTGCTTACTGGTAAAACGTATGGCAGATATTCCCCAAACCTTACTTACTTAAATTATGCCTAACTTCACCTGATAGCTTATACTAAATTTATCTAATGGAAAAAGCAGAACACAATTCCATATGCACTGTGTTATTACAAGATAGTCTAATCATTTTTTCTTTGAATTCCTAAGGAATCAAGCACAGCTGAAATCCCTTCTGGTAAGCCATATTAATTTTAACCATTTATTTTCCAGTTCGAATTAACATGCAAAAGAACTTAATTACAAGGGAAAGAATTTCCAATTGTGCATACTCTTGATGGTTTGTTTCTATCAGCTCCTCAGAATTCACAGCCTGCCAACTTTCAGGACAATTCGCTAACAGGAACAAACCATTAGTCTGTAGCTAACAGGTATAAACTCTGTTGTCATCAGAAGTTTACAAAAAATAAGTAAAAACAAAATATCTAACATGTAAAAATATGAAAGCTAAAGGGAAGAAGTATGTATTTAAAAAAAACACATTTAACGGTACAAACAGAAGCTGTATGACTGCTCTATCGAGGATGAAACTAATAGTTTTACAATACTAATTTGTCAAACGGTTAAAATGACAAAGCTACTAATTCATTTGTTTTTTGCCATTCTTGAATTCCATTCCAGTAAGCTAAAGAAGGAAATCTTTATCACTGGGCATTTCTCTTCAGGTACCCCCAAAAGACTGGTCCAAAGAAGAGAAATGGCAGAAGGTAAGCTGCTCTGAAAGAATACTTAAATTTTGTAATTGTGGAGGAAATGCCCCCAAACTAAACTCTTTCAACATTAAAATCTAGGGAAGACCTGGACCAGGCACAGAAACAAACCCGGAGACTTCATAGGTGGCAACACAGGGGAATATCTATGTTGTTATCTGCCAGCTGCCAGATATTCTTGTGATGGCCTTTTGAGGCCCAGCAGAAAAGGGACAAGAGCAGGGCCATAGCAACCCTTAAGCCCCTTTTCCTGAACCACAAATGAGGCCGCGTTCTCGAGCTATTACATCTCTTGCCTAAAAACTCAAAAGGGGAGGGGCTCTCGATGCTTTGGGAACTGAATTGAGCTTCAGGAGGTCCATCTCAGAGCTGCACACACCACGACCGAGGGAGGGCGACAAGCAGGAGAAGAAGAAATCCCCACCACAGGCACAAAACCGCAGGGAGAAGGGAGTAAGACGTACCTGTTTGTCTCTCTCGAATACTGGCTGCTGCAGCCGTCGCCATCTTGACTCCCACCATCCACTGCCCGGTTAGTGAAGAACCCGAGGATTACGTGGCTGCCCGGACTGCCCCGGAAGCAAAGCCCAGAGGGGCGGGGCCAAGGGAGGTTCCTGGTGGCCGGATCCCGCCTCCTTCAGCTCTCTTCAGAGCTTGGAGACGCAGTGAGCTTAGTTAGTACCTGAACACCTGGTAGTGCTTACTTTCCAGCTGCGTAATAGTAGGAATTTTTATCCTATCTAATCAAGCCACAGCTTCTCAGATGGTAGCTGCGTTGAATAGAGTTGTTAGGGTAGGAGCGTGGTGTAATGCTAAGAACCTAATTAAATACTAAATTGGTCGTTTACAGATCTCTTAAGTGGTGAGAAGGCTCTAGGGGATCTAACGATCACTGGACTAAAGTAAGTGAAGCTCCAGGAACAAAGTAGGCTTTTAAAAGCTGCCTCCATTCTCCTTCCCAGTGCAGCAGGAGAGGTCTCCCCTTTGCCCCTTTCCCAAGGAAACAGGCAGCTTTGGAGCATTGCTCTAATTTGGCAGATTTCTCAATCTTATCTTTTAGGCAAAATGGTCTAGTTTTATGGTGTTTTGCGTACATGAACACAGGAGCTAGGAAGATTCAAAATAGCAAACTGAATATCCTCCTCCTTTGATTTTAGTAACTGCAAAAATCACATGTGGGGGAGGGTTGCTTGGTTAATGGACAGCTGGTTTTTAATATACACTTGAAACTGCGTGATGACAAAACATATCCGATATTGATAACTAATTTTGGTTATTGTGTAATTTTTTGTCTTTATCAAGGTGTAATTGACAAATTCAAAAGATAAAGTTTACACTGTGATGATCTGATATAGTTATATATTGTGAAGGGTTCCCCCCATCTAGTTATCACATCCATTGCTTCACATATTTATCTTTGTTTTGGTGAGATTTAAAATCTACTCAGTAAATTTCAATTATACAATAATCAACTGTAGTCACCATGTTATGTATTAGGTCTCAGACCTTATTCATCTTCTAGCTGAAAAGTTGTTACTGCATCAAATGACCTACATGTATAATCTTAAAAAAAAAAAAAAAAGTCAAATTCATGGGAAACAAAGTGTGGTTACCAGGGACAAGTGACTGGGGAAAATAGGAAGAGGGTGATCAAAGGTTATGAACCTACATTCTTTACCTTTAAGAACTGCATCCTCTAGTTTTCACAGCTAACTGGCATATTCACTAAAAACTTAACTGGAACATTTACTATTTTATTCAGTGTTATTTTGAAGGAATTGCCAGTGATCTAGATGTGCTGTAATTAAACAGAAATAACAATCCCTACCCTAGGGGAAAGTTGTACTTCATTGTTTGTCTTCATGGAATGTAGAATATATAGACTTTCCCATCTTCCAGTACCTGAAAGCCCAATCTTGATTTGTGTACTTTTACTTTCAAACGCAAACCTGTTAACCATTTCAGTTCTGTCACAGACTTCTTCCCAGGACTCTGAGTCATAGTAATATAAAACATTAAAACAATGTTTAACAGTTCTATACAATATATACATATGGAATAATATAGTGTCCTGACTAAGGAATGCACTTAGGGTGGCAAAAACGTATAAAATATTATACTCCACAGAAGAATGATTACGGTAGACAAATATAAAATAGACCCTGTGAGGCTGAGATTGAGAAAGGAATTTGTTACCCATTTTTAAAATCAGAAAGAATCAAACTATGGCTTCAGAGTGTTAACCCCTTATTTACTGTAGCCTGGCTCTACCTATCCAGATTTTTGGCTTAAATAATTTATCCTGACAAAAAAACTATTATTTTACATTAGGGAATAGTTTTAAGTTTAACACAGAATGTCACAGAATGGCTTACTGAAGAGGTTCTCAGGTGTCAGTCAGAGGATTCAGGATCTCTCAAATGTGAAAAGGATCTTGGATCTAGTATTGTCAGAATCTTAACCTCAATAAATCCTAACAAGTTATTTAATTTAGCTCATATAAGCACTTCACATTTAGTAGCATGAACATATTTATTTAACAAACTTCATTGTAATTATCATGTTTTCTGGTTACATCTGAAGTCTTAAAAAAAAAAAATGGAAAAATAGGCTGACACATCAACTATCACCTAGTATAATACCTGGCATATGTTGGGCAACTGGAAAAGATAAGAGTCAAAATGAGAACTTGAAAATTGGGTCTTTTCAAAACAATCCAAAATTTTCTAAACTACATACACATTCAAGTAATCCATTATTCAATGTGTTCTTATACTCTGTATTGCATTACTTGAAGCATAAAACTTTGTATTGCATTACTTACAGCATGAACAGTAGTTTAATAGCTTATTCTAAAACTAACAATGAAGCATGTGATAATCCCTATATAAAAAAGAATTACATTATCATAAATAGAATCTTGTTCTAATCATTTTCTTATAATGACTAAATACTAAAGGCAAAGTCATGGAGAAAACTTACCTATTATAATCTCCTTTACTTAGCATTCAGTATTGAGTATAAAAGTAACAATAGATTACATAAATTTAGGGAAAAAATTACTGAAAGTTTTAGCATAAAGTAGAAGCCAAAGTGAATTCTCTGGTTAGTAATCAAATGAAAGCTTTTTACTTGACCCAAACAATGGCTTATTCAGAATATGGAAATTAAATATTACAAAGTATAAAATCATAACCCAGTTTGATGAAGTATTTTAAAGAAACTTTAACCTTAAATACTAAAACACTAAAGTGACTAAGTACAAGAATACAAAGAATTGTATAAAAGGTCTTCAGACGAAGTTCCCATAACAAAAGGCTTAAAAGATGTCTAAAAACAAAGAATTTAAAACTAACCAAAGACCATTAGCAGATGTGTAATAGGTGACTTTATGGTTTTCTTCAATATTGAGACCAATGGAAAACAAACTTGAAATATATGGCATTTTAACAACTCAAACAGTTAGGAAATACAAATACACATTGATAAGGTTTCATAGCATAATGACTTTAGAAATTCAATGTCAGTAAGAGTTGTGCACTGGCTATAACAATGAATAGAAAAAAGAAAAAGAACAATCACAATATTAACCATTTGACATAGTAACACTGCAGAAAATAAATATAGGATTCTCTACTATGCCTTAACTATACAGATTAACCTAAATATCAAATTAATGGAACATCCTTAAACCCAGAAGATGCTTTGCAATAAGTATGCTTCACTTTAAAATGTGAATATCCTAAATTATTATTTACATCATACCTTATCCCTAAGTCCCTGTCTACACATAACATAGTGAAATGAGGAACTGAAATACTGTTTCTAGTTATCGCCAACCAAGCATATTGCTTCCATACAAACCCTACCCTACCCAAAAACTGTGTGAAATTTCATCAGTTTTAATTACCACTTCAGGAGAAATTAAAACTACAAATGACCAGAAAATAGCTTTAATTAGGTTTTTTGGTTTATACTGGTTTTTAATTTCATAAAATCTAGGTAGGGTTGAGAAATATCCAATTTATCATCACATTTAGAATAAAAGCTATATGGAAAATTTGAAGTTTATATTAGGTATTCAAACTTTTATTAATCCTTTAATTACTTTTGATAATTTAACAATTCAAGACAAAGACATGCCTTGTGTCAAGTTCTTAAAAACTTCAAGTTAAAATGAAACTGTAATTTGCTGGATCTGTCAGTAAGTGTAACAAAGGAAATTGTATTAGGATTATGTTTTAGTTTTCCTTTGGTATTAAGAGATATGTTGTTTTCCTTTAAAAAGTATCAATAATTAAAGGATGTCTTGGGGAGAATATGATAATAGTTGATTATCTGCTATGTATATTTTAAAAATGTGATTAAAACCAACCTCTCATAAAGATTTACCTCTTATCCAATTTACCTTGGTGGAAAACCCATTTAATATTTGATAATAGATTAGGGACATAAGACTTTTCCACTTTCTTCTTTTGTAAGAACATACACATGGGGATGTGACCATGGGACTATGTATCTTCAAATTGTTATTATATGATTTTTTTGTTACTTTTAGGTGTTCTTTAATTTTTAGTAACATTAATAAAGTTTAAAAGGCAAGGAAAGGTAAAGAGTTTATAGTAAGATACAATGAAACACTATAGTTAATTCTGCATGGTGACATCAGAGTGGGTTTTTCATTCTATTTGCATTTCTTTCTCATGTTTCTAGGTTGCTTTTATAATAACAATATCTTTCAAGAGCAAAGAAGATGACTGTATAACACAGTGGTACCAGTTTACCTATCATACAACCATCTTGGTAATAAATAACTGTCAAATAGTCAAACCTACCACATGGCGATGCAGAGATAACTGAGACACCAAAAATGATTCTGGATCAGACATAATGTGATTTAATACAACACAGGGGATACAGAGAGGGTAAAAAAATCCTATGATTAAAGACAAGGCTTTAAAGAAGACACTTTCTTAGGTATTTTCAACTATATTTTATCCACCTCAGAAGTGTTCTTAAGACCATATGGAATGTCCATAGATTTTAGAATATTTGTGCAATTCTGCTTTTCATATAATACTTCCCATTAGGCATAATCTAATTGCAGTGAAGGTCTGTTTTAATATAAATCAGTAATCTAAAAGCATTTTTAATCAATTTAGTGCCATCCTAGAAAAAAAAAAACAAAAAAAACCCACTTATAACACGTTCCCTGGAATATATGCCTTTGATTTATATAACAGGATTTATCAATTAGCTTTTCTATTTAATGCTTTAAAATAAAATAAGAAATAATTTGAAAACTTTGTAAAACTAGAAAAAACATTGTGGCATCCTATAGCTAATACTAATTTGCAGAAATAGTGAATACAAGTTTTTTCCCCCATATATATATATATATATATATATATATATATATATATATATATCATGCTATTATACTTGAAAAAAGTCTGTACAGCTATTTTAAAACTATTTATATTAAAGTTTATGAAGCATGTATTTTAAGAAAATAGAAAAATATCAACTTTGACTGGTATACTTTAACACAAAAAGTTTTTAGCTTAAATGGCCAAAACATCCCTTTATGTTCATATCATAAATTTTATTAGGCCAAGAAGCTGACAAGTTTGTTCAAAAATGATGATGGACAGATTTCTGAAACAAAAAAGTATCAATAGCAGCTTTTAAAGAAGCATGTCTTTGTTCAAAACATTTAATGTCCAATGTAGTGAGTACTTTCTTCCTTTTCTAGTCTTAGAGTGTTTTTTATGGCAAAATCCATATTTTCTTGAAATTCTTGATATGTATTGGTGATTGGAAGAGCTAAACAGTTATTACACTTGTTTCCAACAGGAAAATCCATATGAAGACACTCAATTGAAGGAGTGGGTTTAAATCCAGCAGGTGGAATGGAATTGCAACCAGTTGCAAAAGTAAGAATGTCTTCCATTGTTACTGCAGATTTACCATCTGAAAAGTTTACCAAAAAATAAATCCATGTTATATATATTGCTATCATCATAGACTCTTTCCCAACTAGACAGTGAATGAATATTTAAAGGCAGAGAATCTAACATCTATCTTAGACAAACTAAATCACCAGATCAAATATAATAAGAGGAAAACTGTATATCCAATAAATGTTTATTTGAACCTCAAAGTAGAACTCAGAAAATCATTTAGTAGAACTACTCATTATACATTCGAATGCCTTCTCTAATATAAAATTATCATATAATTAAAGAGATTCAGTGGGCATGATAATAAAAATAATTTTAAACCATTTCCGGATCATCCCTATTTAAGAAACTAGTTCATCAAATGCAGAGAGGAAAAATAAATGGTGTAAAACAACTAAACAGCCCACCTAAAAAGAATTTTAACTAAAATTTAAGTCCTTCCTGCTCAATTTAAATGGAATGATTTTACATAGCTAATGCTCAATGATATTTACCATTTCCATAGCCCTAAGCAATGGATGAAGAATAATTCAATTTAACTTAATATTGCAAAAGATGAAATCGATGACTAGTTTTAGGATTACTCTATGCTGTGGCAATCCCCTATTTATTTATTTTTCAAGTTTTTATTTAAATAACAGTTAATTAACATACGGTGTAATATCAGTTTCAGGAGTAGAATTTAGTGATTCACCACTTACATACAGCACCCAATGCTCATCACAGCAAGTGCCCTCCTTAATGCCCATCACTCATTTAAACCATCCTGCTGCCCACCTCCCTTCCAGCAACTCTCAGTTTGTTCTCTATAATTGAGTCTTATGGTTTGCCTCCCTCTCTTATTTTTTCTCCTTTGCCTATGTTCATCTGTTTTGTTTCTTAAAATTACACATAAGAATGCCTTTCACCTCAAATTATCAAGAGGACAATATATTGCAAAATTTAACTTTACTCTGTAATCTTTCCTGATCACTTTTAACTCAGTCATATAAACTTGTCTTGAAATACATTCTGTAAATATGGAGTTAGATGAAAAGTCTTATTACCAAAAAGCAAAACTCAAAGAAATAAACTAATATACTATAACAAATTTTCTAAGACAATTAAAAAAAAAAATAAAACATCCACATACCCTCAACAGCCTGTAAATAACTGTTCCAAAACCCCAAAGACTGTACATTGGATAATGTGCGGACTGTAAAAAGATCACTAAGGATTTCTGCAGAAAGATTCTCAGGTTTATGACAGAAGATGCTATAAAATGCTTCTGGGTAAGTCTGAATTTTCTCCAAAACACCAAGAGTTTTCAGACCCTGCTTAAAACTTAAGAGAAATAAACAATAAGCCAACATTTATACATGTGTTTGGTATTACAATTACAAATTAACATTTCTAGCTAATTTACTACCACATATACTTACATATGAGGAAAAATATATAATAATATAGATATACATGATACTTTTAAATCAATAACAAACAGGTATACTAATATAAAATTAGTATTTTATCTGCTCACATTATTTGAGTTTATAAACTAGTTATAAATTAAGCTAACAACTTTTTAAGAGGAAAAAAGCAGACATGTGAAGTATTTTACACTGCAAAGTTAGTTGGTAGAAGAATGAAGATGCCTGGAGAATGCAAAGAAAAATAGTAGTAATAAATCTTAGCCACATAAAAAAATTAAAATATGTACTGCTAAAAAGAAATTAAGAAGACAAAAAAAAGTGGGAATATGTTTGTTATATACATGACAGAAAACTAATTTCTCTAATATACAAAAAATTGAAGTCATTTTTCTGAAAGAACAATCTAATAGGAAATGAGCTAAATATGAATGGATAATTAACAAAATACAAGTAAACTTTTAAAAATGCACATTCTTACTAGTAAGGAAGAATGGAGGTTTATTTTTGCCTATTAGACTGACTGAGCCCTACCTGTGGCTCTAGATCCCCTACCCACCTTCTTAGGTACCTGCTACAGATTCATCTCCTTTTCTATTGGCTTTTCCTCCAGAGCACAGAAATGTGCTTATCTTTCCCATCTTTAAATAGAAAAAAAAAATTCTTTCAATCCCATCTGTTTTCCTTTCTAAGTAGATGGTCAAGTAGGAGACCACCCACTTGAAAGATTCATGTACATTCACTATCTTCATTTGCTTATTTCCTATTCACTTTTATTCCATTCCTGTCTGTATCTGAGGAAAAACTGCCCTAAGTTCATGAATGATCTCCTTCTACAGCATCAGTCTTCTGGTTTCTCTTATTTCTCTGGCCAGATCGTTTCAGGCTCTTACAAAGCATCGTCTTTCTTTATTTTGCCTTAAATGTTGCTGTTTCTCCCTCACTGATCTGTAACAAGGCCAATTTCTCTTCTCCCTTACCCTCTCCCATGGCTGTATTTAGCAGGTATACACTCATCACTATAAAATCTATTACCTCCAGCCCAGAAATATACCCAACAGGCTAATTGTTACCATATATTCCAAGCAACCAAACAATTATCAAGTCCAAAAGAAAGTTAATTAGCTTGCTACCAGAATCTGAACCATAATTGACAGTATATGACTCCATTATCCCTCAAATTAGGATAGCTAAATCTAAAAGTCATCCTTAACTATTTCCTCTTCCATCCCTTATTACCTAGTCCTATGAATTTCCTTTTCTGAAATCCCTTTTATCTACTCATTTCTCTGTATACCCCTCTACCACCCTATTACAAACCACTTGCAGAGGAATTGTATCAGGCATGCAAATTCCCAAGTTTGTTTCCATGCTCTAGCTCTAGAGATGTGCCAGAAACAAACCCTAATACTGTCAGTCATCCTGACGTAGACTGAAAAGACGTAGACTTTTTCCTTTGGAAAAAAGGTCTAAATAAATATAATTAAAGATCTTGAGATCATCCAATCTAGATTACTTGGGCTGTCTAAATACAATGACAAGTGGATTATAAAGTGTCTCTTTATAAGAGACACAGAGAGGAAAAGGCCATGTGATAGAGATTCTAAACTACAAGTATTTTCTACTGCGGAGTGATCTCCAGAATATATTGCCAATTATAAAAAAAAAAAAAGACCAGAAAAAAGAGTGGATGGTATGTTACTATTTATCTAATAAAAGAAATTAGTACACATTCACACCAATATTTATCTGCTATCATTAAAAAAAACCCCAAGTAGAGGTGCCTGGGTGGCTCAGTCGGTTAAGTGCCTAATTTCCCTCAGGTCGTATCTCATGACTCATGAGTTTGAGCCTCGCATCAGGCTCTGTGCTGACAGCTCAGAGCCTGAAGTCTGCTTCGGATACTCTCTCCCTCTCTCTCTGCCCCTCCCCCACTCAGTCTCTTTCTGTTTCTCAAAAATAAACATTAAAAAAATTTTTTTAAACCCATAAATAATAGAAAGATAAACAATGAAAATCACTAAAATGATTACTTCATCAGGGAATGAAAGGTGAATGTGATAAAGATGAAAGCTATACCCCCCTGAATACAACTGGTATCATAGAGCTGAGTTTTTTTTGTTTTTTTTTTTTTGAGAAAGAGAGGGTGAGAATGGACACAAGTTGGGGAGGGGCAGACAGAGAAAAGTGGGGAAAGAGAGAATCCCAAGCAGAGTCTGTGCTGTCAGTGCAGAGCCCGATGCAGGGCTTGAATTCACAAACTGTGAGATGGTGACCTGAGCCAAAATCAAAAATCGGACACTTAACCGACTAAGCCACCCAGGTGCCCCTGAGTTCTTCCAATATACTTTCATTATAGATTAGACTTTGGAACCATGCAAATATTTGACATTATTTTAAAATAAAACAAAATTTTTAAAAATAACAAAAAATAGAGGTGCCTGGGTGGCTCAATCCATTAAGCATCTGACTCTTGATGTGAGGTCACGATCTCACAGTGGTGAGATCGGCATCACGTTGGGCTCTGCACTGAGTATGGAATGGAGCCTGCTTGGGATTCTCTCCTTCCCCACTTTTCTCTCTCTGTCCCCCCCCCCAACTTACGTCCATTCTCACCCTCTCTTTCTCAAAGGAAATAAACATTAATAAAAATAATAAGTAGGGGCTCCTGGGTGGCTCAGTAGGTTGAGCGTCTGACTTTGGCTCAGGTCATGATTTCATGGTTTGTGACTTCGAGCCTCACACAGGGCTCTGTGCTGACAGCTCAGAGCTTGGAGCCTACTTCGGATTCTGTGTCTCCTCCTCTCTCTGCCCCTCCCATGCTCATGCTCTGTCTCTCTCTCTCAATAATAAATAAATGTTAAAAAAAAAAAAAAGAAAGAAAGAAAAAAGAAGAAAAATAAGTAAAAATTATTAAAAATAAAAAATGAAAATAAAATGTATATTCAGTTAGTAGTATAAAAACAGAATATTCCAAATGTTTTTAAAATACAATAATTTACACAGCGCTAGAAAAATGTTAATCTGTTTTCAATACTAATATGGTATTGGTGATAATGTTGGTAATGTTATTTGAGACTGTTATTAATGAAATGTGGAATAAATCAAGTGAGTAATTATTTCATACTTTAATTCTCCTGTGTTGTTGACAACTAAGATTCTCAACATGGAGCAAAGAAAAAGTTAAAAATCTTGTAGTAGTGAATTTGAAGTTATCACTAAAAGCCAATATATTTTTTACCTTAAAAACCTGAAACCAAACCAAAACAGCCCTGTATTTCCTAGTTTGGCTCCACTGAAAAGGCCTAAAAACAGTGACTGTTCTGGCAAAAATAAGCATTCCTAGCATCCAGATTGTGTTTTTCAAATACTATTCCCCTTTCAAAGAAACAAAGGTTCCTTAGTTCAAAATGCAAAACAGAACCTGAAAGACCTCATCATACCATACAGCAAGAAAGCTATCATAGATCATTAAGGTTAACATCAGAAGAACTCAAAAAAGAGGCGCCTGGATGGTGTAGTCAGTTGAGTGTCCGACTTCAACTCAGGTCATGATCTCATGGTTTCATGAGTTCAAGCCCCACATCGTGTCACTGCTGTCAGCTCCAAGCCCACTGTAGATCCTCTGTCCCTCTTTCTGCCCCTTTCCCGCTCATGCTTGCACTCTCTCTCTCAAAAATAAAGAGACATTAAAAAAAAAAAAAAAAACTCAAAAGAAACAAAAGAAGATTTACAATGGCAAAATATGGAGACAATTAGAACTTAAGTGTAATGGTTTTGAACGCATCAAATGTATTTAAATCTATGGATTAACAAAGGTAAATGAACAAGACTGGCCACAGGCTGACTAGTAATTATTAGATTTGTGTGGTGATTACATGGTGTCCCAGTATGCTTACTTTCATATGTATTTTATATTATGAGAATAGAAAAAATGTGAGAACCATAAATTTCCAAACTTCTTTTAAGGGTGACTAGAACAAAAAGTTTGAAGACCAGTGTTCTAAGCTAACAAAGAGCAAAGCTCACACCTACCTTGTTAATCAAAGAATGCTTAGTACTTATTACCCAGCAGACAACAGGTGCTCAATAAATAGTTATTAAGTGAATGAGCAGAAGTCGAATAGTTGGCTTATATGCTAAGAAATTTAAAATATTTTTTATTTAGAAAAATAATTGTAAGTTGAGACAATGATTACTTTTCCTACCCAAGTATGAGACATTTACACAAGTCCATATAAAAGGGTTAGAACAGTAACTATCCTTAAGACATTAGTTTTAAAGCACTATTTAAAATAGCTTAAATTTTTATCAAATGTATCTAACATTATAAGACAATCACTTTAAACATCTAATTTGAGAGAATCATATAAACAACTTACCTTTCAAAGGGTGCTTGGACTCTCTTAATTACATGGTAAACTAGTATATCTTTTGCCAACATGTATTTGTCACTTATTGATGTTATAAGTCTTAGACATCCAATAAGCTCAAGATAGTTATAGCATTCATTTACTATTGAGTTTAAGTCAGCCACAGTTGTTGCAGTATTTACCTATAATGAAGAAAATATACCCAGTTTACCCATTTACGTGTGAATGATATTTACATTCAAATGACACTTACTACTTTAAATTTAATTCTAGAGAACACCAGAGTGGAGTGAAAGTATATCAAGAATTATTTTTCTATAATAAATGTATGGCAATCCAGTTTAATAAAGTGTAAATTTCTGCCTTCAAGAAACATAAGAGTATAATGCCACTTTAATATAGAAATTTATTTACATCTGAGGCAACAATTGACACAGAACAGTTACATAGCATGAGAGAGGCAAATGAGATAACCTGAGATTTCATGAGAGTATCAGCTAAGACTTAAAAGAGGGATAGAATCAAAAGAATAGTTGAGGGAAAAACATAAAACAAAGAAATTCTTGACCATTTATATGCCAGACACTTCCATATAGGTTAGCTCTTTAACAAAATTACACAGGGAAAGAAAGATTAAATATAGGAAGCATTCAGGGTGCCTGAATGGCTCAGTCAGTTAATCGTCTGGCTCTGGATTTTGGCTCAGGTCATGGTCTCATGGTTTGAGATGGAACCCCGCATCAGGCTCCGCACTGATGGTACAGGGGCTTGGTATTCTCTCTGCCCGTCCCTCGCTATAAACAAACTTAAAAAAAAAAAAAATAGAAAGCAGTCAATAGTCTATTTGAATAGAAAACTTCCTTTTTATTTCTTCCTTCCAAAAGACTTTTTTTCAGAGATTTACATGATTTTCCTCATTCATTTCAGATCTCTGCTGAAATCCCAGAAGTTTTTCCTGACTACCCTCATCAAAATACTACCTTCACACTCAGAGACTAACAGTTGGGTAATATTACCTTATGCCCCCAAACCCAACCTGAGTTTTAGTTAGGCACACAGCCAAACTTTCCTTACAGCTCAATGTGGCTATATGTGATTAAGAGCTGTCTAATGGAATGTGAGGGTCAAACTTCTCTGAACTCTACTTCTATTTCCTCCTTTAAGAACAACCTTCATGTAGATAAAGACGATGTCATGATTACACAAGAGATGAGGGAATCCAATTCCCTAGATGACTTGGTGTATCATAACTATACTGCTAAAATAGAAGCCCTCTGAAAGGTCAGAGACCATTTTACACTTTGTGAACCATAGGGCGTCTATTGCAACTACTCAATTCTGCCACTATAGTGTGAAAGTTGTCACAGACACAAAACAAATGGGAAATGGGTAGGGTTGTGTTCCAATAAAACTTTTATTTATAACAAAAGAGGCAGCAGGCCAGACTTGGCCTACAGCCATAATTTGTCAGACTCTACACTAAAATCTAGATAACAAGTTTTGGAGATATGAGTATCTGTTGGGGTCTCTGTTAGGGAAGCTAAGACTAAGCTCCAACTTATACCCCAAACATTACCTCCTCTCTTATTCTGTTTTACTTATTTTTTTAAATGTTTGTTTATTTTTGAGACAGACAGAGAGAGAGAGAGAGAGAGAGAGAAAGAAACAGAATATGAGTGGGAGAGGGGCAGAGAGAGGAAGAGACACAGAATCTGAAGCAGGTTCCTGGCTCTGAGCTGTCAGCGCAGAGCCCAATGTGGGGCTTGAACTCACAAACTGTGAGATTGTGACCTGAGCCGAAGTCAGATGCTTAACTGACCGAGACACCCAGGTGCCCCCTGTTTTACTTATTTTTATAATACATTTTACTACATGACAGTGTATTTATTTATCTTCTGTCCTCCCTCTAAAATGTAAATTTCAAGGAAGCAGGGACTTTGGTTCACTACCCTATCTTCAGTGATGAACCAGTATAGGGTACCTAGTTACTTGTTAACTAAATGAATGAACAAACATGGATAGAAGCACAGAAATAGGAGTAGATAAAGCCATGAGGAGGGCTGGAAGTCTTAAATGCCCTAATGAAGAGCCTAACTTTGTTCAATAGGTATTGAGAAGTCACTGAAGATTCCTGAGGAAGAAAGCAATGTGGTCATAACTACTTTTCAAAGAATCATCCTGAATAAGAATATTAGAATAATATCCTAATTATTTAAGCCTAGACATAGTTTGAGTTTGGTACAGTAAGTGCATTTGAAATAAGAAGGAAGGGCTGAAGATAAGCCACTTTTAGAGACAGATGACTTGACACACACTGATAAATAGAATACGGAGGAATGAAAATGACCCATTCTCCAGAAAGGCATGGAAATAAGAAATCTCTTGAAAACAAAAATCAGGCAAAAAAACCCCACAAATTCTGGGGAAAAAATAGTTCTGTCTTAAATATATTTGGCTTAGTGTGTCAGCAAGATTCAGATCCTATTTGATATAAAAGTCTAGGGGCTCAACAACACAAGTCTGGGAATCATTTAGAAGGTTATGGGCGAGGAGAAGGTTTCCAAATAGTACAGAGTGAGGACTGTTAAGACAAACCTAAAAACTATGCCAAGTTTCAGGAGTAGGAAGAAGTAAATATTAAAAAAAAAAAACACAAAAACAAAAAAAAAAAACCCACAAAAACAAAAAAACAAAAAACTGTAGAGATGAATTCCAAGACAGTGGTGATTACAAAAGGAGATGAGGAAAGAAAGGCCTTTGCATATGGTGATTTAGATCCCTGGAGATCAGCTACAAACTAGGGAACTTGGGATAATGGTGGTGGGAACAGAAGCCTGACTATAAGAAGAAATGAATATGAAAGAGAAAGCTGAAACAATGAAGTTATAATAAAGTACATGTTTTAGTAAAGAGGAAAAAAGGAAAAATGAGTTGAAGAGTTAAAGGGTTAATTTAAACTACCATTTTAGGATGAAGTGTTTTGGGCCAAATAAAAAAGACAGATTTCCATCTTTCTTACTTTGTAGTTTTAAAACTGAGGCTTAACAAGATTAACTGATATGCCCAAGGTTACACAGTTTATAGCACTTATTTTAAATTAAAACCTGACTTCTGAGCATGTGCTTTTAAACATTAAACTATACTACCTATCAATTGAGACAACAGAGTAGGCTTAAACAGGAAGGAGGTTAAAGGAAAAAAAGTTGAATGGATTTCAGTGTCTCCATTAGTTTCCAAATCAGTAACACGTATGTAGACAGGGATACTTATAGGGCATTATGATAGTTAAATTTTGTTTGTAAGGTCATATGTAGTACAGGGCTCAAAAAATCGTAACTATTTTTAGGTGGAAACACTGAGTCTCCCCACTGTTTCCATAAAGAAGAAATTCAGCCTTGTCCTTCTCTCCACCTAGCACTCTTACCTCCCTGTAGGAGTTAGAGTAAGTTTTTTGACTGATAAGCCAAGTCCTTGCTCTCTTCATATCCATGTGCCTATAGGAAAGTACACTTTCATCTGCTCTCTAGCAGGCAATAAGGAGCCTGCCTTATGTTGTTTCTAGCAGGGTAGATAAATCCATCTAATTCTGAGGAGTGTTAACAAGCCATTTTGACCAAAGACCAAAGTCACATTATCCAATTGGTTGTATCAACATTAAGCCTGGCCCTTTGATCTCTAGTTGTCTGACCTTACTTAACATCTATCTCTTAATTGGTTGTGAACTCTGCTGGTAAACAGAACTAATGATGTTACACCTTAACTACCACAAAAAGAGAAGTATTATTCTATCATAGGTCCATCATTTATATTCAAATATAACTAGAATATAGTCTTTATTTTAATAAACAAGTACATTTCTTACCCTGATTATCATTTGTGCCACGTCAAAGTCTGAAACATCGTCTAAAATTGGTTGGGTATTTTCTGGTCCATAAACAAGGCAGTTAAACAAGGTTTTAGAAAAGAAACCAGGTGAAGGACCACCATGAACCAAGGAAATGGCAAGGATTTTGCCAGCTTCATAGTAAAGATTCTCTTTCAGAGCTGTAAATACAGATAAAAATACATCAAATATAATTATTTTATTATTATAAGATAACCATCATATGTGATGAATACATATACAGTAAAATTAAATACCCCAAAACTTAGACTTAAATAAATGTAAAATAACTTAATTCACAGAAATTAGAATCATGTATAAAATATAGATCTCACCTAAATATATTTTTCTGAATAAAAAATGACCCATAATAGAAAAATGTAAATACAGAAAATCTTTTAATACAAAAATCACCTATAATCCTATCACCAGAATAACCAGTGTGCACATTTTGATGTAAATTTCTCATATGTATATTACTATATATACAAATAGTTTGACTTCTGCATTTTTTCACTTATTATATTGTAAACTTTTTCTGTTATTCAAAATTATTCAAATTTACAGTTAATAAATGTATTAAGACTAATTTACAAATGTGCTACAATGTAAACCATCTTATAATGGCTATGTTAGCTAAGTTACATTTTCAATTATATGAGACACAATATTAACACCTATTTCCATATTCTTGTTTATATATCTTTGGTTACTTGATTACTATAAATTCCTACATATGCTAGTAGTTCAAAAGACGTAAACATTTTTAAGGTTGTTGATACATAGCGCTAAATTATCTTCCAAATGGCACAAATTTACTCCCAACAGTATATGCTATCTTACCATGTAATCACAGATTTCAATATTTTTAAAATTATCATTTAAAATGTTTTAGCTAAGTGAAGTAAGTCAGAAAAAGACTAATATCCTATGATTTCACTCATATGTGGAATTTAAGAAACAAAACAAACCAGCGAAGGGAAAAATATGACAGAGAGAGATACACACACAAATCAAGAAACAGACTCTTAGGAATAGAGAACAAACAGATGATTACCAGAGGGGACAGAGGTGGGGGGATGTGTTAAATAGGTAATGGGGACTAAGGAGTGCACTTGTCATGATGAGCAGAGGGTGAAATATGAAGTGTCAAGTTACTATATTGTACACCTGAAAGTAATATAACACTGTATGTTAGCTACCTTAAATTAAAATAAAAACTTAAAAATAAATAAAATGTTTTAGGTACTTTGATAAATCAAAAAGATATCATGTAAATTTTCCTTAAAATTGTTCTGAGCAAATTATTAATAAGTAACATTATCAATACATGAACTAAATGAAATCTCCTCAACAATAATAACTTTATATGCAATGTATTAGCAGTCACATTTTACAGTTGAACACCCTGAGTTCCAGAGAGGGCTACATAATTAACCTAAGGATGTAAAACTACTGAAGTAGATGTAAACGAAACTGAATTCAGATTTTGTGAATTCATGCACTCATTCACTGCACCAAAACTATCTTGAGTTAACACTGCTGATTATTTGGAGTGTGTTTTGTTGTTGTTTTTTGTTTTGTTTTTTTTCTTTAAAAAAAATTTTTTTTTTAACGTTTATTTATTTTTGAGACAGAGAGAGACAGAGCATGAATGGGGGAGGGTCAGAGAGAGACGGAGACACAGAATCCGAAACAGGCTCCAGGCTCTGAGTTGTCAGCACAGAGCCCAACGCGGGGCTCGAACTCATGGACTGCGAGATCATGACCCGAGCCGAAGTCGGACACCCAACCGACTGAGCCACCCAGGCGCCCCTGTTTTTTGTTTTTTAAAAGGAGTTTAGAATTAAACTCAGTGTAGTGCATATAATACAAATAAATCTTGATAGTTCTCAATTATTTTAATGATTCAGGCAAAAGTGAGGAAGTTCTATGACATACATAGAAGGAAATTCAAATGGAATAAAATGAGACTTCTTTCAAATTTCCTATTACAGCAAAAGTGGTATAAAAGCTCCTAAAGAGTGCTAGAATTAACCATGCTTTTTTTTTAATTAAAAAAGGTTTTTTAACCATCTTCTGAGATGCATGTTTTAATTCCTTACCAGAGAAGTATCATATACATAATTTCACACAAAAAATTCTTGAAAGCAAAAGTACATTAAAAAATCCATTACAGGGGCGCCTGGGTGGCTCAGTCGGTTAAGTGTCCGACTTCGGCTCAGGTCATGATCTCACAGTTCGTGAGTTTGAGCCCCGAATCGAGCTCTGTGCTGACAGCTCAGAGCCTGGAGCCTGCTTCAGATTCTGTGTCTCCTTCTCTCTCTGTTCCTCCCCTGCTCTGTCTCTGTCTCTCTCAAAAATAAAGATTAAAAAAATTAAAAAAAAATCCATTACATATGGACCAGAATAGTATCTGATAAAAATCCTAGGTTGTAAAGAAACATCCTATCAGCAAACTCCAAATATGTGAACAAGAAGGGCTCAAATAATCATCCATTCCATTTGGCTACATTATTCAAATGAAATTACAATGAATATAAAGTACATTTTTAAGAAGCTACACTTAATTATGAATTCACTCCAAGGAGGATATTTGTTATAAAGAAATTAAGCATATTCTTAAATAAAAAACGTTTCACTATAAAATTTACTTGTAAAAGTATCACTCCCCCTTCTCTTTTCTGTGATTCAATCGGTATTTTATGAACAAAGTGAACTATACATTTCGACCACAGGACTGAATAGTAATTCTAACCAACTATCTCCTTCTTTATACATGGTATCTTCAGTAGGTACAATAATAAATAAAACAATTACCTTGAGAATTTAGAGACAAGTTCTTAGACAAGGACCCTTCAAATATTGGTGAATTCTCAAGATGCTGCATTAAGAGACTTAGGAATTCTTGCTTTGATCCAGGATGTTCTCTTCCAAAATTATCATTTTCATTAACATATGCTACTTCAATTGTGTATGAAGGATTAAAGTTTTGATTTCTGAATCCATCTAAGGCACTATTCCAGATATTGGCTTTATTAATCCATAATCTTTTAGCTTTTTTTTTAATTTGAAATCCTAATTCCATTATTATTGTTGATATATCTCTTCTAAATTTGCTGCCTTGCCTATAAAACATGAATTTAAACATAAAAGTTAAGTACTCTAAAGTACTTCATGTGACACAGCAGTTATATAGCCAATAAAAAAAATAGAAAACTACATTAAAAGGAAGTTCTTCACCAACTCCCACCCAAAAGCACACAATAGGTCCCCTATTATTTGATTTGATTCTAAATTCTTGACTTCTTCCCAATCTCCTACCAAATTAAAATGTAATGTCATAAATGATTTATGAGAATGTTGATAGATCTTTATATCAAATTTGATCATTTTAGTAGATTCAGATATAAGAGTCAGAAGCTCAGAATCTCACCATCTTGGCCAATGGCTATAATAAACAGTTGCTTAAGTGTATTTCAAGTTCACGAGATCCTTTAAAAATAGAACAAATATAATCTTTGCTTACTCTATGAGAAAACCACAGTTGTAAGAGATTACACAATGTATTTTTAATCATAGAGTTAGTTAACAGCAGAGCTAATATTATAAACACAATTCACAACCCTTTAAATTGTACTTTTTAGTATAGACCAGTAATTCTCAGAGTGTGGTTCCAAACCAATGGCAGCAACATCATCTGGAAACTTATTAGAAATGCAAATTCTTTTTTTTTTCTTTCAAGATTTTATTTTAAGTTATCTTGACACCCAATGTGGGGCTCAAACCCACAATCCTGAAATCAAAAGTTGCATACTCCACTGACTGAGCCAGCCAGGTGCCCCAGAGATGCAAATTCTTGAGCCACACAACAGGTAAACAGAACCAGAACCTCTGAGCGTGAGGCCTAGCAATCTGTGTCTTGATAAGACCTCCAGGCAATTGTATGGACTGACTCAATTGTCCCCGCCTCAATTTCTCCATCTGTACGTGGAATTAATGTACTCAAAATAATTCTGTATGGAGCAATGCCCATGGATCATCTTTCTACATCAAGTATAATTTTTTCTCATCCTAAAACATTATAATGCGCCAATGTGGGTCAGCCTTTGCTTTTTTTCTTCACACAACCCTCTCACTATTCATTAACCCAAGTTGCAGGAAAACCAGTCTTTTGGAAATTAAGACTATCCTTCAGAAGTATGCCTTCATGTAGCAGGTTGATTTCTTGCTCCTGCCTGGAATGGAAATGCCAATGCTATTCTTTTAGAATATGATGTTAAAGCATGGAACAAGGAATCAAACTTCCCTGGTATAACATCTTTGGAAACCTACATATTAAAATTTTTAAAACTAAGGTGAACATCTTTTTTGATACTAAAAGTAATATAAAAACATTTTTAACAGATTTTCAGTTAACACAAGTGGTATCTTACAACAGCAATTCTTTACTTTTTGAAATAACTTCATATTCAAACACTTTTGGAATATTCCATATTCCATTTCTATCCATAAATCTAGTTATCAAATATTTTCACAGAAATTCTTTACTTTCTCAGTTTAAACTCGATACTATTGTTAACAAAAAATATTTCAACATGTTTAGCTACTATAATGTTACTTGTCTGTTTTTTTTCATAAGCTCCTTTGTAAAGTTATATATACTTAAAAATCTTAACTTCGGCTGAATAAATACCTGACACAGAATAAGGTTGTAATTCTAGTCTTATTTAAATGTTTATGAATGATTTTGAAGTTACTTATTTTGCTTTTATGAAAATATTTAAGCATCGCTGAGCGCGGTGGTGCGCGCCTGTAGTCCCAGCCATTAGGGAGGCTGAGCCAGGAGGATAGCTTGAGCACAGGAGTTCTGGGCTGCAGTGCGTTATGCCAATCGGGTGTCTGCGCTAAGTTCGGCATCAATATGGTGACCTCCTGGGAGCCGGGGACCACCAGGTTGCCTAAAGGAAGGGGTGAACCGGACCAGGTAGGAAAATATTTAGGCATTAATACAATACAATAATACTTGTAAGTATGTCTTAAACTTTCTAAAGAGGTGACATTTAGACCTCTGACATTGACAGCAAATATATTAAGCAAATGATTATAAAGTAAAAAAATAGTATCTATATTAAATGATTCCTTCCTTTTAATAAAGTAACACGGTATGCTTGATATTTTAAACTACCTTTAAAATGATCTATAATATGTATTTTACATCATGATTTAGTACACAATAAATTTCATACACATTCTTTCTATGTGCAGTGCAATCTGGTATTTTACATTCTATTTTAGCCTGTTTTTCTTTTTTTCATGTCGGTTACACTGACTTCATGATGATATGTTGGTCCTATAGTTTAAAAAACACTCTTCCAGGGGCACCTGGGTAGCTTACTTGGTTAAGCTCCTGATTTTGGCTGAGGTCATGATCTCATGTTTTGTGAGTTCAAGCCCCACATCAGGCTGTGCACTGACAGCCTGAAGCCTGCTTGGGATTCTCTCTCTCCCTTGCTCTCTGCCACTCCCCTGCTCTCTCTCTCTCAAAATAAATAAACATTACAACAAAAATAAAAACGAAACAAAAAAAGCCTTTCAGGGATGCTTGGTGGCTAAGCTGGTCAAGTGTCCGACTGTGGCTCAGGTCATGATCTCTCTCTGCTGTCAGCACGGAGCCCTCTTTGGATACTTTGTCCCCCTTCCTCTCTGCCCCTCACCTGCTCACAGTCTCTCACTCAAACATTAAAAAAAAAGGAAAGGAAAAGAAAAAGAAAAAACACACTCTTCCAGAATACTAAGATCAGCTAATATGCTAAGTGTATAAAGCTACTTCCTATTGTAATTTTTTTCAAAATAGAGTTTTATAGGGATTGCCTGGCTGGCTCAGTTGTTAGTGCAAGTGACTCTTGATCTTGGGGTCATGAGTTCAAGCTGCACATTGGGTATAGAGCTTACTTTAAAAAAAAAAAAAAAAAAGTTTATATTTTTCTCCAATTCAAAATACATACCTCAGAAGATCTTTATGCTGGGCTCCAGGTGACTGTCTGGGTAATTTAGGTGATGATTCTTCCAACAAACAATCAGTTATTCCCACATTATTAGTGTTGGGTAATGTATGCTTTTTGGCTTTTTGGAAATCCTCTGCAGATTTAAAACCCTATGTTAGCATTATAGAAATATAGGAAGAAACTTTTCAATAATATACATTTGAAAAAAAACATCTTTATTCAAAATTGCAAAATATTACCTGAATTGTAGAGAATACCTCTACATTCCAAACACTCCCAATTTTGCTCCCATGATCGTAATGAGGAACAAGCTAAATGTGTTCCGCTAGAACCACAACACTGACAGCGCTTTATTTCCCATTTGCTGAGGATATAAAGAGAAGCAGATGTTTACATTTTGGTATTAACTTGGTCTCATTCCAACCACTAGCACTACCATAGGCCAGCACATATAACCACATATAACCAGCTCTTCTACAAAAGGAGGAAAAATAGATTATCTGCTTTGATACTATATTACTTTTTCTTCAAGTATTTTTTCCTATTTCATTTATTATGTTTATAACCTCCTCCTCTAAATATTCGCTAATTTAAAAGACCTAAACTAAATACAACATGTACATGCACATACACAAAAATATAAACACTAGAAAGAATACGATTAAGAAAGAAAAATTTCTTTTACATTTGGAAATTACTACAGCCAAAGGGAGATTGCTATGTGAATGTGTCCAACATGGAAGAAGCATTCAGTAAATATATTATTTACCTAAAATATCTTTCCAATTCAATGTGAGGAATTACTTCCTACAAAAGATTGCTCAGACACCGATACTGGGCAGCTCAACAGGATCCAGATCTTACTATCTTGCCCATATTCATATTCTCTTATTTGTTCCCCTCCACCCCCACCCCCACCCCCATGTTTCCCACTAGGCTGTGTGGTATGTGTGCTTTCTGTATAGGTGTGGGTATGGGTTGTGGTGTGGTGCCTACTTTTCGTTTGATTATGAGTAGACCTTCAATGAATCAAAATGGATATACATTCCGAGTGCATGGATGTGTAGGTGATGAGAGAGGCAACTGGAAACCCTCCTGTCCAGTAGGTATAGGTGAATCTCTCTCTGTGTGGATATGGGATATGGGTCTACAGCTGTGTGTCTCCCCAGCTTCCCCCGATAGTTCTGCCAAATGATGATGAAGAGAAAGAAGAGCACAGCGCTTAATATACACTAGGACCAGTTCTCACTCTTATACGAAAAGTTTAATCCTTGTAATTTTAAAACATAGGGAAAACCACTGTTACCCTTCATTTTAAAGAAGCGGAAACCATAGCATAGACGGGTAAATAACTTGCCCAATTAAATTTAAACTGCTAGTAAGTCTCAGTGAGGCTTCCAACCTAGTTTACCCGGCTTCATTCAGGCCCATGCTCCTAACCACTACACCATGGTGCCTTTCAGCAAAACTGCTTTTCTATCACTAGGACGAGGGAGTGAGATTACCAGAAAAAGCATTCAAATGGCAGGTATTGTGCCCCAGGAGAAATGAGAAGGGATAGCAATCTCGAATAACTGCTAGAAAGAAAACGGAGCTTGGTAACTACTGACTGGGTGAATAAATTTAGAAAATATCAGCATTAATGAATGTATTTGCTTCTTAGAAATCTAAAGTGCTGGGGCGTCTGGGTGGCTTGACTGGTTAAGCGTCTGACTCTTGATTTCAGCTCAGGTCATGATCTCACCATTCATGGGTTTGAGCCTTACATCAGGCTCTACACTAACAGTGTGGGGCCTACTTGGGATTCCACTCGTGCTTGCCCCCCGAACCTGCCCTCAAAGAATAAATAAATAAGCTTAAAAAAAAAAGAAATCTAAAATACCTTATTGTTTACAAAGCACATCTATATACATCATCTTATCTGTGTGTCAGCACAACTCTTTAGAGGGGGATTATTGGTGTTTACAAATGAATAATCAGGATCACCAGTCACATAAGAATATACAACACTTGCCATCTTTGATAAGATCTCTGCCCTTAAAGAATTTTTAGTCTAATGAAAAAAACAAACTTGAATAATGTCAATCATATTGTAACATGCACACAAAAGAAAAAAACCCAGCCCAGAATGGGAAATCAGGAGTGGTAAGAGCTGCTTAGGGAAATTTTTCAAAGCTGGCAAGACATCAGCTGAGTCTTTGCAAATAAGAGGTATCTTACCCAGCCAAATCACTTTCCATGAGAAACAAGGCTCCTAATATTCTGCTTTGCACTTTAAGTTTCAGCTTGCCATGTTAAGATTGCATAACAGGGATTAAAAATTTATTGAAATATCCTCCATAAATTTCAACAAAACTAGATTGGTTACTGTTTATTCTACATCTTAAAAAATGAAGATACTCTTGATTTCTAGTATCCAACACAGTATAGTGTACACAGAGGGCACATAATGATTATTGATTCAGATTAGAGCCAATATCCACTGATAGTACTTAAGAATAATCAATAAATTTCAAATGCCAAACCCTTTTTATAGTGATCCAAAAGACTACTGCTAGATTATTTTAGTTAAATTAAGCTATGGAATAGTGCCATCCAAAAGAAACACAATGCGAGTCATTTAATTTAAACTTTCCTAGTACATGATTGAAAAAGGTAAAAGAAACAGACGAAACGAATTTCAACATTTCCAAAATATGATTTTGCTTGACATGTAATCAATATAAAAACAAACATAAAAAATTATATTAACAAGATACTTTAAAACTTATTAACAAGATAAAACTTATTAACAAGATACTTTAAGTTATTTTTGTCTTACTGTTATGGGCTGAATTGTGTCCCCTCCAAATTCATAAGTTGGAGTCCCCAAACCTAGTACACCTCACTATGTATCTGTATTTGAAGATAGGGCCTTTAAAGACATAATTAAGATAAAATGAGGTCATATAGATGGGCCCCAATTTAATATGACTGGTGTTCTTACAGGAAAAGAACATTAGGAAACAGGCAGAGGGACAATCATGCGAAGACAAAGTTAGAAGGGAACCATGTGCATGACAAGCAGAGAGGCTTCAGCAGAAATAAAACCTGCCGGTACCTCTATCTGGAACTTCTAATCTCTAGGATGGTAAGAAAATAAATTTCTGTTGTTAAGGCAGGCTTAGCAAATGAAGACACTTAAAACACATCTCAATTTGGAGTAGGCACATTTCAAGTGTTCAACAGTCAATGTGGCTAGTAGCTACCATATAGGACAGTGTAGCTTTAGAAAATGAAGGCTCAGTAAATACACCACAGAAATAAGTTACAACTATGCGGACAACAATAATTTCTCTGTAAAAGTGCATTTAATAAATATACCTGCAAGTTAAAACTTCAAACATTCTAAGAGCCAAACTACATTTCACAAACTAGAAAACTACTTCCTCAACCGACGGTTTAAATAAGGACACTAAACACATGGGACTTCCCAACATACCTATCAGGTGCATTATAGTCTCGCCCTTCTTTGCAACGACATCTCCGGACATCACAATGCTCATAGTGCTGCAGAAGTTCTTGATAAGCATTTTCCTCTAATTCCCAAGATGCATCTCTGTAAATGAAGAAAGATATAAAATACACTTTGAACTAAAATTTTACATAAAAGGATTGGTAATGAATATAAAAAAAACTTTTCACATACTTGGGAATAAGGATAAAACTTTTGTTTTTTAGGATTAATCATTCTCTTCAAGATATATATCTATTAGTGTCATTTTATCCTACAGTTAATTATTCTTACAGTGAATTTTCAAATGTTAAATGAAAAATTAGAAATTTTCTAAAATTTACATTTTTCCTAATATTTCACTTCTAATTTTTAAACGTCAAGTTTAGTGCCATTATTTCTGGATTCCTCCTCTTTAAGTATTAAGAAAATCCTTCTTATACACTTTAAACCACATCCTGATTCTCTTAGATAATTTATACATACCATTGTGAAGTCTGTTACTTGGGTATAAGTCAACCAATTAATATTGTACACACTGAGGTATTTATTAAGAGACTGTAAGTCAATTAATGAGACATTTAAGTCACAGCCCCTGCCCTCAAGAACTAGCAATCTGGGAAGAAGGAGGCAGGTTTTTTTTTGGGGGGGGGGCAGCTTTACATTTCCCCATTTAAGATGGCTGCTTATTTATAATTTTAATCATTCATAAATGATTATTTTGATTATTTCCACTGTTATTAAATACTACATTTAAATTATCTTTTTTGTCAAAGGCTAAATGGTACTCACTTTTCAGGAATATGAATTCCCATTCTCAACATCTCTTTCTGAAATATATCACTATTATTGCATATTGTGCATCTAAAGAAAAACACTCCTGCATTTATTGCTTGAACCTGTAATAGAAAACAGAAATCCATTGTTAACAATTTAATAAGGTATCAGGTTATAAATTATAACAGCTAACAGAACATGTGCTATTTTTTACTTAATATATTATGAAAACAAATTTTCTATGCTAGTTCTCAAGCTTTGATAAATGAAGTTATTCTATTGCTAAAATTTTGAAATTTTTCCCCCAATGATCAAAAATAATTGTTAATGAATCGGCTATTCTTAGCTTTACATCTATCACTCACATATTTTTCTCAACCTTTGTTATTTTTTCTTTCTTAGGTCATTTTCTTTTTTTACTGTTTACTTATATGAGAGAGAGAGCAAGGAGAGGGGGAGAGAGGGAGGGAGGGAGAGAGAAAGAGAAGAGAGGAGGGGGGGGAGAGGGAGGGGGAGGGGAGAGGGAGAGGGAGAGGGAGAGGGAGAGAGACAGGGAGAGGGAGAGAATGAATCCCAAGCAGGCTCCATGCTGTCAGCACAAAACTCAACATGGGACCCAAACCCACTATCATGAGGCCAAGACCTGAACCGAAATCAAGAGTCAGACACTCAACTGACTGAGCCACCCAGGTGCCCCTAATGTCATTACTGTCCTCAAATATTGTGTTATCCATCACTCTCTGTGAATAAAACAGTAAAAATATTGACTTACTTCATCTGGAAGGGTGTTTAAATAAGTATTACTATAAATCATTCTTGGTTCTGTTTTTAACTCAATCTCGAAGTTACTTTTTTCCTAAGAGGGGAGAATTATAAAACCTATTCTCACTTTCAGCACATAGAAATACAGAGCCCTCAGGCAGAGAGTACAAGGAAACAGAAAACTATAAACCTATTAGAAAGAGTAGCCAATCTCTATTAAAAAAAACTAGCAGCACATATTCATTTAATAACTATCTACCCCCCATTGTGTAGGTGCTGAACACTATGCTATGTACCAAAAATAGAAACATAAAATAACTTAGATCCTATATCAAGGAATTTTTGTGAGGTACAATTATAATCTGTAAAAGAGTGTGTAAGTATATACGTGGAAGAGAGAGGAAGAAGTACCTAAGTCTATGTAAGAGCCTGACAAAAATGTCACAGGAATTGCGAGGTCAAAGCAAAATTTGGAAGAGGAAACAAAGGTTTACCAGGAAAATAGGACAAAAGACATTATAAGGAAATGGAATTGCACATATCAAGTTTCCATGGCAAGAGAGAGCACAATGTGATCAGGGAACTAATTAATAATATACTTCGGGATTACATGCTGGCAATACTGAACTCAGTAATGAGGTTAGACAGGTAAATCAAAGCCAGTAATGTATGTGAAAAACTGGTAAGGAATAAAGCATGCAGGAGAAAAGGACAGTTAGTAGGCTCCTTCGAAAGTCTAGCTTAAAAAAAAAGTGTCTAAAGTTATATCACAGAGGGTTAAGGCAGAGGCTAGCAACAAATAAAGATACACAAAAATATCTACCAGGTTGAGCTGACAGATGGGGAATTTATGAATGATAATGTAAACAAATTATACTTGAGGTTCAAAAAAAATTAGTAGTGAGGCACCTAACTGCTATGTCAGAAGAGTGAGCAACTGTTGGTCTCAGGCTCATGGGTTCAAGTCCCACATTTGGTGTAGAAATTACTTAAATAAATAAAATATAAACAAAAGCTCAGGTCATGATCTCAAGGTTCTAGAGATAGACACATGGAGCCCCAATGGTCAGCTTCCGTGATGACAGCTGGAGCCTGCTTGGGATTTTCCCCCTCTCTCTCTACCCCTCCCTTTCTCTCAAAATAAATAAATAAACTTTAAAAATGTGCGAGGGAAGCAACAAGTTACTAAAATCTGTGAACTAAAGGGTTTTTAAGCAACTATACACAGATACCAAGATCTTAGTAAATAGAGTATATAATACATGAAAGTGTCTAGTATGGAGGAAAAAACAACATGGGGCATATGGAAGATACCAACAAGACCAATGCAATGATGGAGGAATCCAAACTGAACAAGAATAGTGGCAATTCTCTACATACACAGAGTGAAAAGTTTCCATCAATTTTTAAATGCTTATTTTGAGAGAGACAGCATGTGTGCACACAAGCAGGGGAAGGGCAGAGACAGAATCCCAAACAGGGCCTGTGCTGTCAGCACACAGCCCAATGTGGGGTCCAAACTCACGAATGGTGAGATCATGACCTGAGCCAAAATCAAATTGGACACATAAGTGAGTCACCCAGGCACCCCCAATTTTTAAAATATTAATCTGCATGCTCTCCTCACAAAATCCCAATGTAGTGGTCACAAATGATGAAATATGCTTAACCAAATACAATTCTCATTCTATTTCTTCAGTCTGTTTTTCCTTCGACTTTTTTATGTTAATGAAGTTCAGGAATTAAAAAATTTTTTTCTTTGAGGGGCGCCTGGGTAGCTCAGTTGGTTAAGTGTCCGACTTCAGCTCAGGTCATAATCTCACAGTCCATGAGTTTGAGCCCAACATCAGCCTCTGTGCTGACAGCTCAGAGCCTGGAGCCTGCTTCGGATTCTGTGTCTCCCTCTCTCTCTGCCCTTCCCCTGCTCATGCTCTCTGTCTCAAAAATAAATAAAAACATTAAAAAAAATTTTTTTTTTAATTAAAAGAAATTTTTTTTCTTTGGGTATTGATATATAATGGGAAAAACTCCATTTACTATTTCAGTTAAGACTTGTGACAGAATGGCAAAGGCACTGTCAGCTCCTTTATTGAACATGACTCAAGAATTAGCTTTTACTGGGCTCTAATCAAGTAATAACGGCATGTTAGTATTTGTCATAGGTGTCCGTGTGGCTGTGATTTTATATTATATTTGCATAAAGTAGGCCTACACTGTTGTAAGAATATTATTTTAACTTTTTAATGACGGGATTAGAAATTTGGTATTTTCAGTGTTCACACAAAGCCATATGAATACTAGGGTCAAGTCTGAGAACCTGTTTCATTATCAACAAATAATTGAAACAAATCTTAATTGTTTTGAAAAATAATATACTCTTACAAATCAACAAGAGGATACATTTGGTAATAATTACATTCTTTCAAATACAAATTCTTAATGAAGAAAAAACTGTTTTTGTAAAATTGTCATAAAATGTGAATTGTTCCTCATTAGGCAAAGATAACTCTTCCTGATATTTATGAATTGCACTCTCTGGATCCTTTTTTACAAACACTTCTTTGTAAGAATTGACAGAATTTATGATGTTTACCCAACAAAATTAGGCTCCGCCCTGCCATTTTTAACTGAATAATCCTAAATATAAAAAAGTTCAAGGCTCATGCAAAAAACAAAAAACAAAAAACAAAAAAACCCAAAAAACCACTCAAGTATTTTTCTTTATCTAAATTGCATTTTATTAATAATACAAATAAAAACTGATTTATCAGATGAAGCTAAAAAACAAGGCCTCATTTTAAAACATAATGTACCATATTAAGGGCTTTTGGGTCTATGGTATAACTAGGACTGTCATATTTCTTCCCAGATACAACCTAGAAGTCAAGGTTTTGACATTCATCTAAGATTACCTGTAATAATCCTAACTCACATAAAAAATCTCTTTTGCAGACATTTACAGTGGGTGACAGTTAACATTATCTCCTACCTTTTGTTACATTTTTGTCACATCCCTTTACCCCACTGTTAAGTGAATATGAATATATAATTTCATAATTCTGTTTTTTAAAATGCATACTGTTGTTTCTTTATTTCATTTAGTTATATACATTCCTGATCATCTGATTTACTTTATCAAAATATATCATCAAAATAAAGATATGTTTGAGGTTGCTTCAGTGTTCAAGTTTGCGTGTGCTTTTCTTTTTCTCAGCTTTTAATTGTCCTAAACATGACTAGCTTCATTTTACAAATATACATGATATTGCTACCAAGTCAGGTTTGATACTGATTGTCCCGACAGTAAAGCATTTAAGCTTCTCCCCAAAAAGAGCTGTAGGTACTGCTGCTCTTGCAGGTTTTGAAAACTGTACTTTCCCAACAGTAATCTCTTATGAAAGTTCTGCTTAAGGTTGTTGTTCTTTCAGTGGGTTAAAAACCTTTTGTTTTAAGCTTCCCTGTGGAAGACTAACCGCTGTGTTGTGCCACCCACTGCTAAACTCAGTATACAGTGTGACTTAAAGACATAAGTTCTGTAGTATTTCCTGCAATACACTGGCCAGCATCTGTCTGTATGTCTTCACAGAACACTGGCACTCATGAGGACAAAGTACAGAAAAGTTGTGCACGGTTTCATTTTATTAATGCTTTTTAATTTTAAGGCACTGCTTTTCTCAGGTAAAGCTAAAAAGGGACATCAATATGCTTAATCACTAAGATGAAACAAGAAAATCAGTTAACAAAAGATTACCACACTATACACATAGAAATAAAGAAAATAATAAAGAAATCCTTTAAAGCAGACTCAAGATTGGTACAGTTGGAAAAGCTTTGGGATATTTCACTGCATGTTTGTACAAACAACACACGCTGCTTTCCTTTTCATCCTTAGATCCCAGAAGCTGGCTTTACCTAGTGGAGATGTTTTCGGGACAACAAAGACAAGGCCAAGAGTTCCACGAATTCATGAAGTTCTTCCCCTATCCACTGGCACTATGAGGCAGCAACAGTTTTTAAATAATTAAACCTTGTTCTTTTTCTTCATGTTTGTAGTGTTTCACTGAAAACTTTTTAAATTTTATTTTATTTTATTTTGAGAGAGAGAGAGCACATGTGAGTTGAAGAGGATCAGAAGAGGGAGGGAAGGAGGGAGGGAGGGAGAAAGAGAGAAGAGAGAAGAGAGAAAATCCCAAGCAGGTTCTGTGTCAGCACAGAGCCCAGCGTGGGACTCAGTCTCACAAACCAGGAGATCATGACCTGAGCCAAAATTAAGAGTCCGACACTTAACCAACTGAGCCACCCAGGCACCCCCTCACTGAAAGCTTTAAAAAAAGAAAGAAAGAAAGAAAGAAAGAAAGAAAGAAAGAAAGAAAGAAAGAAAGAAAGAAAGAAAGAAGCCATCATTCTACTCTTTCCTCCCATCAAAACTCAGTAGTGACATGAGGGTAAAAAGGTAACTGGGAACACCTAGGCATTAATATAACAAGAATTATCCATAATGGGCTACTGGTAACACTGTACATGGTTAGACAGTGGGCAACCAAGATGAATTTCAACTGCCCATGACATTAGATTGAGGTATTATTAGCTCTGTGGGCTGACATTTAACATTAGAGTAACAGCATCTTGTCACACCATCACTCTGACAAAATCCTATGTAGCAATGAAACTTGGATGACAGACCAGTTTCTTGAACTTCACATGTGACTTTAGAGACATAGGGCTTTTTGGCTCAGATGCCTTGGCATCTCACATTGTTTGCAGCAGATTAAGGCTGGATAGTTCAAAAAAATACAGGCAGTACAATTCCACTGAGACCCCTCACCATCTTCTGTGTCTTGAGTCCTTGGTGTTTTGATAGTGGACCTTTGATCTTTGGGTATTGGTGGCACAGGATCTACAAATCCCATATTGTCATAGAAGTTATGAATAGTGCTGAGATTAAAATGTGGTCTTCAGGTTTAAAAAAGATCAATTTCTTTGGTTAATGTCAAGGTCAATCTGGAATGGTCTACTACAATTCTAAACTGCTACATTTCTTTGAGAGAAGATATTTGGGGATGTGGAATTTAATCTTTTCGGGTGCCCCTGAGTTAGAATATTTTCCATTTCAATGACCTCAGATTTTAGTTTAACCAGCTTTTTCTTTTGAATTTCGAGTTCTTTTTAAGTTGTTCTATTCTGGCCTTCTGGTGTACCAAAAGAGCTTGAGTGTAGACACCATCATCAGATCCCACACTCAACTTCTGTGCTTCACTCATTCTATTCACATGTGCTACAAAATAGGGTCCAATAGGTGCATTTGAATATTCTCTATTTCTACATAATGATCAGGATGGCTTAAAAGATTTGTAAGTTCAAAGGTAGGGGACACAACCCCTGGTGAAACTGCAGAGGGTTTATTACGAGAAACTGTAATTTTGAAAGTATATTTTTTACTGGGCTGAGTGACCACTACTTGAGAAGAAACTGAAGTTATTGCCTATTGTTTGATTCATTCAAGTACTTTACTATTATTAATACTTTTAAGACTGTCTTGAAATATGAGGATTTATAACATCTTTTAACTTTAAAAAGTACTTTTATGGATAACCTATAATCAACAATAACATTATATTTTACTAAACAATAATAAAAGCCAAACTTTAATAAAAGCATTAAACTTAAATCCTTTATTATTTGGCATTCTATTAACTATAACTATCAGTTGGCCGGTTCACACATGTACATTATTGTATATGATGTTATCAATAAGTGAGATCTTTTTAAAATCTTCAAGAATCATCTGAATCAAATAACTGTTCAATTACTTAATGTTATGTGTTGTATGGTATTTACTTAATAACTTGTCATCAAGTTTAACATACAAGGTGGCTTTCAAAAAGAACTAATGCTTTTAATTCATTAAATAGTAATCAGTCCCTATCAAGAAGCTGTCATATAGTGTTGACCACAGTTGTTTCTGTTTTTTTGTTTTAAAGGCCTCTTAACATTTAAGTATCTTAGCTTACAGTTAAATTATCATTTCACATATCTTGGTCTTCTAAGCTTAAATATGTAAATGAACTTGGGAATTAAATCTGTGTTTTATTCACTGTGAAATACAAACAAAAGCCTTAGGTAAAAACAACAAAAATGTTCAAGCATAATAAAAACTAAAAGGTAGTATTCTAAACTATTTATTAAAATATTAGTTTGATATTCACTTCAAAAGAGTAAATTTCAATAGAGTAATTCTTCAGTACAGTATATTTCATATGTAAATATGCTTTAATTAAGCTGTTTTTAAAAGTTACAAGTACAGGTAAAATACACATGTCAACTCTTTCCAATTTAAAATTCAAATCAGGGCACCTTGCCATCCTCAGTTGGAGGAGCATATGACTCTTGATCCCAGGGTTGTGAGTTCAAGCCTCATGTTGGGTGTAGAGATTACTTAAATAAGTAAGTACATAAACTTAAAAAAAATAAAATAAATGAAATTCAAATCAGCAAGCAACAAATTTTATATCAGAAAAAGTTTACAAGATATCTTACCTGTAAACAGTCTCTATGAAACCAAGCATTCTTACAACAAGGACTTCGTAATATGCTGTAAGTTGGAATAGGCTCAATAAATTCCAAGCAAATGGTACATGGTAAGGAGTCTCTATAATTATTAGATGTAATTATTTGAACAGGTCGATGGTTCCAACAAAATGACCTAAAAATATAAATTATTTAAAAATAACATCTAATTAATTGCAAAGCACAATCAGGCTAGCATTGTAATTTGCATTTAATAAAAGAAAACTCATTTGTATCATAATTAACCTACAAAAGACAGGAACCTTGGCACTATAAATCCATCTCACAGGGAGGGGGGATGGGCTAAATGGGTAAGGGGCACTAAGGAATCTACTCCTGAAATGACTGTTGCACTATGTGCTAACTAATTTGGATGTAAATTAAAAAAAAAAAAGAAAAAGTAAAGGAAAAATAAATTCGTGGTTGTAAGACATTCATATGAATGGGTATCATTTAAATTTAACTTCATATTTCTCTCTAAAGGAGTGATAATGAATAAAAAGTTGAGAAATACTATTGTAAGATAATGAGAATTTGAAGTTGTTCTGTCTCTACCTCTTTACCTAATAAAGCTTGACTATTACTAACTTTAAAAAAAAAACTGGAGAGTGTTATGCTAAGTGAAATAAGTCATACAGAAAAAGACAGATACCATATGTTTTCACTCTTATGTGGATCCTGAGAAACTTAACAGAAGTCCATGGGGGAGGGGAAGAAAAAAAAAAAAAAGAGGTAAGAGAGGGAGAGAGCCAAAGCGTAAGAGACTCTTAAAAACTGAGAACAAAGTGAGGGTAGATGGGGGGTGGGAGGGAGGGGAGGGTGGATGATGGGTATTGAGGAGGGCACCTTTTGGGATGAGCACTGGGTGTTGTATGGAAACCAATTTGACAATAAATTTGATATTTAAAAAAATCCATTTCACAATCTATGAGCAAGGAGAGCTGGACATTCAGAATGTGTACCTTTTGTTGGTTAAGACTTAACTCACAGAATTTCAGTAACTAGTATTATGTTGAGAATCCTATGTAATAATATTGTTAGCAACACCATTATACTCAACAATGCACAAAAGAAGGAATTTAAACTTAAAAAATATTTTAATCAAGTAACACATAAAATGTAAGTAAAAACTTATTTTAAGTCACTAAATTTATTTCCTCTTGTATTTTCTAAACTGCAGTTTTATACATGGTAACAATCCATTAAATAGTTCAAGAACACAAAGACCACAAGAAATAGGACACTAATAATATCAAATACAAAAATTCATAAATTTTGATGTTTAAAGCTTGATTCAGGAAGTAAACATTGTCTGGGGCACTCCAGGGCATAATATTTATTTTTGGACTCCACCAAATTTAAATGCCTTCAATTTACTCAATGAGAAATATATCTGGCCCTGTGGAAGAAAAGTGGATCATAAATCTAAAAACATGACATAAAAATCTAGACTTATGAAAGGTGGAAATTTTTATTAAATATGAATAATTTAAGGGTTCCGTATCATAGTCTAGAGTTGAAAGCTGAAAGTGAATATTAATTGTTAAGCCCATTCTACACTGGCAATTTCCAAGACTTTGAAGACAGTGATGACTCCATAAAAGAGGGGAGTATTTAAAACATAAATGTACATATATGTGTAAACTCAGTGTAGCTCTGAAAAGAAATTTTACAAAGGAATTATCATTGGGATATCCATATCCATTTTCTACTTTTCCCTAACATTCATCGTTCATATTCAATAGTTAATTAACTTACGCAAAATTGCCAGTAAATTGGAAAATGCATTCTCTCTGAAGTCCACATGGAAAATGATAACTTCGTTTACATCGGGGTGCAACACATCCAATTGAAGCACCAGTTTTCTTGCAAATACAGCATTTCTAGAAGAAAATATGAAAACAGAGATCATAACATACAAAAGCTGAGTACTATAATATGACCCAGGTATAAATGAATATTCTTTGTGGGGAGTCTGAAATTATTTTCATCTTACAACAGCTATGATGATGGTATATTAAAGCAATTTCCTGAAAAAAACTGTCCATCCCAGAAACAATCTAAAGACACTAAAGATTCACTACTGTAACAATTTTTCATAAAGGATTCATCTCCCATCTAACATGTGGATGAGACAGAGATGCTTCTTTTCCTTTCTACCTGGCTAAAATACTTTCAACTAAAGGATTTGTAAACATAACGGCTATACATTAAAATCTCAAATCTCAGGGCGCCTGGGTAGCTTAGTTGGTTAAGGATCCAACTCTTGTTTTGGCTCAGGTCATGACCTCACAGTACATGGAGTCATGCCCCATGTCGGGCTCTGTGCTGACAGCATAGAGTCTGCTTGGGATTCTCTCTCTCTGCCCTCACCTCTGCCCCTCCCCCACTCTCTCAAAATAAATATATATAAACATTAAAAAAAAAGTCTCAAATCTAATAAAAAACACATAACTAGGAAATACTCATCAAGGAGAACAGTCGAACAATACTAGAAACCAATCTGTAAAAAAAAAAAAAAAAAAAAAAAAAAAAATCTGCTAGGATCAATCACTCTATCCTAACTAAATGAAAAAAGTGTTAGATACTCAAAATAGGTTACATAGTGACCTCCCCCCAACAAGGTATGTTCAAGTCCTAATTTCTGGTACTATGAATGTGATCTTATTTGGATATAGGGTCTTTGTAGATGTAAGTTAGTTAAAGATCTTAAAATGAAACCATCCTAGATTTAGGGTGGTCCCTAAATCAAATGACTAGCGTTCTTATAAGTGAAAGGAGAGGGACATTTAAGACAGACACACAGAGGGGAAAGCCATGTGAACATGTGAAGCTGGAAGCAGAGACAGGAGTTATGGTGCCACAAACCAAGGAATGCCAAAGGTTGCCAGTAGGCACCAATAGGTGGGAGAGAAGCATGGAAGGGATTCTCCCTCAGAGCTCCCAGAAACAATCAATCCTTCTGACAGTTTCATTAGGAATTTCTGGTCTCCAGAACTATGAGGACAAATTTCTGTTTTAAGCGACCTAGTCTGTGGTAATTTATTATGGTAGCCCTAAGGAACAAACACAATACCAATGACACTAACTAAAATATAACACTGGCATATGAACACAAAGACTAATATTAGATAATTCAATCATTACTAAAATACACAGCAGTATCTAAAACATTTTGGAACCCTTGAGACAGCCGTTATAAAATGGTCACTGATGAAGGGAGTATGTAGTCTTATTGCTGACCCTGAAGTACCATTAGGTCACTGGAGAATACCTTGCCAACCTGAGGCTCCTCCCATAAACTGACATATGGAACTCTAGCTTCAGGTCACAAATGGAGACAACTCAAGGATGAGGATATTTTTAAAGGTTCACAATATGTTCACAGAGGATTAAGATGTTTTTAGAAAACAGGTATTTCCAAACTGCAAGGAGACCCTTTCAGGTCATATTTCACCACAAGTTCACTAATCATCAGAAGGTTGAGGAATTCTGATACTAATATTCTCACATAGTCCTTAGATAAATGCCACTGCTAACCTTTCGCCCAAGGTTTCCTTTTATGCCCTACAGTTATATCCCACCATCTAGTCCCATGCCTCCTCAACATATTTAAAAATAACTGTTTCCCCCCCCCCCCTTTTCTTTTTGCCTCAACTAAAATAAAGGTCTTGCTTCCCTTTCAGAATTTCTTGGATGAAATTTCTTATTTTCCCATCGTCTTTCATTTTCATTCAGACTTGGCAAGGGTTGGGAGGAGGGTATGGAAAAAAGCAAGGGGGATATCAAAATATTATTTTAGTTCTCTATTACAGACTATAGTCCACAACTCTACCTTCATACTTTAAAAACTCTGGTCCTTTGAGCCTAATGACATCTATCCTCTGTTACCTACTAACTTCTCCCACCTTGAGACTTTGGTGCCTTTCTCTGTATCTAATTCTTGCTATCATTGTAAACAACTCCTACATTGATGAGACAACCTTTCTTCGACTTCTTCAACTATGATGTGTCAATGCTCTTCATCTCTACTCCATAAAAATCATCAGTTCCAGTTATCATTTCCTCTGGACAGAATTCCCTATACTTCCAACCTTCTCATTTTTTTTTTCTCATTTTTTTTAACCTTCTCATTTTCTAATTCTCCTTATTTCTACTCACACCACATGGAAACCTATAATTCTTTCCTTGTGTTTAATACAGTAGATATCACACAGAAGACTCACAAACTAATTAGATGAACAAGGGGTTAAAGTTTAGAATACAGTAAAACCTTGATTTGCGAGCATAATTCATTCCAGAAACATGCTTGTAATCCAAAGCACTTGTATATCAAAGCAAATTTCCCCATAATAATGGAAACTCAGATTATTCATTCCATGACCCAAAAAAATTCATATAAAAATGATTACAGGATTGTAATATAATACAAAATAACAAAGAAAACACAAAATATAAAGAAAAATAAACAAATTAACCTTTGAAGACCTTCATGGCTGAAGTGAGGGAGACAAGAGAGAGGAGGTTTATGTGTAGGACAACTTCCACTATCTCTAACAGAATCACTGCTCTTGGCTCAATGGAAACTTTTTCTGCATGGGGGCCACTGTATACACTCGCACAGATGTTCACTATAGTACAGTATTAATAAACACTTGTCATATACCGTATTTAATATAACTGGCAATAAGGCAGAGGAGGAAAGGGTCTGTTATCTGCAGGCACCCTGATCTAGAATGAAACAAAGCATTCCTAACTCTCGTATGGAAAGGCAAAGGACTGTAAATAGTGTTCTGAAGTGACAAAAAAAAACCATGAGTGCCAGTTGTGGGCACCTTTCAACGTTCTGAAAAATCACTGATTTCTGCCAAACACCACAAGCTGAGACAGAGCATCTGAGCATGGGAGATGATCACCTACAATCTCACAGTGAGAGCAAGAGAAGAACCACTGGTTCAGTTGTGATCATGTGACATTCAGTGTCACATACTACTTGTATAGCAAGACATCGCTCATTTATCAAATTAAAATTTATTAGAAATGTTTGCTCGTCTTGGAGAACACTCGCAAAACAAGTTACTTACAATCCAAGGTTTTACTGTAGTTATCTTGGAGAACATGAGAAGGAAGTGAACAAAGGTACACAATGTCACAGAATGGCCACAAGAGGTATAGAGATCATAAATTACTGGTCTGCCCAGCTGCATAATTTCCACCTCAACCCATCATGCCAACTCAGTAACTGAGGTATAGGAATGAAAAGTGAATGACTGGGTTGACTCAGGATTAAAGATTTGAAGAAGAGCAGAGTAAAAGTATGTTCACAATTCTGATGGTAAGAGTAGGTGAAATGATGGATAGGTTGGAATAAAATAAGGATATGAAACCAGCATTGTCACATGTATTATTGAGGGTTGGTTAACCTCACTCTCATTGCAAATATACAGTGTTCTTTTAAATTTACTGTATTTGACAAAAATAAGCATTTGAACATAAAATCAAAGTCTTGTAAATTTCCAGTTGGGAAACTGATGGGAAAAAACCTCCCTAATATGACATACTTATAGTATTTAGTGTAAAGAGTAAAACAATTTACTTACCAGTTTAGAAGCTCTGTTCACTTCTTTCCTGATGTCTTCTATTAGAAAACCGTAAACTCCTTCTTCTTCTTTACCTCTCTGCCAAATTCCACTTGACATCAACTATAAATATATTCTCAATTAGAAAACAGACTCTAACAAACTAGTTTAGAAATATATGTATGTGTGTGTGTGTATATATATGAAATATATGTGTGTACACATATACATATATGTATATATACATGTATATAAAATGTATAAATATATATATACGTATATATAAAACATGTGTATGTGTGTATATATAGAGAAGATCAATAATGTTCCAATGAAAAATGGACATAACTCCAACTTCAAGCGCCTCTTATCTATAACAGTTATTTTTCATGGTCAAAGAGGCTACTCAAATTCTTTGATTTGGAAGACACTGTATATTAACAGTTCTTATAACCAAACTGGTTTCTAAAAGCATTCCAGAAAATAATAGAAAAAGAGAGAAAGAAAGGAAGGCAGAAAACACCTGTTTTAGAAAAAATAGTGGTAAAT